>NC_136375.1:20000-620000 GCF_037039965.1 Doryrhamphus excisus
TAAGACATTAAATTAATACAATTTGGAATGGGGCTGTAACATGACAAAATGTGGAAAAAGTGAAGCGCTGTGAATACTTTCCGGATGCACTGTAACATTCATTGGCAACATTAATTGGAAACTTTTCATGTTAGCTTGCTGTTAGCTTGCTGTTAACCTAACAGTTACTTTTTACATAACGTGACTCAGTCCGTTTAAAAATGTTGAACCACCTGAAACAAACATTCAAACGAGATCTATGTTGACTACTTACCCAACGGCGCAGCGCAGACTACTTATGTTTCCTTTGGTTAGCTGGTCCGTTGATACCACCATTCTCTGCCAGTCTGTCTTCTTCCTCTTTTGTTTCAACGCTCCAAGGCGTATTACTGCCCTCCACAGGTTGGGCACAAGTGTAAGAAGGCTGGGGGGGGGGGGCTGGGGTGAGGGAGTGGGAGGCTGTACCTGCTCTTGGATCAGATGGCGCGAGGGGAATCCGTTACCCCCCAGTGTCAGGTTCAAACTCCTGTGACACTTATAAAAACACTTAAGTACAGAAGAGACAGACAACAATATTTAAAGTTTCTCGCAGCGAGGAGAATGAAACAACATACCCAGTGACATGCTGCTCCACTCTGAGTATGCCATTCATGCACCTCTCTTTTTATTTTCTTTAGGAGGTCCCTAATACATGGTTGTGCATCTCTAAGGGGAGGGGGAAGCAAGCAGTTGCACAAGCTGTACTTGTTGTCTGTGTGTGTGTATGTGAGAATAATTACTTTTTGTGCATGTGTTCTTATCTCGGCACATTTTGCATGATGAAACTTCTTCAAGGTTGCTGCTGGCATTTCCAGGCACCTGCAAGATTAGTGGTGTTGGGAGTAGCTGGTCAGCGCCTGGGAATGCTGCATCAAAACACTCAAGGCTATTGTCTAAGCAAAAGGATATAAGGGTGATAACACTATAATGATTGACTTTACATTTTATTCTAACATTAACTAGCGCTATAATAATTGTATTTACATTTTATTCTAACACCCAGTCCCCTACCAACTCGGGCCACATAGGCCCTTTGCTGTTGGGAGTCAGAGAATTTGCTTGACGACGCCCCACTACTTACGCCACCAAGGGAGTCACCTGCGGAAAAAGAAGGCCAATGGGAAGATATACTGGCGGACATCAGCTTCGACAGTTCTATGTCCGGCTCAATCAGCGGGAGCCAAAAGCAACTGGTCCAGCGTCATCGGCACACCAACTTGCCGTTCGGAAGAGATTCGTCATCCTGGGAGATTCCAATCTGTCCCAGTTCCCACCAAATGACTTCCCAGACCTGCAGGTGGACAGCTTTTTCCGGGGGACACCTTCAGGAATGCCAAAGACCTTCTTGCCAAGGCAATCGTTCCCACAAAGGTGGAAAAACTGGTGTTGTCCTTCGGGATCAACAGAAGAACCCGGAAGCACAAACACCCCACCTTTGCTAACTTGTGACTCTATTGTCAGGAGAAGACAGCATGAACACTTCAGTTCATCCTAACCCCTGACTCCAACCCCGGACCCTAACCCTAACCCTAACCCTGGTTGTCAACGGGGGATCATCACTTGTGGTTAATACAAAGTCACAAGTCATTGGCTACTTAAAGCCAGCGGCCCTTGTTTTTAAAAGTCAGTCCGTGGTCCCTGCTGCCATTCTACTTGGTGAATAGCCCCATCTAGTGGTCACTTTACTGTACTGCTGTTTCTACTTGCTATGTAAAGCCAACTAGTGGTCACTTTATAGTACTGCTATTCTACTCTACTCTGTTAATAGCACCATCTAGTGGTCACTTTAATGTACCGCTGCTACTCTACTCAGTAAATATCACCATCTAGTGGTCAATTTAATGTACTGCTATTCCTACTTGCTATGCACTGCCAACTAGGGGTCACTGTAATCTACTGCTGTTTCTACTTGGTATGTACCGCCAACTCGTGGTCATCATGCACGTCACATGGCCTACTACAATTTGAGCTTGCAAGTGCAGTAATATCAGAACTGAAAATGACAGATGAGCACAAACTGACAACATGTACATTGTGCAAATGTGGCAAACTAATACATGACTCACGTGGCAAAGAACACTTTCTGGCAGTGTGATCTGGACAATTCTAAATGGGACAGGAAGACAATGGTTGAGAGAAGTTAACAAGGGGCACTTTCTATAATTGTTTTTGCACAGGTAAATGCTTTGTGGTCAACATTCACCCACCAACTGTAAAATACAATTTCAGGTCAAATTCACAATTTCAGCACAAACTATATACTAGCTATGACTGTCCGGCCAGCCTAGATGTTGAACAATGGGTGACTTTTTCTCTCCTAAGACTCCTAACTCTCTTCTAAGTTATGACATATGCACTCACACACATCAACTGATGAGATGATAATTAAACTCATTGAATCCCTGAAAGCAACACATCAAGCTGTTGAGTAACACTATCAAAAACAAGACCAAAAAAAAACGTCCCTTCTTAAATGACTGGGGTCAATATCTGGCCCCATAGTACTACTGCACCTTTGTTTATTTAACTAACTATAAACGTTAGCTAAACCATTTGTTTGCTAGAAGGTTAGCCAAAACACTTGTTAGCCAGAACATTAGCACAGTTCAAATAGGCACTTTTGCAAATTTACCATTGGCTTAGCTCACAATACGTCTGTGGTAATGTTGGTTTAATACGAGAATATTACATGATAGAGATAAAGACATGCTACTCACCAGTGACGAAAGCGCACTGCTGCTGCGACTGCGGACTGCTGCCGTCGGCGGGGTTTGGAAGAAATTCAAAATAAAAGCGCGCGCGCCAAGTGACTGTTACGTGCATCTAAAAATGTACAATAACGTCATACCATTTGTCAACAACATTCCTGCACATGAGGAGCAAATTGCCAGCACATGTCAACAACAACAAAATATAATCATTCACAAAAACAGGACTGGGGCTGCTCTTGGATCAGCTCACCTTGTACAGTATCTACAGTTAATGTCTATAGATACCGTGTTATTAGGAAAATATAGCTAGCCGAAAGCATGTTGATTGTGAGTATGCTCAAAGACAATGTCACTAGAAAAGTCTGATGCAAGACTCCCCTGGTGCACTCTACTTTTATGGCGTTCAATGAAGAGTATACATTTGTGCTAACTCTAGCACCATGTGTTGTGTCTATTTAAAAGTTAAATGATCTGGTTAGATAATTATTTTATATACTATACCTCTGTCTCGTGCTTTTTTAAGTGTGATCTTATGTGACTGAGGAGTACAGACTGAAAATGGTTGCTCAGATGTGCATAAGGGACACTAAAAAGTCACAAGTTCCTGATTTTCCCTTGCACCGCTGTTTTGTTTTTGAGTATGATATCTTGACAGGTGACTACTCAGCGCACCAAGTGTCTGAAATGTGCACATGCAATCATCATGGAGGCATGGGAGTGGGCTCATTTTTGAAAAGTGGTTGTGCTGCAATCTAGTGTTTAAATAGATGTTCTAGTGGTAAAAAAAAGCTGAACAGAACTTACAGTGCCAAGTCACGTTCGTTGCAGCAACCTGAAAACACACACAAAATATTATTTGACAGGGCACCACTTTTGAAGTTTAAACCTCTGTCAGAGCTAGCAAAGTACAACAGAACACACCGACATTGCTTCAAACAATATGTGTTAGCCTGTTAAACTATTCAATCTGAAACATTTTACACACACACACATACACACACACACCCTGAATGTTGAACCTGAATTTGCCAACAAATAGTTTAACGTCTGTCACGATCGGGTTTCACCCCCTCGTGACAGCTCTTAGTTTTCCTCAGTTCCTTGTTCATGCCCTTGTTTTGTATTTCCTTCCTGTGTTGCTCTGTTGTGTTTTCAGTTGATGTCCATTATCTCCCGCACCCGTTTCTCATTATTTGTGATGCCTATTTGGTTCAGGTGCGCGCTCCTTTCTTTGTTGGGTCATTGATGTTGTTTTCTCTGTTGAACATGCTAGTGCGTTCGTCTGCTGCATAGTATCAACAATAAATGCCTTTTTACCTGCTATTGGGTCCTCATCTCTGCATCCTGGGGTCGTGCCGTAAAGCTCCCAAGCCGGAACGTGACAACCTCTCTGTGCTAACCACAAAAAAGAAAAATAATTATCTAACCAGATCATTTAACTTTGAGACAGACACAACATGTGGTGCTAAAGTTAGCTTTCTGCTGCAGAGAATAACTTTTAGCTACACAAACACAACACATGGTGCTTGAGTTAGCTTTCTGCTTGTTTAAAGCATCGGCAGCTTACCGGAGCAAAGGTAGCTTAACACACAGCCAGTGCAATCCTAGCCTCAAGAGGCTGACACTGCACTTCCTGCAAGCCCTCCAAAATGCACGCCAGGTCCTCAACAACCAACCCCGCTGCAAATTAAAACAACCATGGCTGCGGTCACATGATGCACCGTCACCGGTACACGCCCAGTAATTTTATGCCTACCTTTCACATACGCTGCTGATGGCACGACAGACCAGAGCACGCCACCGGAGCGCGCCAACACAGCCTCGACAGGTGAACAGCAAGGAACAATGAGCGCCCCGGTGACGCCAAGACCCATCAATAACCCTGGCACCGCCTCGCAATCGAGCCCCAACAGCTGATGCCAATTCAGGTGGAAGTGCAACAACGCTCAACCTACCAAAAATGCTGCACATGTAATTCATGTGGCAGCAAGAATATCTGTATTCATTAGTACAGTCCAAAAAAGGAAAAGCAAGGCGATGGGGGCAGAAGGCATACCATGGAGCAGTCCAGAGACAAAAAAACTCCCAAAAACAGCTGGAGGAGGTCGCGGTCCACTGCGCAGTACACTGAAAAAAAATTTGGAGTGCCATTTACTTGAGAAAAGCTAGGTAACAATTTGCACGCACAATTCCCAAGCAACTTTTCCTTGGGAAATATTCTGGTCAAATTTACTTTTTTTGAATGAAAAAGGTACTCTTTGCTAGTAAATTTGACCCCAAACTACCTTTGAATCTACTTCAAAATCCATATAAATGTACTCGCTTTTCAGGGTTGTTTAACTAGTTTTCCCTGACTTTATTTGGAGCAATTTATAAGTAATATTTACATGATTTAAGCTACCACCTACACCACTTTTCTAATATGATTGTGTAGTATTTTTTTAAGATGGCCTTCTTTGAATGAAATGATCTTAACACATCTTCTACAAAACATTATTTCAAACCAGAACAGCTTCACTGCATTTGCAGTAAAGCTGTATTTACTTCCAGATGACGGTGCACAAAAACACAACACAGCCACAGGTTGAGGCACCTGTGAAATGAATTCAACATTTCATAACTAAACCAAAGACCTGGGATTTATTCCCTTAATTGGGAATCGTATTATTAGAATGATTATTTTTTGACTTCCACTTTCCTCATGCAGGTATGGACTTCCCACACTAGTGTGCCAGTCGCCTCCTTCTGGACGTTTGGTGTCTACAATACAGTGCATCCGGAAAGTATTCACAGCGCTTCACTTTTTCTACATTTTGTCATGTTACAGCCTCATTCCAAACTGAATTAAATTCATCTCTTACCTCAAAATTCTACACAAAATACTCCATTATGACAATGTGAAAAAAGGTTTTTTTGACATGTTTTGAATGTATTAAAAATAGAAAACAAAAAAATCACATTTACATAAGTATTCACAGATCTTTCTACAGCTCAATTGGAGTCCACCTGCAGTAAATTCAGTTGATTGGACATGATTTGGAAATATAATAACTGTCTATATAAGGTCCCACAGTTGACTGTGCATGTCAGAGCACAAACGCCAAGCATGAAGTCAAAAGAACTGTCTGTAGACCTGCGAGACAGGATTGTCTTGAGGCACAAATCTGGGGAAGGATACAGAAACATTTCTGCTGCTTTGAAGGTCCCAATGAGCACAGTGGCCTCCATCCCTACAGTGAAGCATGGTGGTGGCAGCATCATGCTGTGGGGATGTTTTTCAGCAGCAGGAACTGGCAGACTAGTCAGGATAGAAGTAAAAATGAATGCAGCAATATATAGAGATATCCTGGATGAAAATATTGCTGCATTCATTTTTACTTCTATCCTGGCTAGTCGAATAATGGGGGCCACTGTGCTCATTGGGACCTTCAAAGCAGCAGAATTTTTTCTGTATCCTTCCCCAGATTTGTGCCTCAAGACAATCCTGTCTCGCAGGTCTACAGACAGTTCTTTTGACTTCATGCTTGGCGTTTGTGCTCTGACATGCACAGTCTTACTGCAGGTGGACTCCAATTGAGCTGTAGAAAGATCTCAAGGATGATCAGTGGAAAAAAGATGCACCTGAGCTCAATTTTGAGCTTCATGGCAAAGGCTGTGAATACTTATGTAAATGTGATTTTTTTGTTTTCTATTTTTAATAAATTCAAAAAAGTAAAAAAAAAACTTTTTCACATTGTCATAATGGAGTATTTTGTGTAGAATTTTGAGCTAAGAGATTAAATTAATACAATTGGGAATGAGGCTGTAACATGACAAAATGTGGAAAAAGTGAAGCGCTGTGAATACTTTCCGGATGTACTGTATGTGCCCTGGGATTGGCTGGCCACCGGTCCAGGGTGTACCCCGCCTCTCGCCCCAAATCAGGCTCCAGCATACCCCCACCCTAGTGAGGATAAGAGACATAGAAAATGAATGAATAACTAAACCATGTTGGTGTCATTCAACAGCTGTACTGTAATCTTACCTTGTCTAAGCTGTTGGGACCAAATTCTTGAGCGTCAACATCCTTCAGTATTCTGTTAAATGGATGGAGAATGCTGCACATGTAATTCATGTGGCAGCCAGAATATCTATTCATTAGTGCAGTCCAAAAAAGGAAAAGCAAGGCGATGGGGGCAGAAGGCATACCATGGAGCAGTCCAGAGACAAAAGAACTCCCAAAAGCAGCTGGAGGAGGTCGCGGTCCACTGGGCAGTACACTGAAAAAAATTTGGAGTGCCATTTACTTGAGAAAAGCTAGGTAACAATTTGCACGCACAATTCCCAAGCAACTTTTCCTTGGGAAATACTCTGGTCAAATTTACTTTTTTTGAATGAAAAAGGTACTCTTTGCTCGTAAATTTGACCCCAAACTACCTTTGAATCTACTTCAAAATCCATATAAATGTACTCTCTTTTCAGGATTGTTTAACTAGTTTTCCCTGACTTTATTTGGAGCAAATTATAAGTAATATTTACATGATTTAAGCTACCACCTACACCACTTTTCTAATATGATTGTGTAGTATTTTTTTAAGATGGCCTTCTTTGAATGAAATGATCTTAACACATCTTCTACAAAACATTATTTCAAACCAGAACAGCTTCACTGCATTTGTACTAAAGCTGTATTTACTTCCAGATAGCGGTGCACAAAAACACAACACAGCCACAGGTTGAGGCACCTGTGAAATTAATTCAACATTTCATAACTAAACCAAAGACCTGGGATTTATTCCCTTAATTGGGAATCGTATTATTAGAATGATTATTTTTTGACTTCCACTTTCCTCATGCAGGTATGGACTTCCCACACTAGTGTGCCAGTCGCCTCCTTCTGGACGTTTGGTGTCTACTATACACTCAATTGGAGTCCACCTGCAGTAAATTCAGTTGATTGGACATGATTTGGAAATATAATAACTGTCTATATAAGGTCCCACAGTTGACTGTGCATGTCAGAGCACAAACGCCAAGCATGAAGTCAAAAGAACTCTGTAGACCAGCGAGACAGGATTGTCTTGAGGCACAAATCTGGGGAAGGATACAGAAACATTTCTGCTGCTTTGAAGGTCCCAATGAGCACAGTGGCCTCCATCCCTACAGTGAAGCATGATGGTGGCAACATCATGCTGTGGGGATGTTTTTCAGCAGCAGGAACTGGCAGACTAGTCAGGATAGAAGGAAAAATGAATGCAACAATATATAGAGATATCCTGGATGAAAATATTGCTGCATTCATTTTTCCCTTCTATCCTGGCTAGTCGAATAATGGGGGCCACTGTGCTCATTGGGACCTTCAAAGCAGCAGAAATGTTTCTGCATCCTTCCCCAGATTTGTGCCTCAAGACAATCCTGTCTCGCAGGTCTACAGACAGTTCTTTTGACTTCATGCTTGGCGTTTGTGCTCTGACATGCACAGTCTTACTGCAGGTGGACTCCAATTGAGCTGTAGAAAGATCTCAAGGATGATCAGTGGAAAAAAGATGCACCTGAGCTCAATTTTGAGCTTCATGGCAAAGGCTGTGAATACTTATGTAAATGTGATTTTTTTGTTTTCTATTTTTAATAAATTCAAAAAAGTAAAAAAAAAACTTTTTCACATTGTCATAATGGAGTATTTTGTGTAGAATTTTGAGCTAAGAGATTAAATTAATACAATTGGGAATGAGGCTGTAACATGACAAAATGTGGAAAAAGTGAAGCGCTGTGAATACTTTCCGGATGTACTGTATGTGCCCTGGGATTGGCTGGCCACCGGTCCAGGGTGTACCCCGCCTCTCGCCCCAAATCAGGCTCCAGCATACCCCCACCCTAGTGAGGATAAGAGACATAGAAAATGAATGAATAACTAAACCATGTTGGTGTCATTCAACAGCTGTACTGTAATCTTACCTTGTCTAAGCTGTTGGGACCAAATTCTTGAGCGTCAACATCCTTCAGTATTCTGTTAAATGGATGGAGAATGCTGCACATGTAATTCATGTGGCAGCCAGAATATCTATTCATTAGTGCAGTCCAAAAAAGGAAAAGCAAGGCGATGGGGGCAGAAGGCATACCATGGAGCAGTCCAGAGACAAAAGAACTCCCAAAAGCAGCTGGAGGAGGTCGCGGTCCACTGGGCAGTACACTGAAAAAAATTTGGAGTGCCATTTACTTGAGAAAAGCTAGGTAACAATTTGCACGCACAATTCCCAAGCAACTTTTCCTTGGCAAACACTCTGGTCAAATTTACTTTTTTTGAATGAAAAAGGTACTCTTTGCTCGTAAATTTGACCCCAAACTACCTTTGAATCTACTTCAAAATCCATATAAATGTACTCGCTTTTCAGGATTGTTTAACTAGTTTTCCCTGACTTTATTTGGAGAAAATTATAAGTAATATTTACATGATTTAAGCTACCACCTACACCACTTTTCTAATATGATTGTGTAGTATTTTTTTAAGATGGCCTTCTTTGAATGAAATGATCTTAACACATCTTCTACAAAACATTATTTCAAACCAGAACAGCTTCACTGCATTTGTACTAAAGCTGTATTTACTTCCAGATAGCGGTGCACAAAAACACAACACAGCCACAGGTTGAGGCACCTGTGAAATTAATTCAACATTTCATAACTAAACCAAAGACCTGGGATTTATTCCCTTAATTGGGAATCGTATTATTAGAATGATTATTTTTTGACTTCCACTTTCCTCATGCAGGTATGGACTTCCCACACTAGTGTGCCAGACGCCTCCTTCTGGACGTTTGGTGTCTACTATACACTCAATTGGAGTCCACCTGCAGTAAATTCAGTTGATTGGACATGATTTGGAAATATAATAACTGTCTATATAAGGTCCCACAGTTGACTGTGCATGTCAGAGCACAAACGCCAAGCATGAAGTCAAAAGAACTCTGTAGACCTGCGAGACAGGATTGTCTTGAGGCACAAATCTGGGGAAGGATACAGAAACATTTCTGCTGCTTTGAAGGTCCCAATGAGCACAGTGGCCCCCATTATTCGACTAGTCAGGATAGAAGGAAAAATGAATGCAGCAATATTTTCATCCAGGATATCTCTATATATTGTTGCATTCATTTTTCCTTCTATCCTGACTAGTCTGCCAGTTCCTGCTGCTGAAAGACATCCCCACAGCATGATGCTGCCACCACCATGCTTCACTGTAGGGATGGAGGCCACTGTGCTCATTGGGACCTTCAAAGCAGCAGAAATGTTTCTGTATCCTTCCCCAGATTTGTGCCTCAAGACAATCCTGTCTCGCAGGTCTACAGACAGTTCTTTTGACTTCATGCTTGGCGTTTGTGCTCTGACATGCACAGTCAACTGTGGGACCTTATATAGACAGTTATTATCTCAAGGATGATCAGTGGAAAAAAGATGCACCTGAGCTCAATTTTGAGCTTCATGGCAAAGGCTGTGAATACTTATGTAAATGTGATTTTTTGTTTTCTATTTTTAATAAATTCAAAAAAGTAAAAAAAAAAAAACCTTTTTCACATTGTCATAATGGAGTATTTTGAGCTAAGAGATTAAATTAATACAATTGGGAATGAGGCTGTAACATGACAAAATGTGGAAAAAGTGAAGCGCTGTGAATACTTTCCGGATGTACTGTATGTGCCCTGGGATTGGCTGGCCATCGGTCCAGGGTGTACCCCGCCTCTCGCCCCAAATCAGGCTCCAGCATACCCCCACCCTAGTGAGGATAAGAGACATAGAAAATGAATGAATAACTAAACCATGTTGGTGTCATTCAACAGCTGTACTGTAATCTTACCTTGTCTAAGCTGTTGGGACCAAATTCTTGAGCGTCAACATCCTTCAGTATTCTGTTAAATGGATGGAGAATGCTGCACATGTAATTCATGTGGCAGCCAGAATATCTGTATTCATTAGTGCAGTCCAAAAAAGGAAAAGCAAGGCGATGGGGGCAGAAGGCATACCATGGAGCAGTCCAGAGACAAAAGAACTCCCAAAAACAGCTGGAGGAGGTCGCGGTCCACTGGGCAGTACACTGAAAAAAAATTTGGAGTGCCATTTACTTGAGAAAAGCTAGGTAACAATTTGCACGCACAATTCCCAAGCAACTTTTCCTTGGGAAATACTCTGGTCAAATTTACTTTTTTTGAATGAAAAAGGTACTCTTTGCTAGTAAATTTGACCCCAAACTACCTTTGAATCTACTTCAAAATCCATATAAATGTACTCTCTTTTCAGGATTGTTTAACTAGTTTTCCCTGACTTTATTTGGAACAAATTATAAGTAATATTTACATGATTTAAGCTACCACCTACACCACTTTTCTAATATGATTGTGTAGTATTTTTTTTAAGATGGCCTTCTTTGAATGAAATGATCTTAACACATCTTCTACAAAACATTATTTCAAACCAGAACAGCTTCACTGCATTTGTACTAAAGCTGTATTTACTTCCAGATGGCGGTGCACAAAAACGCAACACAGCCACAGGTTGAGGCACCTGTGAAATTAATTCAACATTTCATAACTAAACCAAAGACCTGGGATTTATTCCCTTAATTGGGAATCGTATTATTAGAATGATTATTTTTGACTTCCACTTTCCTCATGCAGGTATGGACTTCCCACACTAGTGTGCCAGTCGCCTCCTTCTGGACGTTTGGTGTCTACTATACACTCAGTTGGAGTCCACCTGCAGTAAATTCAGTTGATTGGACATGATTTGGAAATATAATAACTGTCTATATAAGGTCCCACAGTTGACTGTGCATGTCAGAGCACAAACGCCAAGCATGAAGTCAAAAGAACTGTCTGTAGACCAGCGAGACAGGATTGTCTTGAGGCACAAATCTGGGGAAGGATACAGAAACACTTCTGCTGCTTTGAAGGTCCCAATGAGCACAGTGGCCTCCATCCCTACAGTGAAGCATGATGGTGGCAGCATCATGCTGTGGGGATGTTTTTCAGCAGCAGGAACTGGCAGACTAGTCAGGATAGAAGGAAAAATGAATGCAACAATATATAGAGATATCCTGGATGAAAATATTGCTGCATTCATTTTTCCCTTCTATCCTGGCTAGTCGAATAATGGGGGCCACTGTGCTCATTGGGACCTTCAAAGCAGCAGAAATGTTTCTGTATCCTTCCCCAGATTTGTGCCTCAAGACAATCCTGTCTCGCAGGTCTACAGACAGTTCTTTTGACTTCATGCTTGGCGTTTGTGCTCTGACATGCACAGTCTTACTGCAGGTGGACTCCAATTGAGCTGTAGAAAGATCTCAAGGATGATCAGTGGAAAAAAGATGCACCTGAGCTCAATTTTGAGCTTCATGGCAAAGGCTGTGAATACTTATGTAAATGTGATTTTTTTGTTTTCTATTTTTAATAAATTCAAAAAAGTAAAAAAAAAAACTTTTTCACATTGTCATAATGGAGTATTTTGTGTAGAATTTTGAGCTAAGAGATTAAATTAATACAATTGGGAATGAGGCTGTAACATGACAAAATGTGGAAAAAGTGAAGCGCTGTGAATACTTTCCGGATGTACTGTATGTGCCCTGGGATTGGCTGGCCACCGGTCCAGGGTGTACCCCGCCTCTCGCCCCAAATCAGGCTCCAGCATACCCCCACCCTAGTGAGGATAAGAGACATAGAAAATGAATGAATAACTAAACCATGTTGGTGTCATTCAACAGCTGTACTGTAATCTTACCTTGTCTAAGCTGTTGGGACCAAATTCTTGAGCGTCAACATCCTTCAGTATTCTGTTAAATGGATGGAGAATGCTGCACATGTAATTCATGTGGCAGCCAGAATATCTGTATTCATTAGTGCAGTCCAAAAAAGGAAAAGCAAGGCGATGGGGGCAGAAGGCATACCATGGAGCAGTCCAGAGACAAAAGAACTCCCAAAAACAGCTGGAGGAGGTCGCGGTCCACTGGGCAGTACACTGAAAAAAAATTTGGAGTGCCATTTACTTGAGAAAAGCTAGGTAACAATTTGCACGCACAATTCCCAAGCAACTTTTCCTTGGGAAATACTCTGGTCAAATTTACTTTTTTTGAATGAAAAAGGTACTCTTTGCTAGTAAATTTGACCCCAAACTACCTTTGAATCTACTTCAAAATCCATATAAATGTACTCGCTTTTCAGGATTGTTTAACTAGTTTTCCCTGACTTTATTTGGAGCAAATTATAAGTAATATTTACATGATTTAAGCTACCACCTACACCACTTTTCTAATATGATTGTGTAGTATTTTTTTTAAGATGGCCTTCTTTGAATGAAATGATCTTAACACATCTTCTACAAAACATTATTTCAAACCAGAACAGCTTCACTGCATTTGTACTAAAGCTGTATTTACTTCCAGATGGCGGTGCACAAAAACGCAACACAGCCACAGGTTGAGGCACCTGTGAAATTAATTCAACATTTCATAACTAAACCAAAGACCTGGGATTTATTCCCTTAATTGGGAATCGTATTATTAGAATGATTATTTTTGACTTCCACTTTCCTCATGCAGGTATGGACTTCCCACACTAGTGTGCCAGTCGCCTCCTTCTGGACGTTTGGTGTCTACTATACACTCAGTTGGAGTCCACCTGCAGTAAATTCAGTTGATTGGACATGATTTGGAAATATAATAACTGTCTATATAAGGTCCCACAGTTGACTGTGCATGTCAGAGCACAAACGCCAAGCATGAAGTCAAAAGAACTGTCTGTAGACCAGCGAGACAGGATTGTCTTGAGGCACAAATCTGGGGAAGGATACAGAAACATTTCTGCTGCTTTGAAGGTCCCAATGAGCACAGTGGCCTCCATCCCTACAGTGAAGCATGATGGTGGCAGCATCATGCTGTGGGGATGTTTTTCAGCAGCAGGAACTGGCAGACTAGTCAGGATAGAAGGAAAAATGAATGCAACAATATATAGAGATATCCTGGATGAAAATATTGCTGCATTCATTTTTCCCTTCTATCCTGGCTAGTCGAATAATGGGGGCCACTGTGCTCATTGGGACCTTCAAAGCAGCAGAAATGTTTCTGCATCCTTCCCCAGATTTGTGCCTCAAGACAATCCTGTCTCGCAGGTCTACAGACAGTTCTTTTGACTTCATGCTTGGCGTTTGTGCTCTGACATGCACAGTCTTACTGCAGGTGGACTCCAATTGAGCTGTAGAAAGATCTCAAGGATGATCAGTGGAAAAAAGATGCACCTGAGCTCAATTTTGAGCTTCATGGCAAAGGCTGTGAATACTTATGTAAATGTGATTTTTTTGTTTTCTATTTTTAATAAATTCAAAAAAGTAAAAAAAAAACTTTTTCACATTGTCATAATGGAGTATTTTGTGTAGAATTTTGAGCTAAGAGATTAAATTAATACAATTGGGAATGAGGCTGTAACATGACAAAATGTGGAAAAAGTGAAGCGCTGTGAATACTTTCCGGATGTACTGTATGTGCCCTGGGATTGGCTGGCCACCGGTCCAGGGTGTACCCCGCCTCTCGCCCCAAATCAGGCTCCAGCATACCCCCACCCTAGTGAGGATAAGAGACATAGAAAATGAATGAATAACTAAACCATGTTGGTGTCATTCAACAGCTGTACTGTAATCTTACCTTGTCTAAGCTGTTGGGACCAAATTCTTGAGCGTCAACATCCTTCAGTATTCTGTTAAATGGATGGAGAATGCTGCACATGTAATTCATGTGGCAGCCAGAATATCTGTATTCATTAGTGCAGTCCAAAAAAGGAAAAGCAAGGCGATGGGGGCAGAAGGCATACCATGGAGCAGTCCAGAGACAAAAGAACTCCCAAAAACAGCTGGAGGAGGTCGCGGTCCACTGGGCAGTACACTGAAAAAAAATTTGGAGTGCCATTTACTTGAGAAAAGCTAGGTAACAATTTGCACGCACAATTCCCAAGCAACTTTTCCTTGGGAAATACTCTGGTCAAATTTACTTTTTTTGAATGAAAAAGGTACTCTTTGCTAGTAAATTTGACCCCAAACTACCTTTGAATCTACTTCAAAATCCATATAAATGTACTCGCTTTTCAGGATTGTTTAACTAGTTTTCCCTGACTTTATTTGGAGCAAATTATAAGTAATATTTACATGATTTAAGCTACCACCTACACCACTTTTCTAATATGATTGTGTAGTATTTTTTTAAGATGGCCTTCTTTGAATGAAATGATCTTAACACATCTTCTACAAAACATTATTTCAAACCAGAACAGCTTCACTGCATTTGTACTAAAGCTGTATTTACCTCCAGATGGCGGTGCACAAAAACACAACACAGCCACAGGTTGAGGCACCTGTGAAATGAATTCAACATTTCATAACTAAACCAAAGACCTGGGATTTATTCCCTTAATTGGGAATCGTATTATTAGAATGATTATTTTTGACTTCCACTTTCCTCATGCAGGTATGGACTTCCCACACTAGTGTGCCAGTCGCCTCCTTCTGGACGTTTGGTGTCTACTATACACTCTATTGGAGTCCACCTGCAGTAAATTCAGTTGATTGGACATGATTTGGAAATATAATAACTGTCTATATAAGGTCCCACAGTTGACTGTGCATGTCAGAGCACAAACGCCAAGCATGAAGTCAAAAGAACTGTCTGTAGACCTGCGAGACAGGATTGTCTTGAGGCACAAATCTGGGGAAGGATACAGAAACATTTCTGCTGCTTTGAAGGTCCCAATGAGCACAGTGGCCCCCATTATTCGACTAGCCAGGATAGAAGGAAAAATGAATGCAGTAATATTTTCATCCAGGATATCTCTATATATTGCTGCATTCATTTTTCCTTCTATCCTGACTAGTCTGCCAGTTCCTGCTGCTGAAAAGCATCCCCACAGCATGATGCTGCCACCACCATGCTTCACTGTAGGGATGGAGGCCACTGTGCTCATTGGGACCTTCAAAGCAGCAGAAATGTTTCTGTATCCTTCCCCAGATTTGTGCCTCAAGACAATCCTGTCCCGCAGGTCTACAGACAGTTCTTTTGACTTCATGCTTGGCGTTTGTGCTCTGACATGCACAGTCAACTGTGGGACCTTATATAGACAGTTATTATATTTCCAAATCATGTCCAATCAACTGAATTTACTGCAGGTAGACTCCAATTGAGCTGTAGAAAGATCTCAAGGGTGATCAGTGTAAAAAAGATGCGCCTGAGCTCAATTTTGAGCTTCATGGCAAAGGCTGTGAATACTTATGTAAATGTGATTTTTTTGTTTTCTATTTTTAATAAATTCAAAAAAGTAAAAAAAAAAACTTTTTCACATTGTCATGATGGAGTATTTTGTGTAGAATTTTGAGGTAAGAGATTAAATTAATACAATTGGGAATGAGGCTGTAACTTGACAAAATGTGGAAAAAGTGAAGCGCTGTGAATACTTTCCGGATGTACTGTATGTGCCCTGGGATTGGCTGGCCACCGGTCCAGGGTGTACCCCGCCTCTCGCCCCAAATCAGGCTCCAGCATACCCCCACCCTAGTGAGGATAAGAGACATAGAAAATGAATGAATAACTAAACCATGTTGGTGTCATTCAACAGCTGTACTGTAATCTTACCTTGTCTAAGCTGTTGGGACCAAATTCTTGAGCGTCAACATCCTTCAGTATTCTGTTAAATGGATGGAGAATGCTGCACATGTAATTCATGTGGCAGCCAGAATATCTGTATTCATTAGTGCAGTCCAAAAAAGGAAAAGCAAGGCGATGGGGGCAGAAGGCATACCATGGAGCAGTCCAGAGACAAAAGAACTCCCAAAAACAGCTGGAGGAGGTCGCGGTCCACTGGGCAGTACACTGAAAAAAAATTTGGAGTGCCATTTACTTGAGAAAAGCTAGGTAACAATTTGCACGCACAATTCCCAAGCAACTTTTCCTTGGGAAATACTCTGGTCAAATTTACTTTTTTTGAATGAAAAAGGTACTCTTTGCTAGTAAATTTGACCCCAAACTACCTTTGAATCTACTTCAAAATCCATATAAATGTACTCGCTTTTCAGGATTGTTTAACTAGTTTTCCCTGACTTCATTTGGAGCAAATTATAAGTAATATTTACATGATTTAAGCTACCACCTACACCACTTTTCTAATATGATTGTGTAGTATTTTTTTAAGATGGCCTTCTTTGAATGAAATGATCTTAACACATCTTCTACAAAACATTATTTCAAACCAGAACAGCTTCACTGCATTTGTACTAAAGCTGTATTTACTTCCAGATGACGGTGCACAAAAACACAACACAGCCACAGGTTGAGGCACCTGTGAAATGAATTCAACATTTCATAACTAAACCAAAGACCTGGGATTTATTCCCTTAATTGGGAATCGTATTATTAGAATGATTATTTTTTGACTTCCACTTTCCTCATGCAGGTATGGACTTCCCACACTAGTGTGCCAGTCGCCTCCTTCTGGACGTTTGGTGTCTACTATACACTCAATTGGAGTCCACCTGCAGTAAATTCAGTTGACTGGAC
Source organism: Doryrhamphus excisus (assembly GCF_037039965.1). Taxonomy (NCBI): domain Eukaryota; kingdom Metazoa; phylum Chordata; class Actinopteri; order Syngnathiformes; family Syngnathidae; genus Doryrhamphus; species Doryrhamphus excisus. Next base: position 37,284 of record NC_136375.1, read on the forward strand.
ATGATTTGGAAATACAATAACTGTCTATATAATGTCCCACAGTTGACTGTGCATGTCAGAGCACAAACGCCAAGCATGAAGTCAAAAGAACTGTCTGTAGACCTGCGAGACAGGATTGTCTTGAGGCACAAATCTGGGGAAGGATACAGAAACATTTCTGCTGCTTTGAAGGTCCCAATGAGCACAGTGGCCCCCATTATTCGACTAGTCAGGATAGAAGGAAAAATGAATGCAGCAATATTTTCATCCAGGATATCTCTATATATTGTTGCATTCATTTTTCCTTCTATCCTGACTAGTCTGCCAGTTCCTGCTGCTGAAAAACATCCCCACAGCATGATGCTGCCACCACCATGCTTCACTGTAGGGATGGAGGCCACTGTGCTCATTGGGACCTTCAAAGCAGCAGAAATGTTTCTGTATCCTTCCCCAGATTTGTGCCTCAAGACAATCCTGTCTCGCAGGTCTACAGACAGTTCTTTTGACTTCATGCTTGGCGTTTGTGCTCTGACATGCACAGTCAACTGTGGGACCTTATATAGACAGTTATTATCTCAAGGATGATCAGTGGAAAAAAGATGCACCTGAGCTCAATTTTGAGCTTCATGGCAAAGGCTGTGAATACTTATGTAAATGTGATTTTTTTGTTTTCTATTTTTAATAAATTCAAAAACGTAAAAAAAAAAACCTTTTTCACATTGTCATAATGGAGTATTTTGAGCTAAGAGATTAAATTAATACAATTGGGAATGAGGCTGTAACATGACAAAATGTGGAAAAAGTGAAGCGCTGTGAATACTTTCCGGATGCACTGTATGTGCCCTGGGATTGGCTGGCCACCGGTCCAGGGTGTACCCCGCCTCTCGCCCCAAATCAGGCTCCAGCATACCCCCACCCTAGTGAGGATAAGAGACATAGAAAATGAATGAATAACTAAACCATGTTGGTGTCATTCAACAGCTGTACTGTAATCTTACCTTGTCTAAGCTGTTGGGACCAAATTCTTGAGCGTCAACATCCTTCAGTATTCTGTTAAATGGATGGAGAATGCTGCACATGTAATTCATGTGGCAGCCAGAATATCTGTATTCATTAGTGCAGTCCAAAAAAGGAAAAGCAAGGCGATGGGGGCAGAAGGCATACCATGGAGCAGTCCAGAGACAAAAGAACTCCCAAAAACAGCTGGAGGAGGTCGCGGTCCACTGGGCAGTACACTGAAAAAAATTTGGAGTGCCATTTACTTGAGAAAAGTTAGGTAACAATTTGCACGCACAATTCCCAAGCAACTTTTCCTTGGGAAATACTCTGGTCAAATTTACTTTTTTTGAATGAAAAAGGTACTCTTTGCTAGTAAATTTGACCCCAAACTACCTTTGAATCTACTTCAAAATCCATATAAATGTACTCGCTTTTCAGGATTGTTTAACTAGTTTTCCCTGACTTTATTTGGAGCAAATTATAAGTAATATTTACATGATTTAAGCTACCACCTACACCACTTTTCTAATATGATTGTGTAGTATTTTTTTAAGATGGCCTTCTTTGAATGAAATGATCTTAACACATCTTCTACAAAACATTATTTCAAACCAGAACAGCTTCACTGCATTTGTACTAAAGCTGTATTTACCTCCAGATGGCGGTGCACAAAAACACAACACAGCCACAGGTTGAGGCACCTGTGAAATGAATTCAACATTTCATAACTAAACCAAAGACCTGGGATTTATTCCCTTAATTGGGAATCGTATTATTAGAATGATTATTTTTGACTTCCACTTTCCTCATGCAGGTATGGACTTCCCACACTAGTGTGCCAGTCGCCTCCTTCTGGACGTTTGGTGTCTACTATACACTCAATTGGAGTCCACCTGCAGTAAATTCAGTTGATTGGACATGATTTGGAAATATAATAACTGTCTATATAAGGTCCCACAGTTGACTGTGCATGTCAGAGCACAAACGCCAAGCATGAAGTCAAAAGAACTGTCTGTAGACCTGCGAGACAGGATTGTCTTGAGGCACAAATCTGGGGAAGGATACAGAAACATTTCTGCTGCTTTGAAGGTCCCAATGAGCACAGTGGCCCCCATTATTCGACTAGCCAGGATAGAAGGAAAAATGAATGCAGTAATATTTTCATCCAGGATATCTCTATATATTGCTGCATTCATTTTTCCTTCTATCCTGACTAGTCTGCCAGTTCCTGCTGCTGAAAAGCATCCCCACAGCATGATGCTGCCACCACCATGCTTCACTGTAGGGATGGAGGCCACTGTGCTCATTGGGACCTTCAAAGCAGCAGAAATGTTTCTGTATCCTTCCCCAGATTTGTGCCTCAAGACAATCCTGTCCCGCAGGTCTACAGACAGTTCTTTTGACTTCATGCTTGGCGTTTGTGCTCTGACATGCACAGTCAACTGTGGGACCTTATATAGACAGTTATTATATTTCCAAATCATGTCCAATCAACTGAATTTACTGCAGGTAGACTCCAATTGAGCTGTAGAAAGATCTCAAGGGTGATCAGTGTAAAAAAGATGCGCCTGAGCTCAATTTTGAGCTTCATGGCAAAGGCTGTGAATACTTATGTAAATGTGATTTTTTTGTTTTCTATTTTTAATAAATTCAAAAAAGTAAAAAAAAAAACTTTTTCACATTGTCATGATGGAGTATTTTGTGTAGAATTTTGAGGTAAGAGATTAAATTAATACAATTGGGAATGAGGCTGTAACTTGACAAAATGTGGAAAAAGTGAAGCGCTGTGAATACTTTCCGGATGTACTGTATGTGCCCTGGGATTGGCTGGCCACCGGTCCAGGGTGTACCCCGCCTCTCGCCCCAAATCAGGCTCCAGCATACCCCCACCCTAGTGAGGATAAGAGACATAGAAAATGAATGAATAACTAAACCATGTTGGTGTCATTCAACAGCTGTACTGTAATCTTACCTTGTCTAAGCTGTTGGGACCAAATTCTTGAGCGTCAACATCCTTCAGTATTCTGTTAAATGGATGGAGAATGCTGCACATGTAATTCATGTGGCAGCCAGAATATCTGTATTCATTAGTGCAGTCCAAAAAAGGAAAAGCAAGGCGATGGGGGCAGAAGGCATACCATGGAGCAGTCCAGAGACAAAAGAACTCCCAAAAACAGCTGGAGGAGGTCGCGGTCCACTGGGCAGTACACTGAAAAAAAATTTGGAGTGCCATTTACTTGAGAAAAGCTAGGTAACAATTTGCACGCACAATTCCCAAGCAACTTTTCCTTGGGAAATACTCTGGTCAAATTTACTTTTTTTGAATGAAAAAGGTACTCTTTGCTAGTAAATTTGACCCCAAACTACCTTTGAATCTACTTCAAAATCCATATAAATGTACTCGCTTTTCAGGATTGTTTAACTAGTTTTCCCTGACTTCATTTGGAGCAAATTATAAGTAATATTTACATGATTTAAGCTACCACCTACACCACTTTTCCAATATGATTGTGTAGTATTTTTTTAAGATGGCCTTCTTTGAATGAAATGATCTTAACACATCTTCTACAAAACATTATTTCAAACCAGAACAGCTTCACTGCATTTGTAGTAAAGCTGTATTTACTTCCAGATGACTGTGCACAAAAACACAACACAGCCACAGGTTGAGGCACCTGTGAAATGAATTCAACATTTCATAACTAAACCAAAGACCTGGGATTTATTCCCTTAATTGGGAATCGTATTATTAGAATGATTATTTTTTGACTTCCACTTTCCTCATGCAGGTATGGACTTCCCACACTAGTGTGCCAGTCGCCTCCTTCTGGACGTTTGGTGTCTACTATACACTCAATTGGAGTCCACCTGCAGTAAATTCAGTTGACTGGACATGATTTGGAAATACAATAACTGTCTATATAAGGTCCCACAGTTGACTGTGCATGTCAGAGCACAAACGCCAAGCATGAAGTCAAAAGAACTGTCTGTAGACCTGCGAGACAGGATTGTCTTGAGGCACAAATCTGGGGAAGGATACAGAAACATTTCTGCTGCTTTGAAGGTCCCAATGAGCACAGTGGCCCCCATTATTCGACCAGCCAGGATAGAAGGAAAAATGAATGCAGCAATATTTTCATCCAGGATATCTCTATATATTGTTGCATTCATTTTTCCTTCTATCCTGACTAGTCTGCCAGTTCCTGCTGCTGAAAAACATCCCCACAGCATGATGCTGCCACCACCATGCTTCACTGTAGGGATGGAGGCCACTGTGCTCATTGGGACCTTCAAAGCAGCAGAAATGTTTCTGTATCCTTCCCCAGATTTGTGCCTCAAGACAATCCTGTCTCGCAGGTCTACAGACAGTTCTTTTGACTTCATGCTTGGCGTTTGTGCTCTGACATGCACAGTCAACTGTGGGACCTTATATAGACAGTTATTATCTCAAGGATGATCAGTGGAAAAAAGATGCACCTGAGCTCAATTTTGAGCTTCATGGCAAAGGCTGTGAATACTTATGTAAATGTGATTTTTTTGTTTTCTATTTTTAATAAATTCAAAAAAGTAAAAAAAAAAACTTTTTCACATTGTCATAATGGAGTATTTTGAGGTAAGAGATTAAATTAATACAATTGGGAATGAGGCTGTAACTTGACAAAATGTGGAAAAAGTGAAGCGCTGTGAATACTTTCCGGATGTACTGTATGTGCCCTGGGATTGGCTGGCCACCGGTCCAGGGTGTACCCCGCCTCTCGCCCCAAATCAGGCTCCAGCATACCCCCACCCTAGTGAGGATAAGAGACATAGAAAATGAATGAATAACTAAACCATGTTGGTGTCATTCAACAGCTGTACTGTAATCTTACCTTGTCTAAGCTGTTGGGACCAAATTCTTGAGCGTCAACATCCTTCAGCATTCTGTTAAATGGATGGAGAAATCATTTCAATTATGGCAACTACAAAATCTAAAATCATCACAATGGTTAGTAGTCCAAACGACAAAGCTGCTTGACAATATTTGTTGGGTTTTTTTTTTGTTTTTTTTTTTTTAAACAAAACACTCAAAATCAACTTAGTTCTTAACCCTAAGATGCATGAGTGACTGGACCCTACACTCTTCCATAAGAGTCCATATTTCTTGAAATGTATAAAAGGTAAGTTAAAAATTTGAATGGTATTATATTAAAAACATGTTTTTTTTCGGAATAACTGGAATATGAAATGATAAAAAAAAATTCATTATGAAGATATTTCAAGAAAACAACCTGACTGGGTCATTTTTGACCCACTTATGCATCTATGGGTTAATACACATTTTTCATCTGTGTCTTGAAACCTAACCTAAACAAAACTCTTTTTTCCTCACAACGGGATATCGTTGAGGAACTCCATTATCCAACTCTTTAAATCAATAAAACTTAAAAGGCTAAACTGCCATTTCCAGATTCAAATAACCATATACATATTGTAATGTTACCTTCTGTAGGGGTTGGCCACCTTGACCCCGGCGGCGGCCTCTCTGTGGCGCGTCCTTCACCCCAGGTGTCTAGAGATCGTGTATGTGTATAGGTGAAATTAAAGTTCCAAAATTCACTTCCATGGAATACTTGTCACAAACAAAAACTCCCGCTCCCCGACGGTATCCACAAGACTCAGGTCGCTAGCATACTTCAACAAATGTTTGCGCTACACGCGGTTCCCATGGCTTAGAGGACACTGTTGCTGCCAAAATAATCACATAACATATATAAAAGGGACGAATCCTTACACATTTAATAAACATAAAAATCTCCTGTTCTGCAACCGAAAACAGCTCGCAGTTGATAGCGAGCTAGCTAGCTAGCTAGCTAGCTGGCTGGCAGGCTAAAGGTAAGCTAATGCTAACGTCGCGTATGTCACATTATGACACTGACGTAAACATTGAACAGGAACAGGAAAGGTGACAGAAAACAAGTCAGATAAGCATATGACCTACCCATATGGCTCCACATCGATGAATTTCCTTGTTAAACGACTGTCCACGTCGTCTTCCGTCGTCTTCCATCGTCTTCCATCGTCTTCCCGTGAAAACATGGCGCCCTCGAACTTCGCCTTGGGAAGTCTGAGCTCAAACGATCCTCTGACGCATGCGCAGAATGGCATGGCACAAGGTGGCCATGTTCACTGTTAGTAGCTGCTGCAATCAATTACAGGTGTGACCGGTGGACCAGCCTCCTGCCATAGAAGGGAGTTCTGTAAAACAAAAAAAGGAGGGAAAGCGCAGTCAATATGCTTTCAAACTATATAGAATTCAGCCTGCTGTCTGCTTTAGTTTTTTGAATATGAGCCTCTGAAGTTGAAGGCCGTGTGCTACTTAAGCTAGCTCAATGTATGCCGTTTAAAGGTCACTTAAAGCCATTTAACAATTATAATGTTTTAATAGCGTGTACAAAGAGTACAGAGAGTTTGCGTACTTACTACTCACACTTGCTCAGTTTTCTTCAAAGTGCGTAAGAAGCAGGTTGCCCTCAGGCCGTCCCTCTTTTATTTGAAACCGCTCTATAGCGTGCCGGGCGGGGCTTCCGGCCGTCCGTGCTTCATCTGAATGTTGCGACCATCGTTTCCGGAAAGTGCGTCATGGCCCTTTAAGAAAAATGGCATTGTGGGAAGTCTGTGTGCTGTAGTTCTGCGTTTTTGGCACTAGGTGTCTCTGTTCTGCTTGTACACAGTGTGAACGCACTTAAGTGCAAGTATGCAAGTGTATGTTAAAAGTTGGCTTCTGCATGCATGTGCTTCTACCATATAAGACCATTCACTCGGGAAAGAGACGCCCACAGGAGGACTGAGGCTTCCAAAAGAAGACTTTGACTTTGTACCGCCCATAAGCGAGATAGGTCAGAGTCATCCAAGCTCTCGTCCACCTGTTATTTTTGGAGAAAAGGTCTCTGATTTGCTGTGCTAACCCACTGTTCTTTTAAGGAGAAGGACCTTTGGTCAAGCAACTTTTTCCTACGGAGCGACAAATTCTTGGAACTCCGCACCAAGTGCCTGATCTACCCACTATTGCTTCATTTTCCAAGCATCTTCAACTTTGGAAAATCAAACCCGTTGCCACTGATTGTGATCATTTTTAACTTGTCCACTGCTGCTGATTTGTTGTGTGTTATTATCTATTGTATGTTATAATGTTGCATTTTTACATAGTTGGGTAGCCACAAATTATAACTGCTAATTCATTATTGTAGTATGTCATAAGTCTGTAATTCTGTCATCATTTATCTTTTATTCTTAGGCAGGAGAGCAACGTGCAATTCAACAAGCACTTTATATTTCTGTTCTATACACTCTAAAAAAAAATATAGTGGCTCAGCTTAATTCAATGAAGGTAACAATTTGCGTCAATCTTTTTAAGAAATTCCAACTAAAACCTTTCAGTAAATCCAACAAGTCTTTTAATGTTAGAAACTAAGTTATTTAAGGACAACCGACATGATTTACTTCATCCTGCAAACAGTTAATTAAGGTGAACCAACTTCATTTTAATAAAATGGTTCAAGTTCAATTCAGGTGAACCAACTCAATTTTAATAAAATGGTTCAAGTTCAATTCAGGTGAACCAACTCAATTTTAATAAAATGGTTAAAGTTCAATGAAGTTGTCAATATAATTAATTTAAGCTATTCCAGCTCATTTGTTTTTCATTCCTCATCACAAATATTTCAAATTGTTTTCTCAATTGTTTTTTTTATCAATAACATTAATTTTATGAACATAAATACAGTTCAGTCAGTTTAATGGTCAAACTTGTTTATTACATATAATCAGTGGTGGAAAGTAACGGAGTAAATTTACTTGAGTACAGATTTTAAGGATTTGTACTTTGTAATTTGTACTCGAGTAGAAAATTGATTTCATACTCTTACTCGAGTAACATTTTGACAGAGCTACTTTTACTTGTAGTGGAGTAAATTTGACAAGGAGGATTTGTACTCTTACTCAAGTACTGAAGTCGTGTACTCACTCCACCACTGCATATAATGGCCAACTTGTCCAACTGTTTACCATCAAATAAACATGGAGGAGCTCCAAATGAAGACATGAAATCAAATATTACATATTATACATATTTCTTCCTGAAGAATATTGAAACATATTTTACATAGCAGTCATACTTCTTCCAAAAAAGAACACAGAATATATCAAATGTGTACGTATGTATGTAGGTCTAAATATTGACAGCTAACAGCTCAAAAGTAAAAAAAAAAAATGACAAACTAGTCTTCAAAATGATCCTTCAAAGAAATGACTTGTATTAAACTGCATTAAACATAACAGTGAAATTAGAATGCAGCCTAATTTTCAGTGCAGCAGTTTAGCTTTTAGAGACATTACCTTGGGACTTGCTCTCAGAGCATCCAGCTCAAGGAATATCTTTTGAAATACCTCAAAAGTGCTTTTCAGGTAACTCTTTTGGGTAACTCAGGTTGAGTGCATACATTAGTCCCATGAGCAAGGCACATGCTCTTGGGACAGTCAGGCCATCCAGGACTTCTGCTCCCTCAATCACCACTGTTGCGTTGGCTGGTTCAGATGCCCCTCTGCTCACAACAATCTTCATCACTTCATCACCATTCTGGCATAAGTAGATCAGAGTCAACATCAGTGTTTTTTGTCTTATGTAAAAACAAGAATAATGTACAGTGAATCTGCACTTGGGTTAACTTCAGGATTTAACGTGGGCTTTGGGGACGGCTGTTTAGTAGCAAAACAAACATTTTTAATGACATACTTTTGACAAACAAACGCTGCCCATAAAGTTCTGATAAAACGTAGAAAACTTTCACTTTTCACCAAACTTCCTGAATATATCACTGATGGTCCTGATTTTGGTTCCTATCATTCAGTTGCACCCAGTCATTCAGTCTGCCACCCCTAAATACTGCCCAGGTTAAATCCTTGAAGTTGAAGTGTTGGATTACTTAGCAGCTGTTCTTTAAAGAGATCCTCCTCCTGTTCTCTCAGGTACACGATTAGGCTACGGATTGCAGCTTCTCTCCTACTTTCTACCGACTGGTCCTGTAAATAAAATAATACAAGAAAATGAAACAATCTTTAAAAAGATGAATTTATGATTTATTGATTGAAATATTTATTTAACTAACCCATCAACACCTCCTAAAAATAAAGTGATTTTTTTTTCTATTTGAAATGAACCTTGTTACATTTATTTATACCTCTAGCAGCATGTTCTTTATGTGCTGAATCTCCTCCTCTTGAGGACACCAGTGCCATTATTTTTGGGGTATACTGGTCCAGTTTTGCCATGAATGTTCTCTCAAGGCAACCAGTGGTGATCCTTCTGAATTCTTCATTTATCTGTATAAAATACAAATAAAAAGGTGCAATTTGTTCATGTAGTAAATTGACTGACATAGCACATACTGCAAACCATTTTATAAAACAATATTAACCTGAGTTGCATCGAAAAGAGCCGGCCATCGGTCTCTTATGTCACAGATTTGTGGTGCTTGTGGTGCAACTTCCTGCCTGCGAATGGAGAAAGTCTTTGCCATTTTCTCACTGATGACCTGGCAGTTGTTCCTCTTCTTTACTTCATCAAGGAGCTCCAAAGTTCCTTCTGTTTCTCCTTGTGGGTGAGGAGGTAAATAGTTCACCTCTGCCTGCCCTTCTTGGCTTTTTTTTTGGATATTCTTTGCAGGGGCTTTCTCATGCTCTATGCTCGCTTCTTTCTGAGAGAGTTCACATCAAGCTCAGGGCATCCTAGCCCTCTCCATTTAGATCTATAGCTGGCCATTTTATGTTTTAGTCTTTGTTGCCATGCGTAGCATCCATTATATGACCCTGGTTCTTTAAGGCAAGGATGCTTCTGAATCAGTGCCTCAGCAACATGGTTAAACTGCGCACTAGTGGGGTAAGATGCTTTCAGCCAGCTTCTCAAGGATGTCTGGAGGCAAAGGATTGTGGCAAAGTTGAGCTGAATTCCATCCTTCTTGAAAACTTCATTTCCTGAGGCCAGCACAAGCTCTGTGTCGTAAGCAAAATTAGGTACAGGAAATGTAGTGGGCCAACACTGTGTACGGTGAGTAACCTGTTCAGGTGATGAAAGTGTGATCAGTGTGTCCTGCGATCCAGAGGAACAGCTGCTGCTAGCAGGATGGACAGAGGTCTCAGAATTAGGGAGCGAGGCTACTGATGCACTTTCAAAGGAACTGTCAGTACCCATCAGTAAAGGTCAGAGTAACTGTAGGAGGTTCAACAATGTGAACCACCTTAATGGTATCCTTGTCCTTGGTGTCACTTGTTGAGGTAAGAGAAAAATATTCCTCTCCAAAGTCAGCATCCTTATAATGCAAGGTAAAGTTCCCATCAAGCCCAAATTTCTCCCTCACAATAGACTCAAGTTCATCAGGGATTCCATCCGGTAAGTCCAGTTTGCCAATTTCACGGTCCTGAAGAATGATCCCAAGTTTGGCTTGAGGAGACATCAGGGTATCTATTAGAGAAAACATGACATCAGTTTGGGTTCTAGAATACATGCAGACACATCATATAATCATCATCATTCAGTATGGGAGAAGAATATGACCACTAAAAATGACTCTAGATAAATAAAAGCTTTGGACTTTGAATTTTCATCACATTTATCATATAGTAAACTAGTATGCTGACAAGTACTGGTTGATTCAGTCTCCAAGAAATTTGACATCACACATCCGTGACATTTCCTCATCATCAAACTTCACACCAAGTCTTAGATTTGTGTCCATAAGTATACTTCTACAAAAGCCAATGCAAAGAATCCTATATGCCTGCTTATACTATGATTAAATGTTGAAGACTTTTATTTCTGTGGCAAAGACAAGGATAGGAACAAAGCTTTGTTCACTTGAACATTTCCCCCTGAAGAATAATGTCATAAAAGTCAAACTACAAAGATCTTGTACCATCTTGTTGTCCATCTCGTGTCAGTATTATGGAGCTCATATTTACAACTACTACTAATCATAATTTCAGATCTCCATATTGGCATAGTCATCAAGAGCCTAACATCCTCTCCTCAGCGAGAATCAGTGTGGTCTGGGTTTAAAAGTCTTACCATGCTTCTGGCAAATTGACAAACTAATATTGTCTCATGTTTGATTATAGGTTGAACATTATCACACTTCATCACAAAAATATGATTGGAATACACACATTCAAGGAGTTGTATATTCTCACTACACCTGCAAGTGAAAATGATCATTTGTGCTCAAGTGTGGGGCAAGCACGTTCATTGAAAAAAAACAACAACTTTGTTTTTGTAATGAGACAGTAACCCCATATACAGAGAGGATGATGCCATTTTTGAGGTCTCTCCTATAAACTCAAACAAATGATGAGTTATACTGACCCCTTTGCAATCTATGGTACATTCATGTAGCACTTCTGGGTCACCATACGCTTCCCTGCAACACCGTATGCTGCCATGGGGAAGATGTCAAACAACTCACGAGGCTCAATGAGCTTGAAAACACTTGTTGTGTTTCTAAGATGCTCAATATACCATGAATTGAAACATTTGACAATGAAGCCAACCTTGCCATTTATGACAACAAGCTGCATCAATTCTACAAAATCTGGCAGACCACCTGTTGAACCATGTGCCAAGATCATGCCAGTGGAATAACTGGTGCCACTGTAGCACACTGTGTTTGCCATGTGGACAAATGATTCACCAGGGAATTTTCATTCCACTGCTTTCTTAATGTCTTCCCTCAGCACAGTCAAATCCACTGTTGACACTTTTGCTACTTGTAGAGACTGAACAATTTTACTGCCATGTAGATGGTATGCAATCATTAACTGATGCTTCACTGCAAGAGACAACAGAATGTTTCGGAAGCTATGCGTATGTCTGACCACACGCTTCAAAAAGCTGTGCTTAGCTTCAAAGCGCATAGTCCACAAAGTGAACCAAATGAACCAAGTGGACCAAAAGCTTTCATCTGGCTGGTGTGGGTAGTGTTCAAGAAAATGATGCTTTCCTGAGGGAAAACCTCCAGGAATCTGTGCCGATGCTCAGAAATCTTGCTTTCAAGGAAACAAACAGCGAGGTCTGTGTGAACAGGAGAAAGGACAAGTTCAACTATGTCCTTAAGGTTCAGAAGGATCAGCCATGCTGGTTCATTCTCAGGGATTCTTTCTCCAACTATCAGGGGAAGGAGGCGAAGCAAAGCCCAGTTTTCATGGGCATTTCCACCAACAGTTTTTCTTGCAGCAAAAGTCAGTGGAACTGGTTGCGGTGCATCCGTTCTATCTGTCCATCTGTATGGGAACTCTTTGATTCATTGATTTCATTCCTCGAGTGTGAAATATTTCTCTTTGATGAACACATTTAGGCATAGTGCTAACTCTAAAGGCACAACGCCTTCAAAGAGATCATGTAGCAAATCAGGTGGATAGCCAGATAAAACATTGAAATATTTGAGTTTGTCAGTCAGTGGGCACTGTCTCTTTACTCCATAACAATGAGAAGAATGCACTTGTATCTCTCTGTGCTGTCTGAACATGCAACCTGTGCTCTTGTGTTGTTCCTGTTTTAACTTCACTCACCTGGAATTGAGATCTTTCTCCAAGACAGAACCTGCAGGTGTGTGTACTTGTGAGACGTGAGAAGCTCTCCACAAACCCTCCAATAGAGTGGGCACCAAGGTTATCTGCAACGACACAATACACAGTACCTTTGACTCGTAGACCTATTGAAGGAATGTAAAGTCCTTCTTCTTCTAGGCTGGCAAGGAAGGTCCTTAAGCAGTGGTTCTAACACAGCACTATAGCCAAACTTTTGAACATCATCAGCCTTGCAGAGAATGGCAAGGTAGATTGATGTGAGCGAGGATCTGAGCAATGGTGGCACATTGGCTAAAACCCAATACACAGCAGTCATTTTGTGTTTTTTTCTTGATGTGCCAAGTGGATTACACACTTCAAAATCATCCACATACAGAATGAGAGAAATGGCTGGATTCTTTTCTCATAGCAATTTATTGTTTTTCAAATGTATGCCATCATGAAATGAATTGTAGTGAGTGTCAGAGCTGCTGTCTGCTTCAGAGCTATGTTTGAGCAAATCCTGGATCTCTTTTTTTCTTCAAAACCTCATGCAAGGACTTTCAAATTGGTACATGTTGGAAACTTTTCTTCTCCCTGAGAAGAACTGAGAAGACATGATTAGATATTCTGTAGGTTCCACCATGGAAAAATGCTCCCTTCTTTTGTAGGTGGAAAGGTGGAAAGAGGAGCAGTATGTCCTAGAGCTAATGTCATTGGCTTAGACTTGCACAGATAGGTCTGTCGCCATCTCTGAGATGATCACATCATCAACTTTTCATCAACAATTATGCCTCTTTAAGCATGACTGTAAAATATCTTTCAAAAGAGGACCTGAAGCTGATGAAGAAATAAAGTGCAGTTCTTCCACTAACTCATGAATACACCTTTGTGGTACATTGAATATGCTTTCCATTTTCAACAGCAGGTGGGCTACATTTTTTTCAATGAAGTTGCAGTGGCAGTTCTCTCATTTCTTCATCTTCAGGATCTTCACTCACTGTAACCTCCATATCCTCGTCAAAAGGATCATATCAAAAGGACCCCTGTATTTGAAAGATGAACATACAGTACCTCTGCAAGAGCTCAGGCTTGAAGTCATCCAGGGAATGAGGAGTGTGTTTCCGGCTCCTATGAGAGGCAAATGTTCCAGAAATGTTTGTTTTGAGAGCAATTTTCAAAAACACAAGACACTGTTTCCTGCTTTTTTAAATGACGGCCAATGTGTTCAAAGTATTCTCTTTCTGTGGAGATGGTGTTTAAAGAGCAACATGAACATTTCAAAGACAGAACTTCTCTGCGTGTCCCTGTCTCACGAGTTGAATGGCTTCTTGACAGATGGGTTCTCAGGCTGCCCCATGTTTTAAACGAGCAATAACGCTCCCAATAACGCTCCCAATGGAGGCAAGGGAGAAGTTCTCCACCATGGCCACCATGGTCTAAGCCTATAATGCTTTCAAAGATCACTTTTTCTTGACACAAGTTTACAGGTCCAATTCATTTTTAAAACTAAACAAAGCTCTATTTAAACGGCTTTGAATTTTTTCATGACATTTGGAATTGTTTAGTGATTCATAGCTTTAGTGCTTACAGCGTGTGCAGCATGACTTGGAAAAATATATTGCCTATGATGTGTTTCTAAATTGAAGATGGAAAAACTGTGAAAAATGTGCTTGCAACCAACTGCACAAAAATGATCCTTTGTCTTGGGTTCTAAAGGATTTGAAATATGGTTGAACTGCTTCACAATATTTTGGACTTTTAAAGTGAGCTAAATGAGAAAAAAAAAACACTACACACCACTATACACACATTTTGTGTGTATACATTCATTCCTAACTTCAGAAAATGCCACCTGTCTCAATAGCAAAAGAGAAAAATAGCCAGGCCTACTGCAGCCTTACTAAAAGGAAACTTGTTCTATGGCGTATCTACAACTAATGTGGGTGCCTTAACCTCTCATAGACACACACCAACACGTCACTTAAAACAGAAACTACTAGCTGGCCAAACTTCATCAATGTAGTCCAAACTTGGAAAAAATGTGAACAAAACAATACACTCATTTCTCTTACCTTGATAAGAGTGATATACTAACTAACGTTTACCGCTAATTCAAATCGTTCGGCTGCCACAGACGTCTTTGTCTGACGATAAACGGTCGAGGGGCGGCGCTGGGCGAGAGAGCGCGGGCAAAAGGACATTTATGAACAGCTTCAGTTCTAAAGTTTTGTAACATGCAGTTATAGGCAGCTATGAAGCTACCATTTTACAAAATGGCTACATTAGCTTCATTTCAATGATGTCTGCGTTAACACGAATTAGTGCAACATTTGCTGATACAGTTAGTAGCCGTTATGAACAAAATAAAGCAAAAACAGTTACTTACCTCGTATTGCTCCATAGAAACTCTTGTTTTTTTCTTGGGATTTTGGGGATTTTCCAACAGGCATTAATAGCAGTCGCAGTCTGGCTCCTCTCTGTACGTGATTGCAGGATAAAACCAGAAGCAGGAGCAGGAGCAGAGCAGCTTCTGAAAGCTGTTGAACATTTGGCTCTAGCTGTGGGAATATGTCATTTCATCAAGTTTTAACAACCTTTTAAGTGAGAATGTGACCCTGTAGCTTACCTTCATCCAGAAAATTCGGAGAAACGTTTGGTCCTGACATCTCGGAGACATCGTACAATAGAACGTCTTCCCTGTTTTTTTCAAAATAAAAGCTCCCATTACTATGAACATGAAACATGAGCGGTGCTCTTGTTTTGAAACGGCATGTTTAATGTGGCCTTTGAATTACCCCTGGGGACAGATAAAGTTTTTGTATTTGAATTTGTTCAAAAGTTTGCTTCAAAATATACATACATATTTAAGTTAACATTTCTATTTTTCTATTTTCAGCTGGGCCAACTTCTTCAAATAAGTTAACAACTTGTTTTAATAAGTCAGTGACACAAGTTTATCGTTTTATGTTGAAAAAGCTCTTGATTTTAACTCAACTCAACTAACTAAGCCCATATTTTCAGCTGGACCAACTTCTTCAAATAAGTTACCAACTTGTTATAATAAGTCCATGTAACAACCTTATTCTTTTATGTTGAAAAAGCTCTTGATTTTAAGCTCAACTAACTAATCCCATGAATCATTTTTAGAGTCTAGTTCTCTCAGTATTATAAAATGACCATTGTTGGTATTTCATGATTGTAAAATGTTTTGAGAATTGTCAAATGAAAATAGCACTTTACAGCATCTAGTGTGCACTTGGGCAAGTTGCAATATAGTAATACGCATGAAACACATAACCTTGCATGTTTTATGAATAATGTGATTTATATGTTCAAAACCAAGCTGCCAATGGGAAGTGCAAATTAGCCATACGGCTATCATCTCCCATGTCCCATTTTTTCAAAAATCAATCAATCTACACATTTCTTACATATAGTACCTTTAAGACTGACAGCACTCAGTCTGTGACCATCGCTGTCTATGGTCCTGAAGTCTCAGACAGGTCACAGCCCAGAAGGTCCTACAATCAAACACATAGGATTTCTGAACATTTACACCTCTGATCACAACAGTCATAGTACATAGTACATAGTACATAGTACATAGTACATAGTACGGCTGACTTGGGGGCGAGAGGCGGGGTACACCCTGGACCGGTGGCCAGTACACCACAACGGTAATGTATTACAAGTAAGTATTACAATATCAAATTGCATTTTGTGAAAATGTAGCATATACGTATGAGAAATGCAAGAAAAGGTCAAGATGAATTAAATACAAGTACGGACTAGCTCAGAAGATCTATGCTCGGCTCTAGGGAGGTTGAGGTACAGTAATATCACACAAGACACAAAATGTACTTTTAAGTGGCTTGGTGCCTTATTATTTGCTTTAAGTGCAAACAGTGACAAATTATTGACAATATTTACAAACGGCAGTAAAATGGTATAGAGGTTTTGGGAATTCCTATAGCTGTTTGATGAAGTGCACTTCAGTCTTTCAATCTAGTTCATTTGTTTCTTACAAATAAAGAAATCACAATTCAACAGTGGTTCAGCACAGTCCAGGGTGTAAATGCCCTTCAAATCACACAAAGCACAAAATCACAGTATTCACAATAAAGGGTCAGTGGCCACAACAATGTGTGGAGCGAATGTCCATCTCATAGGAACCCAGAGTCCATGGTATATGTGGAAATTGTCCATGATCGCGCGCAACAGAGTTCATATGTGAACAGATAAAGTGACCAGTGCATAGGTGGGAGAGAACTGGCTGCCAACACCCCTACCAGACCGCAGGAGGATGTTGAAGTGGTTCGGTTCTCTTTGGGTCTAGCTCGCCTCGGGGTCCCCAACCAGGCACACCTGGCCTGTATATCACAGACAGGACCACTATCAGTAAATCAGTCATAATTATCATCAGCTAGCTCAGTGTACACAAATCAATGAATCAGTATGCAAAATCAGAATATAAAAATACATTTTCAATGATCAACCCCGGTTTAGCTTTAAAGAGGATTGTTTTAAAATGCAATTTAAGGTGCATAACATTCAGAATACACAGTAATCAAAAGCAGTGGCTCAATATTTAAACAGTTAATCAAGTTAAAAAGTTTGATTATCGTTTTGGGGGTTAGCATAACAATGAATCGCATTACAGCAGCGAAGTTGGTTGCCGATCGCATTGATATGCTAACGCTACATAAGCTAACCACACGCAACAATAGCATCCAGACTCACCGATTCCCTCGTAATTCAGTCCCCGCTAGAACCCAGATGTCTGCAGCGACGGCACGCGGCTTCTACAAGTTTTATAATGCACAAAGTTTTAGAGAACGATCAACAATATATATAAGTTGAAGTAGTTTGTTCGAGACTAACCGTGTTAGCAGCGTCCTGTAGCCTGTCTCCTCACCACTGTGTGTGAGGGAGAGCGCACCGGTGTATTTGATTGCGGCCCTGGCGAACCTGATTGGCTGAGACGCAGCGCAAGCGGAAGAACGTTCCGTCTTCCGTCATGTGACTGGGTTGCATTCACGGACGTTATAAAAGACCGGGGAATATTTTTATATGATAGAAATATTCATAATCATCATTTGATTATAAAATATATTTTCATTATTTTCCAAGGATGCATAACTTCCATGTGGGTTACAAAAACAAACTAAATGATGCTGTAAATAGTACAGGCTATAGACATTAAGCAAAACATCACATTAAAACATAACCATCTCAAATGATCCTTACTAATAACAATTCATGATTGGCAATGTTTACAAACATTAGGCCTAGCGTGCTGGAGGCTCCTAGCGTACTGCATAAGAGAGAAAAATGCAACATGGACATGTTTGACAATCTAGCGGACTCAAAGGTAGCACCAAACCAGTGGTATTATTTGAATCTTGAGATTTCAACCAATCCATTGACACCAAATACATCATGCTTGCTGACCGGGAAAGGAGTGAAAAGTTGTTGCAAAGTTGAACTGTTTTACCGCGACGTGACCATAGACTTTTATTTCAACTGTATGTGGTGCAGCTAATTGTTTTGGAGTATCATGCTGTATAAGAGGAAAAAAATACAAGAGTGACACTTTTGACAATATAGCGGACTGAGCTTTAAAACTACTGCCAAACCATCATATATCTTGAGATTTCAATGAATTCATCCATACAAAACACATCATGCTGACTTACCGGGAAATGAGTGAAAAGTTCTTCCAAAGTTGTAGCCTGTCAGTGCGTCTTCTTTGTTCTGATTGGCAGAGTGGTGGAGCATACCCATACATTCATTTATTTGCTGCAACAAATCATCAACAATGACATCACACTTCATTGAAAGGCCGTTGATGAAATATAATGTAACATAAAGTAACACTGGGAAATGTTCTGTTACTTACGG
Organism: Doryrhamphus excisus; assembly: GCF_037039965.1. Lineage (NCBI taxonomy): Eukaryota > Metazoa > Chordata > Actinopteri > Syngnathiformes > Syngnathidae > Doryrhamphus > Doryrhamphus excisus. Next base: position 55,758 of record NC_136375.1, read on the forward strand.
TAGCCTACATGGCAATTCTCATTGTCCTGCATTCACAATGGTAGATTCATTTAAGTTACAGTCATGATTTATTTGTCAGTCATACTTGAATTGTCACAGACAGTCTTGGTCCATGTGACTATCAAAAAGAGCATAGGCCAGTCTTAAATCTTGACTAATGTTTCCATTAGGCCTACTTCAAAGAATGGACTGTCTATCTATTCAAGTTTTTGGCTTTTGATATGCAGACATGAAATGGTTCAAACATTGGCTCTCATAAGCCACCAGCATAGGCTTGTAGCCATAGCCCTTAAAATGATGAGCATGATCTGTGTGTGTGTGCCTTAAGGGGCCAGCTTAAAGGGCCAGCCTTAAAGGGCCAGCCTTAAAGGGCCAGCCTTAAAGGGCCAGCTTAAAGGGCCAGCCTTAAAGGGCCAGCTTAAAGGGCCAGCCTTAAAGGGCCAGCCTTAAAGGGCCAGCTTAAATGGCCAGCCTTAAAGGGCCAGCTTAAAGGGCCAGCCTTAAAGGGCAAGCCTTAAAGGGCCAGCCTTAAAGGGCCAGCCTTAGAGGGCCAGCTTAAAGGGCCAGCCTTAAGGGGCCAGCTTAAAGGGCCAGCCTTAAAGGGCCAGCCTTAAAAGGCCAGTCTTAAAGGGCCAGCCTTAGAGGGCCAGCCTTAAAGGGCCAGCTTAAAGGGCCAGCCTTAAAGGGCCAGCTTAAAGGGCCAGCCTTAAAGGGCCAGCTTAAAGGGCCAGCCTTAGATGGCCAGCCTTAAGGGGCCAGCTTAAAGGGCCAGCCTTAAAGGGCCAGCCTTAAAGGGCCAGCCTTAGAGGGCCAGCTTAAAGGGCCAGCCTTAGAGGGCCAGCTTAAAGGGCCAGCCTTAAGGGGCCAGCTTAAAGGGCCAGCCTTAAAGGGCCAGCCTTAAAGGGCCAGTCTTAAAGGGCCAGCCTTAGAGGACCAGCCTTAAAGGGCCAGCTTAAAGGGCCAGCCTTAAAAGGCCAGCTTAAAGGGCCAGCCTTAAAGGGCCAGCTTAAAGGGCCAGCCTTAGATGGCCAGCCTTAAGGGGCCAGCTTAAAGGGCCAGCCTTAAAGGGCCAGCCTTAAAGGGCCAGCCTTAAAGGGCCAGCCTTAAAGGGCCAGCCTTAAAGGGCCAGCTTAAAGGGCCAGCCTTAAGGGGCCAGCTTAAAGGGCCAGCCTTAAAGGGCAAGCCTTAAAGGGCCAGCCTTAGAGGGCCAGCTTAAAGGGCCAGCCTTAGAGGGCCAGCTTAAAGGGCCAGCCTTAAGGGGCCAGCTTAAAGGGCCAGCCTTAAAGGGCCAGCTTTAAAGGGCCAGCTTAAAGGGCCAGCCTTAAAGGGCCAGCTTAAAGGGCCAGCCTTAAGGGGCCAGCATAAAGGGCCAGCCTTAGAGGGCCAGCTTAAAGGGCCAGCCTTAGAGGGCCTGCTTAAAGGTCCAGCCTTAAGGGGCCAGCTTAAAGGGCCAGCCTTAAAGGGCCAGCCTTAAAGGGCCAGCCTTAAAGGGCCAGCTTAAAGGGCCAGCCTTAAAGGGCCAGCTTAAAGGGCCAGCCTTAAAGGGCCAGCTTAAAGGGCCGGCCTTAAAGGGCCAGCCTTAAAGGGCCAGCTTAAAGGGCCAGCCTTAAAGGGCCAGCTTAAAGGGCCAGCCTTAGAGGGCCAGCCTTAAGGGGCCAGCTTAAAGGGCCAGCCTTAAAGGGCCAGCCTTAGAGGGCCAGCTTAAAGGGCCAGCCTTAAAGGGCCAGCTTAAAGGGCCAGCCTTAGAGGGCCAGCGTAAAGGGCCAGCTTAAAGGGCCAGCCTTAGAGGGCCAGCTTAAAGGGCCCCCCTTAAGGGGCCAGCTTAAAGGGCCAGCCTTAAAGGGCAAGCCTTAAAGGGCCAGCCTTAGAGGGCCAGCCTTAGAGGGCCAGCTTAAAGGGCCAGCCTTAGAGGGCCAGCTTAAAGGGCCAGCCTTAAGGGGCCAGCTTAAAGGGCCAGCCTCAAAGGGCCAGCCTTAAAGGGCCAGCTTAAAGGGCCAGCCTTAAAGGGCCAGCCTTAAAGGGCCAGCCTTAAAGGGCCAGCCTTAAAGGGCCAGCCTTAAAGGGCCAGCTTAAAGGGCCAGCCTTAAGGGGCCAGCTTAAAGGGCCAGCCTTAAAGGGCAAGCCTTAAAGGGCCAGCCTTAGAGGGCCAGCTTAAAGGGCCAGCCTTAGAGGGCCAGCTTAAAGGGCCAGCCTTAAAGGGCCAGCCTAAAGGGCCAGCCTTAAAGGGCCAGCCTTAAAGGGCCAGCCTTAAAGGGCCAGCTTAAAGGGCCAGCCTTAAAGGGCCAGCCTTAGAGGGCCAGCTTAAAGGGCCAGCTTTAAAGGGCCAGCCTTAAAGGGCCAGCCTTAAAGGGCCAGCCTTAAAGGGCCAGCTTAAAGGGCCAGCCTTAAAGGGCCAGCTTAAAGGGCCAGCCTTAAAGGGCCAGCCTTAAAGGGCCAGTTTAAAGGGCCGGAATTAAAGGGCCAGCCTTAAAGGGCCAGCTTAAAGGGCCAGCCTTAAAGGGCCAGCTTAAAGGGCCAGCCTTAGAGGGCCAGCCTTAAGGGGCCAGCTTAAAGGGCCAGCCTTAAAGGGCCAGCCTTAAAGGGCCAGCCTTAGAGGGCCAGCTTAAAGGGCCAGCCTTAAAGGGCCAGCTTAAAGGGCCAGCCTTAGAGGGCCAGCCTTAAGGGGCCAGCTTAAAGGGCCAGCCTTAAAGGGCCAGCCTTAAAGGGCCAGCCTTAGATGGCCAGCTTAAAGGGCCAGCCTTAGAGGGCCAGCTTAAAGGGCCAGCCTTAGAGGGCCAGCTTAAAGGGCCAGCCTTAAGGGGCCAGCTTAAAGGGCCAGCCTTAAAGGGCCAGTCTTAAAGGGCCAGCCTTAGAGGGCCAGCCTTAAAGGGCCAGCTTAAAGGGCCAGCCTTAGATGGCCAGCCTTAAGGGGCCAGCTTAAAGGGCCAGCCTTAAAGGGCCAGCCTTAAAGGGCCAGCTTTAAAGGGCCAGCTTAAAGGGCCAGCCTTAAAGGGCCAGCCTAAAGGGCCAGCCTTAAAGGGCCAGCCTTAAAGGGCCAGCCTTAGAGGGCCAGCTTAAAGGGCCAGCCTTAAAGGGCCAGCCTTAAAGGGCCAGCTTACAGGGCCAGCCTTAAAGGGCCAGCTTAAAGGGCCAGCCTTAGAGGGCCAGCCCTAAGGGGCCAGCTTAAAGGGCCAGCCTTAGAGGGCCAGCTTAAAGGGCCAGCCTTAAAGGGCCAGCTTAAAAGGCCAGCCTTAGAGGGCCAGCTTTACAGGGCCAGCTTAAAGGGCCAGCCTTAAAGGGCCAGCTTAAAGGGCCAGCCTTAGAGGGCCAGCTTAAAGGGCCAGCCTTAAGGGGCCAGCTTAAAGGGCCAGCCTTAAAGGGCAAGCCTTAAAGGGCCAGCCTTAGAGGGCCTGCCTTAAAGGGCAAGCCTTAAAGGGCCAGCCTTAAAGGGCCAGCCTTAGAGGGCCAGCTTAAAGGGCCAGCCTTAGAGGGCCAGCCTTAAAAGGCCAGTCTTAAAGGGCCAGCCTTAGAGGGCCAGCCTTAAAGGGCCAGCTTAAAGGGCCAGCCTTAAAGGGCCAGCCTTAAAGGGCCAGCTTAAAGGGCCAGCCTTAAAGGGCCAGCCTTAAAGGGCCAGCCTTAGAGGGCCAGCCTTAAAGGGCCAGCCTTAAAGGGCCAGCCTTAGAGGGCCAGCCTTAAAGGGCCAGCTTAAAGGGCCAGCCTTTGAGGTCCAGCCTTAGAGGCCCAGCCTTAAAGGGCCAGCTTAAAGGGCCAGCCTTAGAGGACCAGCTTAAAGGGCCAGCCTTAAGGGGCCAGCTTAAAGGGCCAGCCTTAAAGGGCCAGCCTTAAAGGGCCAGCCTTAAAGGGCCAGCTTAAAGGGCCAGCCTTAAAGGGCCAGCTTAAAGGGCCAGCCTTAAAGGGCCAGCCTTAAAGGGCCAGCTTAAATTGCCAGCCTTAAAGGGCCAGCTTAAAGGGCCAGCCTTAAAGGGCAAGCCTTAAAGGGCCAGCCTTAAAGGGCCAGCCTTAGAGGGCCAGCTTAAAGGGCCAGCCTTAGAGGGCCAGCTTAAAGGGCCAGCCTTAAGGGGCCAGCTTAAAGGGCCAGCCTTAAAGGGCCAGCATTAAAAGGCCAGTCTTAAAGGGCCAGCCTTAGAGGGCCAGCCTTAAAGGGCCAGCTTAAAGGGCCAGCCTTAAAGGGCCAGCTTAAAGGGCCAGCCTTAAAGGGCCAGCCTTAGATGGCCAGCCTTAAGGGGCCAGCTTAAAGGGCCAGCCTTAAAGGGCCAGCCTTAAAGGGCCAGCCTTAGAGGGCCAGCCTTAAAGGGCCAGCCTTAAAGGGCCAGCCTTAAAGGGCCAGCCTTAGGGGGCCAGCCTTAAAGGGCCAGCTTAAAGGGCCAGCCTTTGAGGTCCAGCCTTAGAGGCCCAGCCTTAAAGGGCCAGTTTAAAGGGCCAGACTTAGATGGCCAGCCTTAAAGGGCCGCCTTAAAGGGCCAGCTTAAAGGGCCAGCCTTAAAGGGCCAGCTTAAAGGGCCAGCCTTAAAGGGCAAGCCTTAAAGGGCCAGCCTTAAAGGGCCAGCCTTAGAGGGCCAGCTTAAAGGGCCAGCCTTAGAGGGCCAGCTTAAAGGGCCAGCCTTAAGGGGCCAGCTTAAAGGGCCAGCCTTAAAGGGCCAGCCTTAAAGGGCCAGTCTTAAAGGGCCAGCCTTAGAGGGCCAGCCTTAAAGGGCCATCTTAAAGGGCCAGCCTTAAAGGGCCAGCTTAAAGGGCCAGCCTTAAGGGGCCAGCTTAAAGGGCCAGCCTTAGAGGGCCAGCTTAAAGGGCCAGCCTTAGAGGGCCTGCTTAAAGGGCCAGCCTTAAGGGGCCAGCTTAAAGGGCCAGCCTTAAAGGGCCAGCCTTAAAGGGCCAGCTTAAAGGGCCAGCCTTAAAGGGCCAGCTTAAAGGGCCAGCCTTAAAGGGCCAGCTTAAAGGGCCGGCCTTAAAGGGCCAGCCTTAAAGGGCCAGCTTAAAGGGCCAGCCTTAAAGGGCCAGCTTAAAGGGCCAGCCTTAGAGGGCCAGCCTTAAGGGGCCAGCTTAAAGGGCCAGCCTTAAAGGGCCAGCCTTAGAGGGCCAGCTTAAAGGGCCAGCCTTAAAGGGCCAGCTTAAAGGGCCAGCCTTAGAGGGCCAGCTTAAAGGGCCAGCCTTAAGGGGCCAGCTTAAAGGGCCAGCCTTAAAGGGCAAGCCTTAAAGGGCCAGCCTTAGAGGGCCAGCCTTAGAGGGCCAGCTTAAAGGGCCAGCCTTAGAGGGCCAGCTTAAAGGGCCAGCCTTAAGGGGCCAGCCTTAAAGGGCCAGCCTTAAAGGGCCAGCCTTAAAGGGCCAGTCTTAAAGGGCCAGCCTTAGAGGGCCAGCCTTAAAGGGCCAGCTTAAAGGGCCAACCTTAGAGGGCCAGCCTTAAAGGGCCAGCCTTAAAGGGCCAGCCTTAAAGGGCCAGCCTTAAAGGGCCAGCTTAAAGGGCCAGCCTTAAGGGGCCAGCTTAAAGGGCCAGCCTTAAAGGGCAAGCCTTAAAGGGCAAGCCTTAAAGGGCCAGCCTTAGAGGGCCAGCTTAAAGGGCCAGCCTTAGAGGGCCAGCTTAAAGGGCCAGCCTTAAGGGGCCAGCTTAAAGGGCCAGCCTTAAAGGGCCAGCCTTAAAGGGCCAGCCTTAAAGGGCCAGCTTAAAGGACCAGCCTTAAAGGGCCAGCCTTAAAGGGCCAGCTTAAAGGGCCAGCCTTAAAGGGCCGGCCTTAGAGGGCCAGCTTAAAGGGCCAGCTTTAAAGGGCCAGCCTTAAAGGACCAGCCTTAAAGGGCCAGCCTTAAAGGGCCAGCTTAAAGGGCCAGCCTTAAAGGGCCAGCCTTAAAGGGCCAGCCTTAAAGGGCCAGTTTAAAGGGCCGGCCTTAAAGGGCCAGCCTTAAAGGGCCAGCTTAAAGGGCCAGCCTTAAAGGGCCAGCTTAAAGGGCCAGTCTTAGAGGGCCAGCCTTAAGGGGCCAGCTTAAAGGGCCAGCCTTAAAGGGCCAGCCTTAAAGGGCCAGCCTTAGAGGGCCAGCTTAAAGGGCCAGCCTTAAAGGGCCAGCTTAAAGGGCCAGCCTTAGAGGGCCAGCCTTAAGGGGCCAGCTTAAAGGGCCAGCCTTAAAGGGCCAGCCTTAAAGGGCCAGCCTTAAAGGGCCAGCCTTAGATGGCCAGCTTAAAGGGCCAGCCTTAGAGGGCCACCTTAAAGGGCCAGCCTTAGAGGGCCAGCTTAAAGGGCCAGCCTTAAGGGGCCAGCTTAAAGGGCCAGCCTTAAAGGGCCAGCCTTAAAGGGCCAGTCTTAAAGGGCCAGCCTTAGAGGGCCAGCTTAAAGGGCCAGCCTTAAGGGGCCAGCCTTAGAGGGCCAGCCTTAAAGGCCCAGCTTAAAGGGCCAGCCTTAAAGGGCCAGCTTAAAGGGCCAGCCTTAGATGGCCAGCCTTAAGGGGCCAGCTTAAAGGGCCAGCCTTAAAGGGCCAGCCTTAAAGGGCCAGCTTAAAGGGCCAGCCTTAAAGGGCCAGCTTAAAGGGCCAGCCTTAAAGGGCCAGCTTAAAGGGCCAGCCTTAAAGGGCCAGCCTTAAAGGGCCAGCCTTAAAGGGCCAGCTTAAAGGGCCAGCCTTAAAGGGCCAGCTTAAAGGGCCAGCCTTAAAGGGCCAGCCTTAAAGGGCCAGCCTTAAAGGGCCAGCTTAAAGGGCCAGCCTTAAAGGGCCAGCCTTAAAGGGCCAGCTTACAGGGGCAGCCTTAAAGGGCCAGCTTAAAGGGCCAGCCTTAGAGGGCCAGCCCTAAGGGGCCAGCTTAAAGGGCCAGCCTTAAAGGGCCAGCTTAAAAGGCCAGCCTTAGAGGGCCAGCTTTACAGGGCCAGCTTAAAGGGCCAGCCTTAAAGGGCCAGCTTAAAGGGCCAGCCTTAGAGGGCCAGCTTAAAGGGCCAGCCTTAAGGGGCCAGCTTAAAGGGCCAGCCTTAAAGGGCAAGCCTTAAAGGGCCAGCCTTAGAGGGCCAGCTTAAAGGGCCAGCCTTAAAGGGCCAGCTTAAAGGGCCAGCCTTAAAGGGCCAGCTTAAAGGGCCAGCCTTAAAGGGCCAGCTTAAAGGGCCAGCCTTAGAGGGCCAGCCTTAAGGGGCCAGCTTAAAGGGCCAGCCTTAAAGGGCCAGCCTTAAAGGGCCAGCCTTAGATGGCCAGCTTAAAGGGCCAGCCTTAGAGGGCCAGCTTAAAGGGCCAGCCTTAGAGGGCCAGCTTAAAGGGCCAGCCTTAAGGGGCCAGCTTAAAGGGCCAGCCTTAAAGGGCCAGCCTTAAAGGGCCAGTCTTAAAGGGCCAGCCTTAGAGGGCCAGCCTTAAAGGGCCAGCTTAAAGGGCCAGCTTACAGGGCCAGCCTTAAAGGGCCAGCTTAAAGGGCCAGCCTTAGAGGGCCAGCCCTAAGGGGCCAGCTTAAAGGGCCAGCCTTAAAGGGCCAGCCTTAAAGGGCCAGCCTTAGAGGGCCAGCTTAAAGGGCCAGCCTTAAAGGGCCAGCTTAAAAGGCCAGCCTTAGAGGGCCAGCCTTAAAGGGCCAGTCTTAAAGGGCCAGCCTTAGAGGGTCAGCTTAAAGGGCCAGCCTTAAGGGGCCAGCCTTTGAGGGCCAGCCTTAAAGGCCCAGCTTAAAGGGCCAGCCTTAAAGGGCCAGCTTAAAGGGCCAGCCTTAGATGGCCAGCCTTAAGGGGCCAGCTTAAAGGGCCAGCCTTAAAGGGCAAGCCTTAAAGGGCCAGCCTTAGAGGGCCAGCTTAAAGGGCCAGCCTTAAAGGGCCAGCTTAAAGGGCCAGCCTTAAAGGGCCAGCTTAAAGGGCCAGCCTTAAAGGGCCAGCTTAAAGGGCCAGCCTTAGAGGGCCAGCCTTAAGGGGCCAGCTTAAAGGGCCAGCCTTAAAGGGCCAGCCTTAAAGGGCCAGCCTTAGATGGCCAGCTTAAAGGGCCAGCCTTAGAGGGCCAGCTTAAAGGGCCAGCCTTAGAGGGCCAGCTTAAAGGGCCAGCCTTAAGGGGCCAGCTTAAAGGGCCAGCCTTAAAGGGCCAGCCTTAAAGGGCCAGTCTTAAAGGGCCAGCCTTAGAGGGCCAGCCTTAAAGGGCCAGCTTAAAGGGCCAGCTTACAGGGCCAGCCTTAAAGGGCCAGCTTAAAGGGCCAGCCTTAGAGGGCCAGCCCTAAGGGGCCAGCTTAAAGGGCCAGCCTTAAAGGGCCAGCCTTAAAGGGCCAGCCTTAGAGGGCCAGCTTAAAGGGCCAGCCTTAAAGGGCCAGCTTAAAAGGCCAGCCTTAGAGGGCCAGCTTAAAGGGCCAGCCTTAAAGGGCCAGCTTAAAGGGCCAGCCTTAGAGGGCCAGCTTAAAGGGCCAGCCTTAAGGGGCCAGCTTAAAGGGCCAGCCTTAAAGGGCAAGCCTTAAAGGGCCAGCCTTAGAGGGCCTGCCTTAAAGGGCAAGCCTTAAAGGGCCAGCCTTAAAGGGCCAGCCTTAGAGGGCCAGCTTAAAGGGCCAGCCTTAGAGGGCCAGCTTAAAGGGCCAGCCTTAAGGGGCCAGCTTAAAGGGCCAGCCTTAAAGGGCCAGCCTTAAAAGGCCAGTCTTAAAGGGCCAGCCTTAGAGGGCCAGCCTTAAAGGGCCAGCTTAAAGGGCCAGCCTTAAAGGGCCAGCTTAAAGGGCCAGCCTTAAAGGGCCAGCTTAAAGGGCCAGCCTTAGATGGCCAGCCTTAAGGGGCCAGCTTAAAGGGCCAGCCTTAAAGGGCCAGCCTTAAAGGGCCAGCCTTAGAGGGCCAGCCTTAAAGGGCCAGCCTTAAAGGGCCAGCCTTAGAGGGCCAGCCTTAAAGGGCCAGCTTAAAGGGCCAGCCTTTGAGGTCCAGCCTTAGAGGCCCAGCCTTAAAGGGCCAGCTTAAAGGGCCAGCCTTTAAAGGGCCAGCCTTAAGGGGCCAGCTTAAAGGGCCAGCCTTAAAGGGCCAGCCTTAAAGGGCCAGTCTTAAAGGGCCAGCCTTAGAGGACCAGCCTTAAAGGGCCAGCTTAAAGGGCCAGCCTTAAAGGGAAAGCTTAAAGGGCCAGCCTTAGAGGGCCAGCTTAAAGGGCCAGCCTTAGATGGCCAGCCTTAAGGGGCCAGCTTAAAGGGCCAGCCTTAAAGGGCCAGCCTTAAAGGGCCAGCCTTAAAGGGCCAGCCTTAAAGGGCCAGCCTTAAAGGGCCAGCTTAAAGGGCCAGCCTTAAGGGGCCAGCTTAAAGGGCCAGCCTTAAAGGGCAAGCCTTAAAGGGCCAGCCTTAGAGGGCCAGCTTAAAGGGCCAGCCTTAGAGGGCCAGCTTAAAGGGCCAGCCTTAAGGGGCCAGCTTAAAGGGCCAGCCTTAAAGGGCCAGCCTTAAAGGGCCAGCTTTAAAGGGCCAGCTTAAAGGGCCAGCCTTAAAGGGCCAGCCTTAAAGGGCCAGCTTAAAGGGCCAGCCTTAAGGGGCCAGCTTAAAGGGCCAGCCTTTGAGGTCCAGCCTTAGAGGCCCAGCCTTAAAGGGCCAGCTTAAAGGGCCAGCCTTAGAGGACCAGCTTAAAGGGCCAGCCTTAAGGGGCCAGCTTAAAGAGCCAGCCTTAAAGGGCCAGCCTTAAAGGGCCAGCCTTAAAGGGCCAGCCTTAAAGGGCCAGCCTTAAAGGGCCAGCTTAAAGGGCCAGCCTTAAAGGGCCAGCCTTAAAGGGCCAGCTTAAATGGCCAGCCTTAAAGGGCCAGCTTAAAGGGCCAGCCTTAAAGTGCAAGCCTTAAAGGGCCAGCCTTAAAGGGCCAGCCTTAGAGGGCCAGCTTAAAGGGCCAGCCTTAGAGGGCCAGCTTAAAGGGCCAGCCTTAAGGGGCCAGCTTAAAGGGCCAGCCTTAAAGGGCCAGCCTTAAAAGGCCAGTCTTAAAGGGCCAGCCTTAGAGGGCCAGCCTTAAAGGGCCAGCTTAAAGGGCCAGCCTTAAAGGGCCAGCTTAAAGGGCCAGCCTTAAAGGGCCAGCTTAAAGGGCCAGCCTTAGATGGCCAGCCTTAAGGGGCCAGCTTAAAGGGCCAGCCTTAAAGGGCCAGCCTTAAAGGGCCAGCCTCAGAGGGCCAGCCTTAAAGGGCCAGCCTTAAAGGGCCAGCCTTAAAGGGCCAGCCTTAGGGGGCCAGCCTTAAAGGGCCAGCTTAAAGGGCCAGCCTTTGAGGTCCAGCCTTAGAGGCCCAGCCTTAAAGGGCCAGTTTAAAGGGCCAGACTTAGATGGCCAGGCTTAAAGGGCCAGCTTAAAGGGCCAGCCTTAAAGGGCCAGCTTGAAGGGCCAGCCTTAAAGGGCAAGCCTTAAAGGGCCAGCCTTAAAGGGCCAGCCTTAGAGGGCCAGCTTAAAGGGCCAGCCTTAGAGGGCCAGCTTAAAGGGCCAGCCTTAAGGGGCCAGCTTAAAGGGCCAGCCTTAAAGGGCCAACCCTAAAGGGCCAGTCTTAAAGGGCCAGCCTTAGAGGGCCAGCCTTAAAGGGCCAGCTTAAAGGGCCAGCCTTAAAGGGCCAGCTTTAAGGGCCAGCCTTAAAGGGTCAGCTTAAAGGGCCAGCCTTAGATGGCCAGCCTTAAGGGGCCAGCTTAAAGGGCCAGCCTTAAAGGGCCAGCCTTAAAGGGCCAGCCTTAAAGGGCCAGCCTTAAAGGGAATGCCTTAAAGGGCCAGCTTAAAGGGCCAGCCTTAAGGGGCCAGCTTAAAGGGCCAGCCTTAAAGGGCAAGCCTTAAAGGGCCAGCCTTAAAGGGCCAGCCTTAAAGGGCCAGCCTTAAAGGGCCAGCTTAAAGGGCCAGCCTTAAAGGGCCAGCTTAAAGGGCCAGCCTTAAAGTGCCAGCCTTAAAGGGCCAGCTTAAAGGGCCAGCCTTAGAGGGCCAGCTTAAAGGGCCAGCCTTAAGGGGCCAGCTTAAAGGGCCAGCCTTAAAGGGCAAGCCTTAAAGGGCCAGCCTTAGAGGGCCAGCTTAAAGGGCCAGCCTTAGAGGGCCAGCTTAAAGGGCCAGCCTTAAGGGGCCAGCTTAAAGGGCCAGCCTCAAAGGGCCAGCCTTAAAGGGCCAGCTTAAAGGGCCAGCCTTAAAGGGCCAGCTTAAAGGGCCAGCCTTAAAGGGCCAGCCTTAAAGGGCCAGCTTAAAGGGCCAGCCTTAAAGGGCCAGCTTAAAGGGCCAGCCTTAAAGGGCAAGCCTTAAAGGGCCAGCCTTAAAGGGCCAGCCTTAGAGGGCCAGCTTAAAGGGCCAGCCTTAGAGGGCCAGCTTAAAGGGCCAGCCTTAAGGGGCCAGCTTAAAGGGCCAGCCTTAAAGGGCCAGCCTTAAAGGGCCAGTCTTAAAGGGCCAGCCTTAGAGGACCAGCCTTAAAGGGCCAGCTTAAAGGGCCAGCCTTAAAGGGCCAGCTTAAAGGGCCAGCCTTAAAGGGCCAGCTTAAAGGGCCAGCCTTAGATGGCCAGCCTTAAGGGGCCATCTTAAAGGGCCAGCCTTAAAGGGCCAGCCTTAAAGGGCCAGCCTTAAAGGGCCAGCCTTAAAGGGCCAGCCTTAAAGGGCCAGCCTTAAAGGGCCAGCTTAAAGGGCCAGCCTTAAGGGGCCAGCTTAAAGGGCCAGCCTTAAAGGGCCAGCCTTAAAGGGCCAGCCTTAAAGGGCCAGCCTTAAAGGGCCAGCCTTAAAGGCCCAGCCTTAAAGGGCCAGCTTAAAGGGCCAGCCTTAAGGGGCCAGCTTAAAGGGCCAGCCTTAAAGGGCAAGCCTTAAAGGGCCAGCCTTAGAGGGCCAGCTTAAAGGGCCAGCCTTAGAGGGCCAGCTTAAAGGGCCAGCCTTAAGGGGCCAGCTTAAAGGGCCAGCCTTAAAGGGCCAGCCTTAAAGGGCCAGCTTTAAAGGGCCAGCTTAAAGGGCCAGCCTTAAAGGGCCAGCCTTAAAGGGCCAGCTTAAAGGGCCAGCCTTAAGGGGCCAGCTTAAAGGGCCAGCCTTAAAGGGCCAGCCTTAAAGGGCCAGCCTTAAAGGGCAAGCCTTAAAGGGCCAGCCTTAGAGGGCCAGCTTAAAGGGCCAGCCTTAGAGGGCCAGCTTAAAGGGCCAGCCTTAAAGGGCCAGCTTAAAGGGCCAGCCTTAAGGGGCCAGCTTAAAGGGCCAGCCTTAAAGGGCAAGCCTTAAAGGGCCAGCCTTAGAGGGCCAGCTTAAAGGGCCAGCCTTAAGGGGCCAGCTTAAAGGGCCAGCCTTAAAGGGCCAGCTTAAAGGGCCAGCCTTAAAGGGCCAGCTTAAAGGGCCAGCCTTAAAGGGCCAGCTTAAAGGGCCAGCCTTAGAGGGCCAGCCTTAAGGGGCCAGCTTAAAGGGCCAGCCTTAAAGGGCCAGCCTTAAAGGGCCAGCCTTAGAGGGCCAGCTTAAAGGGCCAGTCTTAAAGGGCCAGCTTAAAGGGCCAGCCTTAGAGGGCCAGCCTTAAGGGGCCAGCTTAAAGGGCCAGCCTTAAAGGGCCAGCCTTAAAGGGCCAGCCTTAGATGGCCAGCTTAAAGGGCCACCCTTAGAGGGCCAGCTTAAAGGGCCAGCCTTAAGGGGCCAGCTTAAAGGGCCAGCCTTAAAGGGCCAGCCTTAAAGGGCCAGCTTAAAGGGCCAGCCTTAAAGGGCCAGCTTAAAGGGCCAGCCTTAGATGGCCAGCCTTAAGGGGCCAGCTTAAAGGGCCAGCCTTAAAGGGCCAGCCTTAAAGGGCCAGCTTTAAAGGGCCAGCTTAAAGGGCCAGCCTTAAAGGGCCAGCCTTAGAGGGCCAGCCCTAAGGGGCCAGCTTAAAGGGCCAGCCTTAAAGGGCCAGCCTTAAAGGGCCAGCCTTAGAGGGCCAGCTTAAAGGGCCAGCCTTAAAGGGCCAGCTTAAAAGGCCAGCCTTAGAGGGCCAGCTTTACAGGGCCAGCTTAAAGGGCCAGGATTAAAGGGCCAGCTTAAAGGGCCAGCCTTAGAGGGCCAGCTTAAAGGGCCAGCCTTAAGGGGCCAGCCTTAGAGGGCCAGCCTTAAAGGGCCAGCTTAAAGGGCCAGCCTTTGAGGTCTAGCCTTAGAGGCCCAGCCTTAAAGGGCCAGCTTAAAGGGCCAGCCTTAGAGGACCAGCTTAAAGGGCCAGCCTTAAGGGGCCAGCTTAAAGGGCCAGCCTTAAAGGGCCAGCCTTAAAGGGCCAGCCTTAAAGGGCCAGCTTAAAGGGCCAGCCTTAAAGGGCCAGCTTAAAGGGCCAGCCTTAAAGGGCCAGCCTTAAAGGGCCAGCTTAAATGGCCAGCCTTAAAGGGCCAGCTTAAAGGGCCAGCCTTAAAGGGCAAGCCTTAAAGGGCCAGCCTTAAAGGGCCAGCCTTAGAGGGCCAGCTTAAAGGGCCAGCCTTAAAGGGCCAGCCTTAAAGGGCCAGCTTAAATGGCCAGCCTTAAAGGGCCAGCTTAAAGGGCCAGCCTTAAAGGGCAAGCCTTAAAGGGCCAGCCTTAAAGGGCCAGCCTTAGAGGGCCAGCTTAAAGGGCCAGCCTTAGAGGGCCAGCTTAAAGGGCCAGCCTTAAGGGGCCAGCTTAAAGGGCCAGCCTTAAAGGGCCAGTCTTAAAGGGCCAGCCTTAGAGGGCCAGCCTTAAAGGGCCAGTTTAAAGGGCCAGCCTTAAAGCGCCAGCTTAAAGGGCCAGCCTCAAAGGGCCAGCTTAAAGGGCCAGCCTTAGATGGCCAGCCTTAAGGGGCCAGCTTAAAGGGCCAGCCTTAAAGGGCCAGCCTTAAAGGGCCAGCCTTAGAGGGCCAGCCTTAAAGGGCCAGCCTTAAAGGGCCAGCCTTAAAGGGCCAGCCTTAGGGGGCCAGCCTTAAAGGGCCAGCTTAAAGGGCCAGCCTTTGAGGTCCAGCCTTAGAGGCCCAGCCTTAAAGGGCCAGTTTAAAGGGCCAGACTTAGATGGCCAGGCTTAAAGGGCCAGCTTAAAGGGCCAGCCTTAAAGGGCCAGCTTAAAGGGCCAGCCTTAAAGGGCAAGCCTTAAAGGGCCAGCTTAAAGGGCCAGCCTTAAAGGGCCAGCCTTAAAGGGCCAGTCTTAAAGGGCCAGCCTTAAGGGGCCAGCTTAAAGGGCCAGCCTTAAAGGGCAAGCCTTAAAGGGCCAGCCTTAGAGGGCCAGCTTAAAGGGCCAGCCTTAGAGGGCCAGCTTAAAGGGCCAGCCTTAAGGGGCCAGCTTAAAGGGCCAGCCTCAAAGGGCCAGCCTCAAAGGGCCAGCCTTAAAGGGCCAGCCTTAAAGGGCCAGCCTTAAAGGGCCAGCCTTAAAGGGCCAGCTTAAAGGGCCAGCCTTAAGGGGCCAGCTTAAAGGGCCAGCCTTAAAGGGCAAGCCTTAAAGGGCCAGCCTTAGAGGGCCAGCTTAAAGGGCCAGCCTTAGAGGGCCAGCTTAAAGGGCCAGCCTTAAGGGGCCAGCTTAAAGGGCCAGCCTTAAAGGGCCAGCTTTAAAGGGCCAGCTTAAAGGGCCAGCCTTAAAGGGCCAGCCTTAAAGGGCCAGCTTAAAGGGCCAGCCTTAGAGGGCCTGCTTAAAGGGCCAGCCTTAAGGGGCCAGCTTAAAGGGCCAGCCTTAAAGGGCCAGCCTTAAAGGGCCAGCCTTAAAGGGCCAGCTTAAAGGGCCAGCCTTAGATGGCCAGCCTTAAAGGGCCAGCTTAAAGGGCCAGCCTTAAAGGGCCAGCTTAAAGGGCCAGCCTTAAAGGGCAAACCTTAAAGGGCCAGCCTTAAAGGGCCAGCCTTAGAGGGCCAGCTTAAAGGGCCAGCCTTAGAGGGCCAGCTTAAAGGGCCAGCCTTAAGGGGCCAGCTTAAAGGGCCAGCCTTAAAGGGCCAGCCTTAAAGGGCCAGCCTTAAAGGGCCAGCCTTAGAGGGCCAGCCTTAAAGGGCCAGCTTAAAGGGCCAGCCTTAAAGGGCCAGCTTAAAGGGCCAGCCTTAAAGGGCCAGCTTAAAGGGCCAGCCTTAGATGGCCAGCCTTAAGGGGGCAGCTTAAAGGGCCAGCCTTAAAGGGCCAGCCTTAAAGGGCCAGCCTTAAAGGGCCAGCCTTAAAGGGCCAGCTTAAAGGGCCAGCCTTAAGGGGCCAGCTTAAAGGGCCAGCCTTAAAGGGCAAGCCTTAAAGGGCCAGCCTTAAAGGGCCAGCCTTAAAGGGCCAGCTTAAAGGGCCAGCCTTAAAGGGCCAGCTTAAAGGGCCAGCCTTAAAGGGCCAGCTTAAAGGGCCAGCCTTAGAGGGCCAGCTTAAAGGGCCAGCCTTAAGGGGCCAGCTTAAAGGGCCAGCCTTAAAGGGCAAGCCTTAAAGGGCCAGCCTTAGAGGGCCAGCTTAAAGGGCCAGCCTTAGAGGGCCAGCCTTAGAGGGCCAGCCTTAAGGGGCCAGCTTAAAGGGCCAGCCTCAAAGGGCCAGCCTTAAAGGGCCAGCTTAAAGGGCCAGCCTTAAAGGGCCAGCTTAAAGGGCCAGCCTTAAAGGGCCAGCCTTAAAGGGCCAGCTTAAAGGGCCAGCCTTAAAGGGCCAGCTTAAAGGGCCAGCCTTAAAGGGCAAGCCTTAAAGGGCCAGCCTTAAAGGGCCAGCCTTAGAGGGCCAGCTTAAAGGGCCAGCCTTAGAGGGCCAGCTTAAAGGGCCAGCCTTAAAGGGCCAGCCTTAAAGGGCCAGTCTTAAAGGGCCAGCCTTAGAGGACCAGCCTTAAAGGGCCAGCTTAAAGGGCCAGCCTTAAAGGGCCAGCTTAAAGGGCCAGCCTTAAAGGGCCAGCTTAAAGGGCCAGCCTTAGATGGCCAGCCTTAAGGGGCCAGCTTAAAGGGCCAGCCTTAAAAGGCCAGCCTTAAAGGGCCAGCCTTAAAGGGCCAGCCTTAAAGTGCCAGCCTTAAAGGGCCAGCCTTAAAGGGCCAGCTTAAAGGGCCAGCCTTAAGGGGCCAGCTTAAAGGGCCAGCCTTAAAGGGCAAGCCTTAAAGGGCCAGCCTTAGAGGGCCAGCTTAAAGGGCCAGCCTTAGAGGGCCAGCTTAAAGGGCCAGCCTTAAGGGGCCAGCTTAAAGGGCCAGCCTTAAAGGGCCAGCCTTAAAGGGCCAGCTTTAAAGGGCCAGCTTAAAGGGCCAGCCTTAAAGGGCCAGCCTTAAAGGGCCAGCTTAAAGGGCCAGCCTTAAGGGGCCAGCTTAAAGGGCCAGCCTTAAAGGGCAAGCCTTAAAGGGCCAGCCTTAGAGGGCCAGCTTAAAGGGCCAGCCTTAAAGGGCCAGCTTAAAGGGCCAGCCTTAAAGGGCCAGCTTAAAGGGCCAGCCTTAGAGGGCCAGCCCTAAGGGGCCAGCTTAAAGGGCCAGCCTTAAAGGGCCAGCCTTAAAGGGCCAGCCTTAGAGGGCCAGCTTAAAGGGCCAGCCTTAAAGGGCCAGCTTAAAAGGCCAGCCTTAGAGGGCCAGCTTTACAGGGCCAGCTTAAAGGGCCAGCCTTAAAGGGCCAGCTTAAAGGGCCAGCCTTAGAGGGCCAGCTTAAAGGGCCAGCCTTAAGGGGCCAGCTTAAAGGGCCAGCCTTAAAGGGCAAGCCTTAAAGGGCCAGCCTTAGAGGGCCTGCCTTAAAGGGCAAGCCTTAAAGGGCCAGCCTTAAAGGGCCAGCCTTAAAGGGCCAGCCTTAGAGGGCCAGCCTTAAAGGGCCAGCTTAAAGGGCCAGCCTTTGAGGTCCAGCCTTAGAGGCCCAGCCTTAAAGGGCCAGCTTAAAGGGCCAGCCTTAGAGGACCAGCTTAAAGGGCCAGCCTTAAGGGGCCAGCTTAAAGGGCCAGCCTTAAAGGGCCAGCCTTAAAGGGCCAGCCTTAAAGGGCCAGCTTAAAGG
Organism: Doryrhamphus excisus; assembly: GCF_037039965.1. NCBI lineage: Eukaryota > Metazoa > Chordata > Actinopteri > Syngnathiformes > Syngnathidae > Doryrhamphus > Doryrhamphus excisus. The sequence goes on from NC_136375.1 coordinate 72,429, forward strand.
GCCAGCCTTAAAGGGCCAGCTTAAAGGGCCAGCCTTAAAGGGCCAGCCTTAAAGGGCCAGCTTAAATGGCCAGCATTAAAGGGCCAGCTTAAAGGGCCAGCCTTAAAGGGCAAGCCTTAAAGGGCCAGCCTTTGAGGTCCAGCCTTAGAGGCCCAGCCTTAAAGGGCCAGCTTAAAGGGCCAGCCTTAGAGGACCAGCTTAAGGGGCCAGCCTTAAGGGGCCAGCTTAAAGGGCCAGCCTTAAAGGGCCAGCCTTAAAGGGCCAGCCTTAAAGGGCCAGCTTAAAGGGCCAGCCTTAAAGGGCCAGCTTAAAGGGCCAGCCTTAGAGGGCCTGCCTTAAAGGGCAAGCCTTAAAGGGCCAGCCTTAAAGGGCCAGCCTTAAAGGGCCAGCCTTAGAGGGCCAGCCTTAAAGGGCCAGCTTAAAGGGCCAGCCTTTGAGGTCCAGCCTTAGAGGCCCAGCCTTAAAGGGCCAGCTTAAAGGGCCAGCCTTAGAGGACCAGCTTAAAGGGCCAGCCTTAAGGGGCCAGCTTAAAGGGCCAGCCTTAAAGGGCCAGCCTTAAAGGGCCAGCCTTAAAGGGCCAGCTTAAAGGGCCAGCCTTAAAGGGCCAGCTTAAAGGGCCAGCCTTAAAGGGCCAGCCTTAAAGGGCCAGCTTAAATGGCCAGCCTTAAAGGGCCAGCTTAAAGGGCCAGCCTTAAAGGGCAAGCCTTAAAGGGCCAGCCTTTGAGGTCCAGCCTTAGAGGCCCAGCCTTAAAGGGCCAGCTTAAAGGGCCAGCCTTAGAGGACCAGCTTAAGGGGCCAGCCTTAAGGGGCCAGCTTAAAGGGCCAGCCTTAAAGGGCCAGCCTTAAAGGGCCAGCCTTAAAGGGCCAGCTTAAAGGGCCAGCCTTAAAGGGCCAGCTTAAAGGGCCAGCCTTAAAGGGCCAGCCTTAAAGGGCAAGCCTTAAAGGGCCAGCCTTAGAGGGCCAGCTTAAAGGGCCAGCCTTAGAGGGCCAGCTTAAAGGGCCAGCCTTAAGGGGCCAGCTTAAAGGGCCAGCCTTAAAGGGCCAGCCTTAAAGGGCCAGCTTTAAAGGGCCAGCTTAAAGGGCCAGCCTTAAAGGGCCAGCCTTAAAGGGCCAGCTTAAAGGGCCAGCCTTAAGGGGCCAGCTTAAAGGGCCAGCCTTAAAGGGCCAGCCTTAAGGGGCCAGCTTAAAGGGCCAGCCTTAAAGGGCAAGCCTTAAAGGGCCAGCCTTAGAGGGCCAGCTTAAAGGGCCAGCCTTAGAGGGCCTGCTTAAAGGGCCAGCCTTAAGGGGCCAGCTTAAAGGGCCAGCCTTAAAGGGCCAGCCTTAAAGGGCCAGCCTTAAAGGGCCAGCTTAAAGGGCCAGCCTTAGATGGCCAGCCTTAAAGGGCCAGCTTAAAGGGCCAGCCTTAAAGGGCCAGCTTAAAGGGCCAGCCTTAAAGGGCAAGCCTTAAAGGGCCAGCCTTAAAGGGCCAGCCTTAGAGGGCCAGCTTAAAGGGCCAGCCTTAGAGTGCCAGCTTAAAGGGCCAGCCTTAAGGGGCCAGCTTAAAGGGCCAGCCTTAAAGGGCCAGTCTTAAAGGGCCAGCCTTAGAGGGCCAGCCTTAAAGGGCCAGCTTAAAGGGCCAGCTTTAAAGGGCCAGCTTAAAGGGCCAGCCTTAAAGGGCCAGCTTAAAGGGCCAGCCTTAGAGGGCCAGCCTTAAGGGGCCAGCTTAAAGGGCCAGCCTTAAAGGGCCAGCCTTAGAGGGCCAGCTTAAAGGGCCAGCCTTAGAGGGCCAGCTTAAAGGGCCAGCCTTAGAGGGCCAGCTTAAAGGGCCAGCCTTAAAGGGCCAGCTTAAAGGGCCAGCCTTAGAGGGCCAGCTTAAAGGGCCAGCCTTAAGGGGCCAGCTTAAAGGGCCAGCCTTAAAGGGCAAGCCTTAAAGGGCCAGCCTTAGAGGGCCTGCCTTAAAGGGCAAGCCTTAAAGGGCCAGCCTTAAAGGGCCAGCCTTAAAGGGCCAGCCTTAGAGGGCCAGCCTTAAAGGGCCAGCTTAAAGGGCCAGCCTTTGAGGTCCAGCCTTAGAGGCCCAGCCTTAAAGGGCCAGCTTAAAGGGCCAGCCTTAGAGGACCAGCTTAAAGGGCCAGCCTTAAGGGGCCAGCTTAAAGGGCCAGCCTTAAAGGGCCAGCCTTAAAGGGCCAGCCTTAAAGGGCCAGCTTAAAGGGCCAGCCTTAAAGGGCCAGCTTAAAGGGCCAGCCTTAAAGGGCCAGCCTTAAAGGGCCAGCTTAAATGGCCAGCCTTAAAGGGCCAGCTTAAAGGGCCAGCCTTAAAGGGCAAGCCTTAAAGGGCCAGCCTTTGAGGTCCAGCCTTAGAGGCCCAGCCTTAAAGGGCCAGCTTAAAGGGCCAGCCTTAGAGGACCAGCTTAAAGGGCCAGCCTTAAGGGGCCAGCTTAAAGGGCCAGCCTTAAAGGGCCAGCCTTAAAGGGCCAGCCTTAAAGGGCCAGCTTAAAGGGCCAGCCTTAAAGGGCCAGCTTAAAGGGCCAGCCTTAAAGGGCCAGCCTTAAAGGGCAAGCCTTAAAGGGCCAGCCTTAGAGGGCCAGCTTAAAGGGCCAGCCTGAGAGGGCCAGCTTAAAGGGCCAGCCTTAAGGGGCCAGCTTAAAGGGCCAGCCTTAAAGGGCCAGCCTTAAAGGGCCAGCTTTAAAGGGCCAGCTTAAAGGGCCAGCCTTAAAGGGCCAGCTTAAAGGGCCAGCCTTAAGGGGCCAGCTTAAAGGGCCAGCCTTAAAGGGCCAGCCTTAAGGGGCCAGCTTAAAGGGCCAGCCTTAAAGGGCAAGCCTTAAAGGGCCAGCCTTAGAGGGCCAGCTTAAAGGGCCAGCCTTAGAGGGCCTGCTTAAAGGGCCAGCCTTAAGGGGCCAGCTTAAAGGGCCAGCCTTAAAGGGCCAGCCTTAAAGGGCCAGCCTTAAAGGGCCAGCTTAAAGGGCCAGCCTTAGATGGCCAGCCTTAAAGGGCCAGCTTAAAGGGCCAGCCTTAAAGGGCCAGCTTAAAGGGCCAGCCTTAAAGGGCAAGCCTTAAAGGGCCAGCCTTAAAGGGCCAGCCTTAGAGGGCCAGCTTAAAGGGCCAGCCTTAGAGTGCCAGCTTAAAGGGCCAGCCTTAAGGGGCCAGCTTAAAGGGCCAGCCTTAAAGGGCCAGTCTTAAAGGGCCAGCCTTAGAGGGCCAGCCTTAAAGGGCCAGCTTAAAGGGCCAGCCTTAAAGGGCCAGCTTAAAGGGCCAGCCTTAAAGGGCCAGCTTAAAGGGCCAGCCTTAGAGGGCCAGCCTTAAGGGGCCAGCTTAAAGGGCCAGCCTTAAAGGGCCAGCCTTAGAGGGCCAGCTTAAAGGGCCAGCCTTAGAGGGCCAGCTTAAAGGGCCAGCCTTAAAGGGCCAGCTTAAAGGGCCAGCCTTAGAGGGCCAGCCTTAAGGGGCCAGCTTAAAGGGCCAGCCTTAAAGGGCCAGCCTTAAAGGGCCAGCCTTAAAGGGCCAGCCTTAGATGGCCAGCTTAAAGGGCCAGCCTTAGAGGGCCAGCTTAAAGGGCCAGCCTTAGAGGGCCAGCTTAAAGGGCCAGCCTTAAGGGGCCAGCTTAAAGGGCCAGCCTTAAAGGGCCAGCCTTAAAGGGCCAGTCTTAAAGGGCCAGCCTTAGAGGGCCAGCCTTAAAGGGCCAGCTTAAAGGGCCAGCCTTAAAGGGCCAGCTTAAAGGGCCAGCCTTAGATGGCCAGCCTTAAGGGGCCAGCTTAAAGGGCCAGCCTTAAAGGGCCAGCCTTAAAGGGCCAGCTTTAAAGGGCCAGCTTAAAGGGCCAGCCTTAAAGGGCCAGCTTAAAGGGCCAGCCTTAAAGGGCCAGCTTAAAGGGCCAGCCTTAGAGGGCCAGCCCAAAGGGGCCAGCTTAAAGGGCCAGCCTTAAAGGGCCAGCCTTAAAGGGCCAGCCTTAGAGGGCCAGCTTAAAGGGCCAGCCTTAAAGGGCCAGCTTAAAAGGCCAGCCTTAGAGGGCCAGCTTTACAGGGCCAGCTTAAAGGGCCAGCCTTAAAGGGCCAGCTTAAAGGGCCAGCCTTAGAGGGCCAGCTTAAAGGGCCAGCCTTAAGGGGCCAGCTTAAAGGGCCAGCCTTAAAGGGCAAGCCTTAAAGGGCCAGCCTTAGAGGGCCTGCCTTAAAGGGCAAGCCTTAAAGGGCCAGCCTTAAAGGGCCAGCCTTAGAGGGCCAGCTTAAAGGGCCAGCCTTAGAGGGCCAGCTTAAAGGGCCAGCCTTAAGGGGCCCGCTTAAAGGGCCAGCCTTAAAGGGCCAGCCTTAAAGGGCCAGTCTTAAAGGGCCAGCCTTAGAGGACCAGCCTTAAAGGGCCAGCTTAAAGGGCCAGCCTTAAAGGGCCAGCTTAAAGGGCCAGCCTTAAAGGGCCAGCTTAAAGGGCCAGCCTTAGATGGCCAGCCTTAAGGGGCCAGCTTAAAGGGCCAGCCTTAAAGGGCCAGCCTTAAAGGGCCAGCCTTAAAGGGCCAGCCTTAAAGGGCCAGCCTTAAAGGGCCAGCCTTAAAGGGCCAGCCTTAAGGGGCCAGCTTAAAGGGCCAGCCTTAAAGGGCAAGCCTTAAAGGGCCAGCCTTAGAGGGCCAGCTTAAAGGGCCAGCCTTAGAGGGCCAGCTTAAAGGGCAAGCCTTAAGGGGCCAGCTTAAAGGGCCAGCCTTAAAGGGCCAGCCTTAAAGGGCCAGCTTTAAAGGGCCAGCTTAAAGGGCCAGCCTTAAAGGGCCAGCCTTAAAGGGCCAGCTTAAAGGGCCAGCCTTAAGGGGCCAGCTTAAAGGGCCAGCCTTAAAGGGCAAGCCTTAAAGGGCCAGCCTTAGAGGGCCAGCTTAAAGGGCCAGCCTTAGAGGGCCTGCTTAAAGGGCCAGCCTTAAGGGGCCAGCTTAAAGGGCCAGCCTTAAAGGGCCAGCCTTAAAGGGCCAGCCTTAAAGGGCCAGCTTAAAGGGCCAGCCTTAGATGGCCAGCCTTAAAGGGCCAGCTTAAAGGGCCAGCCTTAAAGGGCCAGCCTTAAAGGGCCAGCCTTAAAGGGCCAGCTTAAAGGGCCAGCCTTAAAGGGCCAGCCTTAGAGGGCCAGCCTTAAAGGGCCAGCTTAAAGGGCCAGCCTTTGAGGTCCAGCCTTAGAGGCCCAGCCTTAAAGGGCCAGCTTAAAGGGCCAGCCTTAGAGGACCAGCTTAAAGGGCCAGCCTTAAGGGGCCAGCTTAAAGGGCCAGCCTTAAAGGGCCAGCCTTAAAGGGCCAGCTTAAAGGGCCAGCCTTAAAGGGCCAGCTTAAAGGGCCAGCCTTAAAGGGCCAGCCTTAAAGGGCCAGCTTAAATGGCCAGCCTTAAAGGGCCAGCTTAAAGGGCCAGCCTTAAAGGGCAAGCCTTAAAGGGCCAGCCTTAAAGGGCCAGCCTTAGAGGGCCAGCTTAAAGGGCCAGCCTTAGAGGGCCAGCTTAAAGGGCCAGCCTTAAGGGGCCAGCTTAAAGGGCCAGCCTTAAAGGGCCAGCCTTAACAGGCCAGTCTTAAAGGGCCAGCCTTAGAGGGCCAGCCTTAAAGGGCCAGCTTAAAGGGCCAGCCTTAAAGGGCCAGCTTAAAGGGCCAGCCTTAAAGGGCCAGCTTAAAGGGCCAGCCTTTGATGGCCAGCCTTAAGGGGCCAGCTTAAAGGGCCAGCCTTAAAAGGCCAGCCTTAAAGGGCCAGCCTTAAAGGGCCAGCCTTAAAGGGCCAGCCTTAAAGGGCCAGCCTTAAAGGGCCAGCTTAAAGGGCCAGCATTAAGGGGCCAGCTTAAAGGGCCAGCCTTAAAGGGCAAGCCTTAAAGGGCCAGCCTTAGAGGGCCAGCTTAAAGGGCCAGCCTTAGAGGGCCAGCTTAAAGGGCCAGCCTTAAGGGGACAGCTTAAAGGGCCAGCCTTAAAGGGCCAGACTTAAAGGGCCAGCTTTAAAGGGCTAGCTTAAAGGGCCAGCCTTAAAGGGCCAGCCTTAAAGGGCCAGCTTAAAGGGCCAGCCTTAAGGGGCCAGCTTAAAGGGCCAGCCTTAAAGGGCAAGCCTTAAAGGGCCAGCCTTAGAGGGCCAGCTTAAAGGGCCAGCCTTAAAGGGCCAGCTTAAAGGGCCAGCCTTAAAGGGCCAGCTTAAAGGGCCAGCCTTAGAGGGCCAGCCCTAAGGGGCCAGCTTAAAGGGCCAGCCTTAAAGGGCCAGCCTTAAAGGGCCAGCCTTAGAGGGCCAGCTTAAAGGGCCAGCCTTAAAGGGCCAGCTTAAAAGGCCAGCCTTAGAGGGCCAGCTTTACAGGGCCAGCTTAAAGGGCCAGCCTTAAAGGGCCAGCTTAAAGGGCCAGCCTTAGAGGGCCAGCTTAAAGGGCCAGCCTTAAAGGGCCAGCCTTAACAGGCCAGTCTTAAAGGGCCAGGCTTAAAGGGCCAGCCTTAAAGGGCCAGCTTAAAGGGCCAGCCTTAGATGGCCAGCCTTAAGGGGCCAGCTTAAAGGGCCAGCCTTAAAAGGCCAGCCTTAAAGGGCCAGCCTTAAAGGGCCAGCCTTAAAGGGCCAGCCTTAGAGGGCCAGCTTAAAGGGCCAGCCTTAAGGGGACAGCTTAAAGGGCCAGCCTTAAAGGGCCAGCCTTAAAGGGCCAGCTTTAAAGGGCCAGCTTAAAGGGCCAGCCTTAAAGGGCCAGCCTTAAAGGGCCAGCTTAAAGGGCCAGCCTTAAGGGGCCAGCTTAAAGGGCCAGCCTTAAAGGGCAAGCCTTAAAGGGCCAGCCTTAGAGGGCCAGCTTAAAGGGCCAGCCTTAAAGGGCCAGCTTAAAGGGCCAGCCTTAAAGGGCCAGCTTAAAGGGCCAGCCTTAGAGGGCCAGCCCTAAGGGGCCAGCTTAAAGGGCCAGCCTTAAAGGGCCAGCCTTAAAGGGCCAGCCTTAGAGGGCCAGCTTAAAGGGCCAGCCTTAAAGGGCCAGCTTAAAAGGCCAGCCTTAGAGGGCCAGCTTTACAGGGCCAGCTTAAAGGGCCAGCCTTAAAGGGCCAGCTTAAAGGGCCAGCCTTAGAGGGCCAGCTTAAAGGGCCAGCCTTAAGGGGCCAGCTTAAAGGGCCAGCCTTAAAGGGCAAGCCTTAAAGGGCCAGCCTTAGAGGGCCTGCCTTAAAGGGCAAGCCTTAAAGGGCCAGCCTTAAAGGGCCAGCCTTAAAGGGCCAGCCTTAGAGGGCCAGCCTTAAAGGGCCAGCTTAATGGGCCAGCCTTTGAGGTCCAGCGTTAGAGGCCCAGCCTTAAAGGGCCAGCTTAAAGGGCCAGCCTTAGAGGACCAGCTTAAAGGGCCAGCCTTAAGGGGCCAGCTTAAAGGGCCAGGCTTAAAGGGCCAGCCTTAAAGGGCCAGCCTTAAAGGGCCAGCTTAAAGGGCCAGCCTTAAAGGGCCAGCTTAAAGGGCCAGCCTTAAAGGGCCAGCCTTAGAGGACCAGCTTAAAGGGCCAGCCTTAAGGGGCCAGCTTAAAGGGCCAGCCTTAAAGGGCCAGCCTTAAAGGGCCAGCCTTAAAGGGCCAGCTTAAAGGGCCAGCCTTAAAGGGCCAGCCTTAAAGGGCAAGCCTTAAAGGGCCAGCCTTAGAGGGCCAGCTTAAAGGGCCAGCCTTAGAGGGCCAGCTTAAAGGGCCAGCCTTAAGGGGCCAGCTTAAAGGGCCAGCCTTAAGGGGCCAGCTTAAAGGGCCAGCCTTAAAGGGCCAGCCTTAAAGGGCCAGCCTTAAAGGGCCAGCTTAAAGGGCCAGCCTTAGATGGCCAGCCTTAAAGGGCCAGCTTTAAAGGGCCAGCTTAAAGGGCCAGCCTTAAAGGGCAAGCCTTAAAGGGCCAGCCTTAAAGGGCCAGCCTTAGAGGGCCAGCTTAAAGGGCCAGCCTTAGAGTGCCAGCTTAAAGGGCCAGCCTTAAGGGGCCAGCTTAAAGGGCCAGCCTTAAAGGGCCAGTCTTAAAGGGCCAGCCTTAGAGGGCCAGCCTTAAAGGGCCAGCTTAAAGGGCCAGCCTTAAAGGGCCATCTTAAAGGGCCAGCCTTAAAGGGCCAGCTTAAAGGGCCAGCCTTAGAGGGCCAGCCTTAAGGGGCCAGCTTAAAGGGCCAGCCTTAAAGGGCCAGCCTTAGAGGGCCAGCTTAAAGGGCCAGCCTTAGAGGGCCAGCTTAAAGTGCCAGCCTTAGAGGGCCAGCTTAAAGGGCCAGCCTTAAAGGGCCAGCTTAAAGGGCCAGCCTTAGAGGGCCAGCCTTAAGGGGCCAGCTTAAAGGGCCAGCCTTAAAGGGCCAGCCTTAAAGGGCCAGCCTTAAAGGGCCAGCCTTAGATGGCCAGCTTAAAGGGCCAGCCTTAGAGGGCCAGCTTAAAGGGCCAGCCTTAGAGGGCCAGCTTAAAGGGCCAGCCTTAAGGGGCCAGCTTAAAGGGCCAGCCTTAAAGGGCCAGCCTTAAAGGGCCAGTCTTAAAGGGCCAGCCTTAGAGGGCCAGCCTTAAAGGGCCAGCTTAAAGGGCCAGCCTTAAAGGGCCAGCTTAAAGGGCCAGCCTTAGATGGCCAGCCTTAAGGGGCCAGCTTAAAGGGCCAGCCTTAAAGGGCCAGCCTTAAAGGGCCAGCTTTAAAGGGCCAGCTTAAAGGGCCAACCTTAGAGGGCCAGCCCAAAGGGGCCAGCTTAAAGGGCCAGCCTTAAAGGGCCAGCCTTAAAGGGCCAGCCTTAGAGGGCCAGCTTAAAGGGCCAGCCTTAAAGGGCCAGCTTAAAAGGCCAGCCTTAGAGGGCCAGCTTTACAGGGCCAGCTTAAAGGGCCAGCCTTAAAGGGCCAGCTTAAAGGGCCAGCCTTAGAGGGCCAGCTTAAAGGGCCAGCCTTAAGGGGCCAGCTTAAAGGGCCAGCCTTAAAGGGCAAGCCTTAAAGGGCCAGCCTTAGAGGGCCTGCCTTAAAGGGCAAGCCTTAAAGGGCCAGCCTTAAAGGGCCAGCCTTAGAGGGCCAGCTTAAAGGGCCAGCCTTAGAGGGCCAGCTTAAAGGGCCAGCCTTAAGGGGCCAGCTTAAAGGGCCAGCCTTAAAGGGCCAGCCTTAAGGGGCCAGCTTAAAGGGCCAGCCTTAAAGGGCCAGCCTTAAAAGGCCAGTCTTAAAGGGCCAGCCTTAGAGGGCCAGCCTTAAAGGGCCAGCTTAAAGGGCCAGCCTTAAAGGGCCAGCTTAAAGGGCCAGCCTTAAAGGGCCAGCTTAAAGGGCCAGCCTTAGATGGCCAGCCTTAAGGGGCCAGCTTAAAGGGGCAGCCTTAAAGGGGCCAGCCTTAAAGGGCCAGCCTTAGAGGGCCAGCCTTAAAGGGCAAGCCTTAAAGGGCCAGCTTAAAGGGCCAGCCTTTGAGGTCCAGCCTTAGAGGCCCAGCCTTAAAGGGCCAGCTTAAAGGGCCAGCCTTAGAGGACCAGCTTAAAGGGCCAGCCTTAAGGGGCCAGCTTAAAGGGCCAGCCTTAAAGGGCCAGCCTTAAAGGGCCAGCCTTAAAGGGCCAGCTTAAAGGGCCAGCCTTAAAGGGCCAGCTTAAAGGGCCAGCCTTAAAGGGCCAGCCTTAAAGGGCCAGCTTAAATGGCCAGCCTTAATGGGCCAGCTTAAAGGGCCAGCCTTAAAGGGCAAGCCTTAAAGGGCCAGCCTTAAAGGGCCAGCCTTAGAGGGCCAGCTTAAAGGGCCAGCCTTAAGGGGCCAGCTTAAAGGGCCAGCCTTAAAGGGCCAGCCTTAAAAGGCCAGTCTTAAAGGGCCAGCCTTAGAGGGCCAGCCTTAAAGGGCCAGCTTAAAGGGCCAGCCTTAAAGGGCCAGCTTAAAGGGCCAGCCTTAAAGGGCCAGCTTAAAGGGCCAGCCTTAGATGGCCAGCCTTAAGGGGCCAGCTTAAAGGGCCAGCCTTAAAGGGCCAGCTTAAAGGGCCAGCCTTAGATGGCCAGCCTTAAGGGGCCAGCTTAAAGGGGCAGCCTTAAAGGGCCAGCCTTAAAGGGCCAGCCTTAGAGGGCCAGCCTTAAAGGGCCAGCCTTAAAGGGCCAGCCTTAGAGGGCCAGCCTTAAAGGGCCAGCTTAAAGGGCCAGCCTTAAAGGGCCAGCTTAAAGGGCCAGCCTTAGATGGCCAGCCTTAAGGGGCCAGCTTAAAGGGCCAGCCTTAAAGGGCAAGCCTTAAAGGGCCAGCCTTAGAGGGCCAGCTTAAAGGGCCAGCCTTAGAGGGCCAGCTTAAAGGGCCAGCCTTAAGGGGACAGCTTAAAGGGCCAGCCTTAAAGGGCCAGCCTTAAAGGGCCAGCTTTAAAGGGCTAGCTTAAAGGGCCAGCCTTAAAGGGCCAGCCTTAAAGGGCCAGCTTAAAGGGCCAGCCTTAAGGGGCCAGCTTAAAGGGCCAGCCTTAAAGGGCAAGCCTTAAAGGGCCAGCCTTAGAGGGCCAGCTTAAAGGGCCAGCCTTAAAGGGCCAGCTTAAAGGGCCAGCCTTAAGGGGCCAGCTTAAAGGGCCAGCCTTAATGGGCAAGCCTTAAAGGGCCAGCCTTAGAGGGCCAGCTTAAAGGGCCAGCCTTAAAGGGCCAGCTTAAAGGGCCAGCCTTAAAGGGCCAGCTTAAAGGGCCAGCCTTAGAGGGCCAGCCCTAAGGGGCCAGCTTAAAGGGCCAGCCTTAAAGGGCCAGCCTTAAAGGGCCAGCCTTAGAGGGCCAGCTTAAAGGGCCAGCCTTAAAGGGCCAGCTTAAAAGGCCAGCCTTAGAGGGCCAGCTTTACAGGGCCAGCTTAAAGGGCCAGCCTTAAAGGGCCAGCTTAAAGGGCCAGCCTTAGAGGGCCAGCTTAAAGGGCCAGCCTTAAGGGGCCAGCTTAAAGGGCCAGCCTTAAAGGGCAAGCCTTAAAGGGCCAGCCTTAGAGGGCCTGCCTTAAAGGGCAAGCCTTAAAGGGCCAGCCTTAAAGGGCCAGCCTTAAAGGGCCAGCCTTAGAGGGCCAGCCTTAAAGGGCCAGCTTAAAGGGCCAGCCTTTGAGGTCCAGCGTTAGAGGCCCAGCCTTAAAGGGCCAGCTTAAAGGGCCAGCCTTAGAGGACCAGCTTAAAGGGCCAGCCTTAAGGGGCCAGCTTAAAGGGCCAGGCTTAAAGGGCCAGCCTTAAAGGGCCAGCCTTAAAGGGCCAGCTTAAAGGGCACGCCTTAAAGGGCCAGCTTAAAGGGCCAGCCTTAAAGGGCCAGCCTTAAAGGGCCAGCTTAAATGGCCAGCCTTAAAGGGCCAGCTTAAAGGGCCAGCCTTAAAGGGCAAGCCTTAAAGGGCCAGCCTTTGAGGTCCAGCCTTAGAGGCCCAGCCTTAAAGGGCCAGCTTAAAGGGCCAGCCTTAGAGGACCAGCTTAAAGGGCCAGCCTTAAGGGGCCAGCTTAAAGGGCCAGCCTTAAGGGGCCAGCTTAAAGGGCCAGCCTTAAAGGGCCAGCCTTAAAGGGCCAGCCTTAAAGGGCCAGCTTAAAGGGCCAGCCTTAAAGGGCCAGCTTAAAGGGCCAGCCTTAAAGGGCCAGCCTTAAAGGGCAAGCCTTAAAGGGCCAGCCTTAGAGGGCCAGCTTAAAGGGCCAGCCTTAGAGGGCCAGCTTAAAGGGCCAGCCTTAAGGGGCCAGCTTAAAGGGCCAGCCTTAAGGGGCCAGCTTAAAGGGCCAGCCTTAAAGGGCCAGCCTTAAAGGGCCAGCCTTAAAGGGCCAGCTTAAAGGGCCAGCCTTAGATGGCCAGCCTTAAAGGGCCAGCTTAAAGGGCCAGCCTTAAAGGGCCAGCTTAAAGGGCCAGCCTTAAAGGGCAAGCCTTAAAGGGCCAGCCTTAAAGGGCCAGCCTTAGAGGGCCAGCTTAAAGGGCCAGCCTTAGAGTGCCAGCTTAAAGGGCCAGCCTTAAGGGGCCAGCTTAAAGGGCCAGCCTTAAAGGGCCATCTTAAAGGGCCAGCCTTAAAGGGCCAGCTTAAAGGGCCAGCCTTAGAGGGCCAGCCTTAAGGGGCCAGCTTAAAGGGCCAGCCTTAAAGGGCCAGCCTTAGAGGGCCAGCTTAAAGGGCCAGCCTTAGAGGGCCAGCTTAAAGGGCCAGCCTTAGAGGGCCAGCTTAAAGGGCCAGCCTTAAAGGGCCAGCTTAAAGGGCCAGCCTTAGAGGGCCAGCCTTAAGGGGCCAGCTTAAAGGGCCAGCCTTAAAGGGCCAGCCTTAAAGGGCCAGCCTTAAAGGGCCAGCCTTAGATGGCCAGCTTAAAGGGCCAGCCTTAGAGGGCCAGCTTAAAGGGCCAGCCTTAGAGGGCCAGCTTAAAGGGCCAGCCTTAAGGGGCCAGCTTAAAGGGCCAGCCTTAAAGGGCCAGCCTTAAAGGGCCAGTCTTAAAGGGCCAGCCTTAGAGGGCCAGCCTTAAAGGGCCAGCTTAAAGGGCCAGCCTTAAAGGGCCAGCTTAAAGGGCCAGCCTTAGATGGCCAGCCTTAAGGGGCCAGCTTAAAGGGCCAGCCTTAAAGGGCCAGCCTTAAAGGGCCAGCTTTAAAGGGCCAGCTTAAAGGGCCAGCCTTAAAGGGCCAGCTTAAAGGGCCAGCCTTAAAGGGCCAGCTTAAAGGGCCAGCCTTAGAGGGCCAGCCCAAAGGGGCCAGCTTAAAGGGCCAGCCTTAAAGGGCCAGCCTTAAAGGGCCAGCCTTAGAGGGCCAGCTTAAAGGGCCAGCCTTAAAGGGCCAGCTTAAAAGGCCAGCCTTAGAGGGCCAGCTTTACAGGGCCAGCTTAAAGGGCCAGCCTTAAAGGGCCAGCTTAAAGGGCCAGCCTTAGAGGGCCAGCTTAAAGGGCCAGCCTTAAGGGGCCAGCTTAAAGGGCCAGCCTTAAAGGGCAAGCCTTAAAGGGCCAGCCTTAGAGGGCCTGCCTTAAAGGGCAAGCCTTAAAGGGCCAGCCTTAAAGGGCCAGCCTTAGAGGGCCAGCTTAAAGGGCCAGCCTTAGAGGGCCAGCTTAAAGGGCCAGCCTTAAGGGGCCAGCTTAAAGGGCCAGCCTTAAAGGGCCAGCCTTAAGGGGCCAGCTTAAAGGGCCAGCCTTAAAGGGCCAGCCTTAAAAGGCCAGTCTTAAAGGGCCAGCCTTAGAGGGCCAGCCTTAAAGGGCCAGCTTAAAGGGCCAGCCTTAAAGGGCCAGCTTAAAGGGCCAGCCTTAAAGGGCCAGCTTAAAGGGCCAGCCTTAGATGGCCAGCCTTAAGGGGCCAGCTTAAAGGGGCAGCCTTAAAGGGCCAGCCTTAAAGGGCCAGCCTTAGAGGGCCAGCCTTAAAGGGCAAGCCTTAAAGGGCCAGCTTAAAGGGCCAGCCTTTGAGGTCCAGCCTTAGAGGCCCAGCCTTAAAGGGCCAGCTTAAAGGGCCAGCCTTAGAGGACCAGCTTAAAGGGCCAGCCTTAAGGGGCCAGCTTAAAGGGCCAGCCTTAAAGGGCCAGCCTTAAAGGGCCAGCCTTAAAGGGCCAGCTTAAAGGGCCAGCCTTAAAGGGCCAGCTTAAAGGGCCAGCCTTAAAGGGCCAGCCTTAAAGGGCCAGCTTAAATGGCCAGCCTTAAAGGGCCAGCTTAAAGGGCCAGCCTTAAAGGGCAAGCCTTAAAGGGCCAGCCTTAAAGGGCCAGCCTTAGAGGGCCAGCTTAAAGGGCCAGCCTTAAGGGGCCAGCTTAAAGGGCCAGCCTTAAAGGGCCAGCCTTAAAGGGCCAGTCTTAAAGGGCCAGCCTTAGAGGACCAGCCTTAAAGGGCCAGCTTAAAGGGCCAGCTTAAAGGGCCAGCCTTAAAGGGCCAGCTTAAAGGGCCAGCCTTAAAGGGCCAGCTTAAAGGGCCAGCCTTAGATGGCCAGCCTTAAGGGGCCAGCTTAAAGGGCCAGCCTTAAAGGGCCAGCTTAAAGGGCCAGCCTTAGATGGCCAGCCTTAAGGGGCCAGCTTAAAGGGGCAGCCTTAAAGGGCCAGCCTTAAAGGGCCAGCCTTAGAGGGCCAGCCTTAAAGGGCCAGCCTTAAAGGGCCAGCCTTAGAGGGCCAGCCTTAAAGGGCCAGCTTAAAGGGCCAGCCTTAAAGGGCCAGCTTAAAGGGCCAGCCTTAGATGGCCAGCCTTAAGGGGCCAGCTTAAAGGGCCAGCCTTAAAGGGCCAGCCTTAAAGGGCCAGCCTTAGAGGGCCAGCCTTAAAGGGCCAGCCTTAAAGGGCCAGCCTTAGAGGGCCAGCCTTAAAGGGCCAGCTTAAAGGGCCAGCCTTTGAGGTCCAGCCTTAGAGGCCCAGCCTTAAAGGACCAGCTTAAAGGGCCAGCCTTAGAGGACCAGCTTAAAGGGCCAGCCTTAAGGGGCCAGCTTAAAGGGCCAGCCTTAAAGGGCCAGCCTTAAAGGGCCAGCCTTAAAGGGCCAGCTTAAAGGGCCAGCCTTAAAGGGCCAGCTTAAAGGGCCAGCCTTAAAGGGCCAGCCTTAAAGGGCCAGCTTAAATGGCCAGCCTTAAAGGGCCAGCTTAAAGGGCCAGCCTTAAAGGGCAAGCCTTAAAGGGCCAGCCTTAAAGGGCCAGCCTTAAAGGGCCAGCCTTAAAGGGCCAGCCTTAGGGGGCCAGCCTTAAAGGGCCAGCTTAAAGGGCCAGCCTTTGAAGTCCAGCCTTAGAGGCCCAGCCTTAAAGGGCCAGTTTAAAGGGCCAGACTTAGATGGCCAGGCTTAAAGGGCCAGCTTAAAGGGCCAGCCTTAAAGGGCCAGCTTAAAGGGCCAGCCTTAAAGGGCAAGCCTTAAAGGGCCAGCCTTAAAGGGCCAGCCTTAGAGGGCCAGCTTAAAGGGCCAGCCTTAGAGGGCCAGCTTAAAGGGCCAGCCTTAAGGGGCCAGCTTAAAGGGCCAGCCTTAAAGGGCCAGCCTTAAAGGGCCAGTCTTAAAGGGCCAGCCTTAGAGGACCAGCCTTAAAGGGCCAGCTGAAAGGGCCAGCCTTAAAGGGCCAGCTTAAAGGGCCAGCCTTAAAGGGCCAGCTTAAAGGGCCAGCCTTAGATGGCCAGCCTTAAGGGGCCAGCTTAAAGGGCCAGCCTTAAAGGGCCAGCCTTAAAGGGCCAGCCTTAAAGGGCCAGCCTTAAAGGGCCAGCCTTAAAGGGCCAGCCTTAAGGGGCCAGCTTAAAGGGCCAGCCTTAAAGGGCAAGCCTTAAAGGGCCAGCCTTAGAGGGCCAGCTTAAAGGGCCAGCCTTAGAGGGCCAGCTTAAAGGGCCAGCCTTAAGGGGCCAGCGTAAAGGGCCAGCCTTAAAGGGCCAGCCTTAAAGGGCCAGCTTTAAAGGGCCAGCTTAAAGGGCCAGCCTTAAAGGGCCAGCCTTAAAGGGCCAGCTTAAAGGGCCAGCCTTAAGGGGCCAGCTTAAAGGGCCAGCCTTAAAGGGCAAGCCTTAAAGGGCCAGCCTTAGAGGGCCAGCTTAAAGGGCCAGCCTTAGAGGGCCAGCCTTAAAGGGCCAGCTTAAAGGGCCAGCCTTAGATGGCCAGCCTTAAAGGGCCAGCTTAAAGGGCCAGCCTTAAAGGGCCAGCTTAAAGGGCCAGCCTTAAAGGGCCAGCCTTAAAGGGCCAGCTTAAAGGGCCAGCCTTAGAGGGCCAGCCTTAGAGGGCCAGCCTTAGAGGGCCAGCCTTAAAGGGCCAGCTTAAAGGGCCAGCCTTAGAGGACCAGCTTAAAGGGCCAGCCTTAAGGGGCCAGCTTAAAGGGCCAGCCTTAAAGGGCCAGCCTTAAAGGGCCAGCCTTAAAGGGCCAGCTTAAAGGGCCAGCTTAAAGGGCCAGCCTTAAAGGGCCAGCCTTAAAGGGCCAGCTTAAATGGCCAGCCTTAAAGGGCCAGCTTAAAGGGCCAGCCTTAAAGGGCAAGCCTTAAAGGGCCAGCCTTAAAGGGCCAGCCTTAGAGGGCCAGCTTAAAGGGCCAGCCTTAGAGGGCCAGCTTAAAGGGCCAGCCTTAAGGGGCCAGCTTAAAGGGCCAGCCTTAACAGGCCAGCCTTAAAGGGCCAGCCTTAGAGGGCCAGCCTTAAAGGGCCAGCTTAAAGGGCCAGCCTTAAAGGGCCAGCTTAAAGGGCCAGCCTTAAAGGGCCAGCTTAAAGGGCCAGCCTTAGATGGCCAGCCTTAAGGGGCCAGCTTAAAGGGCCAGCCTTAAAGGGCCAGCCTTAAAGGGCCAGCCTTAGAGGGCCAGCCTTAAAGGGCCAGCCTTAAAGGGCCAGCCTTAAAGGGCCAGCCTTAGGGGGCCAGCCTTAAAGGGCCAGCTTAAAGGGCCAGCCTTTGAAGTCCAGCCTTAGAGGCCCAGCCTTAAAGGGCCAGTTTAAAGGGCCAGACTTAGATGGCCAGGCTTAAAGGGCCAGCTTAAAGGGCCAGCCTTAAAGGGCCAGCTTAAAGGGCCAGCCTTAAAGGGCAAGCCTTAAAGGGCCAGCCTTAAAGGGCCAGCCTTAGAGGGCCAGCTTAAAGGGCCAGCCTTAGAGGGCCAGCTTAAAGGGCCAGCCTTAAGGGGCCAGCTTAAAGGGCCAGCCTTAAAGGGCCAGCCTTAAAGGGCCAGTCTTAAAGGGCCAGCCTTAGAGGGCCAGCCTTAAAGGGCCAGCTTAAAGGGCCAGCCTTAAAGGGCCAGCTTAAAGGGCCAGCCTTAAAGGGCCAGCTTAAATGGCCAGCCTTAGATGGCCAGCCTTAAAGGGCCAGCTTAAAGGGCCAGCCTTAAAGGGCCAGCCTTAAAGGGCCAGCCTTAAAGGGCCAGCTTAAAGGGCCAGCCTTAGAGGGCCAGCATAAAGGGCCAGCCTTAAGGGGCCAGCTTAAAGGGCCAGCCTTAAAGGGCAAGCCTTAAAGGGCCAGCCTTAGAGGGCCAGCTTAAAGGGCCAGCCTTAGAGGGCCAGCTTAAAGGGCCAGCCTTAAGGGGCCAGCTTAAAGGGCCAGCCTCAAAGGGCCAGCCTTAAAGGGCCAGCTTAAAGGGCCAGCCTTAAAGGGCCAGCTTAAAGGGCCAGCCTTAAAGGGCCAGCCTTAAAGGGCCAGCTTAAAGGGCCAGCCTGAAAGGGCCAGCTTAAAGGGCCAGCCTTAAAGGGCAAGCCTTAAAGGGCCAGCCTTAAAGGGCCAGCCTTAGAGGGCCAGCTTAAAGGGCCAGCCTTGGAGGGCCAACTTAAAGGGCCAGCCTTAAGGGGCCAGCTTAAAGGGCCAGCCTTAAAGGGCCAGCCTTAAAGGGCCAGTCTTAAAGGGCCAGCCTTAGAGGACCAGCCTTAAAGGGCCAGCTTAAAGGGCCAGCCTTTAAGGGCCAGCTTAAAGGGCCAGCCTTAAAGGGCCAGCTTAAAGGGCCAGCCTTAGATGGCCAGCCTTAAGGGGCCAGCTTAAAGGGCCAGCCTTAAAGGGCCAGCCTTAAAGGGCCAGCCTTAAAGGGCCAGCCTTAAAGGGCCAGCCTTAAAGGGCCAGCTTAAAGGGCCAGCCTTAAGGGGCCAGCTTAAAGGGCCAGCCTTAAAGGGCAAGCCTTAAAGGGCCAGCCTTAGAGGGCCAGCTTAAAGGGCCAGCCTTAGAGGGCCAGCTTAAAGGGCCAGCCTTAAGGGGCCAGCTTAAAGGGCCAGCCTTAAAGATCCAGCCTTAAAGGGCCAGCTTTAAAGGGCCAGCTTAAAGGGACAGCCTTAAAGGGCCAGCCTTAAAGGGCCAGCTTAAAGGGCCAGCCTTAGAGGGCCAGCCTTAAGGGGCCAGCTTAAAGGGCCAGCCTTAAAGGGCCAGCCTTAGAGGGCCAGCTTAAAGGGCCAGCCTTAGAGGCCCAGCTTTACAGGGCCAGCTTAAAGGGCCAGCCTTAAAGGGCCAGCTTAAAGGGCCAGCCTTAGAGGGCCAGCTTAAAGGGCCAGCCTTAAGGGGCCAGCTTAAAGGGCCAGCCTTAAAGGGCAAGCCTTAAAGGGCCAGCCTTAGAGGGCCAGCCTTAGAGGGCCAGCTTAAAGGGCCAGCCTTAGAGGGCCAGCTTAAAGGGCCAGCCTTAAGGGGCCAACTTAAAGGGCCAGCCTCAAAGGGCCAGCCTTAAAGGGCCAGCCTTAAAGGGCCAGCTTAAAGGGCCAGCCTTAAAAGGCCAGCTTAAAGGGCCAGCCTTAAAGGGCCAGCCTTAAAGGGCCAGCTTAAAGGGCCAGCCTTAAAGGGCCAGCCTTAGAGGGCCAGCTTAAAGGGCCAGCCTTAGAGGGCCAGCTTAAAGGGCCAGCCTTAAGGGGCCAGCTTAAAGGGCCAGCCTTAAAGGGCCAGCCTTAAAGGGCCAGCCTTAGAGGGCCAGCCTTAAAGGGCCAGCTTAAAGGGCCAGCCTTAAAGGGCCAGCCTTAAAGGGCCAGCTTAAAGGGCCAGCCTTAAAGGGCCAGCTTAAAGGGCCAGCCTTAAAGGGCAAGCCTTAAAGGGCCAGCCTTGAAGGGCCAGCCTTAGAGGGCCAGCTTAAAGGGCCAGCCTTAGAGGGCCAGCTTAAAGGGCCAGCCTTAAGGGGCCAGCTTAAAGGGCCAGCCTTAAAGGGCCAGCCTTAAAGGGCCAGCCTTAAAGGGCCAGCCTTAGATGGCCAGCTTAAAGGGCCAGCCTTAGAGGGCCAGCTTAAAGGGCCAGCCTTAGAGGGCCAGCTTAAAGGGCCAGCCTTAAGGGGCCAGCTTAAAGGGCCAGCCTTAAAGGGCCAGCTTAAAGGGCCAGCCTTAGAGGGCCAGCTTAAAGGGCCAGCCTTAAAGGGCCAGCTTAAAGGGCCAGCCTTAAAGGGCAAGCCTTAAAGGGCCAGCCTTAAAGGGCCAGCCTTAGAGGGCCAGCTTAAAGGGCCAGCCTTAGAGGGCCAGCTTAAAGGGCCAGCCTTAAGGGGCCAGTTTAAAGGGCCAGCCTTAAAGGGCCAGTCTTAAAGGGCCAGCCTTAGAGGACCAGCCTTAAAGGGCCAGCTTAAAGGGCCAGCCTTAAAGGGCCAGCTTAAAGGGCCAGCCTTAAAGGGCCAGCTTAAAGGGCCAGCCTTAGATGGCCAGCCTTAAGGGGCCAGCTTAAAGGGCCAGCCTTAAAGGGCCAGCCTTAAAGGGCCAGCCTTAAAGGGCCAGCCTTAAAGGGCCAGCCTTAAAGGGCCAGCCTTAAAGGGCCAGCTTAAAGGGCCAGCCTTAAGGGGCCAGCTTAAACGGCCAGCCTTAAAGGGCAAGCCTTAAAGGGCAAGCCTTAGAGGGCCAGCTTAAAGGGCCAGCCTTAGCGGGCCAGCTTAAAGGGCCAGCCTTAAGGGGCCAGCTTAAAGGGCCAGCCTTAAAGGGCCAGCCTTAAAGGGCCAGCTTTAAAGGGCCAGCTTAAAGGGCCAGCCTTAAAGGGCCAGCCTTAAAGGGCCAGCTTAAAGGGCCAGCCTTAAGGGGCCAGCTTAAAGGGCCAGCCTTAAAGGGCAAGCCTTAAAGGGCCAGCCTTAGAGGGCCAGCTTAAAGGGCCAGCCTTAGAGGGCCTGCTTAAAGGGCCAGCCTTAAGGGGCCAGCTTAAAGGGCCAGCCTTAAAGGGCCAGCCTTAAAGGGCCAGCCTTAAAGGGCCAGCTTAAAGGGCAAGCCTTAAAGGGCCAGCTTAAAGGGCCAGCCTTAAAGGGCCAGCTTAAAGGGCCGGCCTTAAAGGGCCAGCCTTAAAGGGCCAGCTTAAAGGGCCAGCCTTAAAGGGCCAGCTTAAAGGGCCAGCCTTAGAGGGCCAGCCTTAAGGGGCCAGCTTAAAGGGCCAGCCTTAAAGGGCCAGCCTTAGAGGGCCAGCTTAAAGGGCCAGCCTTAGAGGGCCAGCTTTACAGGGCCAGCTTAAAGGGCCAGCCTTAAAGGGCCAGCTTAAAGGGCCAGCCTTAGAGGGCCAGCTTAAAGGGCCAGCCTTAAGGGGCCAGCTTAAAGGGCCAGCCTTAAAGGGCCAGCTTAAAGGGCCAGCCTTAAAGGGCCAGCTTAAAGGGCCAGCCTTAAAGGGCCAGCTTAAAGGGCCAGCCTTAAAGGGCCAGCCTTAAAGGGCCAGCTTAAAGGGCCAGCCTTAAAGGGCCAGCTTAAAGGGCCAGCCTTAAAGGGCAAGCCTTAAAGGGCCAGCCTTAAAGGGCCAGCCTTAGAGGGCCAGCTTAAAGGGCCAGCCTTAGAGGGCCAGCTTAAAGGGCCAGCCTTAAGGGGCCAGCTTAAAGGGCCAGCCTTAAAGGGCCAGCCTTAAAGGGCCAGTCTTAAAGGGCCAGCCTTAAAGGGCCAGCTTAAAGGGCCAGCCTTAAAGGGCCAGCTTAAAGGGCCAGCCTTAAAGGGCCAGCTTAAAGGGCCAGCCTTAGATGGCCAGCCTTAAGGGGCCAGCTTAAAGGGCCAGCCTTAAAGGGCCAGCTTTAAAGGGCCAGCTTAAAGGGCCAGCCTTAAAGGGCCAGCCTTAAAGGGCCAGCTTAAAGGGCCAGCCTTAAGGGGCCAGCTTAAAGGGCCAGCCTTAAAGGGCAAGCCTTAAAGGGCCAGCCTTAGAGGGCCAGCTTAAAGGGCCAGCCTTAGAGGGCCAGCCTTAAAGGGCCAGCTTAAAGGGCCAGCCTTAGATGGCCAGCCTTAAAGGGCCAGCTTAAAGGGCCAGCCTTAAAGGGCCAGCTTAAAGGGCCAGCCTTAAAGGGCCAGCCTTAAAGGGCCAGCTTAAAGGGCCAGCCGTAGAGGGCCAGCCTTAGAGGGCCAGCCTTAGAGGGCCAGCCTTAAAGGGCCAGCTTAAAGGGCCAGCCTTAGAGGACCAGCTTAAAGGGCCAGCCTTAAGGGGCCAGCTTAAAGGGCCAGCCTTAAAGGGCCAGCCTTAAAGGGCCAGCCTTAAAGGGCCAGCTTAAAGGGCCAGCTTAAAGGGCCAGCCTTAAAGGGCCAGCCTTAAAGGGCCAGCTTAAATGGCCAGCCTTAAAGGGACAGCTTAAAGGGCCAGCCTTAAAGGGCAAGCCTTAAAGGGCCAGCCTTAAAGGGCCAGCCTTAGAGGGCCAGCTTAAAGGGCCAGCCTTAGAGGGCCAGCTTAAAGGGCCAGCCTTAAGGGGCCAGCTTAAAGGGCCAGCCTTAAAGGGCCAGCCTTAACAGGCCAGCCTTAAAGGGCCAGCCTTAGAGGGCCAGCCTTAAAGGGCCAGCTTAAAGGGCCAGCCTTAAAGGGCCAGCTTAAAGGGCCAGCCTTAAAGGGCCAGCTTAAAGGGCCAGCCTTAGATGGCCAGCCTTAAGGGGCCAGCTTAAAGGGCCAGCCTTAAAGGGCCAGCCTTAAAGGGCCAGCCTTAGAGGGCCAGCCTTAAAGGGCCAGCCTTAAAGGGCCAGCCTTAAAGGGCCAGCCTTAGGGGGCCAGCCTTAAAGGGCCAGCTTAAAGGGCCAGCCTTTGAAGTCCAGCCTTAGAGGCCCAGCCTTAAAGGGCCAGTTTAAAGGGCCAGACTTAGATGGCCAGGCTTAAAGGGCCAGCTTAAAGGGCCAGCCTTAAAGGGCCAGCTTAAAGGGCCAGCCTTAAAGGGCAAGCCTTAAAGGGCCAGCCTTAAAGGGCCAGCCTTAGAGGGCCAGCTTAAAGGGCCAGCCTTAGAGGGCCAGCTTAAAGGGCCAGCCTTAAGGGGCCAGCTTAAAGGGCCAGCCTTAAAGGGCCAGCCTTAAAGGGCCAGTCTTAAAGGGCCAGCCTTAGAGGGCCAGCCTTAAAGGGCCAGCTTAAAGGGCCAGCCTTAAAGGGCCAGCTTAAAGGGCCAGCCTTAAAGGGCCAGCTTAAAGGGCCAGCCTTAGATGGCCAGCCTTAAGGGGCCAGCTTAAAGGGCCAGCCTTAAAGGGCCAGCCTTAAAGGGCCAGCCTTAAAGGGCCAGCCTTAAAGGGCCAGCCTTAAAGGGCCAGCCTTAAAGGGCCAGCTTAAAGGGCCAGCCTTAAGGGGCCAGCTTAAACGGCCAGCCTTAAAGGGCAAGCCTTAAAGGGCAAGCCTTAGAGGGCCAGCTTAAAGGGCCAGCCTTAGCGGGCCAGCTTAAAGGGCCAGCCTTAAGGGGCCAGCTTAAAGGGCCAGCCTTAAAGGGCCAGCCTTAAAGGGCCAGCTTTAAAGGGCCAGCTTAAAGGGCCAGCCTTAAAGGGCCAGCCTTAAAGGGCCAGCTTAAAGGGCCAGCCTTAAGGGGCCAGCTTAAAGGGCCAGCCTTAAAGGGCAAGCCTTAAAGGGCCAGCCTTAGAGGGCCAGCTTAAAGGGCCAGCCTTAGAGGGCCTGCTTAAAGGGCCAGCCTTAAGGGGCCAGCTTAAAGGGCCAGCCTTAAAGGGCCAGCCTTAAAGGGCCAGCCTTAAAGGGCCAGCTTAAAGGGCCAGCCTTAAAGGGCCAGCTTAAAGGGCCAGCCTTAAAGGGCCAGCTTAAAGGGCCGGCCTTAAAGGGCCAGCCTTAAAGGGCCAGCTTAAAGGGCCAGCCTTAAAGGGCCAGCTTAAAGGGCCAGCCTTAGAGGGCCAGCCTTAAGGGGCCAGCTTAAAGGGCCAGCCTTAAAGGGCCAGCCTTAGAGGGCCAGCTTAAAGGGCCAGCCTTAGAGGGCCAGCTTTACAGGGCCAGCTTAAAGGGCCAGCCTTAAAGGGCCAGCTTAAAGGGCCAGCCTTAGAGGGCCAGCTTAAAGGGCCAGCCTTAAGGGGCCAGCTTAAAGGGCCAGCCTTAAAGGGCCAGCTTAAAGGGCCAGCCTTAAAGGGCCAGCTTAAAGGGCCAGCCTTAAAGGGCCAGCTTAAAGGGCCAGCCTTAAAGGGCCAGCCTTAAAGGGCCAGCTTAAAGGGCCAGCCTTAAAGGGCCAGCTTAAAGGGCCAGCCTTAAAGGGCAAGCCTTAAAGGGCCAGCCTTAAAGGGCCAGCCTTAGAGGGCCAGCTTAAAGGGCCAGCCTTAGAGGGCCAGCTTAAAGGGCCAGCCTTAAGGGGCCAGCTTAAAGGGCCAGCCTTAAAGGGCCAGCCTTAAAGGGCCAGTCTTAAAGGGCCAGCCTTAAAGGGCCAGCTTAAAGGGCCAGCCTTAAAGGGCCAGCTTAAAGGGCCAGCCTTAAAGGGCCAGCTTAAAGGGCCAGCCTTAGATGGCCAGCCTTAAGGGGCCAGCTTAAAGGGCCAGCCTTAAAGGGCCAGCTTTAAAGGGCCAGCTTAAAGGGCCAGCCTTAAAGGGCCAGCCTTAAAGGGCCAGCTTAAAGGGCCAGCCTTAAGGGGCCAGCTTAAAGGGCCAGCCTTAAAGGGCAAGCCTTAAAGGGCCAGCCTTAGAGGGCCAGCTTAAAGGGCCAGCCTTAGAGGGCCAGCCTTAAAGGGCCAGCTTAAAGGGCCAGCCTTAGATGGCCAGCCTTAAAGGGCCAGCTTAAAGGGCCAGCCTTAAAGGGCCAGCTTAAAGGGCCAGCCTTAAAGGGCCAGCCTTAAAGGGCCAGCTTAAAGGGCCAGCCGTAGAGGGCCAGCCTTAGAGGGCCAGCCTTAGAGGGCCAGCCTTAAAGGGCCAGCTTAAAGGGCCAGCCTTAGAGGACCAGCTTAAAGGGCCAGCCTTAAGGGGCCAGCTTAAAGGGCCAGCCTTAAAGGGCCAGCCTTAAAGGGCCAGCCTTAAAGGGCCAGCTTAAAGGGCCAGCTTAAAGGGCCAGCCTTAAAGGGCCAGCCTTAAAGGGCCAGCTTAAATGGCCAGCCTTAAAGGGACAGCTTAAAGGGCCAGCCTTAAAGGGCAAGCCTTAAAGGGCCAGCCTTAAAGGGCCAGCCTTAGAGGGCCAGCTTAAAGGGCCAGCCTTAGAGGGCCAGCTTAAAGGGCCAGCCTTAAGGGGCCAGCTTAAAGGGCCAGCCTTAAAGGGCCAGCCTTAACAGGCCAGCCTTAAAGGGCCAGCCTTAGAGGGCCAGCCTTAAAGGGCCAGCTTAAAGGGCCAGCCTTAAAGGGCCAGCTTAAAGGGCCAGCCTTAAAGGGCCAGCTTAAAGGGCCAGCCTTAGATGGCCAGCCTTAAGGGGCCAGCTTAAAGGGCCAGCCTTAAAGGGCCAGCCTTAAAGGGCCAGCCTTAGAGGGCCAGCCTTAAAGGGCCAGCCTTAAAGGGCCAGCCTTAAAGGGCCAGCCTTAGGGGGCCAGCCTTAAAGGGCCAGCTTAAAGGGCCAGCCTTTGAAGTCCAGCCTTAGAGGCCCAGCCTTAAAGGGCCAGTTTAAAGGGCCAGACTTAGATGGCCAGGCTTAAAGGGCCAGCTTAAAGGGCCAGCCTTAAAGGGCCAGCTTAAAGGGCCAGCCTTAAAGGGCAAGCCTTAAAGGGCCAGCCTTAAAGGGCCAGCCTTAGAGGGCCAGCTTAAAGGGCCAGCCTTAGAGGGCCAGCTTAAAGGGCCAGCCTTAAGGGGCCAGCTTAAAGGGCCAGCCTTAAAGGGCCAGCCTTAAAGGGCCAGTCTTAAAGGGCCAGCCTTAGAGGGCCAGCCTTAAAGGGCCAGCTTAAAGGGCCAGCCTTAAAGGGCCAGCTTAAAGGGCCAGCCTTAAAGGGCCAGCTTAAATGGCCAGCCTTAGATGGCCAGCCTTAAAGGGCCAGCTTAAAGGGCCAGCCTTAAAGGGCCAGCCTTAAAGGGCCAGCCTTAAAGGGCCATCTTAAAGGGCCAGCCTTAGAGGGCCAGCATAAAGGGCCAGCCTTAAGGGGCCAGCTTAAAGGGCCAGCCTTAAAGGGCAAGCCTTAAAGGGCCAGCCTTAGAGGGCCAGCTTAAAGGGCCAGCCTTAGAGGGCCAGCTTAAAGGGCCAGCCTTAAGGGGCCAGCTTAAAGGGCCAGCCTCAAA
Organism: Doryrhamphus excisus; assembly: GCF_037039965.1. Classification (NCBI taxonomy): domain Eukaryota; kingdom Metazoa; phylum Chordata; class Actinopteri; order Syngnathiformes; family Syngnathidae; genus Doryrhamphus; species Doryrhamphus excisus. The sequence goes on from NC_136375.1 coordinate 96,842, forward strand.
GGGCCAGCCTTAAAGGGCCAGCTTAAAGGGCCAGCCTTAAAGGGCCAGCTTAAAGGGCCAGCCTTAAAGGGCCAGCCTTAAAGGGCCAGCTTAAAGGGCCAGCCTGAAAGGGCCAGCTTAAAGGGCCAGCCTTAAAGGGCAAGCCTTAAAGGGCCAGCCTTAAAGGGCCAGCCTTAGAGGGCCAGCTTAAAGGGCCAGCCTTGGAGGGCCAACTTAAAGGGCCAGCCTTAAGGGGCCAGCTTAAAGGGCCAGCCTTAAAGGGCCAGCCTTAAAGGGCCAGTCTTAAAGGGCCAGCCTTAGAGGACCAGCCTTAAAGGGCCAGCTTAAAGGGCCAGCCTTAAAGGGCCAGCTTAAAGGGCCAGCCTTAAAGGGCCAGCTTAAAGGGCCAGCCTTAGATGGCCAGCCTTAAGGGGCCAGCTTAAAGGGCCAGCCTTAAAGGGCCAGCCTTAAAGGGCCAGCCTTAAAGGGCCAGCCTTAAAGGGCCAGCCTTAAAGGGCCAGCTTAAAGGGCCAGCCTTAAGGGGCCAGCTTAAAGGGCCAGCCTTAAAGGGCAAGCCTTAAAGGGCCAGCCTTAGAGGGCCAGCTTAAAGGGCCAGCCTTAGAGGGCCAGCTTAAAGGGCCAGCCTTAAGGGGCCAGCTTAAAGGGCCAGCCTTAAAGATCCAGCCTTAAAGGGCCAGCTTTAAAGGGCCAGCTTAAAGGGACAGCCTTAAAGGGCCAGCCTTAAAGGGCCAGCTTAAAGGGCCAGCCTTAGAGGGCCAGCCTTAAGGGGCCAGCTTAAAGGGCCAGCCTTAAAGGGCCAGCCTTAGAGGGCCAGCTTAAAGGGCCAGCCTTAGAGGCCCAGCTTTACAGGGCCAGCTTAAAGGGCCAGCCTTAAAGGGCCAGCTTAAAGGGCCAGCCTTAGAGGGCCAGCTTAAAGGGCCAGCCTTAAGGGGCCAGCTTAAAGGGCCAGCCTTAAAGGGCAAGCCTTAAAGGGCCAGCCTTAGAGGGCCAGCCTTAGAGGGCCAGCTTAAAGGGCCAGCCTTAGAGGGCCAGCTTAAAGGGCCAGCCTTAAGGGGCCAACTTAAAGGGCCAGCCTCAAAGGGCCAGCCTTAAAGGGCCAGCCTTAAAGGGCCAGCTTAAAGGGCCAGCCTTAAAAGGCCAGCTTAAAGGGCCAGCCTTAAAGGGCCAGCCTTAAAGGGCCAGCTTAAAGGGCCAGCCTTAAAGGGCCAGCCTTAGAGGGCCAGCTTAAAGGGCCAGCCTTAGAGGGCCAGCTTAAAGGGCCAGCCTTAAGGGGCCAGCTTAAAGGGCCAGCCTTAAAGGGCCAGCCTTAAAGGGCCAGCCTTAGAGGGCCAGCCTTAAAGGGCCAGCTTAAAGGGCCAGCCTTAAAGGGCCAGCCTTAAAGGGCCAGCTTAAAGGGCCAGCCTTAAAGGGCCAGCTTAAAGGGCCAGCCTTAAAGGGCAAGCCTTAAAGGGCCAGCCTTAAAGGGCCAGCCTTAGAGGGCCAGCTTAAAGGGCCAGCCTTAGAGGGCCAGCTTAAAGGGCCAGCCTTAAGGGGCCAGCTTAAAGGGCCAGCCTTAAAGGGCCAGCCTTAAAGGGCCAGCCTTAAAGGGCCAGCCTTAGATGGCCAGCTTAAAGGGCCAGCCTTAGAGGGCCAGCTTAAAGGGCCAGCCTTAGAGGGCCAGCTTAAAGGGCCAGCCTTAAGGGGCCAGCTTAAAGGGCCAGCCTTAAAGGGCCAGCTTAAAGGGCCAGCCTTAGAGGGCCAGCTTAAAGGGCCAGCCTTAAAGGGCCAGCTTAAAGGGCCAGCCTTAAGGGGCCAGCTTAAAGGGCCAGCCTTAAAGGGCCAGCCTTAAAGGGCCAGCCTTAAAGGGCCAGCTTAAAGGGCCAGCCTTAAAGGGCCAGCTTAAAGGGCCAGCCTTAAAGGGCCAGCTTAAAGGGCCGGCCTTAAAGGGCCAGCCTTAAAGGGCCAGCTTAAAGGGCCAGCCTTAAAGGGCCAGCTTAAAGGGCCAGCCTTAGAGGGCCAGCCTTAAGGGGCCAGCTTAAAGGGCCAGCCTTAAAGGGCCAGCCTTAGAGGGCCAGCTTAAAGGGCCAGCCTTAGAGGGCCAGCTTTACAGGGCCAGCTTAAAGGGCCAGCCTTAAAGGGCCAGCTTAAAGGGCCAGCCTTAGAGGGCCAGCATAAAGGGCCAGCCTTAAGGGGCCAGCTTAAAGGGCCAGCCTTAAAGGGCCAGCTTAAAGGGCCAGCCTTAAAGGGCCAGCTTAAAGGGCCAGCCTTAAAGGGCCAGCTTAAAGGGCCAGCCTTAAAGGGCCAGCCTTAAAGGGCCAGCTTAAAGGGCCAGCCTTAAAGGGCCAGCTTAAAGGGCCAGCCTTAAAGGGCAAGCCTTAAAGGGCCAGCCTTAAAGGGCCAGCCTTAGAGGGCCAGCTTAAAGGGCCAGCCTTAGAGGGCCAGCTTAAAGGGCCAGCCTTAAGGGGCCAGCTTAAAGGGCCAGCCTTAAAGGGCCAGCCTTAAAGGGCCAGTCTTAAAGGGCCAGCCTTAAAGGGCCAGCTTAAAGGGCCAGCCTTAAAGGGCCAGCTTAAAGGGCCAGCCTTAAAGGGCCAGCTTAAAGGGCCAGCCTTAGATGGCCAGCCTTAAGGGGCTAGCTTAAAGGGCCAGCCTTAAAGGGCCAGCCTTAAAGGGCCAGCCTTAAAGGGCCAGCCTTAAAGGGCCAGCTTAAAGGGCCAGCCTTAAGGGGCCAGCTTAAAGGGCCAGCCTTAAAGGGCAAGCCTTAAAGGGCCAGCCTTAGAGGGCCAGCTTAAAGGGCCAGCCTCAGAGGGCCAGCCTTAAGGGGCCAGCTTAAAGGGCCAGCCTTAAAGGGCCAGCCTTAAAGGGCCAGCCTTAAAGGGCCAGCTTAAAGGGCCAACCTTAAAAGGCCAGCCTTAAAGGGCCAGCTTAAAGGGCCAGCCTTAAAGGGCCAGCCTTAGAGGGCCAGCTTAAAGGGCCAGCTTTAAAGGGCCAGCCTTAAAGGGCCAGCCTTAAAGGGCCAGCCTTAAAGGGCCAGCTTAAAGGGCCAGCCTTAAAGGGCACGCTTAAAGGGCCAGCCTTAAAGGGCCAGCCTTAAAGGGCCAGTTTAAAGGGCCGGCCTTAAAGGGCCAGCCTTAAAGGGCCAGCTTAAAGGGCCAGCCTTAAAGGGCCAGCTTAAAGGGCCAGCCTTAGAGGGCCAGCCGTAAGGGGCCAGCTTAAAGGGCCAGCCTTAAAGGGCCAGCATTAAAGGGCCAGCCTTAAAGGGCCAGCCTTAGATGGCCAGCTTAAAGGGCCAGCCTTAGAGGGCCAGCTTAAAGGGCCAGCCTTAGAGGGCCAGCTTAAAGGGCCAGCCTTAAGGGGCCAGCTTAAAGGGCCAGCCTTAAAGGGCCAGCCATAAAGGGCCAGTCTTAAAGGGCCAGCCTTAGAGGGCCAGCCTTAAAGGGCCAGCTTAAAGGGCCAGCCTTAAAGGGCCAGCTTAAAGGGCCAGCCTTAGATGGCCAGCCTTAAGGGGCCAGCTTAAAGGGCCAGCCTTAAAGGGCCAGCCTTAAAGGGCCAGCTTTAAAGGGCCAGCTTAAAGGGCCAGCCTTAAAGGGCCAGCCTTAAAGGGCCAGCTTAAAGGGCCAGCCTTAAAGGGCCAGCTTAAAGGGCCAGCCTTAAAGGGCAAGCCTTAAAGGGCCAGCCTTAAAGGGCCAGCCTTAGAGGGCCAGCTTAAAGGGCCAGCCTTAGAGGGCCAGCTTAAAGGGCCAGCCTTAAGGGGCCAGCTTAAAGGGCCAGCCTTAAAGGGCCAGCCTTAAAGGGCCAGTCTTAAAGGGCCAGCCTTAGAGGACCAGCCTTAAAGGGCCAGCTTAAAGGGCCAGCCTTAAAGGGCCAGCTTAAAGGGCCAGCCTTAAAGGGCCAGCTTAAAGGGCCAGCCTTAGATGGCCAGCCTTAAGGGGCCAGCTTAAAGGGCCAGCCTTAAAGGGCCAGCCTTAAAGGGCCAGCCTTAGATGGCCAGCCTTAAGGGGCCAGCTTAAAGGGCCAGCCTTAAAGGGCCAGCCTTAAAGGGCCAGCCTTAAAGGGCCAGCCTTAAAGGGCCAGCCTTAAAGGGCCAGCTTAAAGGGCCAGCCTTAAGGGGCCAGCTTAAAGGGCCAGCCTTAAAGGGCAAGCCTTAAAGGGCCAGCCTTAGAGGGCCAGCTTAAAGGGCCAGCCTTAGAGGGCCAGCTTAAAGGGCCAGCCTTAAGGGGCCAGCTTAAAGGGCCAGCCTTAAAGATCCAGCCTTAAAGGGCCAGCTTTAAAGGGCCAGCTTAAAGGGCCAGCCTTAAAGGGCCAGCCTTAAAGGGCCAGCTTAAAGGGCCAGCCTTAGAGGGCCAGCCTTAAGGGGCCAGCTTAAAGGGCCAGCCTTAAAGGGCAAGCCTTAGAGGGCCAGCTTAAAGGGCCAGCCTTAAAGGGCCAGCTTAAAGGGCCAGCCTTAGAGGCCCAGCTTTACAGGGCCAGCTTAAAGGGCCAGCCTTAAAGGGCCAGCTTAAAGGGCCAGCCTTAGAGGGCCAGCTTAAAGGGCCAGCCTTAAGGGGCCAGCTTAAAAGGCCAGCCTTAAAGGGCAAGCCTTAAAGGGCCAGCCTTAGAGGGCCAGCCTTAGAGGGCCAGCTTAAAGGGCCAGCCTTAGAGGGCCAGCTTAAAGGGCCAGCCTTAAGGGGCCAACTTAAAGGGCCAGCCTCAAAGGGCCAGCCTTAAAGGGCCAGCCTTAAAGGGCCAGCTTAAAGGGCCAGCCTTAAAAGGCCAGCTTAAAGGGCCAGCCTTAAAGGGCCAGCCTTAAAGGGCCAGCTTAAAGGGCCAGCCTTAAAGGGCCAGCCTTAGAGGGCCAGCTTAAAGGGCCAGCCTTAGAGGGCCAGCTTAAAGGGCCAGCCTTAAGGGGCCAGCTTAAAGGGCCAGCCTTAAAGGGCCAGCCTTAAAGTGCCAGCCTTAGAGGGCCAGCCTTAAAGGGCCAGCTTAAAGGGCCAGCCTTAAAGGGCCAGCCTTAAAGGGCAAGCCTTAAAGGGCCAGCCTTAGAGGGCCAGCTTAAAGGGCCAGCCTTAGAGGGCCAGCTTAAAGGGCCAGCCTTAAGGGGCCAGCTTAAAGGGCCAGCCTTAAAGGGCCAGCCTTAGATGGCCAGCTTAAAGGGCCAGCCTTAGAGGGCCAGCTTAAAGGGCCAGCCTTAGAGGGCCAGCTTAAAGGGCCAGCCTTAAGGGGCCAGCTTAAAGGGCCAGCCTTAAAGGGCCAGCTTAAAGGGCCAGCCTTAAGGGGCCAGCTTAAAGGGCCAGCCTTAAAGGGCCAGCTTAAAGGGCCAGCCTTAGAGGGCCAGCTTAAAGGGCCAGCCTTAAAGGGCCAGCTTAAAGGGCCAGCCTTAAAGGGCAAGCCTTAAAGGGCCAGCCTTAAAGGGCCAGCCTTAGAGGGCCAGCTTAAAGGGCCAGCCTTAGAGGGCCAGCTTAAAGGGCCAGCCTTAAGGGGCCAGCTTAAAGGGCCAGCCTTAAAGGGCCAGTCTTAAAGGGCCAGCCTTAGAGGACCAGCCTTAAAGGGCCAGCTTAAAGGGCCAGCCTTAAAGGGCCAGCTTAAAGGGCCAGCCTTAAAGGGCCAGCTTAAAGGGCCAGCCTTAGATGGCCAGCCTTAAGGGGCCAGCTTAAAGGGCCAGCCTTAAAGGGCCAGCCTTAAAGGGCCAGCCTTAAAGGGCCAGCCTTAAAGGGCCAGCCTTAAAGGGCCAGCTTAAAGGGCCAGCCTTAAGGGGCCAGCTTAAACGGCCAGCCTTAAAGGGCAAGCCTTAAAGGGCAAGCCTTAGAGGGCCAGCTTAAAGGGCCAGCCTTAGAGGGCCAGCTTAAAGGGCCAGCCTTAAGGGGCCAGCTTAAAGGGCCAGCCTTAAAGGGCCAGCCTTAAAGGGCCAGCTTTAAAGGGCCAGCTTAAAGGGCCAGCCTTAAAGGGCCAGCCTTAAAGGGCCAGCTTAAAGGGCCAGCCTTAAGGGGCCAGCTTAAAGGGCCAGCCTTAAAGGGCAAGCCTTAAAGGGCCAGCCTTAGAGGGCCAGCTTAAAGGGCCAGCCTTAGAGGGCCTGCTTAAAGGGCCAGCCTTAAGGGGCCAGCTTAAAGGGCCAGCCTTAAAGGGCCAGCCTTAAAGGGCCAGCCTTAAAGGGCCAGCTTAAAGGGCCAGCCTTAAAGGGCCAGCTTAAAGGGCCAGCCTTAAAGGGCCAGCTTAAAGGGCCGGCCTTAAAGGGCCAGCCTTAAAGGGCCAGCTTAAAGGGCCAGCCTTAAAGGGCCAGCTTAAAGGGCCAGCCTTAGAGGGCCAGCCTTAAGGGGCCAGCTTAAAGGGCCAGCCTTAAAGGGCCAGCCTTAGAGGGCCAGCTTAAAGGGCCAGCCTTAGAGGGCCAGCTTTACAGGGCCAGCTTAAAGGGCCAGCCTTAAAGGGCCAGCTTAAAGGGCCAGCCTTAGAGGGCCAGCTTAAAGGGCCAGCCTTAAGGGGCCAGCTTAAAGGGCCAGCCTTAAAGGGCCAGCTTAAAGGGCCAGCCTTAAAGGGCCAGCTTAAAGGGCCAGCCTTAAAGGGCCAGCTTAAAGGGCCAGCCTTAAAGGGCCAGCCTTAAAGGGCCAGCTTAAAGGGCCAGCCTTAAAGGGCCAGCTTAAAGGGCCAGCCTTAAAGGGCAAGCCTTAAAGGGCCAGCCTTAAAGGGCCAGCCTTAGAGGGCCAGCTTAAAGGGCCAGCCTTAGAGGGCCAGCTTAAAGGGCCAGCCTTAAGGGGCCAGCTTAAAGGGCCAGCCTTAAAGGGCCAGCCTTAAAGGGCCAGTCTTAAAGGGCCAGCCTTAGAGGGCCAGCCTTAAAGGGCCAGCTTAAAGGGCCAGCCTTAAAGGGCCAGCTTAAAGGGCCAGCCTTAAAGGGCCAGCTTAAAGGGCCAGCCTTAGATGGCCAGCCTTAAGGGGCCAGCTTAAAGGGCCAGCCTTAAAGGGCCAGCCTTAAAGGGCCAGCCTTAAAGGGCCAGCTTAAAGGGCCAGCCTTAAGGGGCCAGCTTAAAGGGCCAGCCTTAAAGGGCAAGCCTTAAAGGGCCAGCCTTAGAGGGCCAGCTTAAAGGGCCAGCCTTAGAGGGCCAGCTTAAAGGGCCAGCCTTAAGGGGCCAGCTTAAAGGGCCAGCCTTAAAGGGCCAGCCTTAAAGGGCCAGCCTTAAAGGGCCAGCTTAAAGGGCCAGCCTTAAAGGGCCAGCCTTAAAGGGCCAGCTTAAAGGGCCAGCCTTAAAGGGCCAGCCTTAGAGGGCCAGCTTAAAGGGCCAGCTTTAAAGGGCCAGCCTTAAAGGGCCAGCCTTAAAGGGCCAGCCTTAAAGGGCCAGCTTAAAGGGCCAGCCTTAAAGGGCACGCTTAAAGGGCCAGCCTTAAAGGGCCAGCCTTAAAGGGCCAGTTTAAAGGGCCGGCCTTAAAGGGCCAGCCTTAAAGGGCCAGCTTAAAGGGCCAGCCTTAAAGGGCCAGCTTAAAGGGCCAGCCTTAGAGGGCCAGCCGTAAGGGGCCAGCTTAAAGGGCCAGCCTTAAAGGGCCAGCATTAAAGGGCCAGCCTTAAAGGGCCAGCCTTAGATGGCCAGCTTAAAGGGCCAGCCTTAGAGGGCCAGCTTAAAGGGCCAGCCTTAGAGGGCCAGCTTAAAGGGCCAGCCTTAAGGGGCCAGCTTAAAGGGCCAGCCTTAAAGGGCCAGCCATAAAGGGCCAGTCTTAAAGGGCCAGCCTTAGTGGGCCAGCCTTAAAGGGCCAGCTTAAAGGGCCAGCCTTAAAGGGCCAGCTTAAAGGGCCAGCCTTAGATGGCCAGCCTTAAGGGGCCAGCTTAAAGGGCCAGCCTTAAAGGGCCAGCCTTAAAGGGCCAGCTTTAAAGGGCCAGCTTAAAGGGCCAGCCTTAAAGGGCCAGCCTTAAAGGGCCAGCTTAAAGGGCCAGCCTTAAAGGGCCAGCTTAAAGGGCCAGCCTTAAAGGGCAAGCCTTAAAGGGCCAGCCTTAAAGGGCCAGCCTTAGAGGGCCAGCTTAAAGGGCCAGCCTTAGAGGGCCAGCTTAAAGGGCCAGCCTTAAGGGGCCAGCTTAAAGGGCCAGCCTTAAAGGGCCAGCCTTAAAGGGCCAGTCTTAAAGGGCCAGCCTTAGAGGACCAGCCTTAAAGGGCCAGCCTTAGAGGACCAGCCTTAAAGGGCCAGCTTAAAGGGCCAGCCTTAAAGGGCCAGCTTAAAGGGCCAGCCTTAAAGGGCCAGCTTAAAGGGCCAGCCTTAGATGGCCAGCCTTAAGGGGCCAGCTTAAAGGGCCAGCCTTAAAGGGCCAGCCTTAAAGGGCCAGCCTTAAAGGGCCAGCCTTAGAGGGCCAGCTTAAAGGGCCAGCCTTAGAGGGCCAGCTTAAAGGGCCAGCCTTAAGGGGCCAGCTTAAAGGGCCAGCCTCGAAGGGCCAGCCTTAAAGGGCCAGCCTTAAAGGGCCAGCTTAAAGGGCCAGCCTTAAAGGGCCAGCCTTAAAGGGCCAGCCTTAAAGGGCCAGCTTAAAGGGCCAGCCTTAAAGGGCCAGCTTAAAGGGCCAGCCTTAAAGGGCAAGCCTTAAAGGGCCAGCCTTAAAGGGCCAGCCTTAGAGGGCCAGCTTAAAGGGCCAGCCTTAGAGGGCCAGCTTAAAGGGCCAGCCTTATGGGGCCAGCTTAAAGGGCCAGCCTTAAAGGGCCAGCCTTAAAGGGCCAGTCTTAAAGGGCCAGCCTTAGAGGGCCAGCCTTAAAGGGCCAGCTTAAAGGGCCAGCCTTAAAGGGCCAGCTTAAAGGGCCAGCCTTAGATGGCCAGCCTTAAGGGGCCAGCTTAAAGGGCCAGCCTTAAAGGGCCAGCCTTAAAGGGCCAGCCTTAAAGGGCCAGCCTTAAAGGGCCAGCCTTAAAGGGCCAGCTTAAAGGGCCAGCCTTAAGGGGCCAGCTTAAAGGGCCAGCCTTAAAGGGCAAGCCTTAAAGGGCCAGCCTTAGAGGGCCAGCTTAAAGGGCCAGCCTTAGAGGGCCAGCTTAAAGGGCCAGCCTTAAGGGGCCAGCTTAAAGGGCCAGCCTTAAAGGGCCAGCCTTAAAGGGCCAGCCTTAAAGGGCCAGCTTAAAGGGCCAGCCTTAAAGGGCCAGCCTTAAAGGGCCAGCCTTAAAGGGCCAGCTTAAAGGGCCAGCCTTAAAGGGCCAGCTTAAAGGGCCAGCCTTAAAGGGCCAGCCTTAAAGGGCCAGCTTAAAGGGCCAGCCTTAAAGGGCCAGCCTTAGAGGGCCAGCTTAAAGGGCCAGCTTTAAAGGGCCAGCCTTAAAGGGCCAGCCTTAAAGGGCCAGCCTTAAAGGGCCAGCTTAAAGGGCCAGCCTTAAAGGGCACGCTTAAAGGGCCAGCCTTAAAGGGCCAGCCTTAAAGGGCCAGTTTAAAGGGCCGGCCTTAAAGGGCCAGCCTTAAAGGGCCAGCTTAAAGGGCCAGCCTTAAAGGGCCAGCTTAAAGGGCCAGCTTAAAGGGCCAGCCTTAAGGGGCCAGCTTAAAGGGCCAGCCTCGAAGGGCCAGCCTTAAAGGGCCAGCCTTAAAGGGCCAGCTTAAAGGGCCAGCCTTAAAGGGCCAGCTTAAAGGGCCAGCCTTAAAGGGCCAGCCTTAAAGGGCCAGCTTAAAGGGCCAGCCTTAAAGGGCCAGCTTAAAGGGCCAGCCTTAAAGGGCAAGCCTTAAAGGGCCAGCCTTAAAGGGCCAGCCTTAGAGGGCCAGCTTAAAGGGCCAGCCTTAGAGGGCCAGCTTAAAGGGCCAGCCTTAAGGGGCCAGCTTAAAGGGCCAGCCTTAAAGGGCCAGCCTTAAAGGGCCAGTCTTAAAGGGCCAGCCTTAGAGGGCCAGCCTTAAAGGGCCAGCTTAAAGGGCCAGCCTTAAAGGGCCAGCTTAAAGGGCCAGCCTTAAAGGGCCAGCTTAAAGGGCCAGCCTTAGATGGCCAGCCTTAAGGGGCCAGCTTAAAGGGCCAGCCTTAAAGGGCCAGCCTTAAAGGGCCAGCCTTAAAGGGCCAGCCTTAAAGGGCCAGCTTAAAGGGCCAGCCTTAAAGGGCCAGCTTAAAGGGCCAGCCTTAAAGGGCAAGCCTTAAAGGGCCAGCCTTAAAGGGCCAGCCTTAGAGGGCCAGCTTAAAGGGCCAGCCTTAGAGGGCCAGCTTAAAGGGCCAGCCTTAAGGGGCCAGCTTAAAGGGCCAGCCTTAAAGGGCCAGCCTTAAAGGGCCAGTCTTAAAGGGCCAGCCTTAGAGGGCCAGCCTTAAAGGGCCAGCTTAAAGGGCCAGCCTTAAAGGGCCAGCTTAAAGGGCCAGCCTTAAAGGGCCAGCTTAAAGGGCCAGCCTTAGATGGCCAGCCTTAAGGGGCCAGCTTAAAGGGCCAGCCTTAAAGGGCCAGCCTTAAAGGGCCAGCCTTAAAGGGCCAGCTTAAAGGGCCAGCCTTAAGGGGCCAGCTTAAAGGGCCAGCCTTAAAGGGCAAGCCTTAAAGGGCCAGCCTTAGAGGGCCAGCTTAAAGGGCCAGCCTTAGAGGGCCAGCTTAAAGGGCCAGCCTTAAGGGGCCAGCTTAAAGGGCCAGCCTTAAAGGGCCAGCCTTAAAGGGCCAGCCTTAAAGGGCCAGCTTAAAGGGCCAGCCTTAAAGGGCCAGCCTTAAAGGGCCAGCCTTAAAGGGCCAGCTTAAAGGGCCAGCCTTAAAGGGCCAGCTTAAAGGGCCAGCCTTAAAGGGCCAGCCTTAAAGGGCCAGCTTAAAGGGCCAGCCTTAAAGGGCCAGCCTTAGAGGGCCAGCTTAAAGGGCCAGCTTTAAAGGGCCAGCCTTAAACGGCCAGCCTTAAAGGGCCAGCCTTAAAGGGCCAGCTTAAAGGGCCAGCCTTAAAGGGCACGCTTAAAGGGCCAGCCTTAAAGGGCCAGCCTTAAAGGGCCAGTTTAAAGGGCCAGCCTTAAAGGGCCAGCCTTAAAGGGCCAGCTTAAAGGGCCAGCCTTAAAGGGCCAGCCTTAAAGGGCCAGCTTAAAGGGCCAGCCTTAAAGGGCCAGCTTAAAGGGCCAGCCTTAGAGGGCCAGCCGTAAGGGGCCAGCTTAAAGGGCCAGCCTTAAAGGGCCAGCCTTAAAGGGCCAGCCTTAGATGGCCAGCTTAAAGGGCCAGCCTTAGAGGGCCAGCTTAAAGGGCCAGCCTTAGAGGGCCAGCTTAAAGGGCCAGCCTTAAGGGGCCAGCTTAAAGGGCCAGCCTTAGATGGCCAGCCTTAAGGGGCCAGCTTAAAGGGCCAGCCTTAAAGGGCCAGCCTTAAAGGGCCAGCCTTAAAGGGCCAGCCTTAAAGGGCCAGCCTTAAAGGGCCAGCCTTAAAGGGCCAGCTTAAAGGGCCAGCTTAAAGGGCCAGCCTTAGAGGGCCAGCTTAAAGGGCCAGCCTTAAAGGGCCAGCTTAAAGGGCCAGCCTTAAAGGGCCAGCTTAAAGGGCCAGCCTTAGAGGGCCAGCCTTAAGGGGCCAGCTTAAAGGGCCAGCCTTAAAGGGCCAGCCTTAGATGGCCAGCTTAAAGGGCCAGCCTTAGAGGGCCAGCTTAAAGGGCCAGCCTTAAGGGGCCAGCTTAAAGGGCCAGCCTTAAAGGGCAAGCCTTAAAGGGCCAGCCTTAGAGGGCCAGCTTAAAGGGCCAGCCTTAGAGGGCCAGCTTAAAGGGCCAGCCTTAAGGGGCCAGCTTAAAGGGCCAGCTTAAAGGGCCAGCCTTAAAGGGCAAGCCTTAAAGGGCCAGCCTTAAAGGGCCAGCCTTAGAGGGCCAGCCTTAGAGGGCCAGCTTAAAGGGCCAGCCTTAGAGGGCCAGCTTAAAGGGCCAGCCTTAAGGGGCCAGCTTAAAGGGCCAGCCTTAAAGGGCCAGCCTTAAAGGGCCAGTCTTAAAGGGCCAGCCTTAGAGGGCCAGCCTTAAAGGGCCAGCCTTAAAGGGCCAGCCTTAAAGGGCCAGCCTTAGAGGCCAGCCTTAAAGGGCCAGCTTTAAAGGGCCAGTCTTAAAGGGCCAGCCTTAAAGGGCCAGCCTTAGAGGGCCAGCCTTAAAGGGCCAGCCTTAAAGGGCCAGCTTAAAGGGCCGTCCTTAAAGGGCCAGCCTTAAAGGGCCAGCTTAAAGGGCCAGCCTTAAAGGGCCAGCCTTAAAGGGCCAGCTTTAAAGGGCCAGCTTAAAGGGCCAGCCTTAAAGGGCCAGCCTTAAAGGGCCAGCCTTAAAGGGCCAGCTTAAAGGGCCAGCTTAAAGGGCCAGCTTAAAGGGCCAGCCTTAAAGGGCCAGTCTTAAAGGGCCAGCCTTAAAGGGCCAGCCTTAGAGGGCCAGCTTAAAGGGCCAGCCTTAAAGGGCCAGCTTAAAGGGCCAGCCTTAGAGGGCCAGCTTTACAGGGCCAGCTTAAAGGGCCAGCCTTAAAGGGCCAGCTTAAAGGGCCAGCCTTAAAGGGCCAGCCTTAAAGGGCCAGCTTAAAGGGCCAGCCTTAAAGGGCCAGCTTAAAGGGCCAGCCTTAAAGGGCCAGCCTTAGAGGGCCAGCTTAAAGGGCCAGCCTTAGAGGGCCAGCTTAAAGGGCCAGCCTTAAGGGACCAGCTTAAAGGGCCAGCCTTAAAGGGCCAGTCTTAAAGGGCCAGCCTTAGAGGGCCAGCCTTAAAGGGCCAGCCTTAAAGGGCCAGCTTAAAGGGCCGGCCTTAAAGGGCCAGCCTTAAAGGGCCAGCTTATAGGGCCAGCCTTAGAGGGCCAGCTTAAAGGGCCAGCCTTAGAGGGCCAGCTTAAAGGGCCAGCCTTAAGGGACCAGCTTAAAGGGCCAGCCTTAAAGGGCCAGTCTTAAAGGGCCAGCCTTAGAGGGCCAGCCTTAAAGGGCCAGCTTAAAGGGCCAGCCTTAAAGGGCCAGCTTAAAAGGCCAGCCTTAAAGGGCCAGCTTAAAGGGCCAGCCTTAGATGGCCAGCCTTAAGGGGCCAGCTTAAAGGGCCAGCCTTAAAGGGCCAGCCTTAAAGGGCCAGCCTTAAAGGGCCAGCCTTAAAGGGCCAGCCTTAAAGGGCCAGCCTTAAAGGGCCAGCTTAAAGGGCCAGCTTAAAGGGCCAGCCTTAGAGGGCCAGCTTAAAGGGCCAGCCTTAAAGGGCCAGCTTAAAGGGCCAGCCTTAAAGGGCAAGCCTTAAAGGGCCAGCCTTAGAGGGCCAGCCTTAGAGGGCCAGCTTAAAGGGCCAGCCTTAGAGGGCCAGCTTAAAGGGCCAGCCTTAAGGGGCCAGCTTAAAGGGCCAGCCTCAAAGGGCCAGCCTTAAAGGGCCAGCCTTAGAGGGCCAGCTTAAAGGGCCAGCCTTAAGGGGCCAGCTTAAAGGGCCAGCCTTAAAGGGCCAGCCTTAAAGGGCCAGCCTTAGAGGGCCAGCTTAAAGGGCCAGCCTTAAGGGGCCAGCTTAAAGGGCCAGCCTTAAAGGGCCAGCCTTAAAGGGCCAGCTTTAAAGGGCCAGCTTAAAGGGCCAGCCTTAAAGGGCCAGCCTTAAAGGGCCAGCCTTAAAGGGCCAGCTTAAAGGGCCAGCCTTAAAGGGCCAGCTTAAAGGGCCAGCCTTAAAGGGCCAGCTTAAAGGGCCGGCCTTAAAGGGCCAGCCTTAAAGGGCCAGCTTATAGGGCCAGCCTTAAAGGGCCAGCTTAAAGGGCCAGCCTTAGAGGGCCAGCCTTAAGGGGCCAGCTTAAAGGGCCAGCCTTAAAGGGCCAGCCTTAGAGGGCCAGCTTAAAGGGCCAGCCTTAAAGGGCCAGCTTAAAGGGCCAGCCTTAGAGGGCCAGCTTTACAGGGCCAGCTTAAAGGGCAAGCCTTAAAGGGCCAGCTTAAAGGGCCAGCTTAAAGGGCCAGCCTTAAAGGGCCAGCTTAAAGGGCCAGCCTTAAAGGGCAAGCCTTAAAGGGCCAGCCTTAAAGGGCCAGCATTAGAGGGCCAGCTTAAAGGGCCAGCCTTAGAGGGCCAGCTTAAAGGGCCAGCCTTAAAGGGCCAGCTTAAAGGGCCAGCCTTAGAGGGCCAGCTTTACAGGGCCAGCTTAAAGGGCCAGCCTTAAAGGGCCAGCTTAAAGGGCCAGCCTTAAAGGGCCAGCCTTAAAGGGCCAGCTTAAAGGGCCAGCCTTAAAGGGCCAGCTTAAAGGGCCAGCCTTAAAGGGCCAGCCTTAGAGGGCCAGCTTAAAGGGCCAGCCTTAGAGGGCCAGCTTAAAGGGCCAGCCTTAAGGGACCAGCTTAAAGGGCCAGCCTTAAAGGGCCAGTCTTAAAGGGCCAGCCTTAGAGGGCCAGCCTTAAAGGGCCAGCCTTAAAGGGCCAGCCTTAAAGGGCCAGCCTTAAAGGGCCAGCTTAAAGGGCCAGCTTAAAGGGCCAGCCTTAGAGGGCCAGCTTAAAGGGCCAGCCTTAAGGGGCCAGCTTAAAGGGCCAGCCTTAGAGGGCCAGCTTAAAGGGCCAGCCTTAAGGGGCCAGCTTAAAGGGCCAGCCTCAAAGGGCCAGCCTTAAAGGGCCAGCCTTAAAGGGCCAGCTTAAAGGGCCAGCCTTAAAGGGCCAGCTTAAAGGGCCAGCCTTAAAGGGCCAGCCTTAAAGGGCCAGCTTAAAGGGCCAGCCTTAAAGGGCCAGCTTAAAGGGCCAGCCTTAAAGGGCAAGCCTTAAAGGGCCAGCCTTAAAGGGCCAGCCTTAAAGGGCCAGCTTAAAGGGCCAGCCTTGAAGGGCCAGCTTAAAGGGCCAGCCTTGAAGGGCCAGCCTTAGAGGGCCAGCTTAAAGGGCCAGCCTTAAAGGGCCAGCTTAAAGGGCCAGCCTTAGAGGGCCAGCTTTACAGGGCCAGCTTAAAGGGCAAGCCTTAAAGGGCCAGCTTAAAGGGCCAGCTTAAAGGGCCAGCCTTAAAGGGCCAGCTTAAAGGGCCAGCCTTAAAGGGCAAGCCTTAAAGGGCCAGCCTTAAAGGGCCAGCATTAGAGGGCCAGCTTAAAGGGCCAGCCTTAGAGGGCCAGCTTAAAGGGCCAGCCTTAAAGGGCCAGCCTTAAAGGGCCAGTCTTAAAGGGCCAGCCTTAAAGGGCCAGCCTTAGAGGGCCAGCTTAAAGGGCCAGCCTTAAAGGGCCAGCTTAAAGGGCCAGCCTTAGAGGGCCAGCTTTACAGGGCCAGCTTAAAGGGCCAGCCTTAAAGGGCCAGCTTAAAGGGCCAGCCTTAAAGGGCCAGCCTTAAAGGGCCAGCTTAAAGGGCCAGCCTTAAAGGGCCAGCTTAAAGGGCCAGCCTTAAAGGGCCAGCCTTAGAGGGCCAGCTTAAAGGGCCAGCCTTAGAGGGCCAGCTTAAAGGGCCAGCCTTAAGGGACCAGCTTAAAGGGCCAGCCTTAAAGGGCCAGTCTTAAAGGGCCAGCCTTAGAGGGCCAGCCTTAAAGGGCCAGCCTTAAAGGGCCAGCCTTAAAGGGCCAGCCTTAAAGGGCCAGCTTAAAGGGCCAGCTTAAAGGGCCAGCCTTAGAGGGCCAGCTTAAAGGGCCAGCCTTAAGGGGCCAGCTTAAAGGGCCAGCCTTAAAGGGCAAGCCTTAAAGGGCCAGCCTTAGAGGGCCAGCTTAAAGGGCCAGCCTTAGAGGGCCAGCTTAAAGGGCCAGCCTCAAAGGGCCATCCTTAAAGGGCCAGCTTAAAGGGCCAGCCTTAAAGGGCCAGCTTAAAGGGCCAGCCTTAAAGGGCAAGCCTTAAAGGGCCAGCCTTAAAGGGCCAGCCTTAAAGGGCCAGCTTAAAGGGCCAGCCTTAAAGGGCCAGCTTAAAGGGCCAGCCTTAAAGGGCCAGCCTTAGAGGGCCAGCTTAAAGGGCCAGCCTCAAAGGGCCAGCCTTAAAGGGCCAGCCTTAAAGGGCCAGCTTAAAGAGCCAGCCTTAAAGGGCCAGCTTAAAGGGCCAGCCTTAAAGGGCCAGCCTTAAAGGGCCAGCTTAAAGGGCCAGCCTTAAAGGGCCAGCTTAAAGGGCCAGCCTTAAAGGGCAAGCCTTAAAGGGCCAGCCTTAAAGGGCCAGCCTTAAAGGGCCAGCTTAAAGGGCCAGCCTTGAAGGGCCAGCTTAAAGGGCCAGCCTTGAAGGGCCAGCCTTAGAGGGCCAGCTCAAAGGGCCAGCCTTAAAGGGCCAGCTTAAAGGGCCAGCCTTAAAGGGCCAGCCTTAAAGGGCCAGCTTAAAGGGCCAGCCTTAAAGGGCCAGCTTAAAGGGCCAGCCTTAAAGGGCAAGCCTTAAAGGGCCAGCCTTAGAGGGCCAGCTTAAAGGGCCAGCCTTAGAGGGCCAGCTTAAAGGGCCAGCCTTAAGGGGCCAGCTTAAAGGGCCAGCCTTAAAGGGCCAGCCTTAAAGGGCCAGCCTTAGAGGGCCAGCTTAAAGGGCCAGCCTTAAGGGGCCAGCTTAAAGGGCCAGCCTTAAAGGGCCAGCCTTAAAGGGCCAGCTTTAAAGGGCCAGCTTAAAGGGCCAGCCTTAAAGGGCCAGCCTTAAAGGGCCAGCCTTAAAGGGCCAGCTTAAAGGGCCAGCCTTAAAGGGCCAGCTTAAAGGGCCAGCCTTAAAGGGCCAGCTTAAAGGGCCAGCCTTAAAGGGCAAGCCTTAAAGGGCCAGCCTTAAAGGGCCAGCATTAGAGGGCCAGCTTAAAGGGCCAGCCTTAGAGGGCCAGCTTAAAGGGCCAGCCTTAAAGGGCCAGCCTTAAAGGGCCAGTCTTAAAGGGCCAGCCTTAGAGGGCCAGCCTTAAAGGGCCAGCCTTAAAGGGCCAGCCTTAAAGGGCCAGCCTTAGAGGGCCAGCCTTAAAGGGCCAGCTTTAAAGGGCCAGTCTTAAAGGGCCAGCCTTAGAGGGCCAGCCTTAAAGGGCCAGCTTAAAGGGCCAGCCTTAAAGGGCCAGCTTAAAGGGCCGGCCTTAAAGGGCCAGCCTTAAAGGGCCAGCTTAAAGGGCCAGCCTTAAAGGGCCAGCTTAAAGGGCCAGCCTTAGAGGGCCAGCCTTAAGGGGCCAGCTTAAAGGGCCAGCCTTAAAGGGCCAGCCTTAGAGGGCCAGCTTAAAGGGCCAGCCTTAGAGGGCCAGCCTTAAGGGGCCAGCTTAAAGGGCCAGCCTTAAAGGGCCAGCCTTAGATGGCCAGCTTAAAGGGCCAGCCTTAAAGGGCCAGCCTTAGAGGGCCAGCTTAAAGGGCCAGCCTTAGAGGGCCAGCTTAAAGGGCCAGCCTTAAAGGGCCAGCTTTAAAGGGCCAGCCTTAAAGGGCCAGCATTAGAGGGCCAGCTTAAAGGGCCAGCCTTAGAGGGCCAGCTTAAAGGGCCAGCCTTAAAGGGCCAGCCTTAAAGGGCCAGCCTTAAAGGGCCAGCCTTAGAGGGCCAGCTTAAAGGGCCAGCCTTAAAGGGCCAGCTTAAAGGGCCAGCCTTAGAGGGCCAGCTTTACAGGGCCAGCTTAAAGGGCCAGCCTTAAAGGGCCAGCTTAAAGGGCCAGCCTTAGAGGGCCAGCTTAAAGGGCCAGCCTTAGAGGGCCAGCTTAAAGGGCCAGCCTTAAGGGGCCAGCTTAAAGGGCCAGCCTTAAAGGGCAAGCCTTAAAGGGCCAGCCTTAGAGGGCCAGCCTTAGAGGGCCAGCTTAAAGGGCCAGCCTTAGAGGGCCAGCTTAAAGGGCCAGCCTTAGAGGGCCAGCTTAAAGGGCCAGCCTCAAAGGGCCAGCCTTAAAGGGCCAGCTTAAAGGGCCAGCCTTAAAGGGCCAGCTTAAAGGGCCAGCTTAAAGGGCCAGCCTCAAAGGGCCAGCCTTAAAGGGCCAGCTTAAAGGGCCAGCCTTAAAGGGCCAGCTTAAAGGGCCAGCCTTAAAGGGCAAGCCTTAAAGGGCCAGCCTTAAAGGGCCAGCCTTAAAGGGCCAGCTTAAAGGGCCAGCTTTAAAGGGCCAGCTTAAAGGGCCAGCCTTAAAGGGCCAGCCTTAGAGGGCCAGCTTAAAGGGCCAGCCTTAGAGGGCCAGCTTAAAGGGCCAGCCTTAGAGGGCCAGCTTAAAGGGCCAGCCTTAAGGGGCCAGCTTAAAGGGCCAGCCTTAAAGGGCCAGCCTTAAAGGGCCAGTCTTAAAGGGCCAGCCTTAGAGGACCAGCCTTAAAGGGCCAGCTTAAAGGGCCAGCCTTAAAGGGCCAGCTTAAAGGGCCAGCCTTAAAGGGCCAGCTTAAAGGGCCAGCCTTAGATGGCCAGCCTTAAGGGGCCAGCTTAAAGGGCCAGCCTTAAAGGGCCAGCCTTAAAGGGCCAGCCTTAAAGGGCCAGCTTAAAGGGCCAGCCTTAAGGGGCCAGCTTAAAGGGCCAGCCTTAAAGGGCAAGCCTTAAAGGGCCAGCCTTAGAGGGCCAGCTTAAAGGGCCAGCCTTAGAGGGCCAGCTTAAAGGGCCAGCTTTAAGGGGCCAGCTTAAAGGGCCAGCATTAAAGGGCCAGCCTTAAAGGGCCAGCTTTAAAGGGCCAGCTTAAAGGGCCAGCCTTAAAGGGCCAGCCTTAAAGGGCCAGCTTAAAGGGCCAGCCTTAAGGGGCCAGCTTAAAGGGCCAGCCTTAAAGGGCAAGCCTTAAAGGGCCAGCCTTAGAGGGCCAGCTTAAAGGGCCAGCCTTAGAGGGCCTGCTTAAAGGGCCAGCCTTAAGGGGCCAGCTTAAAGGGCCAGCCTTAAATGGCCAGCCTTAAAGGGCCAGCTTAAAGGGCCAGCCTTAAAGGGCAAGCCTTAAAGGGCCAGCCTTAAAGGGCCAGCCTTAGAGGGCCAGCTTAAAGGGCCAGCCTTAGAGGGCCAGCTTAAAGGGCCAGCCTTAAAGGGCCAGCCTTAGAGGGCCAGCTTAAAGGGCCAGCCTTAGAGGGCCAGCCTTAAAGGGCCAGCTTAAAGGGCCAGCCTTAAAGGGCCAGCTTAAAGGGCCAGCCTTAAAGGGCCAGCTTAAAGGGCCAGCCTTAGATGGCCAGCCTTAAGGGGCCAGCTTAAAGGGCCAGCCTTAAAGGGCCAGCCTTAAAGGGCCAGCCTTAGAGGGCCAGCCTTAAAGGGCCAGCCTTAAAGGGCCAGCCTTAAAGGGCCAGCCTTAGGGGGCCAGCCTTAAAGGGCCAGCTTAAAGGGCCAGCCTTTGAGGTCCAGCCTTAGAGGCCCAGCCTTAAAGGGCCAGCTTAAAGGGCCAGCCTTAAAGGGCCAATCTTAAAGGGCCAGCCTTAAAGGGCCATCTTAAAGGGCCAGCCTTAAAGGGCCAGCCTTAGATGGCCAGCCTTAAAGGGCCAGCTTAAAGGGCCAGCCTTAAGGGGCCAGCTTAAAGGGCCAGCCTTAAAGGGCAAGCCTTAAAGGGCCAGCCTTAAAGGGCCAGCTTAAAGGGCCAGCCTTAAAGGGCCAGCTTAAAGGGCCAGCCTTAAAGGGCCAGCCTTAAAGGGCCAGCTTAAAGGGCCAGCCTTAGAGGGCCAGCTTAAAGGGCCAGCCTTAAGGGGCCAGCTTAAAGGGCCAGCCTTAAAGGGCAAGCCTTAAAGGGCCAGCCTTAGAGGGCCAGCTTAAAGGGCCAGCCTTAGAGGGCCAGCTTAAAGGGCCAGCCTTAAGGGGCCAGCTTAAAGGGCCAGCCTCAAAGGGCCAGCCTTAAAGCGCCAGCTTAAAGGGCCAGCCTTAAAGGGCCAGCTTAAAGGGCCAGCCTTAAAGGGCCAGCCTTAAAGGGCCAGCTTAAAGGGCCAGCCTTAAAGGGCCAGCCTTAAAGGGCAAGCCTTAAAGGGCCAGCCTTAAAGGGCCAGCCTTAGAGGGCCAGCTTAAAGGGCCAGCCTTAGAGGGCCAGCTTAAAGGGCCAGCCTTAAGGGGCCAGCTTAAAGGGCCAGCCTTAAAGGGCCAGCCTTAAAGGGCCAGTCTTAAAGGGCCAGCCTTAGAGGACCAGCCTTAAAGGGCCAGCTTAAAGGGCCAGCCTTAAAGGGCCAGCTTAAAGGGCCAGCCTTAGATGGCCAGCCTTAAGGGGCCAGCTTAAAGGGCCAGCCTTAAAGGGCCAGCCTTAAAGGGCCAGCCTTAAAGGGCCAGCTTAAAGGGCCAGCCTTAGATGGCCAGCCTTAAGGGGCCAGCTTAAAGGGCCAGCCTTAAAGGGCCAGCTTAAAGGGCCAGCCTTAGAGGGCCAGCCCTAAGGGGCCAGCTTAAAGGGCCAGCCTTAAAGGGCCAGCCTTAAAGGGCCAGCCTTAGAGGGCCAGCTTAAAGGGCCAGCCTTAAAGGGCCAGCTTAAAAGGCCAGCCTTAGAGGGCCAGCTTTACAGGGCCAGCTTAAAGGGCCAGCCTTAAAGGGCCAGCTTAAAGGGCCAGCCTTAAAGGGCCAGCCTTAAAGGGCCAGCCTTAAAGGGCCAGCTTAAAGGGCCAGCCTTAAAGGGCCAGCCTTAAAGGGCCAGCTTACAGGGCCAGCCTTAAAGGGCCAGCTTAAAGGGCCAGCCTTAGAGGGCCAGCCCTAAGGGGCCAGCTTAAAGGGCCAGCCTTAGAGGGCCAGCCCTAAGGGGCCATCTTAAAGGGCCAGCTTAAAGGGCCAGCCTTAAAGGGCCAGCTTAAAAGGCCAGCCTTAGAGGGCCAGCTTTACAGGGCCAGCTTAAAGGGCCAGCCTTAAAGGGCCAGCTTAAAGGGCCAGCCTTAGAGGGCCAGCTTAAAGGGCCAGCCTTAAGGGGCCAGCTTAAAGGGCCAGCCTTAAAGGGCCAGCCTTAAAAGGCCAGTCTTAAAGGGCCAGCCTTAGAGGGCCAGCCTTAAAGGGCCAGCTTAAAGGGCCAGCCTTAAAGGGCCAGCTTAAAGGGCCAGCCTTAAAGGGCCAGCTTAAAGGGCCAGCCTTAGATGGCCAGCCTTAAGGGGCCAGCTTAAAGGGCCAGCCTTAAAGGGCCAGCCTTAGAGGGCCAGCCTTAAAGGGCCAGCCTTAAAGGGCCAGCCTTAAAGGGCCAGCTTAAAGGGCCAGCCTTAAAGGGCCAGCTTAAAGGGCCGGCCTTAAAGGGCCAGCCTTAGAGGGCCTGCTTAAAGGGCCAGCCTTAAGGGGCCAGCTTAAAGAGCCAGTCTTAAAGGGCCAGCCTTAAAGGGCCAGCCTTAAAGGGCCAGCTTAAAAGGCCAGCCTTAGAGGGCCAGCTTTACAGGGCCAGCTTAAAGGGCCAGCCTTAAAGGGCCAGCTTAAAGGGCCAGCCTTAGAGGGCCAGCTTAAAGGGCCAGCCTTAAGGGGCCAGCTTAAAGGGCCAGCCTTAAAGGGCCAGCCTTAAAAGGCCAGTCTTAAAGGGCCAGCCTTAGAGGGCCAGCCTTAAAGGGCCAGCTTAAAGGGCCAGCCTTAAAGGGCCAGCTTAAAGGGCCAGCCTTAAAGGGCCAGCTTAAAGGGCCAGCCTTAGATGGCCAGCCTTAAGGGGCCAGCTTAAAGGGCCAGCCTTAAAGGGCCAGCCTTAGAGGGCCAGCCTTAGAGGGCCAGCTTAAAGGGCCAGCCTTAAAGGGCCAGCTTAAAGGGCCAGCCTTAAAGGGCCAGCTTAAAGGGCCAGTCTTAAAGGGCCAGCCTTAGAGGACCAGCCTTAAAGGGCCAGCTTAAAGGGCCAGCCTTAAAGGGCCAGCTTAAAGGGCCAGCCTTAGATGGCCAGCCTTAAGGGGCCAGCTTAAAGGGCCAGCCTTAAAGGGCCAGCCTTAAAGGGCCAGCCTTAAAGGGCCAGCTTAAAGGGCCAGCCTTAGATGGCCAGCCTTAAGGGGCCAGCTTAAAGGGCCAGCCTTAAAGGGCCAGCTTAAAGGGCCAGCCTTAGAGGGCCAGCCCTAAGGGGCCAGCTTAAAGGGCCAGCCTTAAAGGGCCAGCCTTAAAGGGCCAGCCTTAGAGGGCCAGCTTAAAGGGCCAGCCTTAAAGGGCCAGCTTAAAAGGCCAGCCTTAGAGGGCCAGCTTTACAGGGCCAGCTTAAAGGGCCAGCCTTAAAGGGCCAGCTTAAAGGGCCAGCCTTAAAGGGCCAGCCTTAAAGGGCCAGCCTTAAAGGGCCAGCTTAAAGGGCCAGCCTTAAAGGGCCAGCCTTAAAGGGCCAGCTTACAGGGCCAGCCTTAAAGGGCCAGCTTAAAGGGCCAGCCTTAGAGGGCCAGCCCTAAGGGGCCAGCTTAAAGGGCCAGCCTTAGAGGGCCAGCCCTAAGGGGCCATCTTAAAGGGCCAGCTTAAAGGGCCAGCCTTAAAGGGCCAGCTTAAAAGGCCAGCCTTAGAGGGCCAGCTTTACAGGGCCAGCTTAAAGGGCCAGCCTTAAAGGGCCAGCTTAAAGGGCCAGCCTTAGAGGGCCAGCTTAAAGGGCCAGCCTTAAGGGGCCAGCTTAAAGGGCCAGCCTTAAAGGGCCAGCCTTAAAAGGCCAGTCTTAAAGGGCCAGCCTTAGAGGGCCAGCCTTAAAGGGCCAGCTTAAAGGGCCAGCCTTAAAGGGCCAGCTTAAAGGGCCAGCCTTAAAGGGCCAGCTTAAAGGGCCAGCCTTAGATGGCCAGCCTTAAGGGGCCAGCTTAAAGGGCCAGCCTTAAAGGGCCAGCCTTAGAGGGCCAGCCTTAAAGGGCCAGCCTTAAAGGGCCAGCCTTAAAGGGCCAGCTTAAAGGGCCAGCCTTAAAGGGCCAGCTTAAAGGGCCGGCCTTAAAGGGCCAGCCTTAGAGGGCCTGCTTAAAGGGCCAGCCTTAAGGGGCCAGCTTAAAGAGCCAGTCTTAAAGGGCCAGCCTTAAAGGGCCAGCCTTAAAGGGCCAGCTTAAAAGGCCAGCCTTAGAGGGCCAGCTTTACAGGGCCAGCTTAAAGGGCCAGCCTTAAAGGGCCAGCTTAAAGGGCCAGCCTTAGAGGGCCAGCTTAAAGGGCCAGCCTTAAGGGGCCAGCTTAAAGGGCCAGCCTTAAAGGGCCAGCCTTAAAAGGCCAGTCTTAAAGGGCCAGCCTTAGAGGGCCAGCCTTAAAAGGCCAGCTTAAAGGGCCAGCCTTAAAGGGCCAGCTTAAAGGGCCAGCCTTAAAGGGCCAGCTTAAAGGGCCAGCCTTAGATGGCCAGCCTTAAGGGGCCAGCTTAAAGGGCCAGCCTTAAAGGGCCAGCCTTAGAGGGCCAGCCTTAAAGGGCCAGCCTTAAAGGGCCAGCCTTAAAGGGCCAGCTTAAAGGGCCAGCCTTAAAGGGCCAGCTTAAAGGGCCGGCCTTAAAGGGCCAGCCTTAGAGGGCCTGCTTAAAGGGCCAGCCTTAAGGGGCCAGCTTAAAGAGCCAGCCTTAAAGGGCCAGCCTTAAAGGGCCAGCCTTAAAGGGCCAGCTTAAAGGGCCAGCCTTAAAGGGCCAGCTTACAGGGCCAGCCTTAAAGGGCCAGCTTAAAGGGCTGCCTTAGAGGGCCAGCCCTAAGGGGCCAGCTTAAAGGGCCAGCCTTAAAGGGCCAGCCTTAAAGGGCCAGCCTTAGAGGGCCAGCTTAAAGGGCCAGCCTTAAAGGGCCAGCTTAAAAGGCCAGCCTTAGAGGGCCAGCTTTACAGGGCCAGCTTAAAGGGCCAGCCTTAAAGGGCCAGCTTAAAGGGCCAGCCTTAAAGGGCCAGCCTTAAAGGGCCAGCCTTAAAGGGCCAGCTTAAAGGGCCAGCCTTAAAGGGCCAGCCTTAAAGGGCCAGCTTACAGGGCCAGCCTTAAAGGGCCAGCTTAAAGGGCCAGCCTTAGAGGGCCAGCCCTAAGGGGCCAGCTTAAAGGGCCAGCCTTAGAGGGCCAGCCCTAAGGGGCCATGTTAAAGGGCCAGCTTAAAGGGCCAGCCTTAAAGGGCCAGCTTAAAAGGCCAGCCTTAGAGGGCCAGCTTTACAGGGCCAGCTTAAAGGGCCAGCCTTAAAGGGCCAGCTTTACAGGGCCAGCTTAAAGGGCCAGCCTTAAAGGGCCAGCTTAAAGGGCCAGCCTTAGAGGGCCAGCTTAAAGGGCCAGCCTTAAGGGGCCAGCTTAAAGGGCCAGCCTTAAAGGGCAAGCCTTAAAGGGCCAGCCTTAGAGGGCCTGCCTTAAAGGGCAAGCCTTAAAGGGCCAGCCTTAAAGGGCCAGCCTTAGAGGGCCAGCTTAAAGGGCCAGCCTTAGAGGGCCAGCTTAAAGGGCCAGCCTTAAGGGGCCAGCTTAAAGGGCCAGCCTTAAAGGGCCAGCCTTAAAAGGCCAGTCTTAAAGGGCCAGCCTTAGAGGGCCAGCCTTAAAGGGCCAGCTTAAAGGGCCAGCCTTAAAGGGCCAGCTTAAAGGGCCAGCCTTAAAGGGCCAGCTTAAAGGGCCAGCCTTAGATGGCCAGCCTTAAGGGGCCAGCTTAAAGGGCCAGCCTTAAAGGGCCAGCCTTAGAGGGCCAGCCTTAAAGGGCCAGCCTTAAAGGGCCAGCCTTAAAGGGCCAGCTTTAGAGGGCCAGCCTTAAAGGGCCAGCTTAAAGGGCCAGCCTTTGAGGTCCAGCCTTAGAGGCCCAGCCTTAAAGGGCCAGCTTAAAGGGCCAGCCTTAGAGGACCAGCTTAAAGGGCCAGCCTTAAGGGGCCAGCTTAAAGGGCCAGCCTTAAAGGGCCAGCCTTAAAGGGCCAGCCTTAAAGGGCCAGCTTAAAGGGCCAGCCTTAAAGGGCCAGCCTTAAAGGGCCAGCCTTAAAGGGCCAGCTTAAATGGCCAGCCTTAAAGGGCCAGCTTAAAGGGCCAGCCTTAAAGGGCAAGCCTTAAAGGGCCAGCCTTAAAGGGCCAGCCTTAGAGGGCCAGCTTAAAGGGCCAGCCTTAGAGGGCCAGCTTAAAGGGCCAGCCTTAAGGGGCCAGCTTAAAGGGCCAGCCTTAAAAGGCCAGTCTTAAAGGGCCAGCCTTAGAGGGCCAGCCTTAAAGGGCCAGCTTAAAGGGCCAGCCTTAAAGGGCCAGCTTAAAGGGCCAGCCTTAAAGGGCCAGCTTAAAGGGCCAGCCTTAGATGGCCAGCCTTAAGGGGCCAGCTTAAAGGGCCAGCCTTAAAGGGCCAGCCTTAAAGGGCCAGCCTTAGAGGGCCAGCCTTAAAGGGCCAGCCTTAAAGGGCCAGCCTTAAAGGGCCAGCCTTAGGGGGCCAGCCTTAAAGGGCCAGCTTAAAGGGCCAGCCTTTGAGGTCCAGCCTTAGAGGCCCAGCCTTAAAGGGCCAGTTTAAAGGGCCAGACTTAGATGGCCAGCCTTAAAGGGCCAGCTTAAAGGGCCAGCCTTAAAGGGCCAGCCTTAGAGGGCCAGCTTAAAGGGCCAGCTTTAAAGGGCCAGCCTTAAAGGGCCAGCTTAAAGGGCCAGCCTTAAAGGGCCAGCTTAAAGGGCCAGCCTTAAAGGGCCAGCCTTAAAGGGCCAGCTTAAAGGGCCAGCCTTAAAGGGCCAGCCTTAAAGGGCCAGTTTAAAGGGCCGGCCTTAAAGGGCCAGCCTTAAAGGGCCAGCTTAAAGGGCCAGCCTTAAAGGGCCAGCTTAAAGGGCCAGCCTTAGAGGGCCAGCCTTAAGGGGGCAGCTTAAAGGGCCAGCCTTAAAGGGCCAGCCTTAAAGGGCCAGCCTTAGAGGGCCAGCTTAAAGGGCCAGCCTTAAAGGGCCAGCTTAAAGGGCCAGCCTTAGAGGGCCAGCCTTAAGGGGCCAGCTTAAAGGGCCAGCCTTAAAGGGCCAGCCTTAAAGGGCCAGCCTTAAAGGGCCAGCCTTAGATGGCCAGCTTAAAGGGCCAGCCTTAGAGGGCCAGCTTAAAGGGCCAGCCTTAGAGGGCCAGCTTAAAGGGCCAGCCTTAAGGGGCCAGCCTTAAAGGGCCAGCCTTAAAGGGCCAGCCTTAAAGGGCGAGCTTAAAGGGCCAGCCGTAGAGGGCCTGCTTAAAGGGCCAGCCTTAAGGGGCCAGCTTAAAGGGCCAGCCTTAAACGGCCAGCCTTAAAGGGCCAGCCTTAAAGGGCCAGCTTAAAGGGCCAGCCTTAAAGGGCCAGCTTAAAGGGCCAGCCTTAAAGGGCCAGCTTAAAGTGCCGGCCTTAAAGGGCCAGCCTTAAGGGGCCAGCTTAAAGGGCCAGCCTTAGAGGGCCAGCTTAAAGGGCCAGCCTTAAGGGGCCAGCTTAAAGGGCCAGCCTTAAAGGGCAAGCCTTAAAGGGCCAGCCTTAGAGGGCCAGCTTAAAGGGCCAGCCTTAGAGGGCCAGCTTAAAGGGCCAGCCTTAAGGGGCCAGCTTAAAGGGCCAGCCTCAAAGGGCCAGCCTCAAAGGGCCAGCTTAAAGGGCCAGCCTTAAAGGGCCAGCTTAAAGGGCCAGCCTTAAAGGGCCAGCCTTAAAGGGCCAGCTTAAAGGGCCAGCCTTAAAGGGCCAGCCTTAAAGGGCCAGCCTTAAAGGGCCAGCCTTAAAGGGCCAGCCTTAAAGGGCCAGCCTTAGAGGGCCAGCTTAAAGGGCCAGCCTTAGAGGGCCAGCTTAAAGGGCCAGCCTTAAGGGGCCAGCTTAAAGGGCCAGCCTTAAAGGGCCAGCCTTAAAGGGCCAGTCTTAAAGGGCCAGCCTTAGAGGGCCAGCCTTAAAGGGCCAGCCTTAAAGGGCCAGCCTTAAAGGGCCAGCCTTAGAGGGCCAGCCTTAAAGGGCCAGCTTTAAAGAGCCAGTCTTAAAGGGCCAGCCTTAGAGGGCCAGCCTTAAAGGGCCAGCTTAAAGGGCCAGCCTTAAAGGGCCAGCTTAAAGGGCCGGCCTTAAAGGGCGAGCCTTAAAGGGCCAGCTTAAAGGGCCAGCCTTAAAGGGCCAGCTTAAAGGGCCAGCCTTAGAGGGCCAGCCTTAAGGGGCCAGCTTAAAGGGCCAGCCTTAAAGGGCCAGCCTTAGAGGGCCAGCTTAAAGGGCCAGCCTTAGAGGGCCAGCCTTAAGGGGCCAGCTTAAAGGGCCAGCCTTAAAGGGCCAGCCTTAGATGGCCAGCTTAAAGGGCCAGCCTTAGAGGGCCAGCTTAAAGGGCAAGCCTTAAGGGGCCAGCTTAAAGGGCCAGCCTTAAAGGGCCAGCCTTAAAGGGCCAGCCTTAGAGGGCCAGCTTTAAAGGGCCAGCTTAAAGGGCCAGCCTTAAAGGGCCAGCTTAAAGGGCCAGCCTTAGAGGGCCAGCTTAAAGGGCCAGCCTTAAGGGGCCAGCTTAAAGGGCCAGCCTTAAAGGGCAAGCCTTAAAGGGCCAGCCTTAGAGGGCCAGCTTAAAGGGCCAGCCGTAGAGGGCCTGCTTAAAGGGCCAGCCTTAAGGGGCCAGCTTAAAGGGCCAGCCTTAAAGGGCCAGCCTTAAAGGGCCAGCTTAAAGGGCCAGCCTTAAAGGGCCAGCTTAAAGGGCCAGCCTTAAAGGGCCAGCTTAAAGGGCCGGCCTTAAAGGGCCAGCCTTAAAGGGCCAGCTTAAAGGGCCAGCCTTAAAGGGCCAGCTTAAAGGGCCAGCCTTAGAGGGCAAGCCTTAAGGGGCCAGCTTAAAGGGCCAGCCTTAAAGGGCCAGCCTAAAGGGCCAGCCTTAAAGGGCCAGCTTAAAGGGCCAGCCTTAGAGGGCCAGCTTTACAGGGCCAGCTTAAAGGGCCAGCCTTAAAGGGCCAGCTTAAAGGGCCAGCCTTAGAGGGCCAGCTTAAAGGGCCAGCCTTAAGGGGCCAGCTTAAAGGTCCAGCCTTAAAGGGCAAGCCTTAAAGGGCCAGCCTTAGAGGGCCAGCCTTAGAGGGCCAGCTTAAAGGGCCAGCCTTAGAGGGCCAGCTTAAAGGGCCAGCCTTAAGGGGCCAGCTTAAAGGGCCAGCCTCAAGGGGCCAGCCTTAAAGGGCCAGCCTTAAAGGGCCAGCTTAAAGGGCCAGCCTTAAAGGGCCAGCTTAAAGGGCCAGCCTTAAAGGGCCAGCCTTAAAGGGCCAGCTTAAAGGGCCAGCCTTAAAGGGCCAGCTTAAAGGGCCAGCCTTAAAGGGCCAGCCTTAGAGGGCCAGCTTAAAGGGCCAGCCTTAGAGGGCCAGCTTAAAGGGCCAGCCTTAAGGGACCAGCTTAAAGGGCCAGCCTTAAAGGGCCAGTCTTAAAGGGCCAGCCTTAGAAGGCCAGCCTTAACGGGCCAGCTTAAAGGGCCAGCCTTAAAGGGCCAGCTTAAAAGGCCAGCCTTAAAGGGCCAGCTTAAAGGGCCAGCCTTAAAGGGCCAGCCTTAAAGGGCCAGCCTTAAAGGGCCAACTTAAAGGGCCAGCCTTAAAGGGCCAGCTTAAAGGACCAGCCTTAAAGGGCAAGCCTTAAAGGGCCAGCCTTAAAGGGCCAGCCTTAAAGGGCCAGCTTAAAGGGCCAGCCTTAAAGGGCCAGCTTAAACGGCCAGCCTTAAAGGGCCAGCCTTCGAGGGCCAGCTTAAAGGGCCAGCCTTAGAGGGCCAGCTTAAAGGGCCAGCCTTAAGGGGCCAGCTTAAAGGGCCAGCTTAAAGGGCCAGCCTTAAAGGGCCAGCTTAAAGGGCCAGCCTTAGATGGCCAGCCTTAAGGGGCCAGCTTAAAGGGCCAGCCTTAAAGGGCCAGCCTTAAAGGGCCAGCCTTAAAGGGCCAGCCTTAAAGGGCCAGCTTAAAGGGCCAGCTTAAAGGGCCAGCCTTAGAGGGCCAGCTTAAAGGGCCAGCCTTAAGGGGCCAGCTTAAAGGGCCAGCCTTAAAGGGCCAGCCTTAAAGGGCCAGCCTTAAAGGGCCAGCCTTAAAGGGCCAGCCTTAAAGGGCCAGCTTAAAGGGCCAGCTTAAAGGGCCAGCCTTAGAGGGCCAGCTTAAAGGGCCAGCCTTAAGGGGCCAGCTTAAAGGGCCAGCCTTAAAGGGCCAGCCTTAAAGGGCCAGCCTTAAAGGGCCAGCCTTAAAGGGCCAGCCTTAAAGGGCCAGCCTTAAAGGGCAAGCCTTAAAGGGCCAGCCTTAAAGGGCCAGCCTTAGAGGGCCAGCTTAAAGGGCCAGCCTTAGAGGGCCAGCTTAAAGGGCCAGCCTTAAGGGGCCAGCTTAAAGGGCCAGCCTTAAAGGGCCAGCCTTAAAGGGCCAGCCTTAAAGGGCCAGCTTAAAGGGCCAGCCTTAAAGGGCCAGCCTTAAAGGGCCAGCTTAAAGGGCCAGCCTTAAAGGGCCAGCCTTAAAGGGCCAGCTTAAAGGGCCAGCTTAAAGGGCCAGCCTTAGAGGGCCAGCTTAAAGGGCCAGCCTTAAGGGGCCAGCTTAAAGGGCCAGCCTTAAAGGGCCAGCCTTAAAGGGCCAGCCTTAAAGGGCCAGCCTTAAAGGGCCAGCTTAAAGGGCCAGCTTAAAGGGCCAGCCTTAAAGGGCAAGCCTTAAAGGGCCAGCCTTAGAGGGCCAGCTTAAAGGGCCAGCCTTAGAGGGCCAGCTTAAAGGGCCAGCCTTAAGGGGCCAGCTTAAAGGGCCAGCCTTAAAGGGCCAGCCTTAAAGGGCCAGCCTTAAAGGGCCAGCTTAAAGGGCCAGCCTTAAAGGGCCAGCCTTAAAGGGCCAGCTTAAAGGGCCAGCCTTAAAGGGCCAGCCTTAGAGGGCCAGCTTAAAGGGCCAGCTTTAAAGGGCCAGCCTTAAAGGGCCAGCTTAAAGGGCCAGCCTTAAAGGGCCAGCTTAAAGGGCCAGCCTTAAAGGGCCAGCCTTAAAGGGCCAGCTTAAAGGGCCAGCCTTAAAGGGCCAGCCTTAAAGGGCCAGTTTAAAGGGCCGGCCCTAAAGGGCCAGCCTTAAAGGGCCAGCTTAAAGGGCCAGCCTTAAAGGGCCAGCTTAAAGGGCCAGCCTTAGAGGGCCAGCCTTAAGGGGGCAGCTTAAAGGGCCAGCCTTAAAGGGCCAGCCTTAAAGGGCCAGCCTTAGAGGGCCAGCTTAAAGGGCCAGCCTTAAAGGGCCAGCTTAAAGGGCCAGCCTTAGAGGGCCAGCCTTAAGGGGCCAGCTTAAAGGGCCAGCCTTAAAGGGCCAGCCTTAAAGGGCCAGCCTTAAAGGGCCAGCCTTAGATGGCCAGCTTAAAGGGCCAGCCTTAGAGGGCCAGCTTAAAGGGCCA
This sequence comes from Doryrhamphus excisus, assembly GCF_037039965.1. NCBI lineage: Eukaryota > Metazoa > Chordata > Actinopteri > Syngnathiformes > Syngnathidae > Doryrhamphus > Doryrhamphus excisus. Next base: position 126,430 of record NC_136375.1, read on the forward strand.
GCCTTAGAGGGCCAGCTTAAAGGGCCAGCCTTAAGGGGCCAGCCTTAAAGGGCCAGCCTTAAAGGGCCAGCCTTAAAGGGCGAGCTTAAAGGGCCAGCCTTAGAGGGCCTGCTTAAAGGGCCAGCCTTAAGGGGCCAGCTTAAAGGGCCAGCCTTAAAGGGCCAGCCTTAAAGGGCCAGCTTAAAGGGCCAGCCTTAAAGGGCCAGCTTAAAGGGCCAGCCTTAAAGGGCCAGCTTAAAGTGCCGGCCTTAAAGGGCCAGCCTTAAGGGGCCAGCTTAAAGGGCCAGCCTTAGAGGGCCAGCTTAAAGGGCCAGCCTTAAGGGGCCAGCTTAAAGGGCCAGCCTTAAAGGGCAAGCCTTAAAGGGCCAGCCTTAGAGGGCCAGCTTAAAGGGCCAGCCTTAGAGGGCCAGCTTAAAGGGCCAGCCTTAAGGGGCCAGCTTAAAGGGCCAGCCTCAAAGGGCCAGCCTCAAAGGGCCAGCTTAAAGGGCCAGCCTTAAAGGGCCAGCTTAAAGGGCCAGCCTTAAAGGGCCAGCCTTAAAGGGCCAGCTTAAAGGGCCAGCCTTAAAGGGCCAGCCTTAAAGGGCCAGCCTTAAAGGGCCAGCCTTAAAGGGCCAGCCTTAAAGGGCCAGCCTTAGAGGGCCAGCTTAAAGGGCCAGCCTTAGAGGGCCAGCTTAAAGGGCCAGCCTTAAGGGGCCAGCTTAAAGGGCCAGCCTTAAAGGGCCAGCCTTAAAGGGCCAGCCTTAGAGGGCCAGCCTTAAAGGGCCAGCCTTAAAGGGCCAGCCTTAAAGGGCCAGCCTTAGAGGGCCAGCCTTAAAGGGCCAGCTTTAAAGAGCCAGTCTTAAAGGGCCAGCCTTAGAGGGCCAGCCTTAAAGGGCCAGCTTAAAGGGCCAGCCTTAAAGGGCCAGCTTAAAGGGCCGGCCTTAAAGGGCCAGCCTTAAAGGGCCAGCTTAAAGGGCCAGCCTTAAAGGGCCAGCTTAAAGGGCCAGCCTTAGAGGGCCAGCCTTAAGGGGCCAGCTTAAAGGGCCAGCCTTAAAGGGCCAGCCTTAGAGGGCCAGCTTAAAGGGCCAGCCTTAGAGGGCCAGCCTTAAGGGGCCAGCTTAAAGGGCCAGCCTTAAAGGGCCAGCCTTAGATGGCCAGCTTAAAGGGCCAGCCTTAGAGGGCCAGCTTAAAGGGCAAGCCTTAAGGGGCCAGCTTAAAGGGCCAGCCTTAAAGGGCCAGCCTTAAAGGGCCAGTCTTAAAGGGCCAGCCTTAGAGGGCCAGCTTTAAAGGGCCAGCTTAAAGGGCCAGCCTTAAAGGGCCAGCTTAAAGGGCCAGCCTTAGAGGGCCAGCTTAAAGGGCCAGCCTTAAGGGGCCAGCTTAAAGGGCCAGCCTTAAAGGGCAAGCCTTAAAGGGCCAGCCTTAGAGGGCCAGCTTAAAGGGCCAGCCGTAGAGGGCCTGCTTAAAGGGCCAGCCTTAAGGGGCCAGCTTAAAGGGCCAGCCTTAAAGGGCCAGCCTTAAAGGGCCAGCTTAAAGGGCCAGCCTTAAAGGGCCAGCTTAAAGGGCCAGCCTTAAAGGGCCAGCTTAAAGGGCCGGCCTTAAAGGGCCAGCCTTAAAGGGCCAGCTTAAAGGGCCAGCCTTAAAGGGCCAGCTTAAAGGGCCAGCCTTAGAGGGCAAGCCTTAAGGGGCCAGCTTAAAGGGCCAGCCTTAAAGGGCCAGCCTAAAGGGCCAGCCTTAAAGGGCCAGCTTAAAGGGCCAGCCTTAGAGGGCCAGCTTTACAGGGCCAGCTTAAAGGGCCAGCCTTAAAGGGCCAGCTTAAAGGGCCAGCCTTAGAGGGCCAGCTTAAAGGGCCAGCCTTAAGGGGCCAGCTTAAAGGTCCAGCCTTAAAGGGCAAGCCTTAAAGGGCCAGCCTTAGAGGGCCAGCCTTAGAGGGCCAGCTTAAAGGGCCAGCCTTAGAGGGCCAGCTTAAAGGGCCAGCCTTAAGGGGCCAGCTTAAAGGGCCAGCCTCAAGGGGCCAGCCTTAAAGGGCCAGCCTTAAAGGGCCAGCTTAAAGGGCCAGCCTTAAAGGGCCAGCTTAAAGGGCCAGCCTTAAAGGGCCAGCCTTAAAGGGCCAGCTTAAAGGGCCAGCCTTAAAGGGCCAGCTTAAAGGGCCAGCCTTAAAGGGCCAGCCTTAGAGGGCCAGCTTAAAGGGCCAGCCTTAGAGGGCCAGCTTAAAGGGCCAGCCTTAAGGGACCAGCTTAAAGGGCCAGCCTTAAAGGGCCAGTCTTAAAGGGCCAGCCTTAGAGGGCCAGCCTTAAAGGGCCAGCTTAAAGGGCCAGCCTTAAAGGGCCAGCTTAAAAGGCCAGCCTTAAAGGGCCAGCTTAAAGGGCCAGCCTTAAAGGGCCAGCCTTAAAGGGCCAGCCTTAAAGGGCCAGCCTTAAAGGGCCAGCCTTAGAGGGCCAGCTTAAAGGGCCAGCCTTAAGGGGCCAGCTTAAAGGGCCAGCCTTAAAGGGCAAGCCTTAAAGGGCCAGCCTTAGAGGGCCAGCCTTAGAGGGCCAGCTTAAAGGGCCAGCCTTAGAGGGCCAGCTTAAAGGGCCAGCCTTAAGGGGCCAGCTTAAAGGGCCAGCCTCAAAGGGCCAGCCTTAAAGGGCCAGCCTTAAAGGGCCAGCTTAAAGGGCCAGCCTTAAAGGGCCAGCTTAAAGGGCCAGCCTTAAAGGGCCAGCCTTAAAGGGCCAGCTTAAAGGGCCAGCCTTAAAGGGCCAGCTTAAAGGACCAGCCTTAAAGGGCAAGCCTTAAAGGGCCAGCCTTAAAGGGCCAGCTTAAAGGGCCAGCCTTAAAGGGCCAGCTTAAAGGGCCAGCCTTAAAGGGCCAGCCTTCGAGGGCCAGCTTAAAGGGCCAGCCTTAGAGGGCCAGCTTAAAGGGCCAGTCTTAAGGGGCCAGCTTAAAGGGCCAGCTTAAAGGGCCAGCCTTAAAGGGCCAGCTTAAAGGGCCAGCCTTAGATGGCCAGCCTTAAGGGGCCAGCTTAAAGGGCCAGCCTTAAAGGGCCAGTCTTAAAGGGCCAGCCTTAAAGGGCCAGCCTTAAAGGGCCAGCCTTAAAGGGCCAGCTTAAAGGGCCAGCTTAAAGGGCCAGCCTTAGAGGGCCAGCTTAAAGGGCCAGCCTTAAGGGGCCAGCTTAAAGGGCCAGCCTTAAAGGGCCAGCCTTAAAGGGCCAGCCTTAAAGGGCCAGCCTTAAAGGGCCAGCCTTAAAGGGCCAGCCTTAAGGGGCCAGCTTAAAGGGCCAGCCTTAAAGGGCAAGCCTTAAAGGGCCAGCCTTAGAGGGCCAGCTTAAAGGGCCAGCCTTAGAGGGCCAGCTTAAAGGGCCAGCCTTAAGGGGCCAGCTTAAAGGGCCAGCCTTAAAGGGCCAGCCTTAAAGGGCCAGCCTTAAAGGGCCAGCTTAAAGGGCCAGCCTTAAAGGGCCAGCCTTAAAGGGCCAGCTTAAAGGGCCAGCCTTAAAGGGCCAGCCTTAGAGGGCCAGCTTAAAGGGCCAGCCTTAAAGGGCCAGCTTAAAGGGCCAGCCTTAAATGGCCAGCTTAAAGGGCCAGCCTTAAAGGGCCAGCCTTAAAGGGCCAGCTTAAAGGGCCAGCCTTAAAGGGCCAGCCTTAAAGGGCCAGTTTAAAGGGCCGGCCTTAAAGGGCCAGCCTTAAAGGGCCAGCTTAAAGGGCCAGCCTTAAAGGGCCAGCTTAAAGGGCCAGCCTTAGAGGGCCAGCCTTAAGGGGCCAGCTTAAAGGGCCAGCCTTAAAGGGCCAGCCTTAAAGGGCCAGCCTTAGAGGGCCAGCTTAAAGGGCCAGCCTTAAAGGGCCAGCTTAAAGGGCCAGCCTTAGAGGGCCAGCCTTAAGGGGCCAGCTTAAAGGGCCAGCCTTAAAGGGCCAGCCTTAAAGGGCCAGCCTTAAAGGGCCAGCCTTAGATGGCCAGCTTAAAGGGCCAGCCTTAGAGGGCCAGCTTAAAGGGCCAGCCTTAGAGGGCCAGCTTAAAGGGCCAGCCTTAAGGGGCCAGCCTTAAAGGGCCAGCCTTAAAGGGCCAGCCTTAAAGGGCCAGCCTTAAAGGGCCAGCCTTAGAGGGCCAGCCTTAAAGGGCCAGCTTAAAGGGCCAGCCTTAAAGGGCCAGCTTAAAGGGCCAGCCTTAGATGGCCAGCCTTAAGGGGCCAGCTTAAAGGGCCAGCCTTAAAGGGCCAGCCTTAAAGGGCCAGCTTTAAAGGGCCAGCTTAAAGGGCCAGCCTTAAAGGGCCAGCTTAAAGGGCCAGCCTTAAAGGGCCAGCCTTAAAGGGCCAGCCTTAAAGGGCCAGCTTAAAGGGCCAGCCTTAAAGGGCCAGCCTTAAAGGGCCAGCTTACAGGGCCAGCCTTAAAGGGCCAGCTTAAAGGGCCAGCCTTAGAGGGCCAGCCCTAAGGGGCCAGCTTAAAGGGCCAGCCTTAAAGGGCCAGCCTTAAAGGGCAAGCCTTAAAGGGCCAGCCTTAGAGGGCCAGCTTAAAGGGCCAGCCTTAGAGGGCCAGCCTTAAGGGGCCAGCTTAAAGGGCCAGCCTTAAAGGGCCAGCCTTAAAGGGCCAGCCTTAAAGGGCCAGCCTTAAAGGGCCAGCCTTAAAGGGCCAGCTTAAAGGGCCAGCTTAAAGGGCCAGCCTTAGAGGGCCAGCTTAAAGGGCCAGCCTTAAGGGGCCAGCTTAAAGGGCCAGCCTTAAAGGGCCAGCCTTAAAGGGCCAGCCTTAAAGGGCCAGCCTTAAAGGGCCAGCCTTAAAGGGCCAGCCTTAAGGGGCCAGCTTAAAGGGCCAGCCTTAAAGGGCAAGCCTTAAAGGGCCAGCCTTAGAGGGCCAGCTTAAAGGGCCAGCCTTAGAGGGCCAGCTTAAAGGGCCAGCCTTAAGGGGCCAGCTTAAAGGGCCAGCCTTAAAGGGCCAGCCTTAAAGGGCCAGCCTTAAAGGGCCAGCTTAAAGGGCCAGCCTTAAAGGGCCAGCCTTAAAGGGCCAGCTTAAAGGGCCAGCCTTAAAGGGCCAGCCTTAGAGGGCCAGCTTAAAGGGCCAGCCTTAAAGGGCCAGCTTAAAGGGCCAGCCTTAAATGGCCAGCTTAAAGGGCCAGCCTTAAAGGGCCAGCCTTAAAGGGCCAGCTTAAAGGGCCAGCCTTAAAGGGCCAGCCTTAAAGGGCCAGTTTAAAGGGCCGGCCTTAAAGGGCCAGCCTTAAAGGGCCAGCTTAAAGGGCCAGCCTTAAAGGGCCAGCTTAAAGGGCCAGCCTTAGAGGGCCAGCCTTAAGGGGCCAGCTTAAAGGGCCAGCCTTAAAGGGCCAGCCTTAAAGGGCCAGCCTTAGAGGGCCAGCTTAAAGGGCCAGCCTTAAAGGGCCAGCTTAAAGGGCCAGCCTTAGAGGGCCAGCCTTAAGGGGCCAGCTTAAAGGGCCAGCCTTAAAGGGCCAGCCTTAAAGGGCCAGCCTTAAAGGGCCAGCCTTAGATGGCCAGCTTAAAGGGCCAGCCTTAGAGGGCCAGCTTAAAGGGCCAGCCTTAGAGGGCCAGCTTAAAGGGCCAGCCTTAAGGGGCCAGCCTTAAAGGGCCAGCCTTAAAGGGCCAGCCTTAAAGGGCCAGCCTTAAAGGGCCAGCTTACAGGGCCAGCCTTAAAGGGCCAGCTTAAAGGGCCAGCCTTAGAGGGCCAGCCCTAAGGGGCCAGCTTAAAGGGCCAGCCTTAAAGGGCCAGCCTTAAAGGGCAAGCCTTAAAGGGCCAGCCTTAGAGGGCCAGCTTAAAGGGCCAGCCTTAGAGGGCCAGCTTAAAGGGCCAGCCTTAAGGGGCCAGCTTAAAGGGCCAGCCTTAAAGGGCCAGCCTTAAAGGGCCAGCCTTAAAGGGCCAGCTTAAAGGGCCAGCCTTAAAGGGCCAGCCTTAAAGGGCCAGCTTAAAGGGCCAGCCTTAAAGGGCCAGCCTTAGAGGGCCAGCTTAAAGGGCCAGCTTTAAAGGGCCAGCCTTAAAGGGCCAGCTTAAAGGGCCAGCCTTAAATGGCCAGCTTAAAGGGCCAGCCTTAAAGGGCCAGCCTTAAAGGGCCAGCTCAAAGGGCCAGCCTTAAAGGGCCAGCCTTAAAGGGCCAGTTTAAAGGGCCGGCCTTAAAGGGCCAGCCTTAAAGGGCCAGCTTAAAGGGCCAGCCTTAAAGGGCCAGCTTAAAGGGCCAGCCTTAGAGGGCCAGCCTTAAGGGGCCAGCTTAAAGGGCCAGCCTTAAAGGGCCAGCCTTAAAGGGCCAGCCTTAGAGGGCCAGCTTAAAGGGCCAGCCTTAAAGGGCCAGCTTAAAGGGCCAGCCTTAGAGGGCCAGCCTTAAGGGGCCAGCTTAAAGGGCCAGCCTTAAAGGGCCAGCCTTAAAGGGCCAGCCTTAAAGGGCCAGCCTTAGATGGCCAGCTTAAAGGGCCAGCCTTAGAGGGCCAGCTTAAAGGGCCAGCCTTAGAGGGCCAGCTTAAAGGGCCAGCCTTAAGGGGCCAGCCTTAAAGGGCCAGCCTTAAAGGGCCAGCCTTAAAGGGCCAGCCTTAAAGGGCCAGCCTTAGAGGGCCAGCCTTAAAGGGCCAGCTTAAAGGGCCAGCCTTAAAGGGCCAGCTTAAAGGGCCAGCCTTAGATGGCCAGCCTTAAGGGGCCAGCTTAAAGGGCCAGCCTTAAAGGGCCAGCCTTAAAGGGCCAGCTTAAAGGGCCAGCCTTAGAGGGCCAGCCTTAAGGGGCCAGCTTAAAGGGCCAGCCTTAAAGGGCCAGCCTTAAAGGGCCAGCCTTAAAGGGCCAGCCTTAGATGGCCAGCTTAAAGGGCCAGCCTTAGAGGGCCAGCTTAAAGGGCCAGCCTTAGAGGGCCAGCTTAAAGGGCCAGCCTTAAGGGGCCAGCCTTAAAGGGCCAGCCTTAAAGGGCCAGCCTTAAAGGGCGAGCTTAAAGGGCCAGCCTTAGAGGGCCTGCTTAAAGGGCCAGCCTTAAGGGGCCAGCTTAAAGGGCCAGCCTTAAAGGGCCAGCCTTAAAGGGCCAGCCTTAAAGGGCCAGCTTAAAGGGCCAGCCTTAAAGGGCCAGCTTAAAGGGCCAGCCTTAAAGGGCCAGCTTAAAGTGCCGGCCTTAAAGGGCCAGCTTAAAGTGCCGGCCTTAAAGGGCCAGCCTTAAGGGGCCAGCTTAAAGGGCCAGCCTTAGAGGGCCAGCTTAAAGGGCCAGCCTTAAGGGGCCAGCTTAAAGGGCCAGCCTTAAAGGGCAAGCCTTAAAGGGCCAGCCTTAGAGGGCCAGCTTAAAGGGCCAGCCTTAGAGGGCCAGCTTAAAGGGCCAGCCTTAAGGGGCCAGCTTAAAGGGCCAGCCTCAAAGGGCCAGCCTCAAAGGGCCAGCTTAAAGGGCCAGCCTTAAAGGGCCAGCCTTAAAGGGCCAGCCTTAAAGGGCCAGCTTAAAGGGCCAGCCTTAAAGGGCCAGCTTAAAGGGCCAGCCTTAAAGGGCCAGCTTAAAGGGCCGGCCTTAAAGGGCCAGCCTTAAGGGGCCAGCTTAAAGGGCCAGCTTAAAGGGCCAGCCTTAGAGGGCCAGCTTAAAGGGCCAGCCTTAAGGGGCCAGCTTAAAGGGCCAGCCTTAAAGGGCAAGCCTTAAAGGGCCAGCCTTAGAGGGCCAGCTTAAAGGGCCAGCCTTAGAGGGCCAGCTTAAAGGGCCAGCCTTAAGGGGCCAGCTTAAAGGGCCAGCCTCAAAGGGCCAGCCTTAAAGGGCCAGCTTAAAGGGCCAGCCTTAAAGGGCCAGCTTAAAGGGCCAGCCTTAAAGGGCCAGCCTTAAAGGGCCAGCTTAAAGGGCCAGCCTTAAAGGGCCAGCTTAAAGGGCCAGCCTTAAAGGGCAAGCCTTAAAGGGCCAGCCTTAAAGGGCCAGCCTTAGAGGGCCAGCTTAAAGGGCCAGCCTTAGAGGGCCAGCTTAAAGGGCCAGCCTTAAGGGGCCAGCCTTAAAGGGCCAGCCTTAAAGGGCCAGTCTTAAAGGGCCAGCCTTAGAGGGCCAGCCTTAAAGGGCCAGCCTTAAAGGGCCAGCCTTAAAGGGCCAGCCTTAAAGGGCCAGCCTTAGAGGGCCAGCCTTAAAGGGCCAGCTTTAAAGAGCCAGTCTTAAAGGGCCAGCCTTAGAGGGCCAGCCTTAAAGGGCCAGCTTAAAGGGCCAGCCTTAAAGGGCCAGCTTAAAGGGCCGGCCTTAAAGGGCCAGCCTTAAAGGGCCAGCTTAAAGGGCCAGCCTTAAAGGGCCAGCTTAAAGGGCCAGCCTTAGAGGGCCAGCCTTAAAGGGCCAGCCTTAGATGGCCAGCTTAAAGGGCCAGCCTTAGAGGGCCAGCTTAAAGGGCAAGCCTTAAGGGGCCAGCTTAAAGGGCCAGCCTTAAAGGGCCAGCCTTAAAGGGCCAGTCTTAAAGGGCCAGCCTTAGAGGGCCAGCTTTAAAGGGCCAGCTTAAAGGGCCAGCCTTAAAGGGCCAGCTTAAAGGGCCAGCCTTAGAGGGCCAGCTTAAAGGGCCAGCCTTAAGGGGCCAGCTTAAAGGGCCAGCCTTAAAGGGCAAGCCTTAAAGGGCCAGCCTTAGAGGGCCAGCTTAAAGGGCCAGCCGTAGAGGGCCTGCTTAAAGGGCCAGCCTTAAGGGGCCAGCTTAAAGGGCCAGCCTTAAAGGGCCAGCCTTAAAGGGCCAGCCTTAAAGGGCCAGCTTAAAGGGCCAGCCTTAAAGGGCCAGCTTAAAGGGCCAGCCTTAAAGGGCCAGCTTAAAGGGCCGGCCTTAAAGGGCCAGCCTTAAAGGGCCAGCTTAAAGGGTCAGCCTTAAAGGGCAAGCTTAAAGGGCCAGCCTTAGAGGGCAAGCCTTAAGGGGCCAGCTTAAAGGGCCAGCCTTAAAGGGCCAGCCTTAGAGGGCCAGCTTAAAGGGCCAGCCTTAAAGGGCCAGCTTAAAGGGCCAGCCTTAGAGGGCCAGCTTTACAGGGCCAGCTTAAAGGGCCAGCCTTAAAGGGCCAGCTTAAAGGGCCAGCCTTAGAGGGCCAGCTTAAAGGGCCAGCCTTAAGGGGCCATCTTAAAGGTCCAGCCTTAAAGGGCAAGCCTTAAAGGGCCAGCCTTAGAGGGCCAGCCTTAGAGGGCCAGCTTAAAGGGCCAGCCTTAGAGGGCTAGCTTAAAGGGCCAGCCTTAAGGGGCCAGCTTAAAGGGCCAGCCTCAAGGGGCCAGCCTTAAAGGGCCAGCCTTAAAGGGCCAGCTTAAAGGGCCAGCTTTAAAGGGCCAGCTTAAAGGGCCAGCCTTAAAGGGCCAGCCTTAAAGGGCCAGCTTAAAGGGCCAGTCTTAAAGGGCCAGCTTAAAGGGCCAGCCTTAAAGGGCCAGCCTTAGAGGGCCAGCTTAAAGGGCCAGCCTTAGAGGGCCAGCTTAAAGGGCCAGCCTTAAGGGACCAGCTTAAAGGGCCAGCCTTAAAGGGCCAGTCTTAAAGGGCCAGCCTTAGAGGGCCAGCCTTAAAGGGCCAGCTTAAAGGGCCAGCCTTAAAGGGCCAGCTTAAAAGGCCAGCCTTAAAGGGCCAGCTTAAAGGGCCAGCCTTAAAGGGCCAGCCTTAAAGGGCCAGCCTTAAAGGGCCAGCCTTAAAGGGCCAGCCTTAAAGGGCCAGCCTTAGAGGGCCAGCTTAAAGGGCCAGCCTTAAGGGGCCAGCTTAAAGGGCCAGCCTTAAAGGGCAAGCCTTAAAGGGCCAGCCTTAGAGGGCCAGCCTTAGAGGGCCAGCTTAAAGGGCCAGCCTTAGAGGGCCAGCTTAACGCTCCAGCCTTAAGGGGCCAGCTTAAAGGGCCAGCCTCAAAGGGCCAGCCTTAAAGGGCCAGCCTTAAAGGGCCAGCTTAAAGGGCCAGCCTTAAAGGGCCAGCTTAAAGGGCCAGCCTTAAAGGGCCAGCCTTAAAGGGCCAGCTTAAAGGGCCAGCCTTAAAGGGCCAGCTTAAAGGACCAGCCTTAAAGGGCAAGCCTTAAAGGGCCAGCCTTAAAGGGCCAGCCTTAAAGGGCCAGCTTAAAGGGCCAGCCTTAAAGGGCCAGCTTAAAGGGCCAGCCTTAAAGGGCCAGCCTTCGAGGGCCAGCTTAAAGGGCCAGCCTTAGAGGGCCAGCTTAAAGGGCCAGCCTTAAGGGGCCAGCCTTAAAGGGCCAGCCTTAAAGGGCCAGTTTAAAGGGCCGGCCTTAAAGGGCCGGCCTTAAAGGGCCAGCCTTAAAGGGCCAGCTTAAAGGGCCAGCCTTAAAGGGCCAGCTTAAAGGGCCAGCCTTAGAGGGCCAGCCTTAAGGGGCCAGCTTAAAGGGCCAGCCTTAAAGGGCCAGCCTTAAAGGGCCAGCCTTAGAGGGCCAGCTTAAAGGGCCAGCCTTAAAGGGCCAGCTTAAAGGGCCAGCCTTAGAGGGCCAGCCTTAAGGGGCCAGCTTAAAGGGCCAGCCTTAAAGGGCCAGCCTTAAAGGGCCAGCCTTAAAGGGCCAGCCTTAGATGGCCAGCTTAAAGGGCCAGCCTTAGAGGGCCAGCTTAAAGGGCCAGCCTTAGAGGGCCAGCTTAAAGGGCCAGCCTTAAGGGGCCAGCCTTAAAGGGCCAGCCTTAAAGGGCCAGCCTTAAAGGGCCAGTCTTAAAGGGCCAGCCTTAGAGGGCCAGCCTTAAAGGGCCAGCTTAAAGGGCCAGCCTTAAAGGGCCAGCTTAAAGGGCCAGCCTTAGATGGCCAGCCTTAAGGGGCCAGCTTAAAGGGCCAGCCTTAAAGGGCAAGCCTTAAAGGGCCAGCTTTAAAGGGCCAGCTTAAAGGGCCAGCCTTAAAGGGCCAGCTTAAAGGGCCAGCCTTAAAGGGCCAGCCTTAAAGGGCCAGCCTTAAAGGGCCAGCTTAAAGGGCCAGCCTTAAAGGGCCAGCCTTAAAGGGCCAGCTTACAGGGCCAGCCTTAAAGGGCCAGCTTAAAGGGCCAGCCTTAGAGGGCCAGCCCTAAGGGGCCAGCTTAAAGGGCCAGCCTTAAAGGGCCAGCCTTAAAGGGCCAGCCTTAGAGGGCCAGCTTAAAGGGCCAGCCTTAAAGGGCCAGCTTAAAAGGCCAGCCTTAGAGGGCCAGCTTTACAGGGCCAGCTTAAAGGGCCAGCCTTAAAGGGCCAGCTTAAAGGGCCAGCCTTAGAGGGCCTGCTTAAAGGGCCAGCCTTAAGGGGCCAGCTTAAAGGGCCAGCCTTAAAGGGCCAGCCTTAAAGGGCCAGCCTTAAAGGGCCAGCTTAAAGGGCCAGCCTTAAAGGGCCAGCTTAAAGGGCCAGCCTTAAAGGGCCAGCTTAAAGGACCAGCCTTAAAGGGCAAGCCTTAAAGGGCCAGCCTTAAAGGGCCAGCCTTAAAGGGCCAGTTTAAAGGGCCAGCCTTAAAGGGCCAGCTTAAAGGGCCAGCCTTAAAGGGCCACCCTTTGAGGGCCAGCTTAAAGGGCCAGCCTTAGAGGGCCAGCTTAAAGGGCCAGCCTTAAGGGGCCAGCCTTAAAGGGCCAGCCTTAAAGGGCCAGTTTAAAGGGCCGGCCTTAAAGGGCCAGCCTTAAAGGGCCAGCTTAAAGGGCCAGCCTTAAAGGGCCAGCCTTAAAGGGCCAGCCTTAAAGGGCCAGCCTTAAAGGGCCAGCCTTAGATGGCCAGCTTAAAGGGCCAGCCTTAGAGGGCCAGCTTAAAGGGCCAGCCTTAGAGGGCCAGCTTAAAGGGCCAGCCTTAAGGGGCCAGCCTTAAAGGGCCAGCCTTAAAGGGCCAGCCTTAAAGGGCCAGTCTTAAAGGGCCAGCCTTAGAGGACCAGCCTTAAAGGGCCAGCTTAAAGGGCCAGCCTTAAAGGGCCAGCTTAAAGGGCCAGCCTTAGATGGCCAGCCTTAAGGGGCCAGCTTAAAGGGCCAGCCTTAAAGGGCCAGCCTTAAAGGGCCAGCTTTAAAGGGCCAGCTTAAAGGGCCAGCCTTAAAGGGCCAGCTTAAAGGGCCAGCCTTAAAGGGCCAGCCTTAAAGGGCCAGCCTTAAAGGGCCAGCTTAAAGGGCCAGCCTTAAAGGGCCAGCCTTAAAGGGCCAGCTTACAGGGCCAGCCTTAAAGGGCCAGCTTAAAGGGCCAGCCTTAGAGGGCCAGCCCTAAGGGGCCAGCTTAAAGGGCCAGCCTTAAAGGGCCAGCCTTAAAGGGCCAGCCTTAGAGGGCCAGCTTAAAGGGCCAGCCTTAAAGGGCCAGCTTAAAAGGCCAGCCTTAGAGGGCCAGCTTTACAAGGCCAGCTTAAAGGGCCAGCCTTAAAGGGCCAGCTTAAAGGGCCAGCCTTAGAGGGCCTGCTTAAAGGGCCAGCCTTAAGGGGCCAGCTTAAAGGGCCAGCCCTAAAGGGCCAGCCTTAAAGGGCCAGCCTTAAAGGGCCAGCTTAAAGGGCCAGCCTTAAAGGGCCAGCTTAAAGGGCCAGCCTTAAAGGGCCAGCTTAAAGGGCCGGCCTTAAAGGGCCAGCCTTAAGGGGCCAGCTTAAAGGGCCAGCTTAAAGGGCCAGCCTTAGAGGGCCAGCTTAAAGGGCCAGCCTTAAGGGGCCAGCTTAAAGGGCCAGCCTTAAAGGGCAAGCCTTAAAGGGCCAGCCTTAGAGGGCCAGCTTAAAGGGCCAGCCTTAGAGGGCCAGCTTAAAGGGCCAGCCTTAAGGGGCCAGCTTAAAGGGCCAGCCTCAAAGGGCCAGCCTTAAAGGGCCAGCTTAAAGGGCCAGCCTTAAAGGGCCAGCTTAAAGGGCCAGCCTTAAAGGGCCAGCCTTAAAGGGCCAGCTTAAAGGGCCAGCCTTAAAGGGCCAGCTTAAAGGGCCAGCCTTAAAGGAGAAGCCTTAAAGGGCCAGCCTTAAAGGGCCAGCCTTAGAGGGCCAGCTTAAAGGGCCAGCCTTAGAGGGCCAGCTTAAAGGGCCAGCCTTAAGGGGCCAGCTTAAAGGGCCAGCCTTAAAGGGCCAGCCTTAAAGGGCCAGTCTTAAAGGGCCAGCCTTAGAGGGCCAGCCTTAAAGGGCCAGCCTTAAAGGGCCAGCCTTAAAGGGCCAGCCTTAGAGGGCCAGCCTTAAAGGGCCAGCTTTAAAGAGCCAGTCTTAAAGGGCCAGCCTCAAAGGGCCAGCCTTAAAGGGCCAGCCTTAAAGGGCCAGCTTAAAGGGCCAGCCTTAAAGGGCCAGCTTAAAGGGCCAGCCTTAAAGGGCCAGCCTTAAAGGGCCAGCTTAAAGGGCCAGCCTTAAAGGGCCAGCTTAAAGGGCCAGCCTTAAAGGGCAAGCCTTAAAGGGCCAGCCTTAAAGGGCCAGCCTTAGAGGGCCAGCTTAAAGGGCCAGCCTTAGAGGGCCAGCTTAGAGGGCCAGCCTTAAGGGGCCAGCTTAAAGGGCCAGCCTTAAAGGGCCAGCCTTAGAGGGCCAGCTTAAAGGGCCAGCCTTAAAGGGCCAGCTTGAAGGGCCAGCCTTAGAGGGCCAGCTTTACAGGGCCAGCTTAAAGGGCCAGCCTTAAAGGGCCAGCTTAAAGGGCCAGCCTTAGAGGGCCAGCTTAAAGGGCCAGCCTTAAAGGGCCAGCTTAAAGGGCCAGCCTTAAAGGGCAAGCCTTAAAGGGCCAGCCTTAAAGGGCCAGCCTTAGAGGGCCAGCTTAAAGGGCCAGCCTTAGAGGGCCAGCTTAAAGGGCCAGCCTTAAGGGGCCAGCTTAAAGGGCCAGCCTTAAAGGGCCAGCCTTAAAGGGCCAGTCTTAAAGGGCCAGCCTTAGAGGGCCAGCCTTAAAGGGCCAGCTTAAAGGGCCAGCCTTATAGGGCCAGCTTAAAGGGCCAGCCTTAAAGGGCCAGCTTAAAGGGCCAGCCTTAGATGGCCAGCCTTAAGGGGCCAGCTTAAAGGGCCAGCCTTAAAGGGCCAGCCTTAAAGGGCCAGCCTTAAAGGGCCAGCCTTAAAGGGCCAGCTTAAAGGGCCAGCCTTAGAGGGCCAGCCTTAAGGGGCCAGCTTAAAGGGCCAGCCTTAAAGGGCCAGCCTTAAAGGGCCAGCCTTAGAGGGCCAGCTTAAAGGGCCAGCCTTAAAGGGCCAGCTTAAAGGGCCAGCCTTAGAGGGCCAGCCTTAAGGGGCCAGCTTAAAGGGCCAGCCTTAAAGGGCCAGCCTTAAAGGGCCAGCCTTAAAGGGCCAGCCTTAGATGGCCAGCTTAAAGGGCCAGCCTTAGAGGGCCAGCTTAAAGGGCCAGCCTTAGAGGGCCAGCTTAAAGGGCCAGCCTTAAGGGGCCAGCCTTAAAGGGCCAGCCTTAAAGGGCCAGCCTTAAAGGGCCAGTCTTAAAGGGCCAGCCTTAGAGGGCCAGCCTTAAAGGGCCAGCTTAAAGGGCCAGCCTTAAAGGGCCAGCTTAAAGGGCCAGCCTTAGATGGCCAGCCTTAAGGGGCCAGCTTAAAGGGCCAGCCTTAAAGGGCAAGCCTTAAAGGGCCAGCTTTAAAGGGCCAGCTTAAAGGGCCAGCCTTAAAGGGCCAGCTTAAAGGGCCAGCCTTAAAGGGCCAGCCTTAAAGGGCCAGCCTTAAAGGGCCAGCTTAAAGGGCCAGCCTTAAAGGGCCAGCCTTAAAGGGCCAGCTTACAGGGCCAGCCTTAAAGGGCCAGCTTAAAGGGCCAGCCTTAGAGGGCCAGCCCTAAGGGGCCAGCTTAAAGGGCCAGCCTTAAAGGGCCAGCCTTAAAGGGCCAGCCTTAGAGGGCCAGCTTAAAGGGCCAGCCTTAAAGGGCCAGCTTAAAAGGCCAGCCTTAGAGGGCCAGCTTTACAGGGCCAGCTTAAAGGGCCAGCCTTAAAGGGCCAGCTTAAAGGGCCAGCCTTAGAGGGCCTGCTTAAAGGGCCAGCCTTAAGGGGCCAGCTTAAAGGGCCAGCCTTAAAGGGCCAGCCTTAAAGGGCCAGCCTTAAAGGGCCAGCTTAAAGGGCCAGCCTTAAAGGGCCAGCTTAAAGGGCCAGCCTTAAAGGGCCAGCTTAAAGGACCAGCCTTAAAGGGCAAGCCTTAAAGGGCCAGCCTTAAAGGGCCAGCCTTAAAGGGCCAGTTTAAAGGGCCAGCCTTAAAGGGCCAGCTTAAAGGGCCAGCCTTAAAGGGCCACCCTTTGAGGGCCAGCTTAAAGGGCCAGCCTTAGAGGGCCAGCTTAAAGGGCCAGCCTTAAGGGGCCAGCCTTAAAGGGCCAGCCTTAAAGGGCCAGTTTAAAGGGCCGGCCTTAAAGGGCCAGCCTTAAAGGGCCAGCTTAAAGGGCCAGCCTTAAAGGGCCAGCCTTAAAGGGCCAGCCTTAAAGGGCCAGCCTTAAAGGGCCAGCCTTAGATGGCCAGCTTAAAGGGCCAGCCTTAGAGGGCCAGCTTAAAGGGCCAGCCTTAGAGGGCCAGCTTAAAGGGCCAGCCTTAAGGGGCCAGCCTTAAAGGGCCAGCCTTAAAGGGCCAGCCTTAAAGGGCCAGTCTTAAAGGGCCAGCCTTAGAGGACCAGCCTTAAAGGGCCAGCTTAAAGGGCCAGCCTTAAAGGGCCAGCTTAAAGGGCCAGCCTTAGATGGCCAGCCTTAAGGGGCCAGCTTAAAGGGCCAGCCTTAAAGGGCCAGCCTTAAAGGGCCAGCTTTAAAGGGCCAGCTTAAAGGGCCAGCCTTAAAGGGCCAGCTTAAAGGGCCAGCCTTAAAGGGCCAGCCTTAAAGGGCCAGCCTTAAAGGGCCAGCTTAAAGGGCCAGCCTTAAAGGGCCAGCCTTAAAGGGCCAGCTTACAGGGCCAGCCTTAAAGGGCCAGCTTAAAGGGCCAGCCTTAGAGGGCCAGCCCTAAGGGGCCAGCTTAAAGGGCCAGCCTTAAAGGGCCAGCCTTAAAGGGCCAGCCTTAGAGGGCCAGCTTAAAGGGCCAGCCTTAAAGGGCCAGCTTAAAAGGCCAGCCTTAGAGGGCCAGCTTTACAAGGCCAGCTTAAAGGGCCAGCCTTAAAGGGCCAGCTTAAAGGGCCAGCCTTAGAGGGCCTGCTTAAAGGGCCAGCCTTAAGGGGCCAGCTTAAAGGGCCAGCCCTAAAGGGCCAGCCTTAAAGGGCCAGCCTTAAAGGGCCAGCTTAAAGGGCCAGCCTTAAAGGGCCAGCTTAAAGGGCCAGCCTTAAAGGGCCAGCTTAAAGGGCCGGCCTTAAAGGGCCAGCCTTAAGGGGCCAGCTTAAAGGGCCAGCTTAAAGGGCCAGCCTTAGAGGGCCAGCTTAAAGGGCCAGCCTTAAGGGGCCAGCTTAAAGGGCCAGCCTTAAAGGGCAAGCCTTAAAGGGCCAGCCTTAGAGGGCCAGCTTAAAGGGCCAGCCTTAGAGGGCCAGCTTAAAGGGCCAGCCTTAAGGGGCCAGCTTAAAGGGCCAGCCTCAAAGGGCCAGCCTTAAAGGGCCAGCTTAAAGGGCCAGCCTTAAAGGGCCAGCTTAAAGGGCCAGCCTTAAAGGGCCAGCCTTAAAGGGCCAGCTTAAAGGGCCAGCCTTAAAGGGCCAGCTTAAAGGGCCAGCCTTAAAGGAGAAGCCTTAAAGGGCCAGCCTTAAAGGGCCAGCCTTAGAGGGCCAGCTTAAAGGGCCAGCCTTAGAGGGCCAGCTTAAAGGGCCAGCCTTAAGGGGCCAGCTTAAAGGGCCAGCCTTAAAGGGCCAGCCTTAAAGGGCCAGTCTTAAAGGGCCAGCCTTAGAGGGCCAGCCTTAAAGGGCCAGCCTTAAAGGGCCAGCCTTAAAGGGCCAGCCTTAGAGGGCCAGCCTTAAAGGGCCAGCTTTAAAGAGCCAGTCTTAAAGGGCCAGCCTCAAAGGGCCAGCCTTAAAGGGCCAGCCTTAAAGGGCCAGCTTAAAGGGCCAGCCTTAAAGGGCCAGCTTAAAGGGCCAGCCTTAAAGGGCCAGCCTTAAAGGGCCAGCTTAAAGGGCCAGCCTTAAAGGGCCAGCTTAAAGGGCCAGCCTTAAAGGGCAAGCCTTAAAGGGCCAGCCTTAAAGGGCCAGCCTTAGAGGGCCAGCTTAAAGGGCCAGCCTTAGAGGGCCAGCTTAGAGGGCCAGCCTTAAGGGGCCAGCTTAAAGGGCCAGCCTTAAAGGGCCAGCCTTAGAGGGCCAGCTTAAAGGGCCAGCCTTAAAGGGCCAGCTTGAAGGGCCAGCCTTAGAGGGCCAGCTTTACAGGGCCAGCTTAAAGGGCCAGCCTTAAAGGGCCAGCTTAAAGGGCCAGCCTTAGAGGGCCAGCTTAAAGGGCCAGCCTTAAAGGGCCAGCTTAAAGGGCCAGCCTTAAAGGGCAAGCCTTAAAGGGCCAGCCTTAAAGGGCCAGCCTTAGAGGGCCAGCTTAAAGGGCCAGCCTTAGAGGGCCAGCTTAAAGGGCCAGCCTTAAGGGGCCAGCTTAAAGGGCCAGCCTTAAAGGGCCAGCCTTAAAGGGCCAGTCTTAAAGGGCCAGCCTTAGAGGGCCAGCCTTAAAGGGCCAGCTTAAAGGGCCAGCCTTATAGGGCCAGCTTAAAGGGCCAGCCTTAAAGGGCCAGCTTAAAGGGCCAGCCTTAGATGGCCAGCCTTAAGGGGCCAGCTTAAAGGGCCAGCCTTAAAGGGCCAGCCTTAAAGGGCCAGCCTTAAAGGGCCAGCTTAAAGGGCCAGCCTTAAGGGGCCAGCTTAAAGGGCCAGCCTTAAAGGGCAAGCCTTAAAGGGCCAGCCTTAAAGGGCCAGCTTAAAGGGCCAGCCTTAAAGGGCCAGCCTTAGAGGGCCAGCTTAAAGGGCCAGCTTTAAAGGGCCAGCCTTAAAGGGCCAGCTTAAAGGGCCAGCCTTAAAGGGCCAGCCTTAAAGGGCCAGCTTAAAGGGCCAGCCTTAGAGGGCCAGCCTTAAGGGGCCAGCTTAAAGGGCCAGCCTTAAAGGGCCAGCCTTAGAGGGCCAGCTTAAAGGGCCAGCCTTAAAGGGCCAGCTTAAAGGGCCAGCCTTAGAGGGCCAGCCTTAAGGGGCCAGCTTAAAGGGCCAGCCTTAAAGGGCCAGCCTTAAAGGGCCAGCCTTAAAGGGCCAGCCTTAGATGGCCAGCTTAAAGGGCCAGCCTTAGAGGGCCAGCTTAAAGGGCCAGCCTTAGAGGGCCAGCTTAAAGGGCCAGCCTTAAGGGGCCAGCTTAAAGGGCCAGCCTTAAAGGGCCAGCCTTAAAGGGCCAGTCTTAAAGGGCCAGCCTTAGAGGGCCAGCCTTAAAGGGCCAGCTTAAAGGGCCAGCCTTAAAGGGCCAGCTTAAAGGGCCAGCCTTAGATGGCCAGCCTTAAGGGGCCAGCTTAAAGGGCCAGCCTTAAAGGGCCAGCTTTAAAGGGCCAGCTTAAAGGGCCAGCCTTAAAGGGCCAGCTTAAAGGGCCAGCCTTAAAGGGCCAGCCTTAAAGGGCCAGCCTTAAAGGGCCAGCCTTAAAGGGCCAGCCTTAAAGGGCCAGCTTACAGGGCCAGCCTTAAAGGGCCAGCTTAAAGGGCCAGCCTTAGAGGGCCAGCCCTAAGGGGCCAGCTTAAAGGGCCAGCCTTAAAGGGCCAGCCTTAGAGGGCCAGCTTAAAGGGCCAGCCTTAAAGGGCCAGCTTAAAAGGCCAGCCTTAGAGGGCCAGCTTTACAGGGCCAGCTTAAAGGGCCAGCCTTAAAGGGCCAGCTTAAAGGGCCAGCCTTAGAGGGCCAGCTTAAAGGGCCAGCCTTAAGGGGCCAGCTTAAAGGGCCAGCCTTAAAGGGCCAGCCTTAAAGGGCCAGCCTTAGAGGGCCAGCCTTAAAGGGCCAGCCTTAAAGGGCCAGCCTTAAAGGGCCAGCCTTAGCGGGCCAGCCTTAAAGGGCCAGCTTAAAGGGCCAGCCTTTGAGGTCCAGCCTTAGAGGCCCAGCCTTAAAGGGCCAGCTTAAAGGGACAGCCTTAGAGGACCAGCTTAAAGGGCCAGCCTTAAGGGGCCAGCTTAAAGGGCCAGCCTTAAAGGGCCAGCCTTAAAGGGCCAGCCTTAAAGGGCCAGCTTAAAGGGCCAGCCTTAAAGGGCCAGCTTAAAGGGCCAGCCTTAAAGGGCCAGCCTTAAAGGGCCAGCTTAAATGGCCAGCCTTAAAGGGCCAGCTTAAAGGGCCAGCCTTAAAGGGCAAGCCTTAAAGGGCCAGCCTTAAAGGGCCAGCCTTAGAGGGCCAGCTTAAAGGGCCAGCCTTAGAGGGCCAGCTTAAAGGGCCAGCCTTAAGGGGCCAGCTTAAAGGGCCAGCCTTAAAGGGCCAGCCTTAAAAGGCCAGTCTTAAAGGGCCAGCCTTAGAGGGCCAGCTTAAAGGGCCAGCCTTAAAGGGCCAGCTTAAAGGGCCAGCCTTAAAGGGCCACCTTAAAGGGCCAGCCTTAGATGGCCAGCCTTAAGGGGCCAGCTTAAAGGGCCAGCCTTAAAGGGCCAGCCTTAAAGGGCCAGCCTTAGAGGGCCAGCCTTAAAGGGCCAGCCTTAAAGGGCCAGCCTTAAAGGGCCAGCCTTAGAGGGCCAGCCTTAAAGGGCCAGCTTAAAGGGCCAGCCTTTGAGGTCCAGCCTTAGAGGCCCAGCCTTAAAGGGCCAGTTTAAAGGGCCAGACTTAGCTGGCCAGCCTTAAAGGGCCAGCTTAAAGGGCCAACCTTAGATGGCCAGCCTTAAAGGGCCAGCTTAAAGGGCCAGCTTTAAGGGCCAGCTTAAAAGGCCAGCCTTAGAGGGCCAGCCTTAAAGGGCCAGCCTTAAAGGGCCAGCCTTAAAAAGCCAGCCTTAGAGGGCCAGCCTTAAAGGGCCAGCCTTAGAGGGCCAGTCTTAAAGGGCCAGCCTTAGAGGGCCAGCCTTAAAGGGCCAGCTTAAAGGGCCAGCCTTAAAGGGCCAGCTTAAAGGGCCAGGCTTAGAGGGCCAGCCTTAAGGGGCCAGCTTAAAGGGCCAGCCTTAAAGGGCCAGCCTTAGAGGGCCAGCTTAAAGGGCCAGCCTTAGAGGGCCAGCTTAAAGGGCCAGCCTTAAGGGGCCAGCTTAAAGGGCCAGCCTTAAAGGGCCAGCCTTAAAGGGCCAGTCTTAAAGGGCCAGCTTAGAGGGCCAGCTTTAAAGGGCCAGCTTAAAGGGCCAGCCTTAAAGGGCCAGCTTAAAGGGCCAGCCTTAAAGGGCCAGCCTTAGAGGGCCAGCTTAAAGGGCCAGCCTTAAGGGGCCAGCTTTAAAGGGCCAGTCTTATAGGGCCAGCCTTAGAGGGCCAGCCTTAAAGGGCCAGCTTAAAGGGCCAGCCTTAAAGGGCCAGCTTAAAGGGCCGGCCTTAAAGGGCCAGCCTTAAAGGGCCAGCTTAAAGGGCCAGCCTTAAAGGGCCAGCTTAAAGGGCCAGCCTTAAGGGGCCAGCTTAAAGGGCCAGCCTAAAGGGCCAGCCTTAAAAGGCCAGCCTTAGAGGGCCAGCTTAAAGGGCCAGCCTTAAAGGGCCAGCTTAAAGGGCCAGCCTTAGAGGGCCAGCCTTAAGGGGCCAGCTTAAAGGGCCAGCCTTAAAGGGCCAGCCTTAAAGGGCCAGCCTTAGATGGCCAGCTTAAAGGGCAAGCCTTAAGGGGCCAGCTTAAAGGGCCAGTCTTAAAGGGCCAGCCTTAGAGGGCCAGCTTTAAAGGGCCAGCTTAAAGGGCCAGCCTTAAAGGGCCAGCTTAAAGGGCCAGCCTTAGAGGGCCAGCTTAAAGGGCCAGCCTTAAGGGGCCAGCTTAAAGGGCCAGCCTTAAAGGGCAAGCCCTAAAGGGCCAGCCTTTCAGGGCCAGCCTTAGAGGGCCAGCTTAAAGGGCCAGCCTTAGAGGGCGAGCTTAAAGGGCCAGCCTTAAGGGGCCAGCTTAAAGGGCCAGCCTTAAAGGGCCAGCCTTAAAGGGCCAGCTTAAAGGGCCAGCCTTAAAGGGCCAGCTTAAAGGGCCAGCCTTAAAGGGCCAGCCTTAAATAGCCAGCTTGAATGGCCAGCCTTAAAGGGCCAGCTTAAAGGGCCAGCCTTAAAGGGCCAGCTTAAAGGGCCAGCCTTAGAGGGCCAGCCTTAAGGGGCCAGCTTAAAGGGCCAGCCTTAAAGGGCCAGCCTTAGAGGGCCAGCTTAAAGGGCCAGCCTTAAAGGGCCAGCTTAAAGGGCCAGCCTTAGAGGGCCAGCCTTAAAGGGCCAGCTTAAAGGGCCAGCCTTAAAGGGCCAGCCTTAAAGGGCCAGCCTTAAAGGGCCATCCTAAGATGGCCAGCTTAAAGGGCCAGCCTTAGAGGGCCAGCTTTACAGGGCCAGCTTAAAGGGCCAGCCTTAAAGGCCAGCTTAAAGGGCCAGCCTTAGAGGGCCAGCTTAAAGGGCCAGCCTTAAGGGGCCAGCTTAAAGGGCCAGCCTTAAAGGGCAAGCCTTAAAAGGCCAGCCTTAAAGGGCCAGCCTTAGAGGGCCAGCTTAAAGGGCCGGCCTTGAAGGGCCAGCCTTAAAGGGCCAGCTTAAAGGGCCAGCCTTAAAGGGCCAGCCTTAGAGGGCCAGACTTAAAGGGCCATCTTAAAGGGCCAGGCTTAAAGGGCCAGTCTTAAAGGGCCAGCCTTAGAGGGCCAGCTTTACAGGGTCAGCTTAAAGGGCCAGCCTTAAAGGGCCAGCTTAAAGGGCCAGCCTTAAAGGGCCAGCTTAAAGGGCCAGCCTTAAAGGGCCAGCTTAAAGGGCCAGCCTTAGAGGGCCAGCCTTAAGGGGCCAGCTTAAAGGGCCAGCTTAAAGGGCCAGCCTTAGATGGCCAGCCTTAAGGGGCCAGCTTAAAGGGCCAGCCTTAAAGGGCCAGCCTTAAAGGGCCAGCCTTAAAGGGCCAGTCTTAAAGGGCCAGCCTTAGAGGGCCAGCTTTAAAGGGCCAGCTTAAAGGGCCAGCCTTAGAGGGCCAGCTTAAAGGGCCAGCCTTAAAGGGCCATCTTAAAGGGCCAGCCTTAAGGGGCCAGCTTAAAGGGCCAGCCTTAGAGGGCCAGCTTAAAGGGCCAGCCTTAAGTGGCCAGCTTAAAGGGCCAGCCTTAAAGGCACAGCTTAAAGGGCCAGCCTTAGAGGGCCAGCTTAAAGGGCCAGCCTTAAGGGGCCAGCTTAAAGGGCCAGCCTTAAAGGGCCTGCCTTAAAGGGCCAGCCTCAGAGGGCCAGCCTTAAAGGGCCAGCTTAAAGGGCCAGCTTTAAAGGGCCAGCTTAAAGGGCCAGCCTTAAAGGGCCAGCCTTAAAGGGCCAGCTTAAAGGGCCAGCCTTAAAGGGCCAGACTTAGAGGGCCAGACTTAAAGGGCCATCTTAAAGGGCCAGGCTTAAAGGGCCAGCTTAAAGGGCCAGCCTTAGAGGACCAGCTTAAAGGGCCAGCCTTATGGGGCCAGCTTAAAGGGCCAGCCTTAAAGGGCCAGCTTAAAGGGCCAGCCTTAGAGGACCAGCTTAAAGGGCCAGCCTTAAGGGGCCAGCTTAAAGGGCCAGCCTTAAAGGGCAAGCCTTAAAGGGCCAGCCTTAAAGGGCCAGCCTTAGAGGGCCAGCTTAAAGGGCCAGCCTTAGAGGGCCAGCTTAAAGGGCCAGCCTAAAGGGGCCAGCTTAAAGGGCCGGCCTTAAAGGGCCAGCCTTAAAGGGCCAGCTTAAAGGGCCAGCCTTAAAAGGCCAGCTTAAAGGGCCAGCCTTAGATGGCAAGCCTTAAAGGGCCAGCCTTAAAGGGCCAGCCTTAGAGGGCCAGCTTAAAGGGCCAGCCTTAGAAGGCCAGCTTAAAGGGCCAGCCTTAAGGGGCCAGCTTAAAGGGCCGGCCTTAAAGGGCCAGCCTTAAAGGGCCAGCTTAAAGGGCCAGCCTTAAAGGGCCAGCTTAAAGGGCCAGCCTTAGATGGCCAGCCTTAAGGGGCCAGCTTAAAGGGCCAGCCTTAAAGGGCCAGCCTTAAAGGGCCAGCTTAAAGGGCCAGCCTTAAAGGGCCAGCTTAAAGGGCCAGCCTTAAAGGGCCAGCCTTAAAGGGCCAGCTTGAATGGCCAGCCTTAAAGGGCCAGCCTTAAAGGGCCAGCTTAAAGGGCAAGCCTTAAAGGGCCAGCTTAAAGGGCCAGCCTTAGAGGGCCAGCCTTAAGGGGCCAGCCTAAAGGGCCAGCCTTAAAGGGCCAGTCTTAAAGGGCCAGCCTTAGAGGACCAGCCTTAAAGGGCCAGCTTAAAGGGCCAGCCTTAAAGGGCCAGCTTAAAGGGCCAGCCTTAAAGGGCCAGCTTAAAGGGCCAGCCTTAGATGGCCAGCCTTAAGGGGCCAGCTTAAAGGGCCAGCCTTAAAGGGCCAGCCTTAAAGGGCCAGCCTTAAAGGGCTAGCCTTAAAGGGCCAGCTTAAAGGGCCAGCCTTAGGGGGCCAGCTTAAAGGGCCAGCCTTAAAGGGCCAGCTTAAAGGGCCAGCCTTAAAGGGCCAGCTTAAAGGGCCAGCCTTAGATGGCCAGCCTTAAGGGGCCAGCTTAAAGGGCCAGCCTTAAAGGGCCAGCCTTAAAGGGCCAGCCTTAAAGGGCCAGCCTTAAAGGGCCAGCCTTAAAGGGCCAGCCTTAAAGGGCCAGCCTTAGAGGGCCAGCCTTAAAGGGCCAGCTTAAAGGGCCAGCCTTTGAGGTCCAGCCTTAGAGGCCCAGCCTTAAAGGGCCAGTTTAAAGGGCCAGACTTAGATGGCCAGCCTTAAAGGGCCAGCTTAAAGGGCCAACCTTAGATGGCCAGCCTTAAAGGGCCAGCTTAAAGGGCCAGCTTTAAGGGCCAGCTTAAAAGGCCAGCCTTAGAGGGCCAGCCTTAAAGGGCCAGCCTTAAAGGGCCAGCCTTAAAGGGCCAGCCTTAGAGGGCCAGCCTTAAAGGGCCAGCCTTAGAGGGCCAGCTTAAAGGGCAAGCCTTAAAGGGCCAGCTTAAAGGGCCAGCCTTAGAGGGCCAGCTTAAAGGGCCAGCTTAAAGGGCCAGCCTTAGAGGGCCAGCTTAAAGGGCCAGCCTTAAAGGGCCAGCTTAAAGGGCCAGCCTTAGAGGGCCAGCCTTAAGGGGCCAGCTTAAAGGGCCAGCTTAAAGGGCCAGCCTTAGATGGCCAGCCTTAAGGTGCCAGCTTAAAGGGCCAGCCTTAAAGGGCCAGCCTTAAAGGGCCAGCCTTAAAGGGCCAGCCTTAAAGGGCCAGTCTTAAAGGGCCAGTCTTAGAGGGCCAGCTTTAAAGGGCCAGCTTAAAGGGCCAGCCTTAGAGGGCCAGCTTAAAGGGCCAGCCTTAGAGGGCCAGCTTAAAGGGCCAGCCTTAAGGGGCCAGCTTAAAGGGCCAGCCTTAAAGGGCCAGCCTTAAAGGGCCAGCCTTTAAGGGCCAGCCTTAGAGGGCCAGCTTAAAGGGCCAGCCTTAGAGGGCCAGCTTAAAGGGCCAGCCTTAAGGGGCCAGCTTAAAGGGCCAGCCTTAAAGGGCAAGCCTTAAAGGGCCAGCTTGAATGGCCAGCCTTAAAGGGCCAGCCTTAAAGGGCCAGCTTAAAGGGCCAGCCTTAAAGGGCCAGCTTAAAGGGCCAGCCTTAGAGGGCCAGCCTTAAGGGGCCAGCTTAAAGGGCCAGCCTTAAAGGGCCAGCCTTAAAGGGCCAGCCTTAGAGGACCAGCTTAAAGGGCCAGCCTTAAAGGGCCAGTTTAAAGGGCCAGCCTTAGAGGGCCAGCCTTAAGGGGCCAGCTTAAAGGGCCAGCCTTAAAGGGCCATCTTAAAGGGCCAGCCTTAAGGGGCCATCTTAAAGGGCCAGCCTTAGAGGGCCAGCTTAAAGGGCCAGCCTTAAGTGGCCAGCTTAAAGGGCCAGCCTTAAGTGGCCCAGCCTTAAAGGGCCAGTCTTAAAGGGCCAGCTTTACAGGGCCAGCTTAAAGGGCCAGCCTTAAAGGCACAGCTTAAAGGGCCAGCCTTAGAGGGCCAGCTTAAAGGGCCAGCCTTAAGGGGCCAGCCTTAAAGGGCCAGCCTTAAAGGGCCAGCCTTAAAGGGCCAGCCTCAGAGGGCCAGCCTTAAAGGGCCAGCTTAAAGGGCCAGCTTTAAAGGGCCAGCTTAAAGGGCCAGCCTTAAAGGGCCAGCCTTAAAGGGCCAGCTTAAAGGGCCAGCCTTAAAGGGCCAGACTTAGAGGGCCAGACTTAAAGGGCCATCTTAAAGGGCCAGGCTTAAAGGGCCAGCCTTAAGGGGCCAGCTTAAAGGGCCAGCTTTACAGGGCCAGCTTAAAGGGCCAGCCTTAGAGGGCCAGCTTAAAGGGCCAGCCCTAGAGGGCCAGCTTAAAGGGCCAGCCTTAAGGGGCCAGCTTAAAGGGCCAGCCTTAAAGGGCCAGCCTTAAAGGGCCAGCCTTAAAGGGCCAGCCTTAGAGGGCCAGCCTTAAAGGGCCAGCTTAAAGGGCCAGCCTTAAAGGGCCATCTTAAAGGGCCAGCCTTAAAGGGCCAGCCTTAAAGGGCCAGCCTTAAAGGGCCAGCCTTAAAGGGCCAGCTTAAAGGGCCAGCCTTAGAGGGCCAGCCTTAAGGGGCCAGCTTAAAGGGCCAGCCTTAAAGGGCCAGCCTTAAAGGGCCAGCCTTAGAGGGCCAGCTTAAAGGGCCAGCCTTAGAGGGCCAGCTTAAAGGGCCAGCCTTAAGGGGCCAGCTTAAAGGGCCAGCCTTAAAGGGCCAGCCTTAAAGGGCCAGTCTTAAAGGGCCAGCCTTAGAGGGCCAGCTTTAAAGGGCCAGCTTAAAGGGCCAGCCTTAAAGGGCCAGCTTAAAGGGCCAGCCTTAAAGGGCCAGCTTAAAGGGCCAGCCTTAGAGGGCCAGCTTAAAGGGCCAGCCTTAAGGGGCCAGCTTAAAGGGCCAGCCTTAAAGGGCCAGCTTAAAGGGCCAGCCTTAAAGGGCCAGCCTTAAAGGGCCAGCTTAAAGGGCCAGCTTAAAGGGCCGGCCTTAAAGGGCCAGCCTTAAAGGGCCAGCTTAAAGGGCCAGCCTTAAAGGGCCAGCTTAAAGAGCCAGCCTTAGAGAGCCAGCCTTAGAGGGCCAGCCTTAAGGGGCCAGCTTAAAGGGCCAGCCTTAAAGGGCCAGCCTTAGAGGGCCAGCTTAAAGGGCCAGCCTTAAAGGGCCAGCTTAAAGGGCCAGCCTTAGAGGGCCAGCCTTAAGGGGCCAGCTTAAAGGGCCAGCCTTAAGGGGCCAGCTTTAAAGGGCCAGTCTTAAAGGGCCAGCCTTAGAGGGCCAGCCTTGAAGGGCCAGCTTAAAGGGCCAGCCTTAAAGGGCCAGCTTAAAGGGCCGGCCTTAAAGGGCCGGCCTTAAAGGGCCAGCCTTAAAGGGCCAGCTTAAAGGGCCAGCCTTAAAGGGCCAGCACAAAGGGCCAGCCTTAGAGGGCCAGCCTTAAGGGGCCAGCTTAAAGGGCCAGCCTTAAAGGGCCAGCCTTAAAAGGCCAGCCTTAGAGGGCCAGTTTAAAGGGCCAGCCTTAAAGGGCCAGCCTTAAAGGGCCAGCTTAAAGGGCCAGCCTTAAAGGGCAAGCCTTAAAGGGCCAGCCTTAAAGGGCCAGCCTTAGAGGGCCAGCTTAAAGGGCCAGCCTTAAAGGGCCAGCCTTAGAGGGCCAGACTTAAAGGGCCATCTTAAAGGGCCAGGCTTAAAGGGCCAGCTTAAAGGGCCAGCCTTAGAGGGCCAGCTTAAAGGGCCAGCTTTAAGGGGCCAGCTTAAAGGGCCAGCCTTAAGGGGCCAGCTTAAAGGGCCAGCCTTAAAGGGCAAGCCTTAAAGGGCCAGCCTTAAAGGGCCAGCCTTAGAGGGCCAGCTTAAAGGGCCAGCCTTAAAGGGACAGCCTTAAAGGGACAGCCTTAAAGGGCCAGCTTAAAGGGCCAGCTTAAAGGGCCAGCCTTAAAGGGCAAGCCTTAAAGGGCCAGCTTAAAGGGCCAGCCTTAGAGGGCCAGCTTAAAGGGCCAGCCTTAAGGGGCAAGCTTTAAAGGGCCAGTCTTAAAGGGCCAGCCTTAGAGGGCCAGCCTTAAAGGGCCAGCTTAAAGGCCCAGCCTTAAAGGGCCAGCTTAAAGGGCCGGCCTTAAAGGGCCAGCCTTAAAGGGCCAGCTTAAAGGGCCAGCCTTAAAGGGCCAGCTTAAAGGGCCAGGCTTAGAGGGCCAGCCTTAAGGGGCCAGCTTAAAGGGCCAGCCTTAAAGGGCCAGCCTTAGAGGGCCAGCTTAAAGGGCCAGCCTTAGAGGGCCAGCTTAAAGGGCCAGCCTTAAGGGGCCAGCTTAAAGGGCCAGCCTTAAAGGGCCAGCCTTAAAGGGCCAGTCTTAAAGGGCCAGCTTAGAGGGCCAGCTTTAAAGGGCCAGCTTAAAGGGCCAGCATTAAAGGGCCAGCTTAAAGGGCCAGCCTTAAAGGGCCAGCCTTAGAGGGCCAGCTTAAAGGGCCAGCCTTAAGGGGCCAGCTTTAAAGGGCCAGTCTTATAGGGCCAGCCTTAGAGGGCCAGCCTTAAAGGGCCAGCTTAAAGGGCCAGCCTTAAAGGGCCAGCTTAAAGGGCCAGCCTTAGAGGGCCAGCTTAAAGGGCCAGCCTTAGAGGGCCAGCCTTAAGGGGCCAGCTTAAAGGGCCAGCCTTAGAGGGCCAGCTTAAAGGGCCAGCCTTAAAGGGCCAGCTTAAAAGGCCAGCCTTAGAGGGCCAGCTTTACAGGGCCAGCTTAAAGGGCCAGCCTTAAAGGGCCAGCCTTAAAGGGCCAGCTTAAATGGCCAGCCTTAAAGGGCCAGCCTTAGATGGCCAGCTTAAAGGGCAAGCCTTAGAGGGCCAGCTTTAAAGGGCCAGCTTAAAGGGCCAGCCTTAAAGGGCCAGCTTAAAGGGCCAGCCTTAGAGGGCCAGCTTAAAGGGCCAGCCTTAAGGGGCCAGCTTAAAGGGCCAGCCTTAAAGGGCAAGCCTTAAAGGGCCAGCCTTTCAGGGCCAGCCTTAGAGGGCCAGCTTAAAGGGCCAGCCTTAGAGGGCGAGCTTAAAGGGCCAGCCTTAAGGGGCCAGCTTAAAGGGCCAGCCTTAAAGGGCCAGCCTTAAAGGGCCAGCTTAAAGGGCCAGCCTTAAAGGGCCAGCTTAAAGGGCCAGCCTTAAAGGGCCAGCCTTAAATAGCCAGCTTGAATGGCCAGCCTTAAAGGGCCAGCTTAAAGGGCCAGCCTTAAAGGGCCAGCTTAAAGGGCCAGCCTTAGAGGGCAGGCCTTAAGGGGCCAGCTTAAAGGGCCAGCCTTAAAGGGCCAGCCTTAGAGGGCCAGCTTAAAGGGCCAGCCTTAAAGGGCCAGCCTTAAAGGGCCAGCTTAAAGGGCCAGCCTTAAAGGGCCAGCCTTAAAGGGCCAGCTTACAGGGCCAGCCTTAAAGGGCCAGCTTAAAGGGCCAGCCTTAGAGGGCCAGCCCTAAGGGGCCAGCTTAAAGGGCCAGCCTTAAAGGGCCAGCCTTAAAGGGCCAGCCTTAGAGGGCCAGCTTAAAGGGCCAGCCTTAAAGGGCCAGCTTAAAAGGCCAGCCTTAGAGGGCCAGCTTTACAGGGCCAGCTTAAAGGGCCAGCCTTAAAGGGCCAGCCTTAAAGGGCCA
This sequence comes from Doryrhamphus excisus, assembly GCF_037039965.1. Lineage (NCBI taxonomy): Eukaryota > Metazoa > Chordata > Actinopteri > Syngnathiformes > Syngnathidae > Doryrhamphus > Doryrhamphus excisus. The sequence goes on from NC_136375.1 coordinate 154,559, forward strand.
GCTTAAATGGCCAGCCTTAAAGGGCCAGCTTAAAGGGCCAGCCTTAAAGGGCAAGCCTTAAAGGGCCAGCCTTAAAGGGCCAGCCTTAGAGGGCCAGCTTAAAGGGCCAGCCTTAGAGGGCCAGCTTAAAGGGCCAGCCTTAAGGGGCCAGCTTAAAGGGCCAGCCTTAAAGGGCCAGCCTTAAAAGGCCAGTCTTAAAGGGCCAGCCTTAGAGGGCCAGCCTTAAAGGGCCAGCTTAAAGGGCCAGCCTTAAAGGGCCAGCCTTAGATGGCCAGCCTTAAGGGGCCAGCTTAAAGGGCCAGCCTTAAAGGGCCAGCCTTAAAGGGCCAGCCTTAAAGGGCCAGCCTTAAAGGGCCAGCCTTAGGGGGCCAGCCTTAAAGGGCCAGCTTAAAGGGCCAGCCTTTGAGGTCCAGCCTTAGAGGCCCAGCCTTAAAGGGCCAGTTTAAAGGGCCAGACTTAGATGGCCAGCCTTAAAGGGCCAGCCTTAAAGGGCAAGCCTTAAAGGGCCAGCCTTAAAGGGCCAGCCTTAGAGGGCCAGCTTAAAGGGCCAGCCTTAGAGGGCCAGCTTAAAGGGCCAGCCTTAAGGGGCCAGCTTAAAGGGCCAGCCTTAAAGGGCCAGCCTTAGAGGACCAGCCTTAAAGGGCCAGCTTAAAGGGCCAGCCTTAAAAGGCCAGCTTAAAGGGCCAGCCTTAAAGGGCCAGCTTAAAGGGCCAGCCTTAGATGGCCAGCCTTAAGGGGCCAGCTTAAAGGGCCAGCCTTAAAGGGCCAGCCTTAAAGGGCCAGCCTTAAAGGGCCGGCCTTAAAGGGCCAGCCTTAAAGGGCCAGCTTAAAGGGCCAGCCTTAAGGGGCCAGCTTAAAGGGCCAGCCTTAAAGGGCAAGCCTTAAAGGGCCAGCCTTAGAGGGCCAGCTTAAAGGGCCAGCCTTAGAGGGCCAGCTTAAAGGGCCAGCCTTAAGGGGCCAGCTTAAAGGGCCAGCCTTAAAGGGCCAGCTTTAAAGGGCCAGCTTAAAGGGCCAGCTTAAAGGGCCAGCCTTAAGGGGCCAGCTTAAAGGGCCAGCCTTAGAGGGCCAGCTTAAAGGGCCAGCCTTAGAGGGCCAGCTTAAAGGGCCAGCCTTAAGGGACCAGCTTAAAGGGCCAGCCTTAAAGGGCCAGCTTTAAAGGGCCAGCTTAAAGGGCCAGCTTAAAGGGCCAGCCTTAAAGGGCCAGCTTAAAGGGCCAGCCTTAAAGGGCCAGCTTAAAGGGCCAGCCTTAGAGGGCCAGCTTAAAGGGCCAGCCTTAAAGGGCCAGCTTAAAGGGCCAGCTTAAAGGGCCAGCCTTAGAGGGCCAGCTTAAAGGGCCAGCCTTAGAGGGCCAGCTTAAAGGGCCAGCCTTAAGGGACCAGCTTAAAGGGCCAGCCTTAAAGGGCCAGCTTTAAAGGGCCAGCTTAAAGGGCCAGCTTAAAGGGCCAGCCTTAAAGGGCCAGCTTAAAGGGCCAGCCTTAAAGGGCCAGCTTAAAGGGCCAGCCTTAGAGGGCCAGCTTAAAGGGCCAGCCTTAAAGGGCCAGCTTAAAGGGCCAGCTTAAAGGGCCAGCCTTAAAGGGCCAGCTTAAAGGGCCAGCCTTAGAGGGCCAGCTTTACAGGGCCAGCGTAAAGGGCCAGCTTAAAGGGCCAGCCTTAGAGGGCCAGCTTAAAGGGCCAGCCTTAAGGGGCCAGCTTAAAGGGCCAGCCTTAAAGGGCAAGCCTTAAAGGGCCAGCCTTAGAGGGCCAGCTTAAAGGGCCAGCCTTAGAGGGCCTGCTTAAAGGGCCAGCCTTAAAGGGCCAGCTTAAAGCGCCAGCCTTAAAGGGCCAGCTTAAAGGGCCAGCCTTAAAGGGCCGGCCTTAAAGGGCCAGCCTTAAAGGGCCAGCTTAAAGGGCCAGCCTTAAAGGGCCAGCTTAAAGGGCCAGCCTTAAAGGGCCAGCTTAAAGGGCCAGCCTTAGAGGGCCAGCTTTACAGGGCCAGCGTAAAGGGCCAGCTTAAAGGGCCAGCCTTAGAGGGCCAGCTTAAAGGGCCAGCCTTAAGGGGCCAGCTTAAAGGGCCAGCCTTAAAGGGCAAGCCTTAAAGGGCCAGCCTTAGAGGGCCAGCTTAAAGGGCCAGCCTTAGAGGGCCTGCTTAAAGGGCCAGCCTTAAGGGGCCAGCCTTAAAGGGCCAGCCTTAAGGGGCCATCTTAAAGGGCCAGTCTTAAAGGGCCAGCCTTAGAGGGCCAGCTTAAAGGGCCAGCCTTAGAGGGCCAGCTTAAAGGGCCAGGCTTAAGGGGCCAGCTTAAAGGGCCAGCCTTAAAGGGCCAGCCTTAAAGGGCCAGCCTTAAAGGGCCAGCCTTAAAGGGCCAGCCTTAAAGGGCCAGCCTTAGAGGGCCAGCCTTAAGGGGCCAGTCTTAAAGGGCCAGCCTTAGAGGGCCAGCCTTAAAGATCCAGCTTAAAGGGCCAGCCTTAAAGGGCCAGCTTAAAGGGCCAGCCTTAAAGGGCCAGCCTTAAAGGGCCAGCTTAAAGGGCCAGCCTTAAAGGGCCAGCCTTAAAGGGCCAGCTTAAAGGGCCAGCCTTAAAGGGCCAGCTTAAAGGGCCAGCCTTAGAGGGCCAGCCTTAAGGGGCCAGCTCTTTAAGGCTGGCCCTCTAAGGCTGGCCCTTTAAGGCTGGCCCTTTAAGGCTTGCCCTTTAAGGCTGGCCCTTTAAGCTGGCCCTTTAAGGCTGGCCCTTTAAGCTGGCCCTTTAAGGCTGGCCCTTTAAGGCTGGCCCTTTAAGCTGGCCCTTTAAGGCTGGCCCTTTAAGCTGGCCCTTTAAGGCTGGCCCTTTAAGGCTGGCCCTTTAAGCTGGCCCCTTAAGGCTGGCCCTTTAAGCTGGCCCTCTAAGGCTGGCCCTCTAAGGCTGGCCCTCTAAGGCTGGCCCTTTAAGGCTTGCCCTTTAAGGCTGGCCCTCTAAGGCTGGCCCTTTAAGCTGGCCCTATAAGGCTGGCCCTTTAAGCTGGCCCTTTAAAGCTGACCCTCTAAGGCTGGCCCTTTAAGCTGGCCCTTTAAGGCTGGCCCTTTAAGCTGGGCCTTTAAGGCTGGCCCTCTAAGGCTGGCCCTTTAAGGCTGGCCCTTTAAGCTGGGCCTTTAAGGCTGGCCCTCTAAGGCTGGCCCTTTAAGGCTGGCCCTCTAAGGCTGGCCCTTTCAGGCCAGAAACATGTAGCAACATGTCAGTCCACTTTACAAAATTTACCGGTAAATAATCCAACACTTATACATCCAATTCAAGATGGCCATCCTTCATAGTTGCAGTAAAAGTTCACTATTGGCATTCATCCCACTCTACTGTCTAGCAATGTGTTTAGCAGTTGAAATATGCATGTGCTGGAAATGGTGTGTTCCTAACGTCCGAGTGTACTCGGAAGATGAAAACTTGAGCTTCGTTGTCCTTCACATTGTCCCGGAACACATTGGGAGCGTTGTCTCCGTCAAAGGCAATATTAGCGACATCTGGTGGAAGAAGGAAGGCAAAGCAATCTCGCTACAACGAGTGAAAGACAGATCGCCATTACAAACAAAAATGCTTTAATTAGTTCATGTCATTAACAGTTCAATTGCTTGGTGGTCATTATATGCACAAGTTAGCGCCAAAATAACCAGTCCGTTTCAATGCGCGCTGTGACATAAGATGCTCATGACGTCAGCGGTCACGTGATGAAATGGTCACCATTTGGAAGCAGTGTGACTCAGGAAGACTTGACACACTTCGAGGCTTCGGGCTCATTTCACCATCTCTACTAAAAACAAATAGTTGATGGAAAAGCAGAAATCATGAAAATAATGCGTGTAACATCTATTCGCCTTCTTACAGTGTGCATGTTCATCGTTTCGTCGCATGCTTGAGCTTCATGGCCAATTTTTACACGGATTTACGCACCACATTTCCCAAAACGGTGGAAACTTTGGGTCTTGGGAGTTAACTCGGAGTTATGAGGGTGTTAGCGGAGCAATGCTGTCACCTAGTGGCGTTATGGCAGTACTGCAGTGATTTCAAATTGTCACTTTGTTCCAACGATTGAGGGAAGGTTGTCATGTAGCTATGATACCTATTAAGTATCCTCCCTGCTGCGTTAGGAACCTTGGGGGCTGGTCTACAATTGGGTGTGGAGGGGGTGAGGGGTTTCCTTGGGGCTACTCCTTTGCCCTCGGCATGGTTCTGGCTCGGTCACCCTTCTATTTTAACCGCACTAGATACAGGCACGGGACCCACCATAGCCCAGCTGTCCTCCACCTTGAACTACTTGACCAACCCATATATTCATACCGTATATAAACCACATAGAGGCCAGCCCTTTGGAGTGGGTCTCTTTAGTTGACTTATTTTTTATTGCATAATATACACAATGCCATTTCATCACACACATGGGTGAGGCGGGCTTGGCTGGGGTTCCAAGCAGCAATTGAAGACAAGGACAATCCTCCATGTCCAAAGCAGGGATGTCAGAGAGCGGGCGGCAGCAAAGATACGTCCAACAGTTGAGAGTCAGTGAAAGGGCTGCTGGAGTACACGACATCCTCGTCTGAGTTTGCAGCAGAGTCGTACAGCATGGGGTCCACGTCGAGATCCAAATGAGTCTCTAGGATGTCATCGCTCAGTCCTGAACCAACCACAAGAAAGACAGAGGAAGCAAAGTGCACAGTACGGGTCAAAGGTCACAACAACTAACCTTACATGAGACGTCAACACACGTTTGTCTCCATGAAGGTACAGTGCATCCGGAAAGTATTCACAGCGCTTCACTTTTTCTACATTTTGTCATGTTACATTCATGTTTTGAATATATTAAAAATAGAAAACCAAAAAAATCACATTTACATAAGTATTCACAGATCTTTCTACAGCTCAATTGGAGTCCACCTGCAGTAAATTCAGTTGATTGGACATGATTTGGAAATACAATAACTGTCTATATAAGGTCCCACAGTTGACTGTGCATGTCAGAGCACAAACGCCAAGCATGAAGTCAAAAGAACTGTCTGTAGACCTGCGAGACAGGATTGTCTTGAGGCACAAATCTGGGGAAGGATACAGAAACATTTCTGCTGCTTTGAAGGTCCCAATGAGCACAGTGGCCCCCATTATTCGACTAGTCAGGATAGAAGGAAAAATGAATGCAGCAATATATAGAGATATCCTGGATGAAAATATTGTGGGACCTTATATAGACAGTTATTATATTTTCCAAATCATGTCCAATCAACTGAATTTACTGCAGGTGGACTCCAATTACGCTGTAGAAAGATCTCAAGGATGATCAGTGGAAAAAAGATGCACCTGAGCTCAATTTTGAGCTTCATGGCAAAGGCTGTGACTACTTATGTAAATGTGATTTTTTGTTTTCTATTTTTAATAAATTCAAAAAAGTAAAAAAAAAACTTTTTCACATTGTCATAATGGAGTATTTTGAGGTAAGAGATTAAATTAATACAATTGGGAATGAGGCTGTAACTTGACAAAATGTGGAAAAAGTGAAGCGCTGTGAATACTTTCCGGATGTACTGTATGTGCCCTGGGATTGGCTGGCCACCGGTCCAGGGTGTACCCCGCCTCTCGCCCCAAATCAGGCTCCAGCATACCCCCACCCTAGTGAGGATAAGAGACATAGAAAATGAATGAATAACTAAACCATGTTGGTGTCATTCAACAGCTGTACTGTAATCTTACCTTGTCTAAGCTGTTGGGACCAAATTCTTGAGCGTCAACATCCTTCAGTATTCTGTTAAATGGATGGAGAATGCTGCACATGTAATTCATGTGGCAGCCAGAATATCTGTATTCATTAGTGCAGTCCAAAAAAGGAAAAGCAAGGCGATGGGGGCAGAAGGCATACCATGGAGCAGTCCAGAGACAAAAGAACTCCCAAAAACAGCTGGAGGAGGTCGCGGTCCACTGGGCAGTACACTGAAAAAAAATTTGGAGTGCCATTTACTTGAGAAAAGCTAGGTAACAATTTGCACGCACAATTCCCAAGCAACTTTTCCTTGGGAAATACTCTGGTCAAATTTACTTTTTTTGAATGAAAAAGGTACTCTTTGCTAGTAAATTTGACCCCAAACTACCTTTGAATCTACTTCAAAATCCATATAAATGTACTCGCTTTTCAGGATTGTTTAACTAGTTTTCCCTGACTTTATTTGAATATGATTGTGTAGTATTTTTTAAGATGGCCTTCTTTGAATGAAATGATCTTAACACATCTTCTACAAAACATTATTTCAAACCAGAACAGCTTCACTGCATTTGTACTAAAGCTGTATTTACTTCCAGATGACGGTGCACAAAAACGCAACACAGCCACAGGTTGAGGTACCTGTGAAATTAATTCAACATTTCATAACTAAACCAAAGACCTGGGATTTATTCCCTTAATTGGGAATCGTATTATTAGAATGATTATTTTTTGACTTCCACTTTCCTCATGCAGGTATGGACTTCCCACACTAGTGTGCCAGTCGCCTCCTTCTGGACTTTTGGTGTCTACTATACACTCAATTGGAGTCCACCTGCAGTAAATTCAGTTGATTGGACATGATTTGGAAATATAATAACCTTTTTCACATTGTCATAATGGAGTATTTTGAGCTAAGAGATTAAATTAATACAATTGGGAATGAGGCTGTAACTTGACAAAATGTGGAAAAAGTGAAGCGCTGTGAATACTTTCCGGATGCGCTGTATGTGCCCTGGGATTGGCTGGCCACCGGTCCAGGGTGTACCCCGCCTCTCGCCCCAAATCAGGCTCCAGCATACCCCCACCCTAGTGAGGATAAGAGACATAGAAAATGAATGAATAACTAAACCATGTTGGTGTCATTCAACAGCTGTACTGTAATCTTACCTTGTCTAAGCTGTTGGGACCAAATTCTTGAGCGTCAACATCCTTCAGTATTCTGTTAAATGGATGGTCAAATTTATATCTGGCCCTAACGAGCCCTAGCCAGCCCTAAAGAGCCCTGGCCCCAACTCGCCCTAGCCAGCCCTGGCCCCAACTCGCCCTAGCCCCAACTCGCCCTAGCCAGCCCTGGCCCCAACTCGCCCTAACTCGCCCTAGCCAGCCCTAAAGAGCCCTGGCCCCAACTCGCCCTAGCCAGCCCTAACTCGGCCCTAAAACCCTCCTCCAACCATAGCCCTAAAACCCTAACCCAAACATTCAAACGAGATCTATGTTGACTACTTACCCAACGGCGCAGCGCAGACTACTCATGTTTCCTTCGGTTAGCTGGTCCGTTGATACCACCATTCTCTGCCAGTCTGTCTTCTTCCTCTTTTGTTTCAACGCTCCAAGGCGTATTACTGCCCTCCACAGGTTGGGCACAAGTGTAAGAAGGCTGGGGGGGCTGGGGCGAGGGAGTGGGGGGCTGGGGTGTGGGACGGGGGAGGCTGGGCCTAAATGTAGAAGGCTGGGGGGCTCGGGGACTGGGGTGTGGAAGGCTGGGCCCAAATGAGGAAGGCAGGGGGTGAGGGAGGGGGGAGGCTGCTATTTCTACTTGCTATGTACTGCCAACTAGGGGTCACTTTAAAGTAATGCTATTCTACTCGGTAAATACCACCATCTCGTGGTCACTTTAATGGACTGCTGCTTCCAACAATGCAATCTCAATGGGCGACGTTTTTCGCCAGTAACTCCCCAACGAAAGGTCGTATAAACATAGAACCGACTTCTGCCTACACAAATTCAGCTGCAAGCTTTCCGTTGAGACCCCCAAGCCAAACAAACTTGGGTGCCCTCATTCCATCCCAAGACCTGCAAAACATCCTTACCGCCAAAGGACAAAACCCCTGAGACTCCAGCGCTACCCCCTGGGTCAGCACCCAGCGCAAACGCACGAGGAAAGAGAAAAACCTTGACCAAGGTCAGCCACCGGGAGAGGAATCCGGCGATTACGGTGACCAGCTGTCCCTGCTCTTGGATCTGATGGCGCGAGGGGAATCGGTTCCCCCCACTCCCCCACCAACCCGGGCCACAGAGGCCCTTCGGCGTTGGGAGTCAGAATTCGCTTTCTGTTGAGAACCCTAAGAAATTGAAAAATAGAATCCAGGAATCTGAACCTGTAAAACCTGTAAAACCTCATCCCAAGACCTGCAAAACATGCTTACCGCCGAAGGACAAAACCCCTGAGACTCCAGCGCTACCGCACGAGTAAAGAGAAAAACCTCGACCAAGGTCAGCCACCGGGAGAGGAATCCGACCATTACGGTGACCAGCTGTCCCTGCTCTTGGATCTGATGGCGCGAGGGGAATTGGTTCCCCCCACTCCCCCACCAACCCGGGCCACAGAGGCCCTTCGGCGTTGGGAGTCAGAATTCGCTTTCCGTTGAGAACCCTAAGAAATTGAAACCTGTGAAACCTGTGAAACCTGTGAAACCTGTGAAACCTGTGAAACCTGTGAAACCTGTGAAACCTGTGAAACCTGTGAAACCTGTGAAACCTGTGAAACCTGTGAAACCTGTGAAACCTGTGAAACCTGTGAAACCTGTGAAACCTGTGAAACCTGTGAAACCTGTGAAACCTGTGAAACCTGTAAAACCTGTAAAACCTGTAAAACCTGTAAAACCTGTAAAACCTGTAAAACCTGTAAAACCTGTAAAACCTGTAAAACCTTATCCCAAGACCTGCAAAACATCCTTACCGCCGAAGGACAAAACCCCTGAGACTCCAGCGCTACCGCACGAGTAAAGAGAAAAACCTCGACCAAGGTCAGCCACCGGGAGAGGAATCCGACGATTACGGTGACCAGCTGTCCCTGCTCTTGGATCTGATGGCGCGAGGGGAATCGGTTCCCCCCACTCCCCCACCAACCCAGGCCACAGAGGCCCTTCGGCGTTGGGAGTCAGAATTCGCTTTCCGTTGAGAACCCTAAGAAATTGAAAAATAGAATCCAGGAATATGAACCCTGTGAACCCTGTAAAACCTGTAAAACCTGTAAATCCTCATCCCAAGACCTGCAAAACATCCTTACCGCCGAAGGACAAAACCCCTGAGACTCCAGCGCTACCGCACGAGGAAAGAGAAAAACCTCGACCAAGGTCAGCCACCGGGAGAGGAATCCGACGATTACGGTGACCAGCTGTCCCTGCTCTTGGATCTGATGGCGCGAGGGGAATCGGTTCCCCCCACTCCCCCACCAACCCAGGCCACAGAGGCCCTTCGGCATTGGGAGTCAGAATTCGCTTTCCGTTGAGAACCCTAGAGAAATTGAAAAATAGAATCCAGGAATATGAACCTGAATATGAACCGACATTGCTTCAAACAATATTATGTGTGTTAGCCTGTTAAACTATTCAATCTGCAACATTTTACACACACACTGAATGTTGAACCTGAATTTGCCAACAAATAGTTTAACGTCTGTCACCCCCTTGTGACAGCTCTTAGTTTTCCTCAGTTCCTCGTTCATGCCCTTGTTTTGTATTTCCTTCCTGTGTTGCTCTGCTGTGTTTTCAGTTGATGTCCATTATCTCCCGCACCTGTTTCTCATTATTTGTGATGCCTATTTGGTTCAGGTGCGCGCTCCTTTCTTTGTTGGGTCATTGATGTTGTTTTCTCTGTTGAACATGCTAGTGCGTTGGTCTGCTGCATAGTATCAACAATAAATGCCTTTTTACCTGCTATTGGGTCCTCATCTCTGCATCCTGGGGTCGTGCCGTAAAGCTCCCAAGCCGGAACGTGACAACCTCTCTGTGCTAACCACAAAAAAGAAAATTAATTATCTAACCAGATCATTTAACTTTGAGACAGACAACATGTGGTGCTAAAGTTAGCTTTCTGCTTGTTTAAAGCATCGGCAGCTTACCGGAGCAAAGGTAGCTTAACACACAGCCAGTGCAATCCTAGCCTCAAGAGGCTGACACTGCACTTCCTGCAAGCCCTCCAAAATGCACGCCAGGTCCTCAACAACCAACCCCGCTGCAAATTAAAACAACCATGGCTGCGGTCACATGATGCACCGTCACCGGTACACGCCCAGTAATTTTATGCCTACCTTTCACATACGCTGCTGATGGCACGACAGACCAGAGCCCGCCACCGGAGCGCGCCAACACAGCCTCGACAGGTGAACAGCAAGGAACAATGAGCGCCCCGGTGACGCCAAGACCCATCAATAACCCTGGCACCGCCTCGCAATCGAGCCCCAACAGCTGATGCCAATTCAGGTGGAAGCGCAACAACGCTCAACCTACCAAAAATGCTGCACATGTAATTCATGTGGCAGCAAGAATATCTGTATTCATTAGTGCAGTTCATTAGTGGAGTGGAGTATTTTGAGGTAAGAGATTAAATTAATACAATTTGGAATGAGGCTGTAACTTGACAAAATGTGGAAAAAGTGAAGCGCTGTGAATACTTTCCGGATGCACTGTATGTGCCCTGGGATTGGCTGGCCACCGGTCCAGGGTGTACCCCGCCTCTCGCCCCAAATCAGGCTCCAGCATACCCCAACCCTAGTGAGGATAAGACATAGAAAAGAGTTTCTACCGGAGTGTCCACCAAACTTGACCTAAGAACCCAATGTAGCATGAAAACCAAATAAGACCTGAGACTAGTGTGCTTGGATATACGCAGCGCTCACTTTTGCATCACATCTGCCTCCCGTTTCTGCTGCTCAGTCGAGCGGTCGGAGTCTTTGGAAGTGAATTTAGCCTCATGATCACCACGAGGACATTTGCTCGGAATCAGCATCTGCAACAATTGCATGTGAAGTCTGGTGCGAGTTAAGACTAGAATGAGAGATCGCCTACCTTGAGTTCAGCTCGAAGAAGAATCTGACTCTCTGGGGAGGCGCCATCCAGATGGAACCACTGATCCAGGACCAGTTCTGGTTCCGAGAGCAGCTCTCTGATTGGGACGACTAAGGAACCCATGGGCAACGTCCAGCTGTGAGAGAGCTGGAGAAACAAAGTGTAAAGGTAGTAATACAAGTCAAGTTTGTTGATATCACATGGTGGAAATACTAAAAATAATATTGTTAACTTACCTTGACAACAACATTCTCTTCTCTAGGGTCATGAACCAGGAAGCAGAACGCCTCATTCCACTGAGGTGATGTCGTGCGATCACACACCTACAGCAAAGATGGACGTGTTAGTCCCGGATGCCAATACCCTGGTTATTATTTGGCTAGTTGCCACGCTTAGTAGTCTCACAGTAGTTTTGTGGGATGTTTTTCCAAGAAGCATATCCGCTCCCACTTTTGGCTCTTTTCCACTCTTTTCCACCTGTTGACACGCCACATGGGTCATAATAAAACACAGATCATGCCTCCTCAGTACCTCCTCGACTCACTTACTGGTAAACCATCTGCTTGTTCGATGAAGACAAACAAAAGTCCCACAGATGGAACGGCTTTGTTCTGGTAGGACTGCCTGGAGTAGAACTTGAGAATCTGAAGAGAATGGTTCGATATTAGTATTTTTTATAGTTGAATGAAGCATTAGTACGCTTTTTCTTCTTCTGGAAGCACCCCCCTTATCCAGTTGGTCTGCCTCCGAGGCTGTTGGAAGCCATTCCAGGATCAGGTGAACGCGACCTGACTTGACATCACTGAGCGTGTACTGATACACTGATACATAAAACACACACAATCCTTTGAATGCTTGAACAATTCAATGACAATAATATAAGCCGTTTCCATACCTGATCCGTGTACTGAGAATCAATTATGTCCTTCAGTTTGACCTTCAGCCTGCATGTTGAGAAACATGACAATTATTTCAACCACTTGATAATGGAATGGATTTCTTTTCTCTAATTCATGTTTATTTTTATTTATTTACACTGCAATATTTGATATTTATACATATATATTTAATATCATTTGCGTTCTACATGAATGTTCTAAATGATTCCAACCATATCAAATTCTACAACCTGTCTTTAATATACTGTAAGTGTGTGACATAATTTTTCTTGTGAATCGGACAATAAAGTGTAGATAAAGGAGGATGGCGGTGCTCTTCTCAATACTGGCATCGCTGCGCTGGAGGTAGTAAGCAGTATTATCAAGCAGTTGCAGTATGTGACAGTATCGATAATAACAACACTACTAATGTGTACTGGAAGCAGTACCTTCCCATAAAGTCATCCTTCATGTCCATGTCTTTATCAAACACCTCCAGATGTAACCTGATGGAGCAACAAAACTCATCATTTATCATCTGGTACATGTATTCATAATGTGACGAGTTGCTACTTTACTGTGGCCAGCAAGCTTTCTACAAATGGATTAAGGATTAAATATTCTAAAACAAAAGATTGGGCATTGATACTTTTATGTTGAAAGAACTCAATTGTACATCAATAACTCCTGTAACCACAAATCTCACTCTCTCAATTTCTGCGGCAGTTTTTCCTTGTGTATGGAAGGCATCAGCTGTCATTCAATATATAAGAACGTAGATCCTTGTCCGTTTCCAATTTCAAACCAATCTTCGACTTGAAAAAAGGTTTTGACACTGTAAAGCATAGAATAACCTAAACCATGTTGGTGTCATTCAACAGCTGTACTGTAATCTTACCTTGTCTAAGCTGTTGGGACCAAATTCTTGAGCGTCAACATCCTTCAGTATTCTGTTAAATGGATGGAGAATGCTGCACATGTAATTCATGTGGCAGCCAGAATATCTGTATTCATTAGTGCAGTCCAAAAAAGGAAAAGCAAGGCGATGGGGGCAGAAGGCATACCATGGAGCAGTCCAGAGACAAAAGAACTCCCAAAAACAGCTGGAGGAGGTCGCGGTCCACTGGGCAGTACACTGAAAAAAAATTTGGAGTGCCATTTACTTGAGCAAAGCTAGGTAACAATTTGCACGCACAATTCCCAAGCAACTTTTCCTTGGGAAATACTCTGGTCAAATTTACTTTTTTTGAATGAAAGAGGTACTCTTTGCTAGTAAATTTGACCCCAAACTACCTTTGAATCTACTTCAAAATCCATATAAATGTACTCGCTTTTCAGGATTGTTTAACTAGTTTTCCCTGACTTTATTTGGAGCAATTTATAAGTAATATTTACATGATTTAAGCTACCACCTACACCACTTTTCTAATATGATTGTGTAGTATTTTTTTAAGATGGCCTTCTTTGAATGAAATGATCTTAACACATCTTCTACAAAACATTATTTCAAACCAGAACAGCTTCACTGCATTTGTACTAAAGCTGTATTTACTTCCAGATGACGGTGCACAAAAACGCAACACAGCCACAGGTTGAGGTACCTGTGAAATTAATTCAACATTTCATAACTAAACCAAAGACCTGGGATTTATTCCCTTAATTGGGAATCGTATTATTAGAATGATTATTTTTTGACTTCCACTTTCCTCATGCAGGTATGGACTTCCCACACTAGTGTGCCAGTCGCCTCCTTCTGGACGTTTGGTGTCTACTATACACTCAATTGGAGTCCACCTGCAGTAAATTCAGTTGATTGGACATGATTTGGAAATATAATAACCTTTTTCACATTGTCATAATGGAGTATTTTGAGGTAAGAGATTAAATTAATACAATTTGGAATGAGGCTGTAACTTGACAAAATGTGGAAAAAAGTGAAGCGCTGTGAATACTTTCCGGATGCGCTGTATGTGCCCTGGGATTGGCTGGCCACCGGTCCAGGGTGTACCCCGCCTCTCGCCCCAAATCAGGCTCCAGCATACCCCCACCCTAGTGAGGATAAGAGACATAGAAAATGAATGAATAACTAAACCATGTTGGTGTCATTCAACAGCTGTACTGTAATCTTACCTTGTCTAAGCTGTTGGGACCAAATTCTTGAGCGTCAACATCCTTCAGTATTCTGTTAAATGGATGGTCAAATTTATATCTGGCCCTAACGAGCCCTAGCCAGCCCTAAAGAGCCCTGGCCCCAACTCGCCCTAGCCAGCCCTGGCCCCAACTCGCCCTAGCCCCAACTCGCCCTAGCCAGCCCTGGCCCCAACTCGCCCTAACTCGCCCTAGCCAGCCCTAAAGAGCCCTGGCCCCAACTCGCCCTAGCCAGCCCTAACTCGGCCCTAAAACCCTCCTCCAACCATAGCCCTAAAACCCTAACCCAAACATTCAAACGAGATCTATGTTGACTACTTACCCAACGGCGCAGCGCAGACTACTCATGTTTCCTTCGGTTAGCTGGTCCGTTGATACCACCATTCTCTGCCAGTCTGTCTTCTTCCTCTTTTGTTTCAACGCTCCAAGGCGTATTACTGCCCTCCACAGGTTGGGCACAAGTGTAAGAAGGCTGGGGGGGCTGGGGCGAGGGAGTGGGGGGCTGGGGTGTGGGACGGGTGAGGCTGGGCCTAAATGTAGAAGGCTGGGGGGCTCGGGGACTGGGGTGTGGAAGGCTGGGCCCAAATGAGGAAGGCAGGGGGTGAGGGAGGGGGGAGGCTGCTATTTCTACTTGCTATGTACTGCCAACTAGGGGTCACTTTAAAGTAATGCTATTCTACTCGGTAAATACCACCATCTCGTGGTCACTTTAATGGACTGCTGCTTCCAACAATGCAATCTCAATGGGCGACGTTTTTCGCCAGTAACTCCCCAACGAAAGGTCGTATAAACATAGAACCGACTTCTGCCTACACAAATTCAGCTGCAAGCTTTCCGTTGAGACCCCCAAGCCAAACAAACTTGGGTGCCCTCATTCCATCCCAAGACCTGCAAAACATCCTTACCGCCAAAGGACAAAACCCCTGAGACTCCAGCGCTACCCCCTGGGTCAGCACCCAGCGCAAACGCACGAGGAAAGAGAAAAACCTTGACCAAGGTCAGCCACCGGGAGAGGAATCCGGCGATTACGGTGACCAGCTGTCCCTGCTCTTGGATCTGATGGCGCGAGGGGAATCGGTTCCCCCCACTCCCCCACCAACCCGGGCCACAGAGGCCCTTCGGCGTTGGGAGTCAGAATTCGCTTTCTGTTGAGAACCCTAAGAAATTGAAAAATAGAATCCAGGAATATGAACCTGTAAAACCTGTAAAACCTCATCCCAAGACCTGCAAAACATGCTTACCGCCGAAGGACAAAACCCCTGAGACTCCAGCGCTACCGCACGAGTAAAGAGAAAAACCTCGACCAAGGTCAGCCACCGGGAGAGGAATCCGACCATTACGGTGACCAGCTGTCCCTGCTCTTGGATCTGATGGCGCGAGGGGAATTGGTTCCCCCCACTCCCCCACCAACCCGGGCCACAGAGGCCCTTCGGCGTTGGGAGTCAGAATTCGCTTTCCGTTGAGAACCCTAAGAAATTGAAACCTGTGAAACCTGTGAAACCTGTAAAACCTGTAAAACCTGTAAAACCTGTAAAACCTGTAAAACCTGTAAAACCTGTAAAACCTGTAAAACCTGTAAAACCTGTAAAACCTGTAAAACCTGTAAAACCTGTAAAACCTGTAAAACCTGTAAAACCTGTAAAACCTGTAAAACCTGTAAAACCTGTAAAACCTGTAAAACCTGTAAAACCTGTAAAACCTGTAAAACCTGTAAAACCTGTAAAACCTGTAAAACCTGTAAAACCTGTAAAACCCGTAAAACCTGTAAAACCCGTAAAA
The DNA here is from genome assembly GCF_037039965.1 of Doryrhamphus excisus. Lineage (NCBI taxonomy): Eukaryota > Metazoa > Chordata > Actinopteri > Syngnathiformes > Syngnathidae > Doryrhamphus > Doryrhamphus excisus. The sequence continues at coordinate 170,119 of NC_136375.1, forward strand.
CCCGTAAAACCCGTAAAACCCGTAAAACCCGTAAAACCCGTAAAACCCGTAAAACCCGTAAAACCCGTAAAACCCGTAAAACCCGTAAAACCCGTAAAACCCGTAAAACCCGTAAAACCCGTAAAACCCGTAAAACCCGTAAAACCCGTAAAACCCGTAAAACCCTGTAAAACCCTGTAAAACCCTGTAAAACCCTGTAAAACCCTGTAAAACCCTGTAAAACCCTGTAAAACCCTGTAAAACCCTGTAAAACCCTGTAAAACCCTGTAAAACCTTATCCCAAGACCTGCAAAACATCCTTACCGCCGAAGGACAAAACCCCTGAGACTCCAGCGCTACCGCACGAGTAAAGAGAAAAACCTCGACCAAGGTCAGCCACCGGGAGAGGAATCCGACGATTACGGTGACCAGCTGTCCCTGCTCTTGGATCTGATGGCGCGAGGGGAATCGGTTCCCCCCACTCCCCCACCAACCCAGGCCACAGAGGCCCTTCGGCGTTGGGAGTCAGAATTCGCTTTCCGTTGAGAACCCTAAGAAATTGAAAAATAGAATCCAGGAATATGAACCCTGTGAACCCTGTGAACCCTGTAAAACCTGTAAAACCTGTAAATCCTCATCCCAAGACCTGCAAAACATCCTTACCGCCGAAGGACAAAACCCCTGAGACTCCAGCGCTACCGCACGAGGAAAGAGAAAAACCTCGACCAAGGTCAGCCACCGGGAGAGGAATCCGACGATTACGGTGACCAGCTGTCCCTGCTCTTGGATCTGATGGCGCGAGGGGAATCGGTTCCCCCCACTCCCCCACCAACCCAGGCCACAGAGGCCCTTCGGCATTGGGAGTCAGAATTCGCTTTCCGTTGAGAACCCTAGAGAAATTGAAAAATAGAATCCAGGAATATGAACCTGAATATGAACCGACATTGCTTCAAACAATATTATGTGTGTTAGCCTGTTAAACTATTCAATCTGCAACATTTTACACACACACTGAATGTTGAACCTGAATTTGCCAACAAATAGTTTAACGTCTGTCACCCCCTTGTGACAGCTCTTAGTTTTCCTCAGTTCCTCGTTCATGCCCTTGTTTTGTATTTCCTTCCTGTGTTGCTCTGCTGTGTTTTCAGTTGATGTCCATTATCTCCCGCACCTGTTTCTCATTATTTGTGATGCCTATTTGGTTCAGGTGCGCGCTCCTTTCTTTGTTGGGTCATTGATGTTGTTTTCTCTGTTGAACATGCTAGTGCGTTGGTCTGCTGCATAGTATCAACAATAAATGCCTTTTTACCTGCTATTGGGTCCTCATCTCTGCATCCTGGGGTCGTGCCGTAAAGCTCCCAAGCCGGAACGTGACAACCTCTCTGTGCTAACCACAAAAAAGAAAAATAATTATCTAACCAGATCATTTAACTTTGAGACAGACAACATGTGGTGCTAAAGTTAGCTTTCTGCTTGTTTAAAGCATCGGCAGCTTACCGGAGCAAAGGTAGCTTAACACACAGCCAGTGCAATCCTAGCCTCAAGAGGCTGACACTGCACTTCCTGCAAGCCCTCCAAAATGCACGCCAGGTCCTCAACAACCAACCCCGCTGCAAATTAAAACAACCATGGCTGCGGTCACATGATGCACCGTCACCGGTACACGCCCAGTAATTTTATGCCTACCTTTCACATACGCTGCTGATGGCACGACAGACCAGAGCCCGCCACCGGAGCGCGCCAACACAGCCTCGACAGGTGAACAGCAAGGAACAATGAGCGCCCCGGTGACGCCAAGACCCATCAATAACCCTGGCACCGCCTCGCAATCGAGCCCCAACAGCTGATGCCAATTCAGGTGGAAGCGCAACAACGCTCAACCTACCAAAAATGCTGCACATGTAATTCATGTGGCAGCAAGAATATCTGTATTCATTAGTGCAGTTCATTAGTGGAGTGGAGTATTTTGAGGTAAGAGATTAAATTAATACAATTTGGAATGAGGCTGTAACTTGACAAAATGTGGAAAAAGTGAAGCGCTGTGAATACTTTCCGGATGCACTGTATGTGCCCTGGGATTGGCTGGCCACCGGTCCAGGGTGTACCCCGCCTCTCGCCCCAAATCAGGCTCCAGCATACCCCAACCCTAGTGAGGATAAGACATAGAAAAGAGTTTCTACCCGAGTGTCCACCAAACTTGACCTAAGAACCCAATGTAGCATGAAAACCAAATAAGACCTGAGACTAGTGTGCTTGGATATACGCAGCGCTCACTTTTGCATCACATCTGCCTCCCGTTTCTGCTGCTCAGTCGAGCGGTCGGAGTCTTTGGAAGTGAATTTAGCCTCATGATCACCACGAGGACATTTGCTCGGAATCAGCATCTGCAACAATTGCATGTGAAGTCTGGTGCGAGTTAAGACTAGAATGAGAGATCGCCTACCTTGAGTTCAGCTCGAAGAAGAATCTGACTCTCTGGGGAGGCGCCATCCAGATGGAACCACTGATCCAGGACCAGTTCTGGTTCCGAGAGCAGCTCTCTGATTGGGACGACTAAGGAACCCATGGGCAACGTCCAGCTGTGAGAGAGCTGGAGAAACAAAGTGTAAAGGTAGTAATACAAGTCAAGTTTGTTGATATCACATGGTGGAAATACTAAAAATAATATTGTTAACTTACCTTGACAACAACATTCTCTTCTCTAGGGTCATGAACCAGGAAGCAGAACGCCTCATTCCACTGAGGTGATGTCGTGCGATCACACACCTACAGCAAAGATGGACGTGTTAGTCCCGGATGCCAATACCCTGGTTATTATTTGGCTAGTTGCCACGCTTAGTAGTCTCACAGTAGTTTTGTGGGATGTTTTTCCAAGAAGCATATCCGCTCCCACTTTTGGCTCTTTTCCACTCTTTTCCACCTGTTGACACGCCACATGGGTCATAATAAAACACAGATCATGCCTCCTCAGTACCTCCTCGACTCACTTACTGGTAAACCATCTGCTTGTTCGATGAAGACAAACAAAAGTCCCACAGATGGAACGGCTTTGTTCTGGTAGGACTGCCTGGAGTAGAACTTGAGAATCTGAAGAGAATGGTTCGATATTAGTATTTTTTATAGTTGAATGAAGCATTAGTACGCTTTTTCTTCTTCTGGAAGCACCCCCCTTATCCAGTTGGTCTGCCTCCGAGGCTGTTGGAAGCCATTCCAGGATCAGGTGAACGCGACCTGACTTGACATCACTGAGCGTGTACTGATACACTGATACATAAAACACACACAATCCTTTGAATGCTTGAACAATTCAATGACAATAATATAAGCCGTTTCCATACCTGATCCGTGTACTGAGAATCAATTATGTCCTTCAGTTTGACCTTCAGCCTGCATGTTGAGAAACATGACAATTATTTCAACCACTTGATAATGGAATGGATTTCTTTTCTCTAATTCATGTTTATTTTTATTTATTTACACTGCAATATTTGATATTTATACATATATATTTAATATCATTTGCGTTCTACATGAATGTTCTAAATGATTCCAACCATATCAAATTCTACAACCTGTCTTTAATATACTGTAAGTGTGTGACATAATTTTTCTTGTGAATCGGACAATAAAGTGTAGATAAAGGAGGATGGCGGTGCTCTTCTCAATACTGGCATCGCTGCGCTGGAGGTAGTAAGCAGTATTATCAAGCAGTTGCAGTATGTGACAGTATCGATAATAACAACACTACTAATGTGTACTGGAAGCAGTACCTTCCCATAAAGTCATCCTTCATGTCCATGTCTTTATCAAACACCTCCAGATGTAACCTGATGGAGCAACAAAACTCATCATTTATCATCTGGTACATGTATTCATAATGTGACGAGTTGCTACTTTACTGTGGCCAGCAAGCTTTCTACAAATGGATTAAGGATTAAATATTCTAAAACAAAAGATGCAGATTGGGCATTGATACTTTTATGTTGAAAGAACTCAATTGTACATCAATAACTCCTGTAACCACAAATCTCACTCTCTCAATTTCTGCGGCAGTTTTTCCTTGTGTATGGAAGGCATCAGCTGTCATTCAATATATAAGAACGTAGATCCTTGTCCGTTTCCAATTTCAAACCAATCTTCGACTTGAAAAAAGGTTTTGACACTGTAAAGCATAGAATAACCTAAACCATGTTGGTGTCATTCAACAGCTGTACTGTAATCTTACCTTGTCTAAGCTGTTGGGACCAAATTCTTGAGCGTCAACATCCTTCAGTATTCTGTTAAATGGATGGAGAATGCTGCACATGTAATTCATGTGGCAGCCAGAATATCTGTATTCATTAGTGCAGTCCAAAAAAGGAAAAGCAAGGCGATAGGGGCAGAAGGCATACCATGGAGCAGTCCAGAGACAAAAGAACTCCCAAAATCAGCTGGAGGAGGTCGCGGTCCACTGGGCAGTACACTGAAAAAAAATTTGGAGTGCCATTTACTTGAGCAAAGCTAGGTAACAATTTGCACGCACAATTCCCAAGCAACTTTTCCTTGGGAAATACTCTGGTCAAATTTACTTTTTTTGAATGAAAAGGGTACTCTTTGCTAGTAAATTTGACCCCAAACTACCTTTGAATCTACTTCAAAATCCATATAAATGTACTCGCTTTTCAGGATTGTTTAACTAGTTTTCCCTGACTTTATTTGGAGCAAATTATAAGTAATATTTACATGATTTAAGCTACCACCTACACCACTTTTCTAATATGATTGTGTAGTATTTTTTTTAAGATGGCCTTCTTTGAATGAAATGATCTTAACACATCTTCTACAAAACATTATTTCAAACCAGAACAGCTTCACTGCATTTGTACTAAAGCTGTATTTACTTCCAGATGGCGGTGCACAAAAACACAACACAGCCACAGGTTGAGGCACCTGTGAAATTAATTCAACATTTCATAACTAAACCAAAGACCTGGGATTTATTCCCTTAATTGGGAATCATATTATTAGAATGATTATTTTTGACTTCCACTTTCCTCATGCAGGTATGGACTTCCCACACTAGTGTGCCAGTCGCCTCCTTCTGGACGTTTGGTGTCTACTATACACTCAGTTGGAGTCCACCTGCAGTAAATTCAGTTGATTGGACATGATTTGGAAATATAATAACTGTCTATATAAGGTCCCACAGTTGACTGTGCATGTCAGAGCACAAACGCCAAGCATGAAGTCAAAAGAACTGTCTGTAGACCAGCGAGACAGGATTGTCTTGAGGCACAAATCTGGGGAAGGATACAGAAACACTTCAGCTGCTTTGAAGGTCCCAATGAGCACAGTGGCCTCCATCCCTACAGTGAAGCATGGTGGTGGCAGCATCATGCAGCAGCAGCAGGAACTGGCAGACTAGTCAGGATAGAAGGAAAAATGAATGCAACAATATATAGAGATATCCTGGATGAAAATATTGCTGCATTCATTTTTCCTTCTATCCTGGCTAGTCGAATAATGGGGGCCACTGTGCTCATTGGGACCTTCAAAGCAGCAGAAATGTTTCTGTATCCTTCCCCAGATTTGTGCCTCAAGACAATCCTGTCTCGCAGGTCTACAGACAGTTCTTTTGACTTCATGCTTGGCGTTTGTGCTCTGACATGCACAGTCAACTGTGGGACCTTATATAGACAGTTATTATCTCAAGGATGATCAGTGGAAAAAAGATGCACCTGAGCTCAATTTTGAGCTTCATGGCAAAGGCTGTGAATGTAAATGTGATTTTTTTGTTTTCTATTTTTAATAAATTCAAAAAAGTAAAAAAAAAAACTTTTTCACATTGTCATAATGGAGTATTTTGTGTAGAATTTTGAGGTAAGAGATTAAATTAATACAATTGGGAATGAGGCTGTAACTTGACAAAATGTGGAAAAAGTGAAGCGCTGTGAATACTTTCCGGATGTACTGTATGTGCCCTGGGATTGGCTGGCCACCGGTCCAGGGTGTACCCCGCCTCTCGCCCCAAATCAGGCTCCAGCATACCCCCACCCTAGTGAGGATAAGAGACATAGAAAATGAATGAATAACTAAACCATGTTGGTGTCATTCAACAGCTGTACTGTAATCTTACCTTGTCTAAGCTGTTGGGACCAAATTCTTGAGCGTCAACATCCTTCAGTATTCTGTTAAATGGATGGAGAATGCTGCACATGTAATTCATGTGGCAGCCAGAATATCTGTATTCATTAGTGCAGTCCAAAAAAGGAAAAGCAAGGCGATAGGGGCAGAAGGCATACCATGGAGCAGTCCAGAGACAAAAGAACTCCCAAAATCAGCTGGAGGAGGTCGCGGTCCACTGGGCAGTACACTGAAAAAAAATTTGGAGTGCCATTTACTTGAGAAAAGCTAGGTAACAATTTGCACGCACAATTCCCAAGCAACTTTTCCTTGGGAAATACTCTGGTCAAATTTACTTTTTTTGAATGAAAAAGGTACTCTTTGCTAGTAAATTTGACCCCAAACTACCTTTGAATCTACTTCAAAATCCATATAAATGTACTCGCTTTTCAGGATTGTTTAACTAGTTTTCCCTGACTTTATTTGGAGCAAATTATAAGTAATATTTACATGATTTAAGCTACCACCTACACCACTTTTCTAATATGATTGTGTAGTATTTTTTTAAGATGGCCTTCTTTGAATGAAATGATCTTAACACATCTTCTACAAAACATTATTTCAAACCAGAACAGCTTCACTGCATTTGTACTAAAGCTGTATTTACTTCCAGATGACGGTGCACAAAAACACAACACAGCCACAGGTTGAGGCACCTGTGAAATGAATTCAACATTTCATAACTAAACCAAAGACCTGGGATTTATTCCCTTAATTGGGAATCGTATTATTAGAATGATTATTTTTTGACTTCCACTTTCCTCATGCAGGTATGGACTTCCCACACTAGTGTGCCAGTCGCCTCCTTCTGGACGTTTGGTGTCTACTATACACTCAATTGGAGTCCACCTGCAGTAAATTCAGTTGACTGGACATGATTTGGAAATACAATAACTGTCTATATAAGGTCCCACAGTTGACTGTGCATGTCAGAGCACAAACGCCAAGCATGAAGTCAAAAGAACTGTCTGTAGACCTGCGAGACAGGATTGTCTTGAGGCACAAATCTGGGGAAGGATACAGAAACATTTCTGCTGCTTTGAAGGTCCCAATGAGCACAGTGGCCCCCATTATTCGACTAGCCAGGATAGAAGGAAAAATGAATGCAGCAATATTTTCATCCAGGATATCTCTATATATTGTTGCATTCATTTTTCCTTCTATCCTGACTAGTCTGCCAGTTCCTGCTGCTGAAAAACATCCCCACAGCATGATGCTGCCACCACCATGCTTCACTGTAGGGATGGAGGCCACTGTGCTCATTGGGACCTTCAAAGCAGCAGAAATGTTTCTGTATCCTTCCCCAGATTTGTGCCTCAAGACAATCCTGTCTCGCAGGTCTACAGACAGTTCTTTTGACTTCATGCTTAGCGTTTGTGCTCTGACATGCACAGTCAACTGTGGGACCTTATATAGACAGTTATTATCTCAAGGATGATCAGTGGAAAAAAGATGCACCTGAGCTCAATTTTGAGCTTCATGGCAAAGGCTGTGAATACTTATGTAAATGTGATTTTTTTGTTTTCTATTTTTAATAAATTCAAAAAAGTAAAAAAAAAAACTTTTTCACATTGTCATAATGGAGTATTTTGAGGTAAGAGATTAAATTAATACAATTGGGAATGAGGCTGTAACTTGACAAAATGTGGAAAAAGTGAAGCGCTGTGAATACTTTCCGGATGTACTGTATGTGCCCTGGGATTGGCTGGCCACCGGTCCAGGGTGTACCCCGCCTCTCGCCCCAAATCAGGCTCCAGCATACCCCCACCCTAGTGAGGATAAGAGACATAGAAAATGAATGAATAACTAAACCATGTTGGTGTCATTCAACAGCTGTACTGTAATCTTACCTTGTCTAAGCTGTTGGGACCAAATTCTTGAGCGTCAACATCCTTCAGCATTCTGTTAAATGGATGGAGAAATCATTTCAATTATGGCAACTACAAAATCTAAAATCATCACAATGGTTAGTAGTCCAAACGACAAAGCTGCTTGACAATATTTGTTGGGTTTTTTTTTTGTTTTTTTTTTTTTAAACAAAACACTCAAAATCAACTTACTTCTTAACCCTAAGATGCATGAGTGACTGGACCCTACACTCTTCCATAAGAGTCCATATTTCTTGAAATGTATAAAAGCTAAGTTAAAAATTTGAATGGTATTATATTGAAAACATGTTTTTTTTCGGAATAACTGGAATATGAAATGATAAAAAAAAATTCATTATGAAGATATTTCAAGAAAACAACCTGACTGGGTCATTTTTGACCCACTTATGCATCTATGGGTTAATACACATTTTTCATCTGTGTCTTGAAACCTAACCTAAACAAAACTCTTTTTTCCTCACAACGGGATATCGTTGAGGAACTCCATTATCCAACTCTTTAAATCAATAAAACTTAAAAGGCTAAACTGCCATTTCCAGATTCAAATAACCATATACATATTGTAATGTTACCTTCTGTAGGGGTTGGCCACCTTGACCCCGGCGGCGGCCTCTCTGTGGCGCGTCCTTCACCCCAGGTGTCTAGAGATGGTGTATGTGTATAGGTGAAATTAAAGTTCCAAAATTCACTTCCATGGAATACTTGTCACAAACAAAAACTCCCGCTCCCCGACGGTATCCACAAGACTCAGGTCGCTAGCATACTTCAACAAATGTTTGCGCTACACGCGGTTCCCATGGCTTAGAGGACACTGCTGCTGCCAAAATAATCACATAACATATATAAAAGGGACGAATCCTTACACATTTAATAAACATAAAAATCTCCTGTTCTGCAACCGAAAACAGCTCGCAGTTGATAGCGAGCTAGCTAGCTAGCTAGCTAGCTGGCTGGCAGGCTAAAGGTAAGCTAATGCTAACGTCGCGTATGTCACATTATGACACTGACGTAAACATTGAACAGGAACAGGAAAGGTGACAGAAAACAAGTCAGATAAGCATATGACCTACCCATATGGCTCCACATCGATGAATTTCCTTGTTAAACGACTGTCCACGTCGTCTTCCGTCGTCTTCCATCGTCTTCCCGTGAAAACATGGCGCCCTCGAACTTCGCCTTGGGAAGTCTGAGCTCAAACGATCCTCTGACGCATGCGCAGAATGGCATGGCACAAGGTGGCCATGTTCACTGTGAGTAGCTGCTGCAATCAATTACAGGTGTGACCGGTGGACCAGCCTCCTGCCATAGAAGGGAGTTCTGTAAAACAAAAAAAGGAGGGAAAGCGCAGTCAATATGCTTTCAAACTATATAGAATTCAGCCTGCTGTCTGCTTTAGTTTTTTGAATATGAGCCTCTGAAGTTGAAGGCCGTGTGCTACTTAAGCTAGCTCAATGTATGCCGTTTAAAGGTCACTTAAAGCCATTTAACAATTATAATGTTTTAATAGCGTGTACAAAGAGTACAGAGAGTTTGCGTACTTACTACTCACACTTGTTCAATTTTCTTCAAAGTGCGTAAGAAGCAGGTTGCCCTCAGGCCGTCCCTCTTTTATTTGAAACCGCTCTATAGCGTGCCGGGCGGGGCTTCCGGCCGTCCGTGCTTCATCTGAATGTTGCGACCATCGTTTCCGGAAAGTGCGTCATGGCCCTTTAAGAAAAATGGCATTGTGGGAAGTCTGTGTGCTGTAGTTCTGCGTTTTTGGCACTAGGTGTCTCTGTTCTGCTTGTACACAGTGTGAACGCACTTAAGTGCAAGTATGCAAGTGTATGTTAAAAGTTGGCTTCTGCATGCATGTGCTTCTACCATATAAGACCATTCACTCGGGAAAGAGACGCCCACAGGAGGACTGAGGCTTCCAAAAGAAGACTTTGACTTTGTACCGCCCATAAGCGAGATAGGTCAGAGTCATCCAAGCTCTCGTCCACCTGTTATTTTTGGAGAAAAGGTCTCTGATTTGCTGTGCTAACCCACTGTTCTTTTAAGGAGAAGGACCTTTGGTCAAGCAACTTTTTCCTACGGAGCGACAAATTCTTGGAACTCCGCACCAAGTGCCTGATCTACCCACTATTGCTTCATTTTCCAAGCATCTTCAACTTTGGAAAATCAAACCCGTTGCCACTGATTGTGATCATTTTTAACTTGTCCACTGCTGCTGATTTGTTGTGTGTTATTATCTATTGTATGTTATAATGTTGCATTTTTACATAGTTGGGTAGCCACAAATTATAACTGCTAATTCATTATTGTAGTATGTCATAAGTCTGTAATTCTGTCATCATTTATCTTTTATTCTTAGGCAGGAGAGCAACGTGCAATTCAACAAGCACTTTATATTTCTGTTCTATACACTCTAAAAAAAAATATAGTGGCTCAGCTTAATTCAATGAAGGTAACAATTTGCGTCAATCTTTTTAAGAAATTCCAACTAAAACCTTTCAGTAAATCCAACAAGTCTTTTAATGTTAGAAACTAAGTTATTTAAGGACAACCGACATGATTTACTTCATCCTGCAAACAGTTAATTAAGGTGAACCAACTTCATTTTAATAAAATGGTTCAAGTTCAATTCAGGTGAACCAACTCAATTTTAATAAAATGGTTCAAGTTCAATTCAGGTGAACCAACTCAATTTTAATAAAATGGTTAAAGTTCAATGAAGTTGTCAATATAATTAATTTAAGCTATTCCAGCTCATTTGTTTTTCATTCCTCATCACAAATATTTCAAATTGTTTTCTCAATTGTTTTTTTTATCAATAACATTAATTTTATGAACATAAATACAGTTCAGTCAGTTTAATGGTCAAACTTGTTTATTACATATAATCAGTGGTGGAAAGTAACGGAGTAAATTTACTTGAGTACAGATTTTAAGGATTTGTACTTTACTCGAGTAGAAAATTGATTTCATACTCTTACTCGAGTAACATTTTGACAGAGCTACTTTTACTTGTAGTGGAGTAAATTTGACAAGGAGGATTTGTACTCTTACTCAAGTACTGAAGTCGTGTACTCACTCCACCACTGCATATAATGGCCAACTTGTCCAACTGTTTACCATCAAATAAACATGGAGGAGCTCCAAATGAAGACATGAAATCAAATATTACATATTATACATATTTCTTCCTGAAGAATATTGAAACATATTTTACATAGCAGTCATACTTCTTCCAAAAAAGAACACAGAATATATCAAATGTGTACGTATGTATGTAGGTCTAAATATTGACAGCTAACAGCTCAAAAGTAAAAAAAAAAAATGACAAACTAGTCTTCAAAATGATCCTTCAAAGAAATGACTTGTATTAAACTGCATTAAACATAACAGTGAAATTAGAATGCAGCCTAATTTTCAGTGCAGCAGTTTAGCTTTTAGAGACATTACCTTGGGACTTGCTCTCAGAGCATCCAGCTCAAGGAATATCTTTTGAAATACCTCAAAAGTGCTTTTCAGGTAACTCTTTTGGGTAACTCAGGTTGAGTGCATACATTAGTCCCATGAGCAAGGCACATGCTCTTGGGACAGTCAGGCCATCCAGGACTTCTGCTCCCTCAATCACCACTGTTGCGTTGGCTGGTTCAGATGCCCCTCTGCTCACAACAATCTTCATCACTTCATCACCATTCTGGCATAAGTAGATCAGAGTCAACATCAGTGTTTTTTGTCTTATGTAAAAACAAGAATAATGTACAGTGAATCTGCACTTGGGTTAACTTCAGGATTTAACGTGGGCTTTGGGGACGGCTGTTTAGTAGCAAAACAAACATTTTTAATGACATACTTTTGACAAACAAACGCTGCCCATAAAGTTCTGATAAAACGTAGAAAACTTTCACTTTTCACCAAACTTCCTGAATATATCACTGATGGTCCTGATTTTGGTTCCTATCATTCAGTTGCACCCAGTCATTCAGTCTGCCACCCCTAAATACTGCCCAGGTTAAATCCTTGAAGTTGAAGTGTTGGATTACTTAGCAGCTGTTCTTTAAAGAGATCCTCCTCCTGTTCTCTCAGGTACACGATTAGGCTACGGATTGCAGCTTCTCTCCTACTTTCTACCGACTGGTCCTGTAAATAAAATAATACAAGAAAATGAAACAATCTTTAAAAAGATGAATTTATGATTTATTGATTGAAATATTTATTTAACTAACCCATCAACACCTCCTAAAAATAAAGTGATTTTTCTTTCTATTTGAAATGAACCTTGTTACATTTATTTATACCTCTAGCAGCATGTTCTTTATGTGCTGAATCTCCTCCTCTTGAGGACACCAGTGCCATTATTTTTGGGGTATACTGGTCCAGTTTTGCCATGAATGTTCTCTCAAGGCAACCAGCGGTGATCCTTCTGAATTCTTCATTTATCTGTATAAAATACAAATAAAAAGGTGCAATTTGTTCATGTAGTAAATTGACTGACATAGCACATACTGCAAACCATTTTATAAAACAATATTAACCTGAGTTGCATCGAAAAGAGCCGGCCATCGGTCTCTTATGTCACAGATTTGTGGTGCTTGCGGTGCAACTTCCTGCCTGCGAATGGAGAAAGTCTTTGCCATTTTCTCACTGATGACCTGGCAGTTGTTCCTCTTCTTTACTTCATCAAGGAGCTCCAAAGTTCCTTCTGTTTCTCCTTGTGGGTGAGGAGGTAAATAGTTCACCTCTGCCTGCCCTTCTTGGCTTTTTTTTTGGATATTCTTTGCAGGGGCTTTCTCATGCTCTATGCTCGCTTCTTTCTGAGAGAGTTCACATCAAGCTCAGGGCATCCTAGCCCTCTCCATTTAGATCTATAGCTGGCCATTTTATGTTTTAGTCTTTGTTGCCATGCGTAGCATCCATTATATGACCCTGGTTCTTTAAGGCAAGGATGCTTCTGAATCAGTGCCTCAGCAACATGGTTAAACTGCGCACTAGTGGGGTAAGATGCTTTCAGCCAGCTTCTCAAGGATGTCTGGAGGCAAAGGATTGTGGCAAAGTTGAGCTGAATTCCATCCTTCTTGAAAACTTCATTTCCTGAGGCCAGCACAAGCTCTGTGTCGTAAGCAAAATTAGGTACAGGAAATGTAGTGGGCCAACACTGTGTACGGTGAGTAACCTGTTCAGGTGATGAAAGTGTGATCAGTGTGTCCTGCGATCCAGAGGAACAGCTGCTGCTAGCAGGATGGACAGAGGTCTCAGAATTAGGGAGCGAGGCTACTGATGCACTTTCAAAGGAACTGTCAGTACCCATCAGTAAAGGTCAGAGTAACTGTAGGAGGTTCAACAATGTGAACCACCTTAATGGTATCCTTGTCCTTGGTGTCACTTGTTGAGGTAAGAGAAAAATATTCCTCTCCAAAGTCAGCATCCTTATAATGCAAGGTAAAGTTCCCATCAAGCCCAAATTTCTCCCTCACAATAGACTCAAGTTCATCAGGGATTCCATCCGGTAAGTCCAGTTTGCCAATTTCACGGTCCTGAAGAATGATCCCAAGTTTGGCTTGAGGAGACATCAGGGTATCTATTAGAGAAAACATGACATCAGTTTGGGTTCTAGAATACATGCAGACACATCATATAATCATCATCATTCAGTATGGGAGAAGAATATGACCACTAAAAATGACTCTAGATAAATAAAAGCTTTGGACCTTGAATTTTCATCACATTTATCATATAGTAAACTAGTATGCTGACAAGTACTGGTTGATTCAGTCTCCAAGAAATTTGACATCACACATCCGTGACATTTCCTCATCATCAAACTTCACACCAAGTCTTAGATTTGTGTCCATAAGTATACTTCTACAAAAGCCAATGCAAAGAATCCTATATGCCTGCTTATACTATGATTAAATGTTGAAGACTTTTATTTCTGTGGCAAAGACAAGGATAGGAACAAAGCTTTGTTCACTTGAACATTTCCCCCTGAAGAATAATGTCATAAAAGTCAAACTACAAAGATCTTGTACCATCTTGTTGTCCATCTCGTGTCAGTATTATGGAGCTCATATTTACAACTACTACTAATCATAATTTCAGATCTCCATATTGGCATAGTCATCAAGAGCCTAACATCCTCTCCTCAGCGAGAATCAGTGTGGTCTGGGTTTAAAAGTCTTACCATGCTTCTGGCAAATTGACAAACTAATATTGTCTCATGTTTGATTATAGGTTGAACATTATCACACTTCATCACAAAAATATGATTGGAATACACACATTCAAGGAGTTGTATATTCTCACTACACCTGCAAGTGAAAATGATCATTTGTGCTCAAGTGTGGGGCAAGCACGTTCATTGAAAAAAAAAAAACAACTTTGTTTTTGTAATGAGACAGTAACCCCATATACAGAGAGGATGATGCCATTTTTGAGGTCTCTCCTATAAACTCAAACAAATGATGAGTTATACTGACCCCTTTGCAATCTATGGTACATTCATGTAGCACTTCTGGGTCACCATACGCTTCCCTGCAACACCGTATGCTGCCATGGGGAAGATGTCAAACAACTCACGAGGCTCAATGAGCTTGAAAACACTTGTTGTGTTTCTAAGATGCTCAATATACCATGAATTGAAACATTTGACAATGAAGCCAACCTTGCCATTTATGACAACAAGCTGCATCAATTCTACAAAATCTGGCAGACCACCTGTTGAACCACGTGCCAAGATCATGCCAGTGGAACTGTAGCACACTGTGTTTGCCATGTGGACAAATGATTCACCAGGGAATTTTCATTCCACTGCTTTCTTAATGTCTTCCCTCAGCACAGTCAAATCCACTGTTGACACTTTTGCTACTTGTAGAGACTGAACAATTTTACTGCCATGTAGATGGTATGCAATCATTAACTGATGCTTCACTGCAAGAGACAACAGAATGTTTCGGAAGCTATGCGTATGTCTGACCACACGCTTCAAAAAGCTGTGCTTAGCTTCAAAGCGCATAGTCCACAAAGTGAACCAAATGAACCAAGTGGACCAAAAGCTTTCATCTGGCTGGTGTGGGTAGTGTTCAAGAAAATGATGCTTTCCTGAGGGAAAACCTCCAGGAATCTGTGCCGATGCTCAGAAATCTTGCTTTCAAGGAAACAAACAGCGAGGTCTGTGTGAACAGGAGAAAGGACAAGTTCAACTATGTCCTTAAGGTTCAGAAGGATCAGCCATGCTGGTTCATTCTCAGGGATTCTTTCTCCAACCATCAGGGGAAGGAGGCGAAGCAAAGCCCAGTTTTCATGGGCATTTCCACCAACAGTTTTTCTTGCAGCAAAAGTCAGTGGAACTGGTTGCGGTGCATCCGTTCTATCTGTCCATCTGTATGGGAACTCTTTGATTCATTGATTTCATTCCTCGAGTGTGAAATATTTCTCTTTGATGAACACATTTAGGCATAGTGCTAACTCTAAAGGCACAACGCCTTCAAAGAGATCATGTAGCAAATCAGGTGGATAGCCAGATAAAACATTGAAATATTTGAGTTTGTCAGTCAGTGGGCACTGTCTCTTTACTCCATAACAATGAGAAGAATGCACTTGTATCTCTCTGTGCTGTCTGAACATGCAACCTGTGCTCTTGTGTTGTTCCTGTTTTAACTTCACTCACCTGGAATTGAGATCTTTCTCCAAGACAGAACCTGCAGGTGTGTGTACTTGTGAGACGTGAGAAGCTCTCCACAAACCCTCCAATAGAGTGGGCACCAAGGTTATCTGCAACGACACAATACACAGTACCTTTGACTCGTAGACCTATTGAAGGAATGTAAAGTCCTTCTTCTTCTAGGCTGGCAAGGAAGGTCCTTAAGCAGTGGTTCTAACACAGCACTATAGCCAAACTTTTGAACATCATCAGCCTTGCAGAGAATGGCAAGGTAGATTGATGTGAGCGAGGATCTGAGCAATGGTGGCACATTGGCTAAAACCCAATACACAGCAGTCATTTTGTGTTTTTTTCTTGATGTGCCAAGTGGATTACACACTTCAAAATCATCCACATACAGAATGAGAGAAATGGCTGGATTCTTTTCTCATAGCAATTTATTGTTTTTCAAATGTATGCCATCATGAAATGAATTGTAGTGAGTGTCAGAGCTGCTGTCTGCTTCAGAGCTATGTTTGAGCAAATCCTGGATCTCTTTTTTTCTTCAAAACCTCATGCAAGGACTTTCAAATTGGTACATGTTGGAAACTTTTCTTCTCCCTGAGAAGAACTGAGAAGACATGATTAGATATTCTGTAGGTTCCACCATGGAAAAATGCTCCCTTCTTTTGTAGGTGGAAAGGTGGAAAGAGGAGCAGTATGTCCTAGAGCTAATGTCATTGGCTTAGACTTGCACAGATAGGTCTGTCGCCATCTCTGAGATGATCACATCATCAACTTTTCATCAACAATTATGCCTCTTTAAGCATGACTGTAAAATATCTTTCAAAAGAGGACCTGAAGCTGATGAAGAAATAAAGTGCAGTTCTTCCACTAACTCATGAATACACCTTTGTGGTACATTGAATATGCTTTCCATTTTCAACAGCAGGTGGGCTACATTTTTTTCAATGAAGTTGCAGTGGCAGTTCTCTCATTTCTTCATCTTCAGGATCTTCACTCACTGTAACCTCCATATCCTCGTCAAAAGGATCATATCAAAAGGACCCCTGTATTTGAAAGATGAACATACAGTACCTCTGCAAGAGCTCAGGCTTGAAGTCATCCAGGGAATGAGGAGTGTGTTTCCGGCTCCTATGAGAGGCAAATGTTCCAGAAATGTTTGTTTTGAGAGCAAGAGCAATTTTCAAAAACACAAGACACTGTTTCCTGCTTTTTTAAATGACGGCCAATGTGTTCAAAGTATTCTCTTTCTGTGGAGATGGTGTTTAAAGAGCAACATGAACATTTCAAAGACAGAACTTCTCTGCGTGTCCCTGTCTCACGAGTTGAATGGCTTCTTGACAGACGGGTTCTCAGGCTGCCCCATGTTTTAAACGAGCAATAACGCTCCCAATAACGCTCCCAATGGAGGCAAGGGAGAAGTTCTCCACCATGGCCACCATGGTCTAAGCCTATAATGCTTTCAAAGATCACTTTTTCTTGACACAAGTTTACAGGTCCAATTCATTTTTAAAACTAAACAAAGCTCTATTTAAACGGCTTTGAATTTTTTCATGACATTTGGAATTGTTTAGTGATTCATAGCTTTAGTGCTTACAGCGTGTGCAGCATGACTTGGAAAAATATATTGCCTATGATGTGTTTCTAAATTGAAGATGGAAAAACTGTGAAAAATGTGCTTGCAACCAACTGCACAAAAATGATCCTTTGTCTTGGGTTCTAAAGGATTTGAAATATGGTTGAACTGCTTCACAATATTTTGGACTTTTAAAGTGAGCTAAATGAGAAAAAAAAAACACTACACACCACTATACACACATTTTGTGTGTATACATTCATTCCTAACTTCAGAAAATGCCACCTGTCTCAATAGCAAAAGAGAAAAATAGCCAGGCCTACTGCAGCCTTACTAAAAGGAAACTTGTTCTATGGCGTATCTACAACTAATGTGGGTGCCTTAACCTCTCATAGACACACACCAACACGTCACTTAAAACAGAAACTACTAGCTGGCCAAACTTCATCAATGTAGTCCAAACTTGGAAAAAATGTGAACAAAACAATACACTCATTTCTCTTACCTTGATAAGAGTGATATACTAACTAACGTTTACCGCTAATTCAAATCGTTCGGCTGCCACAGACGTCTTTGTCTGACGATAAACGGTCGAGGGGCGGCGCTGGGCGAGAGAGCGCGGGCAAAAGGACATTTATGAACAGCTTCAGTTCTAAAGTTTTGTAACATGCAGTTATAGGCAGCTATGAAGCTACCATTTTACAAAATGGCTACATTAGCTTCATTTCAATGATGTCTGCGTTAACACGAATTAGTGCAACATTTGCTGATACAGTTAGTAGCCGTTATGAACAAAATAAAGCAAAAACAGTTACTTACCTCGTATTGCTCCATAGAAACTCTTGTTTTTTTCTTGGGATTTTGGGGATTTTCCAACAGGCATTAATAGCAGTCGCAGTCTGGCTCCTCTCTGTACGTGATTGCAGGATAAAACCAGAAGCAGGAGCAGGAGCAGAGCAGCTTCTGAAAGCTGTTGAACATTTGGCTCTAGCTGTGGGAATATGTCATTTCATCAAGTTTTAACAACCTTTTAAGTGAGAATGTGACCCTGTAGCTTACCTTCATCCAGAAAATTCGGAGAAACGTTTGGTCCTGACATCTCGGAGACATCGTACAATAGAACGTCTTCCCTGTTTTTTTCAAAATAAAAGCTCCCATTACTATGAACATGAAACATGAGCGGTGCTCTTGTTTTGAAACGGCATGTTTAATGTGGCCTTTGAATTACCCCTGGGGACAGATAAAGTTTTTGTATTTGAATTTGTTCAAAAGTTTGCTTCAAAATATACATACATATTTAAGTTAACATTTCTATTTTTCTATTTTCAGCTGGGCCAACTTCTTCAAATAAGTTAACAACTTGTTTTAATAAGTCAGTGACACAAGTTTATCGTTTTATGTTGAAAAAGCTCTTGATTTTAACTCAACTCAACTAACTAAGCCCATATTTTCAGCTGGACCAACTTCTTCAAATAAGTTACCAACTTGTTATAATAAGTCCATGTAACAACCTTATTCTTTTATGTTGAAAAAGCTCTTGATTTTAAGCTCAACTAACTAATCCCATGAATCATTTTTAGAGTCTAGTTCTCTCAGTATTATAAAATGACCATTGTTGGTATTTCATGATTGTAAAATGTTTGGAGAATTGTCAAATGAAAATAGCACTTTACAGCATCTAGTGTGCACTTGGGCAAGTTGCAATATAGTAATACGCATGAAACACATAACCTTGCATGTTTTATGAATAATGTGATTTATATGTTCAAAACCAAGCTGCCAATGGGAAGTGCAAATTAGCCATACGGCTATCATCTCCCATGTCCCATTTTTTCAAAAATCAATCAATCTACACATTTCTTACATATAGTACCTTTAAGACTGACAGCACTCAGTCTGTGACCATCGCTGTCTATGGTCCTGAAGTCTCAGACAGGTCACAGCCCAGAAGGTCCTACAATCAAACACATAGGATTTCTGAACATTTACACCTCTGATCACAACAGTCATAGTACATAGTACATAGTACATAGTACATAGTACGGCTGACTTGGGGGCGAGAGGCGGGGTACACCCTGGACCGGTGGCCAGTACACCACAACGGTAATGTATTACAAGTAAGTATTACAATATCAAATTGCATTTTGTGAAAATGTAGCATATACGTATGAGAAATGCAAGAAAAGGTCAAGATGAATTAAATACAAGTACGGACTAGCTCAGAAGATCTATGCTCGGCTCTAGGGAGGTTGAGGTACAGTAATATCACACAAGACACAAAATGTACTTTTAAGTGGCTTGGTGCCTTATTATTTGCTTTAAGTGCAAACAGTGACAAATTATTGACAATATTTACAAACGGCAGTAAAATGGTATAGAGGTTTTGGGAATTCCTATAGCTGTTTGATGAAGTGCACTTCAGTCTTTCAATCTAGTTCATTTGTTTCTTACAAATAAAGAAATCACAATTCAACAGTGGTTCAGCACAGTCCAGGGTGTAAACGCCCTTCAAATCACACAAAGCACAAAATCACAGTATTCACAATAAAGGGTCAGTGGCCACAACAATGTGTGGAGCGAATGTCCATCTCATAGGAACCCAGAGTCCATGGTATATGTGGAAATTGTCCATGATCGCGCGCAACAGAGTTCATATGTGAACAGATAAAGTGACCAGTGCATAGGTGGGAGAGAACTGGCTGCCAACACCCCTACCAGACCGCAGGAGGATGTTGAAGTGGTTCGGTTCTCTTTGGGTCTAGCTCGCCTCGGGGTCCCCAACCAGGCACACCTGGCCTGTATATCACAGACAGGACCACTATCAGTAAATCAGTCATAATTATCATCAGCTAGCTCAGTGTACACAAATCAATGAATCAGTATGCAAAATCAGAATATAAAAATACATTTTCAATGATCAACCCCGGTTTAGCTTTAAAGAGGATTGTTTTAAAATGCAATTTAAGGTGCATAACATTCAGAATACACAGTAATCAAAAGCAGTGGCTCAATATTTAAACAGTTAATCAAGTTAAAAAGTTTGATTATCGTTTTGGGGGTTAGCATAACAATGAATCGCATTACAGCAGCGAAGTTGGTTGCCGATCGCATTGATATGCTAACGCTACATAAGCTAACCACACGCAACAATAGCATCCAGACTCACCGATTCCCTCGTAATTCAGTCCCCGCTAGAACCCACATGTCTGCAGCGACGGCACGCGGCTTCTACAAGTTTTATAATGCACAAAGTTTTAGAGAACGATCAACAATATATATAAGTTGAAGTAGTTTGTTCGAGACTAACCGTGTTAGCAGCGTCCTGTAGCCTGTCTCCTCACCAGTGTGTGTGAGGGAGAGCGCACCGGTGTATTTGATTGCGGCCCTGGCGAACCTGATTGGCTGAGACGCAGCGCAAGCGGAAGAACGTTCCGTCTTCCGTCATGTGACTGGGTTGCATTCACGGACGTTATAAAAGACCGGGGAATATTTTTATATGATAGAAATATTCATCATCATCATTTGATTATAAAATATATTTTCATTATTTTCCAAGGATGCATAACTTCCATGTGGGTTACAAAAACAAACTAAATGATGCTGTAAATAGTACAGGCTATAGACATTAAGCAAAACATCACATTAAAACATAACCATCTCAAATGATCCTTACTAATAACAATTCATGATTGGCAATGTTTACAAACATTAGGCCTAGCGTGCTGGAGGCTCCTAGCGTACTGCATAAGAGAGAAAAATGCAACATGGACATGTTTGACAATCTAGCGGACTCAAAGGTAGCACCAAACCAGTGGTATTATTTGAATCTTGAGATTTCAACCAATCCATTGACACCAAATACATCATGCTTGCTGACCGGGAAAGGAGTGAAAAGTTGTTGCAAAGTTGAACTGTTTTACCGCGACGTGACCATAGACTTTTATTTCAACTGTATGTGGTGCAGCTAATTGTTTTGGAGTATCATGCTGTATAAGAGGAAAAAAATACAAGAGTGACACTTTTGACAATATAGCGGACTGAGCTTTAAAACTACTGCCAAACCATCATATATCTTGAGATTTCAATGAATTCATCCATACAAAATACATCATGCTGACTTACCGGGAAATGAGTGAAGCTTTACGCAAACCCGGAAGACACCGGACTATTATTATTATTATTATTTACCCCCCCTCAAATCACTGACTAGTGAAACGAGAATGCCTAGTGGGAGAAGCAATACACGGGACAAAGATAAGGACACGGCAGCAGCTGACGACATGGAAGAGATTAAAAAAGCATTGAATTTTATGTCTGGTGAGCTTGCAAAGCTAACATCACAACAGGAACGACTAATTGGACTGGTGGAGGAAGTAAAAACCTTGAAGGCTATGCTAATGGAAAAAGACAGAAGGATTATTGTGCTGGAGCAGAGGGTGGACGAATTGGAACAATACACGAAAAGAGACAACTTGGTACTAACAGGTCTGGAAACGCGACACCGAACTTACGCACGAGCTACAGCTAACTTGGAGACAACAGAAGATGCACCACGGGAAGAACTACTGACACTGGAGCAACAAGTAGTGGGATTTCTGCACAGTAAGAACATAAGCATTCAAAGTGCTGATATATCTATCTGTCACGTATTACCCAGAAAGACAGAGAAGGAGAAACCGGCTATCATCATAAGATTTATCAGTAGAAAGCATAGGAATGAACTGTTAATGCAAGCAAAGAAACTTAAAGGTACAAATGTATACTTAAATGAGCACTTGACAAAGAAAAATGGGGACATTGCACGAGAGGCAAGGATACTAAGAAAACAAAAAAGCATTTTCGCAACATGGACCAGAAATGGCAACATATGGATAAGAGAACAAGAAGGGTCACAGCCGAGGATGATAAGAGACTTGAAAGACCTTGAACAACTTAGAAGAAGGAAATGAACAATTGTTGTTATAATTGATTGAAAGACAGGCTATGGACAATATGTTGTGGTGGGATATAGAAAATGGGCATATATTAGAACATGGATGCATATATAAATATAGATATTGATATTATGAGTGAAATATATGAGGTAAATGAGGGTATGAACAAAAGTGCATTTATCCCAAATTATAACTGTGTTTATATGATACACTATGATGCCAATAATGGAACTGAACAATGAATATAGACTTCCCTTCAGTGATTTAGACGATGATGGACTGATTGAGACTGTGGCAGACAGCGTGAGCAGTGAACATCATGATTTAGAACAGCTGAATTTGGAAACTTTTGCATACACTGAACACAAGATGTATGATATAGACAATAGTATTGATTCAGAAAATCATCATTATAACACAATTAACTGTAGCTGTGACTACTACACAGATGAGACATTTACAGAAAAAAAATTAATGGATGGAACCTTTTCAGTCATACACTTCAACAGCAGAAGTTTGAGTAGAAACTTCACCAAAATCAGGGACTATTTAAAACAAATTCCTACCTTTAACGTGATTGCAATATCAGAGACTTGGTTGGACAGTGAGAAAGAAGCTGATGTTAGTTTAGATGGGTATGAATTATTTACCACAAATCGGAGCAATAAGAAGGGAGGAGGAGTTGCCCTATTTGTGAGCAGTGATTTAAAGTATAAAAAAATTGAGCATATGTCAGTGCAAATAGAAAACATCATGGAATGTGTCACAATAGAAATAGATATGGGGAAAACCAGTAACATAATAATAAGTTGCATCTACAGAACACCAGGATCTTGTATAGATGTATTTAATGATAAACTTATTGAAATGTATCATAAGATGAATGATAGAAAAATGGTAATTGTCTGTGGTGACTTTAACATAGATCTATTAAACCCACATAAACACAATAAGACAAAAAGCTATATTGAATCACTGTACAGTGTAAATTTATTTCCTACCATATTAAAACCTAGTAGAATAACAACAGACACTGCAACACTAATAGATAATATATTTACCAATGCAATGGAGAAAAAAATAGTAAGTGGACTTCTTCTTAATGACATCAGTGACCATTTACCTGTATTCATAACAGTACAATGTTCATATGACACCCAAACACAGGCAAACTCTGATACCTACAACATAAGATATAGAACAACTGAATCCATAGAAGCACTTAAGAAGGACTTAAAAGAGCAAAGATGGACAGGTATTTACTCAAACAATGACCCTAATAAAGCATACGAAGAATTTCTGGCAACTTTTACCAAATTATATGATAAACATTGTCCCATTACAACAAAAAAGAAGAAAATACAATGTGAAAAGCCTTGGATGACAAGGGGTTTGGAAAATGCGTGTAAAAAGAAAAACCTACTTTACAAACAGTTTCTGCAGTCAAGAACAAAGGAAGCTGAGAATAAATATAAAAAATATAAAAATAAATTAATTAGCATATTGAGAACCAATAAGAAGGATTACTATCATAGACAATTAGAAGAGCACAAAAATGACACACAGAGTTTATGGAAAGTGCTTAATACTATTATTAAAAAAGGAGTTACTAAATTATATTATCCTAATTACTTTACTAAAGAGAATCAGCCACATATAACCAAAGCTAATGAAATTACAAATGGCTTTAACAACTATTTTGTGAATATGGGCCATGACTTGTCAAAAGAAATTGTACACCCAACAGCAACTCAAGATGTAGATGAGAATATTATTAAGGTAAATCCAAATACCATCTTCCTCAAGAAAATAACTGAAAGAGAACTTGTGGATGTGGTAAATACATGTAAAAACAAAAAATCAGTTGACTATACTGGCATTGATATGCAATTAGTAAAAGAAGTTGTAGATTGTATAGCTACACCTCTGACCCATATTTGCAACCAGTCATTTCAAACAGGCATATTTCCTAATCAAATGAAAATAGCAAAAGTCATTCCAATATATAAAACCGAAAATAAACATATATTCGCTAATTATAGACCCATCTCTATACTTCCACAATTCTCCAAAATTTTAGAGAAACTTTTTAACCATAGACTTGATCACTTTATAGAAACACAAAAAGTACTAACTGAACATCAATATGGGTTCAGATCAAAGCGATCTACGACATTAGCAGTCATGGAACTTACAGAAAAAATAGCGACAGCAATAGATAATAAGGAATATGCAATTGGTATTTTTATGGACTTACAAAAAGCATTCGATACTATTGACCACAACTTATTAATAAAGAAGCTGGAAAGATATGGGATCAGAGGTATAGCACTAAGGTGGTTACAAGATTATTTAAATAATAGACAACAATATGTGCAACTAAATGATAATAAATCTGATCTACTGAATGTGACATGCGGGGTACCACAAGGTTCTGTGCTGGGTCCTAAATTATTTATTATATATATGAATGACATCTGTAAAGTGTCTAAGCTGTTACATTTTGTTTTGTTTGCCGATGACACAAATGTATTATGTACTGGTGGGGATCTGGAACATCTCCTGGTTACAGTGCAGAGGGAGCTCGGAACCATAAAAAGATGGCTCGCCACAAATAAATTATCATTAAACCTACATAAAACCAAATATATTATATTTGGAAACTATAAAAAAATAAAACAAACACAAATTAAAATAGAGAATACGGAAATTGAACGCGTAAAGGAAAGCAAATTTTTAGGAATTATTGTAGATGACAAACTCAACTGGAAATCACATATAAATCATATAAAAAACAAAATATCAAAAGTAATCGCAATACTATATAAACTAAAGTATATCCTCAATAAACACTCTCTACAATTACTATATCGAACTTTTATAGAGCCATATATTGTCTATGGCATTGAAATCTGGGGACACACCTACAAAACCATTGCAAAACCAATTTACATGATGCAAAAGAGAATAATAAGGATAATCAATCAAGCTGCTTACCAAGCACCAACAAGTAAATTCTATTTACATTCACAAATTGTAAAATTTTATGACCTAGTTGATTTCAAAACTGCGCAAATGATGTTTAAGGTAAATAAAAACATGCTCCCAAATGTTGTCCAGGGGATGTTTCAGATTCGTACTAGTCAATATGACCTACGAGGAATGAGTGTGTATACAAAAGGGAAAGTACGAACAAATGTAAAGCAAAGATGTATGTCAATCAACGGAGTAGATATATGGAATAATTTAGATTTAAAGATGAAAACTTGTGATACGCTAAATAGATTTAAACAACTATTTATAAACAATCTTATGAGTAAATATGAAAGGGAATCATGAGTACCAGAAAGCAAATTGTAAACCGCATTGTATAGATTACATAACAGTTGCTGTGAGCCAAGTTGCAACAAATCCAGTTGTTATGTTTACATCATGGTAACATCATTTATAGGCAGACAACATGAGGGGGGGGTGATGTCGGGCATCTAGGTGAAGCTCTGGGAAGGGCGGGAGTGTGCTGTGGCCTCGTAAAGTGGACCCTGCCTTGTCTGGCCTCCCCTGGCTACTGGGGGTGTGAGTCTGGGTCTCAGGTGCTTCAGCAGCTGCTTGCTGCTCTCTGGCGGGGCTGGGGCCTCAATAGCCGCAGATGGCGCTGTGGGCGCCCGGGCTTGGTGGGTGCTTCTTATGGGAGCATTCCGTGTGGCCTCACAATAATGAGGTAAATGATGGTTGGACATCGGGTGTCACGTTGACCACATGTTGGTAACATGTCTGTGGCACGAGGAAGAGGTCTGTTGGATAACAGAACAAACAATCCATCCAAATGTAGGCCCGCCCAGGGATCACACATACTTGTGGGTTCAGCCAAAATGGCGTCTTATTGGAGGGCAGCGGGGTGTGCGGGGACTGCTGGGGTGCTGGGCACTCGGTGGGTGCACTCAGGGGCTAGGGGGGTCGGGGCCAGGTGGGTTGACTGGCGGGGTTGGTGGTGTGCTTCAGCAATGTTCTGGGGTTTTGCTGGGGTGTCCGATGTTCCCACTCTTCTTTTGTTGTTTTGTCATAAGTCTGGAATAAAAAAGCAAACAAAAAAAAAAAAAAAACTTATTGAATTGGTAACTGCTATGGCGTGGAGAAGGGGTAGGATTTAATAAGCTTTGCTTCTTCCTGCTCCTTTTCAGACATGTGTAGTAATGAGGTGTTGTGTGTATGCATGTATGTGTATGTGTATATATGTATATATGTATGTATGTAGATATTTGTGTATGTATATGTATGTATATATTTGTGTATGTATATATATATATATATATATATATATATAAATAGATATTGTAAGTGCATATGTGAGAAAGAATAATGTAACATAGTATTCATGTCTGAAATAAATTAAGAAGAAGAAGAAGAAGAAGGGCCAGCTTAAAGGGCCAGCCTTAAAGGGCCAGCTTAAAAGGCCAGCCTTAGAGGGCCAGCTTTACAGGGCCAGCTTAAAGGGCCAGCCTTAAAGGGCCAGCTTAAAGGGCCAGCCTTAAAGGGCCAGCCTTAAAGGGCCAGCCTTAAGGGGCCAGCTTAAAGGGCCAGCCTTAAAGGGCAAGCCTTAAAGGGCCAGCCTTAGAGGGCCAGCTTAAAGGGCCAGCCTTAGAGGGCCAGCTTAAAGGGCCAGCCTTAAGGGGCCAGCTTAAAGGGCCAGCCTTAAAGGGCCAGCCTTAAAGGGCCAGCTTAAAGGGCCAGCCTTAAAGGGCCAGCCTTAAAGGGCCAGCTTAAAGGGCCAGCCTTAAAGGGCCAGCCTTAAAGGGCCAGCCTTAAAGGGCCAGCTTAAAGGGCCAGCCTTAAAGGGCCAGCCTTAAAGGGCCAGCTTACAGGGCCAGCCTTAAAGGGCCAGCTTAAAGGGCCAGCCTTAGAGGGCCAGCCCTAAGGGGCCAGCTTAAAGGGCCAGCCTTAAAGGGCCAGCCTTAAAGGGCCAGCCTTAGAGGGCCAGCTTAAAGGGCCAGCCTTAAAGGGCCAGCTTAAAAGGCCAGCCTTAGAGGGCCAGCTTTACAGGGCCAGCTTAAAGGGCCAGCCTTAAAGGGCCAGCTTAAAGGGCCAGCCTTAGAGGGCCAGCCTTAAAGGGCCAGCTTAAAGGGCCAGCCTTAAAGGGCCAGCTTAAAGGGCCAGCCTTAAAGGGCCAGCTTAAAGGGCCAGCCTTAGAGGGCCAGCCTTAAAGGGCCAGCTTAAAGGGCCAGCCTTAAAGGGCCAGCTTAAAGGGCCAGCCTTAAAGGGCCAGCTTAAAGGGCCAGCCTTAGATGGCCAGCCTTAAGGGGCCAGCTTAAAGGGCCAGCCTTAAAGGGCCAGCCTTAAAGGGCCAGCCTTAAAGGGCAAGCCTTAAAGGGCCAGCCTTAGAGGGCCAGCTTAAAGGGCCAGCCTTAGAGGGCCAGCTTAAAGGGCCAGCCTTAAGGGGCCAGCTTAAAGGGCCAGCCTTAAAGGGCCAGCCTTAAGGGGCCAGCTTAAAGGGCCAGCCTTAAAGGGCCAGCCTTAAAAGGCCAGTCTTAAAGGGCCAGCCTTAGAGGGCCAGCCTTAAAGGGCCAGCTTAAAGGGCCAGCCTTAAAGGGCCAGCTTAAAGGGCCAGCCTTAAAGGGCCAGCCTTAAAGGGCCAGCTTAAAGGGCCAGCCTTAAAGGGCCAGCTTAAAGGGCCAGCCTTAGATGGCCAGCCTTAAGGGGCCAGCTTAAAGGGCCAGCCTTAAAGGGCCAGCCTTAAAGGGCCAGCCTTAGAGGGCCAGCCTTAAAGGGCCAGCCTTAAAGGGCCAGCCTTAAAGGGCCAGCCTTAGGGGGCCAGCCTTAAAGGGCCAGCTTAAAGGGCCAGCCTTTGAGGTCCAGCCTTAGAGGCCCAGCCTTAAAGGGCCAGTTTAAAGGGCCAGACTTAGATGGCCAGCCTTAAAGGGCCAGCTTAAAGGGCCAGCCTTAAAGGGCCAGCCTTAAAGGGCAAGCCTTAAAGGGCCAGCCTTAGAGGGCCAGCTTAAAGGGCCAGCCTTAAGGGGCCAGCTTAAAGGGCCAGCCTTAAGGGGCCAGCTTAAAGGGCCAGCCTTAGAGGGCCAGCTTAAAGGGCCAGCCTTAAGGGGCCAGCTTAAAGGGCCAGCCTTAAAGGGCCAGCCTTAAAAGGCCAGTCTTAAAGGGCCAGCCTTAGAGGGCCAGCCTTAAAGGGCCAGCTTAAAGGGCCAGCCTTAAAGGGCCAGCTTAAAGGGCCAGCCTTAGATGGCCAGCCTTAAGGGGCCAGCTTAAAGGGCCAGCCTTAAAGGGCCAGCCTTAAAGGGCCAGCCTTGGAGGGCCAGCCTTAAAGGGCCAGCCTTAAAGGGCCAGCCTTAAAGGGCCAGCCTTAAAGGGCCAGCCTTAGGGGGCCAGCCTTAAAGGGCCAGCTTAAAGGGCCAGCCTTTGAGGTCCAGCCTTAGAGGCCCAGCCTTAAAGGGCCAGTTTAAAGGGCCAGACTTAGATGGCCAGCCTTAAAGGGCCAGCTTAAAGGGACAGCCTTAAAGGGCAAGCCTTAAAGGGCCAGCCTTAAAGGGCCAGCCTTAGAGGGCCAGCTTAAAGGGCCAGCCTTAGAGGGCCAGCTTAAAGGGCCAGCCTTAAGGGGCCAGCTTAAAGGGCCAGCCTTAAAGGGCCAGCCTTAAAGGGCCAGCCTTAAAGGGCCAGCTTAAAGGGCCAGCCTTAAAGGGCCAGCCTTAAAGGGCCAGCTTACAGGGCCAGCCTTAAAGGGCCAGCTTAAAGGGCCAGCCTTAGAGGGCCAGCCCTAAGGGGCCAGCTTAAAGGGCCAGCCTTAAAGGGCCAGCCTTAAAGGGCCAGCCTTAGAGGGCCAGCTTAAAGGGCCAGCCTTAAAGGGCCAGCTTAAAAGGCCAGCCTTAGAGGGCCAGCCTTAGAGGGCCAGCTTAAAGGGCCAGCCTTAAAGGGCCAGCTTAAAAGGCCAGCCTTAGAGGGCCAGCTTTACAGGGCCAGCTTAAAGGGCCAGCCTTAAAGGGCCAGCTTAAAGGGCCAGCCTTAGAGGGCCAGCTTAAAGGGCCAGCCTTAAGGGGCCAGCTTAAAGGGCCAGCCTTAAAGGGCAAGCCTTAAAGGGCCAGCCTTAGAGGGCCTGCCTTAAAGGGCAAGCCTTAAAGGGCCAGCCTTAAAGGGCCAGCCTTAGAGGGCCAGCTTAAAGGGCCAGCCTTAGAGGGCCAGCTTTACAGGGCCAGCTTAAAGGGCCAGCCTTAAAGGGCCAGCTTAAAGGGCCAGCCTTAAAGGGCCAGCCTTAAAGGGCCAGCCTTAAGGGGCCAGCTTAAAGGGCCAGCCTTAAAGGGCAAGCCTTAAAGGGCCAGCCTTAGAGGGCCAGCTTAAAGGGCCAGCCTTAGAGGGCCAGCTTAAAGGGCCAGCCTTAAGGGGCCAGCTTAAAGGGCCAGCCTTAAAGGGCCAGCCTTAAAGGGCCAGCTTAAAGGGCCAGCCTTAAAGGGCCAGCCTTAAAGGGCCAGCTTAAAGGGCCAGCCTTAAAGGGCCAGCCTTAAAGGGCCAGCCTTAAAGGGCCAGCTTAAAGGGCCAGCCTTAAAGGGCCAGCCTTAAAGGGCCAGCTTACAGGGCCAGCCTTAAAGGGCCAGCTTAAAGGGCCAGCCTTAGAGGGCCAGCCCTAAGGGGCCAGCTTAAAGGGCCAGCCTTAAAGGGCCAGCCTTAAAGGGCCAGCCTTAGAGGGCCAGCTTAAAGGGCCAGCCTTAAAGGGCCAGCTTAAAAGGCCAGCCTTAGAGGGCCAGCTTTACAGGGCCAGCTTAAAGGGCCAGCCTTAAAGGGCCAGCTTAAAGGGCCAGCCTTAGAGGGCCAGTCTTAAAGGGCCAGCTTAAAGGGCCAGCCTTAAAGGGCCAGCTTAAAGGGCCAGCCTTAAAGGGCCAGCTTAAAGGGCCAGCCTTAGAGGGCCAGCCTTAAAGGGCCAGCTTAAAGGGCCAGCCTTAAAGGGCCAGCTTAAAGGGCCAGCCTTAAAGGGCCAGCTTAAAGGGCCAGCCTTAGATGGCCAGCCTTAAGGGGCCAGCTTAAAGGGCCAGCCTTAAAGGGCCAGCCTTAAAGGGCCAGCCTTAAAGGGCCAGCCTTAAAGGGCAAGCCTTAAAGGGCCAGCCTTAGAGGGCCAGCTTAAAGGGCCAGCCTTAGAGGGCCAGCTTAAAGGGCCAGCCTTAAGGGGCCAGCTTAAAGGGCCAGCCTTAAAGGGCCAGCCTTAAGGGGCCAGCTTAAAGGGCCAGCCTTAAAGGGCCAGCCTTAAAAGGCCAGTCTTAAAGGGCCAGCCTTAGAGGGCCAGCCTTAAAGGGCCAGCTTAAAGGGCCAGCCTTAAAGGGCCAGCTTAAAGGGCCAGCCTTAAAGGGCCAGCTTAAAGGGCCAGCCTTAGATGGCCAGCCTTAAGGGGCCAGCTTAAAGGGCCAGCCTTAAAGGGCCAGCCTTAAAGGGCCAGCCTTAGAGGGCCAGCCTTAAAGGGCCAGCCTTAAAGGGCCAGCCTTAAAGGGCCAGCCTTAGGGGGCCAGCCTTAAAGGGCCAGCTTAAAGGGCCAGCCTTTGAGGTCCAGCCTTAGAGGCCCAGCCTTAAAGGGCCAGTTTAAAGGGCCAGACTTAGATGGCCAGCCTTAAAGGGCCAGCTTAAAGGGCCAGCCTTAAAGGGCCAGCCTTAAAGGGCAAGCCTTAAAGGGCCAGCCTTAGAGGGCCAGCTTAAAGGGCCAGCCTTAGAGGGCCAGCTTAAAGGGCCAGCCTTAAGGGGCCAGCTTAAAGGGCCAGCCTTAGAGGGCCAGCTTAAAGGGCCAGCCTTAAGGGGCCAGCTTAAAGGGCCAGCCTTAAAGGGCCAGCCTTAAAAGGCCAGTCTTAAAGGGCCAGCCTTAGAGGGCCAGCCTTAAAGGGCCAGCTTAAAGGGCCAGCCTTAAAGGGCCAGCTTAAAGGGCCAGCCTTAAAGGGCCAGCTTAAAGGGCCAGCCTTAGATGGCCAGCCTTAAGGGGCCAGCTTAAAGGGCCAGCCTTAAAGGGCCAGCCTTAAAGGGCCAGCCTTGGAGGGCCAGCCTTAAAGGGCCAGCCTTAAAGGGCCAGCCTTAAAGGGCCAGCCTTAAAGGGCCAGCCTTAGGGGGCCAGCCTTAAAGGGCCAGCTTAAAGGGCCAGCCTTTGAGGTCCAGCCTTAGAGGCCCAGCCTTAAAGGGCCAGTTTAAAGGGCCAGACTTAGATGGCCAGCCTTAAAGGGCCAGCTTAAAGGGACAGCCTTAAAGGGCAAGCCTTAAAGGGCCAGCCTTAAAGGGCCAGCCTTAGAGGGCCAGCTTAAAGGGCCAGCCTTAGAGGGCCAGCTTAAAGGGCCAGCCTTAAGGGGCCAGCTTAAAGGGCCAGCCTTAAAGGGCCAGCCTTAAAGGGCCAGCCTTAAAGGGCCAGCTTAAAGGGCCAGCCTTAAAGGGCCAGCCTTAAAGGGCCAGCTTACAGGGCCAGCCTTAAAGGGCCAGCTTAAAGGGCCAGCCTTAGAGGGCCAGCCCTAAGGGGCCAGCTTAAAGGGCCAGCCTTAAAGGGCCAGCCTTAAAGGGCCAGGCTTAGAGGGCCAGCTTAAAGGGCCAGCCTTAAAGGGCCAGCTTAAAAGGCCAGCCTTAGAGGGCCAGCCTTAAAGGGCCAGCCTTAGAGGGCCAGCTTAAAGGGCCAGCCTTAAAGGGCCAGCTTAAAAGGCCAGGCTTAGAGGGCCAGCTTTACAGGGCCAGCTTAAAGGGCCAGCCTTAAAGGGCCAGCTTAAAGGGCCAGCCTTAGAGGGCCAGCTTAAAGGGCCAGCTTAAAGGGCCAGCCTTAAAGGGCCAGCCTTAAAGGGCAAGCCTTAAAGGGCCAGCCTTAGAGGGCCTGCCTTAAAGGGCAAGCCTTAAAGGGCCAGCCTTAAAGGGCCAGCCTTAGAGGGCCAGCTTAAAGGGCCAGCCTTAGAGGGCCAGCTTAAAGGGCCAGCCTTAAGGGGCCAGCTTAAAGGGCCAGCCTTAAAGGGCCAGCCTTAAAAGGCCAGTCTTAAAGGGCCAGCCTTAGAGGGCCAGCCTTAAAGGGCCAGCTTAAAGGGCCAGCCTTAAAGGGCCAGCTTAAAGGGCCAGCCTTAAAGGGCCAGCTTAAAGGGCCAGCCTTAGATGGCCAGCCTTAAGGGGCCAGCTTAAAGGGCCAGCCTTAAAGGGCCAGCCTTAAAGGGCCAGCTTACAGGGCCAGCCTTAAAGGGCCAGCTTAAAGGGCCAGCCTTAGAGGGCCAGCCCTAAGGGGCCAGCTTAAAGGGCCAGCCTTAAAGGGCCAGCCTTAAAGGGCCAGCCTTAGAGGGCCAGCTTAAAGGGCCAGCCTTAAAGGGCCAGCTTAAAAGGCCAGCCTTAGAGGGCCAGCTTTACAGGGCCAGCTTAAAGGGCCAGCCTTAAAGGGCCAGCTTAAAGGGCCAGCCTTAGAGGGCCAGCTTAAAGGGCCAGCCTTAAGGGGCCAGCTTAAAGGGCCAGCCTTAAAGGGCAAGCCTTAAAGGGCCAGCCTTAGAGGGCCTGCCTTAAAGGGCAAGCCTTAAAGGGCCAGCCTTAAAGGGCCAGCCTTAGAGGGCCAGCTTAAAGGGCCAGCCTTAGAGGGCCAGCTTAAAGGGCCAGCCTTAAGGGGCCAGCTTAAAGGGCCAGCCTTAAAGGGCCAGCCTTAAAAGGCCAGTCTTAAAGGGCCAGCCTTAGAGGGCCAGCCTTAAAGGGCCAGCTTAAAGGGCCAGCCTTAAAGGGCCAGCTTAAAGGGCCAGCCTTAAAGGGCCAGCTTAAAGGGCCAGCCTTAGATGGCCAGCCTTAAGGGGCCAGCTTAAAGGGCCAGCCTTAAAGGGCCAGCCTTAGAGGGCCAGCCTTAAAGGGCCAGCCTTAAAGGGCCAGCCTTAAAGGGCCAGCTTTAGAGGGCCAGCCTTAAAGGGCCAGCTTAAAGGGCCAGCCTTTGAGGTCCAGCCTTAGAGGCCCAGCCTTAAAGGGCCAGCTTAAAGGGCCAGCCTTAGAGGACCAGCTTAAAGGGCCAGCCTTAAGGGGCCAGCTTAAAGGGCCAGCCTTAAAGGGCCAGCCTTAAAGGGCCAGCCTTAAAGGGCCAGCTTAAAGGGCCAGCCTTAAAGGGCCAGCTTAAAGGGCCAGCCTTAAAGGGCCAGCTTAAATGGCCAGCCTTAAAGGGCCAGCTTAAAGGGCCAGCCTTAAAGGGCAAGCCTTAAAGGGCCAGCCTTAAAGGGCCAGCCTTAGAGGGCCAGCTTAAAGGGCCAGCCTTAGAGGGCCAGCTTAAAGGGCCAGCCTTAAGGGGCCAGCTTAAAGGGCCAGCCTTAAACGGCCAGTCTTAAAGGGCCAGCCTTAGAGGGCCAGCCTTAAAGGGCCAGCTTAAAGGGCCAGCCTTAAAGGGCCAGCTTAAAGGGCCAGCCTTAAAGGGCCAGCTTAAAGGGCCAGCCTTAGAGGGCCAGCCCTAAGGGGCCAGCTTAAAGGGCCAGCCTTAAAGGGCCAGCCTTAAAGGGCCAGCCTTAGAGGGCCAGCTTAAAGGGCCAGCCTTAAAGGGCCAGCTTAAAAGGCCAGCCTTAGAGGGCCAGCTTTACAGGGCCAGCTTAAAGGGCCAGCCTTAAAGGGCCAGCTTAAAGGGCCAGCCTTAGAGGGCCAGCTTAAAGGGCCAGCCTTAAGGGGCCAGCTTAAAGGGCCAGCCTTAAAGGGCAAGCCTTAAAGGGCCAGCCTTAGAGGGCCTGCCTTAAAGGGCAAGCCTTAAAGGGCCAGCCTTAAAGGGCCAGCCTTAGAGGGCCAGCTTAAAGGGCCAGCCTTAGAGGGCCAGCTTAAAGGGCCAGCCTTAAGGGGCCAGCTTAAAGGGCCAGCCTTAAAGGGCCAGCCTTAAAAGGCCAGTCTTAAAGGGCCAGCCTTAGAGGGCCAGCCTTAAAGGGCCAGCTTAAAGGGCCAGCCTTAAAGGGCCAGCTTAAAGGGCCAGCCTTAAAGGGCCAGCTTAAAGGGCCAGCCTTAGATGGCCAGCCTTAAGGGGCCAGCTTAAAGGGCCAGCCTTAAAGGGCCAGCCTTAGAGGGCCAGCCTTAAAGGGCCAGCCTTAAAGGGCCAGCCTTAAAGGGCCAGCTTTAGAGGGCCAGCCTTAAAGGGCCAGCTTAAAGGGCCAGCCTTTGAGGTCCAGCCTTAGAGGCCCAGCCTTAAAGGGCCAGCTTAAAGGGCCAGCCTTAGAGGACCAGCTTAAAGGGCCAGCCTTAAGGGGCCAGCTTAAAGGGCCAGCCTTAAAGGGCCAGCCTTAAAGGGCCAGCCTTAAAGGGCCAGCTTAAAGGGCCAGCCTTAAAGGGCCAGCTTAAAGGGCCAGCCTTAAAGGGCCAGCTTAAATGGCCAGCCTTAAAGGGCCAGCTTAAAGGGCCAGCCTTAAAGGGCAAGCCTTAAAGGGCCAGCCTTAAAGGGCCAGCCTTAGAGGGCCAGCTTAAAGGGCCAGCCTTAGAGGGCCAGCTTAAAGGGCCAGCCTTAAGGGGCCAGCTTAAAGGGCCAGCCTTAAACGGCCAGTCTTAAAGGGCCAGCCTTAGAGGGCCAGCCTTAAAGGGCCAGCTTAAAGGGCCAGCCTTAAAGGGCCAGCTTAAAGGGCCAGCCTTAAAGGGCCAGCTTAAAGGGCCAGCCTTAGATGGCCAGCCTTAAGGGGCCAGCTTAAAGGGCCAGCCTTAAAGGGCCAGCCTTAAAGGGCCAGCCTTAGAGGGCCAGCCTTAAAGGGCCAGCCTTAAAGGGCCAGCCTTAAAGGGCCAGCCTTAGGGGGCCAGCCTTAAAGGGCCAGCTTAAAGGGCCAGCCTTTGAGGTCCAGCCTTAGAGGCCCAGCCTTAAAGGGCCAGTTTAAAGGGCCAGACTTAGATGGCCAGCCTTAAAGGGCCAGCTTAAAGGGCCAGCCTTAAAGGGCCAGCTTAAAGGGCCAGCCTTAAAGGGCAAGCCTTAAAGGGCCAGCCTTAAAGGGCCAGCCTTAGAGGGCCAGCTTAAAGGGCCAGCCTTAGAGGGCCAGCTTAAAGGGCCAGCCTTAAGGGGCCAGCTTAAAGGGCCAGCCTTAAAGGGCCAGCCTTAAAGGGCCAGTCTTAAAGGGCCAGCCTTAGAGGGCCAGCCTTAAAGGGCCATCTTAAAGGGCCAGCCTTAAAGGGCCAGCTTAAAGGGCCAGCCTTAAGGGGCCAGCTTAAAGGGCCAGCCTTAGAGGGCCAGCTTAAAGGGCCAGCCTTAGAGGGCCTGCTTAAAGGGCCAGCCTTAAGGGGCCAGCTTAAAGGGCCAGCCTTAAAGGGCCAGCCTTAAAGGGCCAGCCTTAAAGGGCCAGCTTAAAGGGCCAGCCTTAAAGGGCCAGCTTAAAGGGCCAGCCTTAAAGGGCCAGCCTTAAAGGGCCAGCTTAAATGGCCAGCCTTAAAGGGCCAGCTTAAAGGGCCAGCCTTAAAGGGCAAGCCTTAAAGGGCCAGCCTTAAAGGGCCAGCCTTAGAGGGCCAGCTTAAAGGGCCAGCCTTAGAGGGCCAGCTTAAAGGGCCAGCCTTAAGGGGCCAGCTTAAAGGGCCAGCCTTAAAGGGCCAGCCTTAAAAGGCCAGTCTTAAAGGGCCAGCCTTAGAGGGCCAGCCTTAAAGGGCCAGCTTAAAGGGCCAGCCTTAAAGGGCCAGCTTAAAGGGCCAGCCTTAAAGGGCCAGCTTAAAGGGCCAGCCTTAGATGGCCAGCCTTAAGGGGCCAGCTTAAAGGGCCAGCCTTAAAGGGCCAGCCTTAAAGGGCCAGCCTTAGAGGGCCAGCCTTAAAGGGCCAGCCTTAAAGGGCCAGCCTTAAAGGGCCAGCCTTAGGGGGCCAGCCTTAAAGGGCCAGCTTAAAGGGCCAGCCTTTGAGGTCCAGCCTTAGAGGCCCAGCCTTAAAGGGCCAGTTTAAAGGGCCAGACTTAGATGGCCAGCCTTAAAGGGCCAGCTTAAAGGGCCAGCCTTAAAGGGCAAGCCTTAAAGGGCCAGCCTTAAAGGGCCAGCCTTAGAGGGCCAGCTTAAAGGGCCAGCCTTAGAGGGCCAGCTTAAAGGGCCAGCCTTAAGGGGCCAGCTTAAAGGGCCAGCCTTAAAGGGCCAGCCTTAAAGGGCCAGTCTTAAAGGGCCAGCCTTAGAGGGCCAGCTTAAAGGGCCAGCCTTAGAGGGCCAGCTTAAAGGGCCAGCCTTAAGGGGCCAGCTTAAAGGGCCAGCCTTAAAGGGCCAGCCTTAAAGGGCCAGTCTTAAAGGGCCAGCCTTAGAGGGCCAGCCTTAAAGGGCCATCTTAAAGGGCCAGCCTTAAAGGGCCAGCTTAAAGGGCCAGCCTTAAGGGGCCAGCTTAAAGGGCCAGCCTTAGAGGGCCAGCTTAAAGGGCCAGCCTTAGAGGGCCTGCTTAAAGGGCCAGCCTTAAGGGGCCAGCTTAAAGGGCCAGCCTTAAAGGGCCAGCCTTAAAGGGCCAGCCTTAAAGGGCCAGCTTAAAGGGCCAGCCTTAAAGGGCCAGCTTAAAGGGCCAGCCTTAAAGGGCCAGCCTTAAAGGGCCAGCTTAAATGGCCAGCCTTAAAGGGCCAGCTTAAAGGGCCAGCCTTAAAGGGCAAGCCTTAAAGGGCCAGCCTTAAAGGGCCAGCCTTAGAGGGCCAGCTTAAAGGGCCAGCCTTAGAGGGCCAGCTTAAAGGGCCAGCTTAAAGGGCCAGCCTTAAAGGGCAAGCCTTAAAGGGCCAGCCTTAAAGGGCCAGCCTTAGAGGGCCAGCTTAAAGGGCCAGCCTTAGAGGGCCAGCTTAAAGGGCCAGCCTTAAGGGGCCAGCTTAAAGGGCCAGCCTTAAAGGGCCAGCCTTAAAAGGCCAGTCTTAAAGGGCCAGCCTTAAGGGGCCAGCTTAAAGGGCCAGCCTTAAAGGGCCAGCCTTAGAGGGCCAGCCTTAAAGGGCCAGCCTTAAAGGGCCAGCCTTAAAGGGCCAGCCTTAGGGGGGCTGCCTTAAAGGGCCAGCTTAAAGGGCCAGCCTTTGAGGTCCAGCCTTAGAGGCCCAGCCTTAAAGGGCCAGTTTAAAGGGCCAGACTTAGATGGCCAGCCTTAAAGGTCCAGCTTAAAGGGCCAGCCTTAAAGGGCAAGCCTTAAAGGGCCAGCCTTAAAGGGCCAGCCTTAGAGGGCCAGCTTAAAGGGCCAGCCTTAGAGGGCCAGCTTAAAGGGCCAGCCTTAGAGGCCCAGCCTTAAAGGGCCAGTTTAAAGGGCCAGACTTAGATGGCCAGCCTTAAAGGGCCAGCTTAAAGGGCCAGCCTAAAGGGGCCAGCTTAAAGGGCCAGCCTTAAAGGGCAAGCCTTAAAGGGCCAGCCTTAGAGGGCCAGCTTAAAGGGCCAGCCTTAGAGGGCCAGCTTAAAGGGCCAGCCTTAAGGGGCCAGCTTAAAGGGCCAGCCTTAAAGGGCCAGCTTTAAAGGGCCAGCCTTAAAGGGCCAGCTTAAAGGGCCAGCCTTAAGGGGCCAGCTTAAAGGGCCAGCCTTAGAGGGCCAGCTTAAAAGGCCAGCCTTAGAGGGCCTGCTTAAAGGGCCAGCCTTAAGGGGCCAGCTTAAAGGGCCAGCCTTAAAGGGCCAGCCTTAAAGGGCCAGCCTTAAAGGGCCAGCTTAAAGGGCCAGCCTTAAAGGGCCAGCTTAAAGGGCCAGCCTTAAAGGGCCAGCTTAAAGGGCCGGCCTTAAAGGGCCAGCCTTAAAGGGCCAGCTTAAAGGGCCAGCCTTAAAGGGCCAGCTTAAAGGGCCAGCCTTAGAGGGCCAGCCTTAAGGGGCCAGCTTAAAGGGCCAGCCTTAAAGGGCCAGCCTTAGAGGGCCAGCTTAAAGGGCCAGCCTTAAAGGGCCAGCTTAAAGGGCCAGCCTTAGAGGGCCAGCTTTACAGGGCCAGCGTAAAGGGCCAGCTTAAAGGGCCAGCCTTAGAGGGCCAGCTTAAAGGGCCAGCCTTAAGGGGCCAGCTTAAAGGGCCAGCCTTAAAGGGCAAGCCTTAAAGGGCCAGCCTTAGAGGGCCAGCCTTAGAGGGCCAGCTTAAAGGGCCAGCCTTAGAGGGCCAGCTTAAAGGGCCAGCCTTAAGGGGCCAGCTTAAAGGGCCAGCCTCAAAGGGCCAGCCTTAAAGGGCCAGCTTAAAGGGCCAGCCTTAAAGGGCCAGCCTTAAAGGGCCAGCCTTAAAGGGCCAGCCTTAAAGGGCCAGCCTTAAAGGGCCAGCTTAAAGGGCCAGCCTTAAGGGGCCAGCTTAAAGGGCCAGCCTTAAAGGGCAAGCCTTAAAGGGACAGCCTTAGAGGGCCAGCTTAAAGGGCCAGCCTTAGAGGGCCAGCTTAAAGAGCCAGCCTTAAAGGGCCAGCTTAAAGGGCCAGCCTTAAAGGGCCAGCTTAAAGGGCCAGCCTTAAAGGGCCAGCCTTAGAGGGCCAGCTTAAAGGGCCAGCTTTAAAGGGCCAGCCTTAAAGGGCCAGCCTTAAAGGGCCAGCCTTAAAGGGCCAGCTTAAAGGGCCAGCCTTAAAGGGCCAGCTTAAAGGGCCAGCCTTAAAGGGCCAGCCTTAAAGGGCCAGTTTAAAGGGCCGGCCTTAAAGGGCCAGCCTTAAAGGGCCAGCTTAAAGGGCCAGCCTTAAAGGGCCAGCTTAAAGGGCCAGCCTTAGAGGGCCAGCCTTAAGGGGCCAGCTTAAAGGGCCAGCCTTAAAGGGCCAGCCTTAAAGGGCCAGCCTTAGAGGGCCAGCTTAAAGGGCCAGCCTTAAAGGGCCAGCTTAAAGGGCCAGCCTTAGAGGGCCAGCCTTAAGGGGCCAGCTTAAAGGGCCAGCCTTAAAGGGCCAGCCTTAAAGGGCCAGCCTTAAAGGGCCAGCCTTAGATGGCCAGCTTAAAGGGCCAGCCTTAGAGGGCCAGCTTAAAGGGCCAGCCTTAGAGGGCCAGCTTAAAGGGCCAGCCTTAAGGGGCCAGCTTAAAGGGCCAGCCTTAAAGGGCCAGTCTTAAAGGGCCAGCCTTAGAGGGCCAGCCTTAAAGGGCCAGCTTAAAGGGCCAGCCTTAAAGGGCCAGCTTAAAGGGCCAGCCTTAGATGGCCAGCCTTAAGGGGCCAGCTTAAAGGGCCAGCCTTAAAGGGCCAGCCTTAAAGGGCCAGCTTTAAAGGGCCAGCTTAAAGGGCCAGCCTTAAAGGGCCAGCCTAAAGGGCCAGCCTTAAAGGGCCAGCCTTAAAGGGCCAGCTTAAAGGGCCAGCCTTAAAGGGCCAGCCTTAAAGGGCCAGCTTACAGGGCCAGCCTTAAAGGGCCAGCTTAAAGGGCCAGCCTTAGAGGGCCAGCCCTAAGGGGCCAGCTTAAAGGGCCAGCCTTAAAGGGCCAGCCTTAAAGGGCCAGCCTTAAAGGGCCAGCTTAAAGGGCCAGCCTTAAAGGGCCAGCCTTAAAGGGCCAGCCTTTGAGGTCCAGCCTTAGAGGCCCAGCCTTAAAGGGCCAGCTTAAAGGGCCAGCCTTAGAGGACCAGCTTAAAGGGCCAGCCTTAAGGGGCCAGCTTAAAGAGCCAGCCTTAAAGGGCCAGCCTTAAAGGGCCAGCCTTAAAGGGCCAGCTTAAAGGGCCAGCCTTAAAGGGCCAGCTTAAAGGGCCAGCCTTAAAGGGCCAGCCTTAAAGGGCCAGCTTAAATGGCCAGCCTTAAAGGGCCAGCTTAAAGGGCCAGCCTTAAAGGGCAAGCCTTAAAGGGCCAGCCTTAAAGGGCCAGCCTTAGAGGGCCAGCTTAAAGGGCCAGCCTTAGAGGGCCAGCTTAAAGGGCCAGCCTTAAGGGGCCAGCTTAAAGGGCCAGCCTTAAAGGGCCAGCCTTAAAAGGCCAGTCTTAAAGGGCCAGCCTTAGAGGGCCAGCCTTAAAGGGCCAGCTTAAAGGGCCAGCCTTAAAGGGCCAGCTTAAAGGGCCAGCCTTAAAGGGCCAGCTTAAAGGGCCAGCCTTAGATGGCCAGCCTTAAGGGGCCAGCTTAAAGGGCCAGCCTTAAAGGGCCAGCCTTAAAGGGCCAGCCTTAGAGGGCCAGCCTTAAAGGGCCAGCCTTAAAGGGCCAGCCTTAAAGGGCCAGCCTTAGGGGGCCAGCCTTAAGGGGCCAGCTTAAAGGGCCAGCCTTAAAGGGCAAGCCTTAAAGGGCCAGCCTTAGAGGGCCAGCTTAAAGGGCCAGCCTTAGAGGGCCAGCTTAAAGGGCCAGCCTTAAGGGGCCAGCTTAAAGGGCCAGCCTTAAAGGGCCAGCCTTAAAGGGCCAGCTTAAAGGGACAGCCTTAAAGGGCCAGCCTTAAAGGGCCAGCCTTAAAGGGCAAGCCTTAAAGGGCCAGCCTTAAAGGGCCAGCCTTAGAGGGCCAGCTTAAAGGGCCAGCCTTAGAGGGCCAGCTTAAAGGGCCAGCCTTAAGGGGCCAGCTTAAAGGGCCAGCCTTAAAGGGCCAGCCTTAAAAGGCCAGTCTTAAAGGGCCAGCCTTAGAGGGCCAGCCTTAAAGGGCCAGCTTAAAGGGCCAGCCTTAAAGGGCCAGCTTAAAGGGCCAGCCTTAAAGGGCCAGCTTAAAGGGCCAGCCTTAGAGGGCCAGCCTTAAGGGGCCAGCTTAAAGGGCCAGCCTTAAAGGGCCAGCCTTAAAGGGCCAGCCTTAAAGGGCCAGCCTTAGAGGGCCAGCTTAAAGGGCCAGCCTTAAAGGGCCAGCTTAAAGGGCCAGCCTTAGAGGGCCAGCCTTAAGGGGCCAGTTTAAAGGGCCAGCCTTTGAGGTCCAGCCTTAGAGGCCCAGCCTTAAAGGGCCAGTTTAAAGGGCCAGACTTAGATGGCCAGCCTTAAAGGGCCAGCTTAAAGGGCCAGCCTTAAAGGGCAAGCCTTAAAGGGCCAGCCTTAAAGGGCCAGCCTTAAAGGGCCAGTCTTAAAGGGCCAGCCTTAGAGGGCCAGCCTTAAAGGGCCAGCTTAAAGGGCCAGCCTTAAAGGGCCAGCTTAAAGGGCCAGCCTTAGATGGCCAGCCTTAAGGGGCCAGCTTAAAGGGCCAGCTTTAAAGGGCCAGCTTAAAGGGCCAGCCTTAAAGGGCCAGCTTAAAGGGCCAGCCTTAAAGGGCCAGCTTAAAGGGCCAGCCTTAGAGGGCCAGCCCTAAGGGGCCAGCTTAAAGGGCCAGCCTTAAAGGGCCAGCTTAAAAGGCCAGCCTTAGAGGGCCAGCTTTACAGGGCCAGCTTAAAGGGCCAGCCTTAAAGGGCCAGCTTAAAGGGCCAGCCTTAGAGGGCCAGCTTAAAGGGACAGCCTTAAGGGGCCAGCTTAAAGGGCCAGCCTTAAAGGGCAAGCCTTAAAGGGCCAGCCTTAGAGGGCCTGCCTTAAAGGGCAAGCCTTAAAGGGCCAGCCTTAAAGGGCCAGCCTTAGAGGGCCAGCTTAAAGGGCCAGCCTTAGAGGGCCAGCTTAAAGGGCCAGCCTTAAGGGGCCAGCTTAAAGGGCCAGCCTTAAAGGGCCAGCCTTAAAAGGCCAGTCTTAAAGGGCCAGCCTTAGAGGGCCAGCCTTAAAGGGCCAGCTTAAAGGGCCAGCCTTAAAGGGCCAGCTTAAAGGGCCAGCCTTAAGGGCCAGCTTAAAGGGCCAGCCTTAGATGGCCAGCCTTAAGGGGCCAGCTTAAAGGGCCAGCCTTAAAGGGCCAGCCTTAAAGGGCCAGCCTTAGAGGGCGAGCCTTAAAGGGCCAGCCTTAAAGGGCCAGCCTTAAAGGGCCAGCCTTAGAGGGCCAGCCTTAAAGGGCCAGCTTAAAGGGCCAGCCTTTGAGGTCCAGCCTTAGAGGCCCAGCCTTAAAGGGCCAGCTTAAAGGGCCAGCCTTAGAGGACCAGCTTAAAGGGCCAGCCTTAAGGGGCCAGCTTAAAGAGCCAGCCTTAAAGGGCCAGCCTTAAAGGGCCAGCCTTAAAGGGCCAGCTTAAAGGGCCAGCCTTAAAGGGCCAGCTTAAAGGGCCAGCCTTAAAGGGCCAGCCTTAAAGGGCCAGCTTAAATGGCCAGCCTTAAAGGGCCAGCTTAAAGGGCCAGCCTTAAAGGGCAAGCCTTAAAGGGCCAGCCTTAAAGGGCCAGCCTTAGAGGGCCAGCTTAAAGGGCCAGCCTTAAAGGGCCAGCCTTAAAGGGCCAGCTTGAATGGCCAGCCTTAAAGGGCCAGCTTAAAGGGCCAGCCTTAAAGGGCAAGCCTTAAAGGGCCAGCCTTAAAGGGCCAGCCTTAGAGGGCCAGCTTAAAGGGCCAGCCTTAGAGGGCCAGCTTAAAGGGCCAGCCTTAAGGGGCCAGCTTAAAGGGCCAGCCTTAAAGGGCCAGCCTTAAAAGGCCAGTCTTAAAGGGCCAGCCTTAGAGGGCCAGCCTTAAAGGGCCAGCTTAAAGGGCGAGCCTTAAAGGGCCAGCTTAAAGGGCCAGCCTTAAAGGGCCAGCCTTAAAGGGCCAGCTTAAAGGGCCAGCCTTAAGGGGCCAGCTTAAAGGGCCAGCCTTAAAGGGCAAGCCTTAAAGGGCCAGCCTTAGAGGGCCAGCTTAAAGGGCCAGCCTTAGAAGGCCAGCTTAAAGGGCCAGCCTTAAGGGGCCAGCTTAAAGGGCCAGCCTTAAAGGGCCAGCCTTAAAGGGCCAGCCTTAAAGGGCCAGCTTAAAGGGCCAGCCTTAAAGGGCCAGCCTTAAAGGGCCAGCTTAAAGGGCCAGCCTTAAAGGGCCAGCCTTAGAGGGCCAGCTTAAAGGGCCAGCTTTAAAGGGCCAGCCTTAAAGGGCCAGCCTTAAAGGGCCAGCCTTAAAGGGCCAGCCTTAAAGGGCCAGCCTTAAAGGGCCAGCTTAAAGGGCCAGCCTTAAAGGGCCAGCCTTAAAGGGCCAGTTTAAAGGGCCGGCCTTAAAGGGCCAGCCTTAAAGGGCCAGCTTAAAGGGCCAGCCTTAAAGGGCCAGCTTAAAGGGCCAGCCTTAGAGGGCCAGCCTTAAGGGGCCAGCTTAAAGGGCCAGCCTTAAAGGGCCAGCCTTAAAGGGCCAGCCTTAGAGGGCCAGCTTAAAGGGCCAGCCTTAAAGGGCCAGCTTAAAGGGCCAGCCTTAGAGGGCCAGCCTTAAGGGGCCAGCTTAAAGGGCCAGCCTTAAAGGGCCAGCCTTAAAGGGCCAGCCTTAGATGGCCAGCTTAAAGGGCCAGCCTTAGAGGGCCAGCTTAAAGGGCCAGCCTTAGAGGGCCAGCTTAAAGGGCCAGCCTTAAGGGGCCAGCTTAAAGGGCCAGCCTTAAAGGGCCAGCCTTAAAGGGCC
The DNA here is from genome assembly GCF_037039965.1 of Doryrhamphus excisus. Classification (NCBI taxonomy): domain Eukaryota; kingdom Metazoa; phylum Chordata; class Actinopteri; order Syngnathiformes; family Syngnathidae; genus Doryrhamphus; species Doryrhamphus excisus. Next base: position 213,388 of record NC_136375.1, read on the forward strand.
AGTCTTAAAGGGCCAGCCTTAGAGGGCCAGCCTTAAAGGGCCAGCTTAAAGGGCCAGCCTTAAAGGGCCAGCTTAAAGGGCCAGCCTTAGATGGCCAGCCTTAAGGGGCCAGCTTAAAGGGCCAGCCTTAAAGGGCCAGCTTAAAGGGCCAGCCTTAAAGGGCCAGCTTAAAGGGCCAGCCTTAGAGGGCCAGCCCTAAGGGGCCAGCTTAAAGGGCCAGCCTTAAAGGGCCAGCTTAAAAGGCCAGCCTTAGAGGGCCAGCTTTACAGGGCCAGCTTAAAGGGCCAGCCTTAAAGGGCCAGCTTAAAGGGCCAGCCTTAGAGGGCCAGCTTAAAGGGACAGCCTTAAGGGGCCAGCTTAAAGGGCCAGCCTTAAAGGGCAAGCCTTAAAGGGCCAGCCTTAGAGGGCCTGCCTTAAAGGGCAAGCCTTAAAGGGCCAGCCTTAAAGGGCCAGCCTTAGAGGGCCAGCTTAAAGGGCCAGCCTTAGAGGGCCAGCTTAAAGTGCCAGCCTTAAGGGGCCAGCTTAAAGGGCCAGCCTTAAAGGGCCAGCCTTAAAGGGCCAGCCTTAAAGGGCCAGCTTAAAGGGCCAGCCTTAAAGGGCCAGCTTAAAGGGCCAGCCTTAGATGGCCAGCCTTAAGGGGCCAGCTTAAAGGGCCAGCCTTAAAGGGCCAGCCTTAGAGGGCCAGCCTTAAAGGGCCAGCCTTAAAGGGCCAGCCTTAAAGGGCCAGCCTTAGAGGGCCAGCCTTAAAGGGCCAGCTTAAAGGGCCAGCCTTTGAGGTCCAGCCTTAGAGGCCCAGCCTTAAAGGGCCAGCTTAAAGGGCCAGCCTTAGAGGACCAGCTTAAAGGGCCAGCCTTAAGGGGCCAGCTTAAAGAGCCAGCCTTAAAGGGCCAGCCTTAAAGGGCCAGCCTTAAAGGGCCAGCTTAAAGGGCCAGCCTTAAAGGGCCAGCTTAAAGGGCCAGCCTTAAAGGGCCAGCCTTAAAGGGCCAGCTTAAATGGCCAGCCTTAAAGGGCCAGCTTAAAGGGCCAGCCTTAAAGGGCAAGCCTTAAAGGGCCAGCCTTAAAGGGCCAGCCTTAGAGGGCCAGCTTAAAGGGCCAGCCTTAAAGGGCCAGCCTTAAAGGGCCAGCTTAAATGGCCAGCCTTAAAGGGCCAGCTTAAAGGGCCAGCCTTAAAGGGCAAGCCTTAAAGGGCCAGCCTTAAAGGGCCAGCCTTAGAGGGCCAGCTTAAAGGGCCAGCCTTAGAGGGCCAGCTTAAAGGGCCAGCCTTAAGGGGCCAGCTTAAAGGGCCAGCCTTAAAGGGCCAGCCTTAAAAGGCCAGTCTTAAAGGGCCAGCCTTAGAGGGCCAGCCTTAAAGGGCCAGCTTAAAGGGCCAGCCTTAAAGGGCCAGCTTAAAGGGCCAGCCTTAAAGGGCCAGCTTAAAGGGCCAGCCTTAGATGGCCAGCCTTAAGGGGCCAGCTTAAAGGGCCAGCCTTAAAGGGCCAGCCTTAAAGGGCCAGCCTTAGAGGGCCAGCCTTAAAGGGCCAGCCTTAAAGGGCCAACCTTAGGGGGCCAGCCTTAAAGGGCCAGCTTAAAGGGCCAGCCTTTGAGGTCCAGCCTTAGAGGCCCAGCCTTAAAGGGCCAGTTTAAAGGGCCAGACTTAGATGGCCAGGCTTAAAGGGCCAGCTTAAAGGGCCAGCCTTAAAGGGCCAGCTTAAAGGGCCAGCCTTAAAGGGCAAGCCTTAAAGGGCCAGCTTAAAGGGCCAGCCTTAAAGGGCCAGCCTTAAAGGGCCAGTCTTAAAGGGCCAGCCTTAAGGGGCCAGCTTAAAGGGCCAGCCTTAAAGGGCCAGCCTTAGAGGGCCAGCTTAAAGGGCCAGCCTTAGAGGGCCAGCTTAAAGGGCCAGCCTTAAGGGGCCAGCTTAAAGGGCCAGCCTCAAAGGGCCAGCCTTAAAGGGCCAGCCTTAAAGGGCCAGCCTTAAAGGGCCAGCCTTAAAGGGCAAGCCTTAAAGGGCCAGCCTTAAAGGGCCAGCCTTAAAGGGCCAGCCTTAAAGGGCCAGCTTAAAGGGCCAGCCTTAAGGGGCCAGCTTAAAGGGCCAGCCTTAAAGGGCAAGCCTTAAAGGGCCAGCCTTAGAGGGCCAGCTTAAAGGGCCAGCCTTAGAGGGCCAGCTTAAAGGGCCAGCCTTAAGGGGCCTGCTTAAAGGGCCAGCCTTAAAGGGCCAGCCTTAAAGGGCCAGCTTTAAAGGGCCAGCTTAAAGGGCCAGCCTTAAAGGGCCAGCCTTAAAGGGCCAGCTTAAAGGGCCAGCCTTAAGGGGCCAGCTTAAAGGGCCAGCCTTAAAGGGCAAGCCTTAAAGGGCCAGCCTTAGAGGGCCAGCTTAAAGGGCCAGCCTTAGAGGGCCTGCTTAAAGGGCCAGCCTTAAGGGGCCAGCTTAAAGGGCCAGCCTTAAAGGGCCAGCCTTAAAGGGCCAGCCTTAAAGGGCCAGCTTAAAGGGCCAGCCTTAGATGGCCAGCCTTAAAGGGCCAGCTTAAAGGGCCAGCCTTAAAGGGCCAGCTTAAAGGGCCAGCCTTAGAAGGCCAGCTTAAAGGGCCAGCCTTAGAGGGCCAGCTTAAAGGGCCAGCCTTAAGGGGCCAGCTTAAAGGGCCAGCCTTAAAGGGCCAGCCTTAAAAGGCCAGTCTTAAAGGGCCAGCCTTAGAGGGCCAGCCTTAAAGGGCCAGCTTAAAGGGCCAGCCTTAAAGGGCCAGCTTAAAGGGCCAGCCTTAGATGGCCAGCCTTAAGGGGCCAGCTTAAAGGGCCAGCTTTAAAGGGCCAGCTTAAAGGGCCAGCCTTAAAGGGCCAGCTTAAAGGGCCAGCCTTAAAGGGCCAGCTTAAAGGGCCAGCCTTAGAGGGCCAGCCCTAAGGGGCCAGCTTAAAGGGCCAGCCTTAAAGGGCCAGCTTAAAAGGCCAGCCTTAGAGGGCCAGCTTTACAGGGCCAGCTTAAAGGGCCAGCCTTAAAGGGCCAGCTTAAAGGGCCAGCCTTAGAGGGCCAGCTTAAAGGGACAGCCTTAAGGGGCCAGCTTAAAGGGCCAGCCTTAAAGGGCAAGCCTTAAAGGGCCAGCCTTAGAGGGCCTGCCTTAAAGGGCAAGCCTTAAAGGGCCAGCCTTAAAGGGCCAGCCTTAGAGGGCCAGCTTAAAGGGCCAGCCTTAGAGGGCCAGCTTAAAGGGCCAGCCTTAAGGGGCCAGCTTAAAGGGCCAGCCTTAAAGGGCCAGCCTTAAAAGGCCAGTCTTAAAGGGCCAGCCTTAGAGGGCCAGCCTTAAAGGGCCAGCTTAAAGGGCCAGCCTTAAAGGGCCAGCTTAAAGGGCCAGCCTTAAGGGCCAGCTTAAAGGGCCAGCCTTAGATGGCCAGCCTTAAGGGGCCAGCTTAAAGGGCCAGCCTTAAAGGGCCAGCCTTAAAGGGCCAGCCTTAGAGGGCGAGCCTTAAAGGGCCAGCCTTAAAGGGCCAGCCTTAAAGGGCCAGCCTTAGAGGGCCAGCCTTAAAGGGCCAGCTTAAAGGGCCAGCCTTTGAGGTCCAGCCTTAGAGGCCCAGCCTTAAAGGGCCAGCTTAAAGGGCCAGCCTTAGAGGACCAGCTTAAAGGGCCAGCCTTAAGGGGCCAGCTTAAAGAGCCAGCCTTAAAGGGCCAGCCTTAAAGGGCCAGCCTTAAAGGGCCAGCTTAAAGGGCCAGCCTTAAAGGGCCAGCTTAAAGGGCCAGCCTTAAAGGGCCAGCCTTAAAGGGCCAGCTTAAATGGCCAGCCTTAAAGGGCCAGCTTAAAGGGCCAGCCTTAAAGGGCAAGCCTTAAAGGGCCAGCCTTAAAGGGCCAGCCTTAGAGGGCCAGCTTAAAGGGCCAGCCTTAAAGGGCCAGCCTTAAAGGGCCAGCTTAAATGGCCAGCCTTAAAGGGCCAGCTTAAAGGGCCAGCCTTAAAGGGCAAGCCTTAAAGGGCCAGCCTTAAAGGGCCAGCCTTAGAGGGCCAGCTTAAAGGGCCAGCCTTAGAGGGCCAGCTTAAAGGGCCAGCCTTAAGGGGCCAGCTTAAAGGGCCAGCCTTAAAGGGCCAGCCTTAAAAGGCCAGTCTTAAAGGGCCAGCCTTAGAGGGCCAGCCTTAAAGGGCCAGCTTAAAGGGCGAGCCTTAAAGGGCCAGCTTAAAGGGCCAGCCTTAAAGGGCCAGCCTTAAAGGGCCAGCTTAAAGGGCCAGCCTTAAGGGGCCAGCTTAAAGGGCCAGCCTTAAAGGGCAAGCCTTAAAGGGCCAGCCTTAGAGGGCCAGCTTAAAGGGCCAGCCTTAGAAGGCCAGCTTAAAGGGCCAGCCTTAAGGGGCCAGCTTAAAGGGCCAGCCTTAAAGGGCCAGCCTTAAAGGGCCAGCCTTAAAGGGCCAGCTTAAAGGGCCAGCCTTAAAGGGCCAGCCTTAAAGGGCCAGCTTAAAGGGCCAGCCTTAAAGGGCCAGCCTTAGAGGGCCAGCTTAAAGGGCCAGCTTTAAAGGGCCAGCCTTAAAGGGCCAGCCTTAAAGGGCCAGCCTTAAAGGGCCAGCCTTAAAGGGCCAGCTTAAAGGGCCAGCCTTAAAGGGCCAGCCTTAAAGGGCCAGTTTAAAGGGCCGGCCTTAAAGGGCCAGCCTTAAAGGGCCAGCTTAAAGGGCCAGCCTTAAAGGGCCAGCTTAAAGGGCCAGCCTTAGAGGGCCAGCCTTAAGGGGCCAGCTTAAAGGGCCAGCCTTAAAGGGCCAGCCTTAAAGGGCCAGCCTTAGAGGGCCAGCTTAAAGGGCCAGCCTTAAAGGGCCAGCTTAAAGGGCCAGCCTTAGAGGGCCAGCCTTAAGGGGCCAGCTTAAAGGGCCAGCCTTAAAGGGCCAGCCTTAAAGGGCCAGCCTTAGATGGCCAGCTTAAAGGGCCAGCCTTAGAGGGCCAGCTTAAAGGGCCAGCCTTAGAGGGCCAGCTTAAAGGGCCAGCCTTAAGGGGCCAGCTTAAAGGGCCAGCCTTAAAGGGCCAGCCTTAAAGGGCCAGTCTTAAAGGGCCAGCCTTAGAGGGCCAGCCTTAAAGGGCCAGCTTAAAGGGCCAGCCTTAAAGGGCCAGCTTAAAGGGCCAGCCTTAGATGGCCAGCCTTAAGGGGCCAGCTTAAAGGGCCAGCCTTAAAGGGCCAGCTTAAAGGGCCAGCCTTAAAGGGCCAGCTTAAAGGGCCAGCCTTAGAGGGCCAGCCCTAAGGGGCCAGCTTAAAGGGCCAGCCTTAAAGGGCCAGCTTAAAAGGCCAGCCTTAGAGGGCCAGCTTTACAGGGCCAGCTTAAAGGGCCAGCCTTAAAGGGCCAGCTTAAAGGGCCAGCCTTAGAGGGCCAGCTTAAAGGGACAGCCTTAAGGGGCCAGCTTAAAGGGCCAGCCTTAAAGGGCAAGCCTTAAAGGGCCAGCCTTAGAGGGCCTGCCTTAAAGGGCAAGCCTTAAAGGGCCAGCCTTAAAGGGCCAGCCTTAGAGGGCCAGCTTAAAGGGCCAGCCTTAGAGGGCCAGCTTAAAGTGCCAGCCTTAAGGGGCCAGCTTAAAGGGCCAGCCTTAAAGGGCCAGCCTTAAAGGGCCAGCCTTAAAGGGCCAGCTTAAAGGGCCAGCCTTAAAGGGCCAGCTTAAAGGGCCAGCCTTAGATAGCCAGCCTTAAGGGGCCAGCTTAAAGGGCCAGCCTTAAAGGGCCAGCCTTAGAGGGCCAGCCTTAAAGGGCCAGCCTTAAAGGGCCAGCCTTAAAGGGCCAGCCTTAGAGGGCCAGCCTTAAAGGGCCAGCTTAAAGGGCCAGCCTTTGAGGTCCAGCCTTAGAGGCCCAGCCTTAAAGGGCCAGCTTAAAGGGCCAGCCTTAGAGTACCAGCTTAAAGGGCCAGCCTTAAGGGGCCAGCTTAAAGAGCCAGCCTTAAAGGGCCAGCCTTAAAGGGCCAGCCTTAAAGGGCCAGCTTAAAGGGCCAGCCTTAAAGGGCCAGCTTAAAGGGCCAGCCTTAAAGGGCCAGCCTTAAAGGGCCAGCTTAAATGGCCAGCCTTAAAGGGCCAGCTTAAAGGGCCAGCCTTAAAGGGCAAGCCTTAAAGGGCCAGCCTTAAAGGGCCAGCCTTAGAGGGCCAGCTTAAAGGGCCAGCCTTAAAGGGCCAGCCTTAAAGGGCCAGCTTAAATGGCCAGCCTTAAAGGGCCAGCTTAAAGGGCCAGCCTTAAAGGGCAAGCCTTAAAGGGCCAGCCTTAAAGGGCCAGCCTTAGAGGGCCAGCTTAAAGGGCCAGCCTTAGAGGGCCAGCTTAAAGGGCCAGCCTTAAGGGGCCAGCTTAAAGGGCCAGCCTTAAAGGGCCAGCCTTAAAAGGCCAGTCTTAAAGGGCCAGCCTTAGAGGGCCAGCCTTAAAGGGCCAGCTTAAAGGGCCAGCCTTAAAGGGCCAGCTTAAAGGGCCAGCCTTAAAGGGCCAGCTTAAAGGGCCAGCCTTAGATGGCCAGCCTTAAGGGGCCAGCTTAAAGGGCCAGCCTTAAAGGGCCAGCCTTAAAGGGCCAGCCTTAGAGGGCCAGCCTTAAAGGGCCAGCCTTAAAGGGCCAACCTTAGGGGGCCAGCCTTAAAGGGCCAGCTTAAAGGGCCAGCCTTTGAGGTCCAGCCTTAGAGGCCCAGCCTTAAAGGGCCAGTTTAAAGGGCCAGACTTAGATGGCCAGGCTTAAAGGGCCAGCTTAAAGGGCCAGCCTTAAAGGGCCAGCTTAAAGGGCCAGCCTTAAAGGGCAAGCCTTAAAGGGCCAGCTTAAAGGGCCAGCCTTAAAGGGCCAGCCTTAAAGGGCCAGTCTTAAAGGGCCAGCCTTAAGGGGCCAGCTTAAAGGGCCAGCCTTAAAGGGCCAGCCTTAGAGGGCCAGCTTAAAGGGCCAGCCTTAGAGGGCCAGCTTAAAGGGCCAGCCTTAAGGGGCCAGCTTAAAGGGCCAGCCTCAAAGGGCCAGCCTTAAAGGGCCAGCCTTAAAGGGCCAGCCTTAAAGGGCCAGCCTTAAAGGGCAAGCCTTAAAGGGCCAGCCTTAAAGGGCCAGCCTTAAAGGGCCAGCCTTAAAGGGCCAGCTTAAAGGGCCAGCCTTAAGGGGCCAGCTTAAAGGGCCAGCCTTAAAGGGCAAGCCTTAAAGGGCCAGCCTTAGAGGGCCAGCTTAAAGGGCCAGCCTTAGAGGGCCAGCTTAAAGGGCCAGCCTTAAGGGGCCTGCTTAAAGGGCCAGCCTTAAAGGGCCAGCCTTAAAGGGCCAGCTTTAAAGGGCCAGCTTAAAGGGCCAGCCTTAAAGGGCCAGCCTTAAAGGGCCAGCTTAAAGGGCCAGCCTTAAGGGGCCAGCTTAAAGGGCCAGCCTTAAAGGGCAAGCCTTAAAGGGCCAGCCTTAGAGGGCCAGCTTAAAGGGCCAGCCTTAGAGGGCCTGCTTAAAGGGCCAGCCTTAAGGGGCCAGCTTAAAGGGCCAGCCTTAAAGGGCCAGCCTTAAAGGGCCAGCCTTAAAGGGCCAGCTTAAAGGGCCAGCCTTAGATGGCCAGCCTTAAAGGGCCAGCTTAAAGGGCCAGCCTTAAAGGGCCAGCTTAAAGGGCCAGCCTTAAAGGGCAAGCCTTAAAGGGCCAGCCTTAAAGGGCCAGCCTTAGAGGGCCAGCTTAAAGGGCCAGCCTTAGAGGGCCAGCTTAAAGGGCCAGCCTTAAGGGGCCAGCTTAAAGGGCCAGCCTTAAAGGGCCAGCCTTAAAGGGCCAGTCTTAAAGGGCCAGCCTTAGAGGGCCAGCCTTAAAGGGCCAGCTTAAAGGGCCAGCCTTAAAGGGCCAGCTTAAAGGGCCAGCCTTAAAGGGCCAGCTTAAAGGGCCAGCCTTAAAGGGCCAGCTTAAAGGGCCAGCCTTAAAGGGCCAGCCTTAAAGGGCCAGCTTAAAGAGCCAGCCTTAGAGGGCCAGCTTAAAGGGCCAGCCTTAAGGGGCCAGCTTAAAGGGCCAGCCTTAAAGGGCAAGCCTTAAAGGGCCAGCCTTAGAGGGCCAGCTTAAAGGGCCAGCCTTAGAGGGCCAGCTTAAAGGGCCAGCCTTAAGGGGCCAGCTTAAAGGGCCAGCCTCAAAGGGCCAGCCTTAAAGGGCCAGCTTAAAGGGCCAGCCTTAAAGGGCCAGCTTAAAGGGCCAGCCTTAAAGGGCCAGCCTTAAAGGGCCAGCTTAAAGGGCCAGCCTTAAAGGGTCAGCTTAAAGGGCCAGCCTTAAAGGGCAAGCCTTAAAGGGCCAGCCTTAAAGGGCCAGCCTTAGAGGGCCAGCTTAAAGGGCCAGCCTTAGAGGGCCAGCTTAAAGGGCCAGCCTTAGATGGCCAGCCTTAAGGGGCCAGCTTAAAGGGCCAGCCTTAAAGGGCCAGCCTTAAAGGGCCAGCCTTAAAGGGCCAGCCTTAAAGGGCCAGCCTTAAAGGGCCAGCCTTAAAGGGCCAGCTTAAAGGGCCAGCCTTAAGGGGCCAGCTTAAAGGGCCAGCCTTAAAGGGCAAGCCTTAAAGGGCCAGCCTTAGAGGGCCAGCTTAAAGGGCCAGCCTTAGAGGGCCAGCTTAAAGGGCCAGCCTTAAGGGGCCAGCTTAAAGGGCCAGCCTTAAAGGGCCAGCTTTAAAGGGCCAGCTTAAAGGGCCAGCCTTAAAGGGCCAGCCTTAAAGGGCCAGCTTAAAGGGCCAGCCTTAAGGGGCCAGCTTAAAGGGCCAGCCTTAAAGGGCAAGCCTTAAAGGGCCAGCCTTAGAGGGCCTGCTTAAAGGGCCAGCCTTAAGGGGCCAGCTTAAAGGGCCAGCCTTAAAGGGCCAGCCTTAAAGGGCCAGCCTTAAAGGGCCAGCTTAAAGGGCCAGCCTTAAAGGGCCAGCTTAAAGGGCCAGCCTTAAAGGGCCAGCTTAAAGGGCCGGCCTTAAAGGGCCAGCCTTAAAGGGCCAGCTTAAAGGGCCAGCCTTAAAGGGCCAGCTTAAAGGGCCAGCCTTAGAGGGCCAGCCTTAAGGGGCCAGCTTAAAGGGCCAGCCTTAAAGGGCCAGCCTTAGAGGGCCAGGTTAAAGGGCCAGCCTTAAGGGGCCAGCTTAAAGGGCCAGCCTTAGAGGGCCAGCTTTACAGGGCCAGCTTAAAGGGCCAGCCTTAAAGGGCCAGCTTAAAGGGCCAGCCTTAGAGGGCCAGCTTAAAGGGCCAGCCTTAAAGGGCCAGCTTAAAGGGCCAGCCTTAAAGGGCAAGCCTTAAAGGGCCAGTCTTAGAGGGCCAGCCTTAGAGGGCCAGCTTAAAGGGCCAGCCTTAGAGGGCCAGCTTAAAGGGCCAGCCTTAAGGGGCCAGCTTAAAGGGCCAGCCTCAAAGGGCCAGCCTTAAAGGGCCAGCCTTAAAGGGCCAGCTTAAAGGGCCAGCCTTAAAGGGCCAGCTTAAAGGGCCAGCCTTAAAGGGCCAGCCTTAAAGGGCCAGCTTAAAGGGCCAGCCTTAAAGGGCCAGCTTAAAGGGCCAGCTTTAGATGGCCAGCCTTAAGGGGCCAGCTTAAAGGGCCAGCCTTAAAGGGCCAGCTTAAAGGGCCAGCCTTAAAGGGCCAGCTTAAAGGGCCAGCTTTAGATGGCCAGCCTTAAGGGGCCAGCTTAAAGGGCCAGCCTTAAAGGGCCAGCCTTAAAGGGCCAGCTTAAAGGGCCAGCCTTAAGGGGCCAGCTTAAAGGGCCAGCCTTAAAGGGCAAGCCTTAAAGGGCCAGCCTTAGAGGGCCAGCTTAAAGGGCCAGCCTTAGAGGGCCAGCTTAAAGGGCCAGCCTTAAGGGGCCAGCTTAAAGGGCCAGCCTTAAAGAGCCAGCCTTAAAGGGCCAGCCTTAAAGGGCCAGCTTAAAGGGCCAGCCTTAAAGGGCCAGCCTTAAAGGGCCAGCTTAAAGGGCCAGCCTTAAAGGGCCAGCCTTAGAGGGCCAGCTTAAAGGGCCAGCTTTAAAGGGCCAGCCTTAAAGGGCCAGCCTTAAAGGGCCAGCTTAAAGGGCCAGCCTTAAAGGGCCAGCCTTAAAGGGCCAGTTTAAAGGGCCGGCCTTAAAGGGCCAGCCTTAAAGGGCCAGCTTAAAGGGCCAGCTTAAAGGGCCAGCCTTAAAGGGCCAGCTTAAAGGGCCAGCCTTAGAGGGCCAGCCTTAAGGGGCCAGCTTAAAGGGCCAGCCTTAAAGGGCCAGCCTTAAAGGGCCAGCCTTAGAGGGCCAGCTTAAAGGGCCAGCCTTAAAGGGCCAGCTTAAAGGGCCAGCCTTAGAGGGCCAGCCTTAAGGGGCCAGCTTAAAGGGCCAGCCTTAAAGGGCCAGCCTTAAAGGGCCAGCCTTAGATGGCCAGCTTAAAGGGCCAGCCTTAGAGGGCCAGCTTAAAGGGCCAGCCTTAGAGGGCCAGCTTAAAGGGCCAGCCTTAAGGGGCCAGCTTAAAGGGCCAGCCTTAAAGGGCCAGCCTTAAAGGGCCAGTCTTAAAGGGCCAGCCTTAGAGGGCCAGCCTTAAAGGGCCAGCTTAAAGGGCCAGCCTTAAAGGGCCAGCTTAAAGGGCCAGCCTTAGATGGCCAGCCTTAAGGGGCCAGCTTAAAGGGCCAGCCTTAAAGGGCCAGCCTTAAAGGGCCAGCTTTAAAGGGCCAGCTTAAAGGGCCAGCCTTAAAGGGCCAGCTTAAAGGGCCAGCCTTAAAGGGCCAGCTTAAAGGGCCAGCCTTAGAGGGCCAGCCCTAAGGGGCCAGCTTAAAGGGCCAGCCTTAAAGGGCCAGCCTTAGAGGGCCAGCTTAAAGGGCCAGCCTTAAAGGGCCAGCTTAAAAGGCCAACCTTAGAGGGCCAGCTTTACAGGGCCAGCTTAAAGGGCCAGCCTTAAAGGGCCAGCTTAAAGGGCCAGCCTTAGAGGGCCAGCTTAAAGGGCCAGCCTTAAGGGGCCAGCTTAAAGGGCCAGCCTTAAAGGGCAAGCCTTAAAGGGCCAGCCTTAGAGGGCCTGCCTTAAAGGGCAAGCCTTAAAGGGCCAGCCTTAAAGGGCCAGCCTTAGAGGGCCAGCTTAAAGGGCCAGCCTTAGAGGGCCAGCTTAAAGGGCCAGCCTTAAAGGGCCAGCCTTAAGGGGCCAGCCTTAAAGGGCCAGCCTTAAAGGGCCAGCCTTAAAGGGCCAGCCTTAGAGGGCCAGCCTTAAAGGGCCAGCCTTAAAGGGCCAGCCTTAAAGGGCCAGCCTTAGAGGGCCAGCCTTAAAGGGCCAGCTTAAAGGGCCAGCCTTTGAGGTCCAGCCTTAGAGGCCCAGCCTTAAAGGGCCAGCTTAAAGGGCCAGCCTTAGAGGACCAGCTTAAAGGGCCAGCCTTAAGGGGCCAGCTTAAAGGGCCAGCCTTAAAGGGCCTGCCTTAAAGGAACAGCCTTAAAGGGCCAGCTTAAAGGGCCAGCCTTAAAGGGCCAGCTTAAAGGGCCAGCCTTAAAGGGCCAGCCTTAAAGGGCCAGCTTAAATGGCCAGCCTTAAAGGGCCAGCTTAAAGGGCCAGCCTTAAAGGGCAAGCCTTAAAGGGCCAGCCTTAAAGGGCCAGCCTTAGAGGGCCAGCTTAAAGGGCCAGCCTTAGAGGGCCAGCTTAAAGGGCCAGCCTTAAGGGGCCAGCTTAAAGGGCCAGCCTTAAAGGGCCAGCCTTAAAAGGCCAGTCTTAAAGGGCCAGCCTTAGAGGGCCAGCCTTAAAGGGCCAGCTTAAAGGGCCAGCCTTAAAGGGCCAGCTTAAAGGGCCAGCCTTAAAGGGCCAGCTTAAAGGGCCAGCCTTAGATGGCCAGCCTTAAGGGGCCAGCTTAAAGGGCCAGCCTTAAAGGGCCAGCCTTAAAGGGCCAGCCTTAGAGGGCCAGCCTTAAAGGGCCAGCCTTAAAGGGCCAGCCTTAAAGGGCCAGCCTTAGGGGGCCAGCCTTAAAGGGCCAGCTTAAAGGGCCAGCCTTTGAGGTCCAGCCTTAGAGGCCCAGCCTTAAAGGGCCAGTTTAAAGGGCCAGACTTAGATGGCCAGGCTTAAAGGGCCAGCTTAAAGGGCCAGCCTTAAAGGGCCAGCTTAAAGGGCCAGCCTTAAAGGGCAAGCCTTAAAGGGCCAGCCTTAAAGGGCCAGCCTTAGAGGGCCAGCTTAAAGGGCCAGCCTTAGAGGGCCAGCTTAAAGGGCCAGCCTTAAGGGGCCAGCTTAAAGGGCCAGCCTTAAAGGGCCAGCCTTAAGGGGCCAGTCTTAAAGGGCCAGCCTTAGAGGGCCAGCCTTAAAGGGCCAGCTTAAAGGGCCAGCCTTAAAGGGCCAGCTTAAAGGGCCAGCCTTAAAGGGCCAGCCTTAAAGGGCCAGCCTTAAAGGGCCAGCCTTAAAGGGCCAGCCTTAAAGGGCCAGCCTTAAAGGGCCAGCTTAAAGGGCCAGCCTTAAGGGGCCAGCTTAAAGGGCCAGCCTTAAAGGGCAAGCCTTAAAGGGCCAGCCTTAAAGGGCCAGCCTTAAAGGGCCAGCCTTAAAGGGCCAGCTTAAAGGGCCAGCCTTAAAGGGTCAGCTTAAAGGGCCAGCCTTAAAGGGCCAGCCTTAAAGGGCCAGCTTAAAGGGCCAGCCTTAGAGGGCCAGCTTAAAGGGCCAGCCTTAAGGGGCCAGCTTAAAGGGCCAGCCTTAAAGGGCAAGCCTTAAAGGGCCAGCCTTAAAGGGCCAGCCTTAGAGGGCCAGCTTAAAGGGCCAGCCTTAGAGGGCCAGCTTAAAGGGCCAGCCTTAAAGGGCAAGCCTTAAAGGGCCAGCCTTAAAGGGCCAGCCTTAGAGGGCCATCTTAAAGGGCCAGCCTTAGAGGGCCAGCTTAAAGGGCCAGCCTTAAGGGGCCAGCTTAAAGGGCCAGCCTTAAAGGGCCAGCCTTAAAGGGCCAGTCTTAAAGGGCCAGCCTTAGAGGGCCAGCCTTAAAGGGCCAGCTTAAAGGGCCAGCCTTAAAGGGCCAGCTTAAAGGGCCAGCCTTAAAGGGCCAGCCTTAAAGGGCCAGCCTTAAAGGGCCAGCCTTAAAGGGCCAGCCTTAAAGGGCCAGCCTTAAAGGGCCAGCTTAAAGGGCCAGCCTTAAGGGGCCAGCTTAAAGGGCCAGCCTTAAAGGGCAAGCCTTAAAGGGCCAGCCTTAAAGGGCCAGCCTTAAAGGGCCAGCTCAAAGGGCCAGCCTTAAAGGGCCAGCTTAAAGGGCCAGCCTTAAAGGGCCAGCCTTAAAGGGCCAGCTTAAAGGGCCAGCCTTAGAGGGCCAGCTTAAAGGGCCAGCCTTAAGGGGCCAGCTTAAAGGGCCAGCCTTAAAGGGCAAGCCTTAAAGGGCCAGCCTTAGAGGGCCAGCTTAAAGGGCCAGCCTTAGAGGGCCAGCTTAAAGGGCCAGCCTTAAGGGGCCAGCTTAAAGGGCCAGCCTCAAAGGGCCAGCCTTAAAGGGCCAGCTTAAAGGGCCAGCCTTAAAGGGCCAGCTTAAAGGGCCAGCCTTAAAGGGCCAGCTTAAAGGGCCAGCCTTAAAGGGCCAGCTTAAAGGGCCAGCCTTAAAGGGCCAGCTTAAAGGGCCAGCCTTAAAGGGGAAGCCTTAAAGGGCCAGCCTTAAAGGGCCAGCCTTAGAGGGCCAGCTTAAAGGGCCAGCCTTAGAGGGCCAGCTTAAAGGGCCAGCCTTAAGGGGCCAGCTTAAAGGGCCAGCCTTAAAGGGCCAGCCTTAAAGGGCCAGTCTTAAAGGGCCAGCCTTAGAGGACCAGCCTTAAAGGGCCAGCTTAAAGGGCCAGCCTTAAAGGGCCAGCTTAAAGGGCCAGCCTTAAAGGGCCAGCTTAAAGGGCCAGCCTTAGATGGCCAGCCTTAAGGGGCCAGCTTAAAGGGCCAGCCTTAAAGGGCCAGCCTTAAAGGGCCAGCCTTAAAGGGCCAGCCTTAAAGGGCCAGCCTTAAAGGGCCAGCTTAAAGGGTCAGCCTTAAGGGGCCAGCTTAAAGGGCCAGCCTTAAAGGGCAAGCCTTAAAGGGCCAGCCTTAGAGGTCCAGCTTAAAGGGCCAGCCTTAGAGGGCCAGCTTAAAGGGCCAGCCTTAAGGGGCCAGCTTAAAGGGCCAGCCTTAAAGGGCCAGCCTTAAAGCGCCAGCTTTAAAGGGCCAGCTTAAAGGGCCAGCCTTAAAGGGCCAGCCTTAAAGGGCCAGCTTAAAGGGCCAGCCTTAAGGGGCCAGCTTAAAGGGCCAGCCTTAAAGGGCAAGCCTTAAAGGGCCAGCCTTAGAGGGCCAGCTTAAAGGGCCAGCCTTAGAGGGCCTGCTTAAAGGGCAAGCCTTAAAGGGCCAGCCTTAAAGGGCCAGCCTTAGAGGGCCAGCTTAAAGGGCCAGCCTTAGAGTGCCAGCTTAAAGGGCCAGCCTTAAGGGGCCAGCTTAAAGGGCCAGCCTTAAAGGGCCAGCCTTAAAGGGCCAGTCTTAAAGGGCCAGCCTTAGAGGGCCAGCCTTAAAGGGCCAGCTTAAAGGGCCAGCCTTAAAGGGCCAGCTTAAAGGGCCAGCCTTAAAGGGCCAGCTTAAAGGGCCAGCCTTAAAGGGCCAGCCTTAAAGGGCCAGCTTAAAGGGCCAGCCTTAAAGGGCCAGCTTAAAGGGCCAGCCTTAAAGGGCAAGCCTTAAAGGGCCAGCCTTAAAGGGCCAGCCTTAGAGGGCCAGCTTAAAGGGCCAGCCTTAGAGGGCCAGCTTAAAGGGCCAGCCTTAAGGGGCCAGCTTAAAGGGCCAGCCTTAAAGGGCCAGCCTTAAAGGGCCAGTCTTAAAGGGCCAGCCTTAGAGGACCAGCCTTAAAGGGCCAGCTTAAAGGGCCAGCCTTAAAGGGCCAGCTTAAAGGACCAGCCTTAAAGGGCCAGCTTAAAGGGCCAGCCTTAGATGGCCAGCCTTAAGGGGCCAGCTTAAAGGGCCAGCCTTAAAGGGTCAGCCTTAGAGGACCAGCCTTAAAGGGCCAGCTTAAAGGGCCAGCCTTAAGGGGCCAGCCTTAAAGGGCCAGCCTTAAAGGGCCAGCCTTAAAGGGCCAGCCTTAGAGGGCCAGCCTTAAAGGGCCAGCCTTAAAGGGCCAGCCTTAAAGGGCCAGCCTTAGAGGGCCAGCCTTAAAGGGCCAGCTTAAAGGGCCAGCCTTTGAGGTCCAGCCTTAGAGGCCCAGCCTTAAAGGGCCAGCTTAAAGGGCCAGCCTTAGAGGACCAGCTTAAAGGGCCAGCCTTAAGGGGCCAGCTTAAAGGGCCAGCCTTAAAGGGCCTGCCTTAAAGGAACAGCCTTAAAGGGCCAGCTTAAAGGGCCAGCTTAAAGGGCCAGCCTTAAAGGGCCAGCTTAAAGGGCCAGCCTTAAAGGGCCAGCTTAAAGGGCCAGCCTTAGATGGCCAGCCTTAAGGGGCCAGCTTAAAGGGCCAGCCTTAAAGGGCCAGCCTTAAAGGGCCAGCCTTAGAGGGCCAGCCTTAAAGGGCCAGCCTTAAAGGGCCAGCCTTAAAGGGCCAGCCTTAGGGGGCCAGCCTTAAAGGGCCAGCTTAAAGGGCCAGCCTTTGAGGTCCAGCCTTAGAGGCCCAGCCTTAAAGGGCCAGTTTAAAGGGCCAGACTTAGATGGCCAGGCTTAAAGGGCCAGCTTAAAGGGCCAGCCTTAAAGGGCCAGCTTAAAGGGCCAGCCTTAAAGGGCAAGCCTTAAAGGGCCAGCCTTAAAGGGCCAGCCTTAGAGGGCCAGCTTAAAGGGCCAGCCTTAGAGGGCCAGCTTAAAGGGCCAGCCTTAAGGGGCCAGCTTAAAGGGCCAGCCTTAAAGGGCCAGCCTTAAAGGGCCAGTCTTAAAGGGCCAGCCTTAGAGGGCCAGCCTTAAAGGGCCAGCTTAAAGGGCCAGCCTTAAAGGGCCAGCTTAAAGGGCCAGCCTTAAAGGGCCAGCCTTAAAGGGCCAGCCTTAAAGGGCCAGCCTTAAAGGGCCAGCCTTAAAGGGCCAGCCTTAAAGGGCCAGATTAAAGGGCCAGCCTTAAGGGGCCAGCTTAAAGGGCCAGCCTTAAAGGGCAAGCCTTAAAGGGCCAGCCTTAAAGGGCCAGCCTTAAAGGGCCAGCTTAAAGGGCCAGCCTTAAAGGGCCAGCTTAAAGGGCCAGCCTTAAAGGGCCAGCCTTAAAGGGCCAGCTTAAAGGGCCAGCCTTAAAGGGCCATCTTAAAGGGCCAGCCTTAAGGGGCCAGCTTAAAGGGCCAGCCTTAAAGGGCAAGCCTTAAAGGGCCAGCCTTAGAGGGCCAGCTTAAAGGGCCAGCCTTAGAGGGCCAGCTTAAAGGGCCAGCCTTAAGGGGCCAGCTTAAAGGGCCAGCCTCAAAGGGCCAGCCTTAAAGGGCCAGCTTAAAGGGCCAGCCTTAAAGGGCCAGCTTAAAGGGCCAGCCTTAAAGGGCCGGCCTTAAAGGGCCAGCTTAAAGGGCCATCCTTAAAGGGCCAGCTTAAAGGGCCAGCCTTAAAGGGCAAGCCTTAAAGGGCCAGCCTTAAAGGGCCAGCCTTAGAGGGCCAGCTTAAAGGGCCAGCCTTAGAGGGCCAGCTTAAAGGGCCAGCCTTAAGGGGCCAGCTTAAAGGGCCAGCCTTAAAGGGCCAGCCTTAAAGGGCCAGCTTTAAAGGGCCAGCTTAAAGGGCCAGCCTTAAAGGGCCAGCCTTAAAGGTCCAGCTTAAAGGGCCAGCCTTAAGGGGCCAGCTTAAAGGGCCAGCCTTAAAGGGCAAGCCTTAAAGGGCCAGTCTTAGAGGGCCAGCTTAAAGGGCCAGCCTTAGAGGGCCTGCTTAAAGGGCCAGCCTTAAGGGGCCAGCTTAAAGGGCCAGCCTTAAAGGGCCAGCCTTAAAGGGCCAGCCTTAAAGGGCCAGCTTAAAGGGCCAGCCTTAAAGGGCCAGCTTAAGGGGCCAGCCTTAAAGGGCCAGCTTAAAGGGCCGGCCTTAAAGGGCCAGCCTTAAAGGGCCAGCTTAAAGGGCCAGCCTTAAAGGGCCAGCTTAAAGGGCCAGCCTTAGAGGGCCAGCCTTAAGGGGCCAGCTTAAAGGGCCAGCCTTAAAGGGCCAGCCTTAGAGGGCCAGCTTAAAGGGCCAGCCTTAAAGGGCCAGTTTAAAGGGCCAGCCTTAGAGGGCCAGCTTTACAGGGCCAGCTTAAAGGGCCAGCCTTAAAGGGCCAGCTTAAAGGGCCAGCCTTAGAGGGCCAGCTTAAAGGGCCAGCCTTAAGGGGCCAGCTTAAAGGGCCAGCCTTAAAGGGCAAGCCTTAAAGGGCCAGCCTTAGAGGGCCAGCCTTAGAGGGCCAGCTTAAAGGGCCAGCCTTAGAGGGCCAGCTTAAAGGGCCAGCCTTAAGGGGCCAGCTTAAAGGGCCAGCCTCAAAGGGCCAGCCTTAAAGGGCCAGCCTTCAAGGGCCAGCTTTAAAGGGCCAGCTTAAAGGGCCAGCCTTAAAGGGCCAGCTTAAAGGGCCAGCCTTAAAGGGCCAGCTTAAAGGGCCAGCCTTAGAGGGCCAGCCCAAAGGGGCCAGCTTAAAGGGCCAGCCTTAAAGGGCCAGCCTTAAAGGGCCTTCCTTAGAGGGCCAGCTTAAAGGGCCAGCCTTAAAGGGCCAGCTTAAAAGGCCAGCCTTAGAGGGCCAGCTTTACAGGGCCAGCTTAAAGGGCCAGCCTTAGAGGGCCAGCTTAAAGGGCCAGCCTTAGAGGGCCAGCTTAAAGGGCCAGCCTTAAGGGGCCAGTTTAAAGGCCCAGCCTTAAAGGGCAAGCCTTAAAGGGCCAGCCTTAGAGGGCCTGCCTTAAAGGGCAAGCCTTAAAGTGCCAGCCTTAAAGGGCCAGCCTTAGAGGGCCAGCTTAAAGGGCCAGCCTTAGAGGGCCAGCTTAAAGGGCCAGCCTTAAGGGGCCAGCTTAAAGGGCCAGCCTTAAAGGGCCAGCCTTAAAAGGCCAGTCTTAAAGGGCCAGCCTTAGAGGGCCAGCCTTAAAGGGCCAGCTTAAAGGGCCAGCCTTAAAGGGCCAGCTTAAAGGGCCAGCCTTAAAGGGCCAGCTTAAAGGGCCAGCCTTAGATGGCCAGCCTTAAGGGGCCAGCTTAAAGGGCCAGCCTTAAAGGGCCAGCCTTAAAGGGCCAGCCTTAGAGGGCCAGCCTTAAAGGGCCAGCCTTAAAAGGCCAGCCTTAGAGGGCCAGCCTTAAAGGGCCAGCTTAAAGGGCCAGCCTTTGAGGTCCAGCCTTAGAGGCCCAGCCTTAAAGGGCCAGCTTAAAGGGCCAGCCTTAGAGGACCAGCTTAAAGGGCCAGCCTTAAGGGGCCAGCTTAAAGGGCCAGCCTTAAAGGGCCAGTTTAAAGGGCCAGACTTAGATGGCCAGGCTTAAAGAGCCAGCTTAAAGGGCCAGCCTTAAAGGGCCAGCTTAAAGGGCCAGCCTTAAAGGGCAAGCCTTAAAGGGCCAGCCTTAAAGGGCCAGCCTTAGAGGGCCAGCTTAAAGGGCCAGCCTTAGAGGGCCAGCTTAAAGGGCCAGCCTTAAGGGGCCAGCTTAAAGGGCCAGCCTTAAAGGGCCAGCCTTAAAGGGCCAGTCTTAAAGGGCCAGCCTTAGAGGACCAGCCTTAAAGGGCCAGCTTAAAGGGCCAGCCTTAAAGGGCCAGCTTAAAGGGCCAGCCTTAAAGGGCCAGCTTAAAGGGCCAGCCTTAGATGGCCAGCCTTAAGGGGCCAGCTTAAAGGGCCAGCCTTAAAGGGCCAGCCTTAAAGGGCCAGCCTTAAAGGGCCAGCCTTAAAGGGCCAGCCTTAAGGGGCCAGCTTAAAGGGCCAGCCTTAAAGGGCAAGCCTTAAAGGGCCAGCCTTAGAGGGCCAGCTTAAAGGGCCAGCCTTAGAGGGCCAGCTTAAAGGGCCAGCCTTAAGGGGCCAGCTTAAAGGGCCAGCCTTAAAGGGCCAGCCTTAAAGGGCCAGCTTTAAAGGGCCAGCTTAAAGGGCCAGCCTTAAAGGGCCAGCTTAAAGGGCCAGCCTTAAGGGGCCAGCTTAAAGGGCCAGCCTTAAAGGGCAAGCCTTAAAGGGCCAGCCTTAGAGGGCCAGCTTAAAGGGCCAGCCTTAGAGGGCCTGCTTAAAGGGCCAGCCTTAAGGGGCCAGCTTAAAGGGCCAGCCTTAAAGGGCCAGCCTTAAAGGGCCAGCCTTAAAGGGCCAGCTTAAAGGGCCAGCCTTAGATGGCCAGCCTTAAAGGGCCAGCTTAAAGGGCCAGCCTTAAAGGGCCAGCTTAAAGGGCCAGCCTTAAAGGGCCAGCCTTAAAGGGCCAGCTTAAAGGGCCAGCCTTAAAGGGCCAGCCTTAGAGGGCCAGCCTTAAAGGGCCAGCTTAAAGGGCCAGCCTTTGAGGTCCAGCCTTAGAGGCCCAGCCTTAAAGGGCCAGCTTAAAGGGCCAGCCTTAGAGGACCAGCTTAAAGGGCCAGCCTTAAGGGGCCAGCTTAAAGGGCCAGCCTTAAAGGGCCAGCCTTAAAGGGCCAGCTTAAAGGGCATGCCTTAAAGGGCCAGCTTAAAGGGCCAGCCTTAAAGGGCCAGCCTTAAAGGGCCAGCTTAAATGGCCAGCCTTAAAGGGCCAGCTTAAAGGGCCAGCCTTAAAGGGCAAGCCTTAAAGGGCCAGCCTTAGAGGGCCAGCTTAAAGGGCCAGCCTTAGAGGGCCAGCTTAAAGGGCCAGCCTTAAGGGGCCAGCTTAAAGGGCCAGCCTTAAAGGGCCAGCCTTAACAGGCCAGTCTTAAAGGGCCAGCTTAAAGGGCCAGCCTTAGATGGCCAGCCTTAAAGGGCCAGCTTAAAGGGCCAGCCTTAAAGGGCCAGCTTAAAGGGCCGGCCTTAAAGGGCCAGCCTTAAAGGGCCAGCTTAAAGGGCCAGCCTTAAAGGGCCAGCCTTAAAGGGCCAGCCTTAGAGGGCGAGCCTTAAAGGGCCAGCCTTAAAGGGCCAGCCTTAAAGGGCCAGCCTTAGAGGGCCAGCCTTAAAGGGCCAGCTTAAAGGGCCAGCCTTTGAGGTCCAGCCTTAGAGGCCCAGCCTTAAAGGGCCAGCTTAAAGGGCCAGCCTTAGAGGACCAGCTTAAAGGGCCAGCCTTAAGGGGCCAGCTTAAAGAGCCAGCCTTAAAGGGCCAGCCTTAAAGGGCCAGCCTTAAAGGGCCAGCTTAAAGGGCCAGCCTTAAAGGGCCAGCTTAAAGGGCCAGCCTTAAAGGGCCAGCCTTAAAGGGCCAGCTTAAATGGCCAGCCTTAAAGGGCCAGCTTAAAGGGCCAGCCTTAAAGGGCAAGCCTTAAAGGGCCAGCCTTAAAGGGCCAGCCTTAGAGGGCCAGCTTAAAGGGCCAGCCTTAAAGGGCCAGCCTTAAAGGGCCAGCTTAAATGGCCAGCCTTAAAGGGCCAGCTTAAAGGGCCAGCCTTAAAGGGCAAGCCTTAAAGGGCCAGCCTTAAAGGGCCAGCCTTAGAGGGCCAGCTTAAAGGGCCAGCCTTAGAGGGCCAGCTTAAAGGGCCAGCCTTAAGGGGCCAGCTTAAAGGGCCAGCCTTAAAGGGCCAGCCTTAAAAGGCCAGTCTTAAAGGGCCAGCCTTAGAGGGCCAGCCTTAAAGGGCCAGCTTAAAGGGCGAGCCTTAAAGGGCCAGCTTAAAGGGCCAGCCTTAAAGGGCCAGCCTTAAAGGGCCAGCTTAAAGGGCCAGCCTTAAGGGGCCAGCTTAAAGGGCCAGCCTTAAAGGGCAAGCCTTAAAGGGCCAGCCTTAGAGGGCCAGCTTAAAGGGCCAGCCTTAGAAGGCCAGCTTAAAGGGCCAGCCTTAAGGGGCCAGCTTAAAGGGCCAGCCTTAAAGGGCCAGCCTTAAAGGGCCAGCCTTAAAGGGCCAGCTTAAAGGGCCAGCCTTAAAGGGCCAGCCTTAAAGGGCCAGCTTAAAGGGCCAGCCTTAAAGGGCCAGCCTTAGAGGGCCAGCTTAAAGGGCCAGCTTTAAAGGGCCAGCCTTAAAGGGCCAGCCTTAAAGGGCCAGCCTTAAAGGGCCAGCCTTAAAGGGCCAGCCTTAAAGGGCCAGCTTAAAGGGCCAGCCTTAAAGGGCCAGCCTTAAAGGGCCAGTTTAAAGGGCCGGCCTTAAAGGGCCAGCCTTAAAGGGCCAGCTTAAAGGGCCAGCCTTAAAGGGCCAGCTTAAAGGGCCAGCCTTAGAGGGCCAGCCTTAAGGGGCCAGCTTAAAGGGCCAGCCTTAAAGGGCCAGCCTTAAAGGGCCAGCCTTAGAGGGCCAGCTTAAAGGGCCAGCCTTAAAGGGCCAGCTTAAAGGGCCAGCCTTAGAGGGCCAGCCTTAAGGGGCCAGCTTAAAGGGCCAGCCTTAAAGGGCCAGCCTTAAAGGGCCAGCCTTAGATGGCCAGCTTAAAGGGCCAGCCTTAGAGGGCCAGCTTAAAGGGCCAGCCTTAGAGGGCCAGCTTAAAGGGCCAGCCTTAAGGGGCCAGCTTAAAGGGCCAGCCTTAAAGGGCCAGCCTTAAAGGGCCAGTCTTAAAGGGCCAGCCTTAGAGGGCCAGCCTTAAAGGGCCAGCTTAAAGGGCCAGCCTTAAAGGGCCAGCTTAAAGGGCCAGCCTTAGATGGCCAGCCTTAAGGGGCCAGCTTAAAGGGCCAGCCTTAAAGGGCCAGCTTAAAGGGCCAGCCTTAAAGGGCCAGCTTAAAGGGCCAGCCTTAGAGGGCCAGCCCTAAGGGGCCAGCTTAAAGGGCCAGCCTTAAAGGGCCAGCTTAAAAGGCCAGCCTTAGAGGGCCAGCTTTACAGGGCCAGCTTAAAGGGCCAGCCTTAAAGGGCCAGCTTAAAGGGCCAGCCTTAGAGGGCCAGCTTAAAGGGACAGCCTTAAGGGGCCAGCTTAAAGGGCCAGCCTTAAAGGGCAAGCCTTAAAGGGCCAGCCTTAGAGGGCCTGCCTTAAAGGGCAAGCCTTAAAGGGCCAGCCTTAAAGGGCCAGCCTTAGAGGGCCAGCTTAAAGGGCCAGCCTTAGAGGGCCAGCTTAAAGTGCCAGCCTTAAGGGGCCAGCTTAAAGGGCCAGCCTTAAAGGGCCAGCCTTAAAGGGCCAGCCTTAAAGGGCCAGCTTAAAGGGCCAGCCTTAAAGGGCCAGCTTAAAGGGCCAGCCTTAGATGGCCAGCCTTAAGGGGCCAGCTTAAAGGGCCAGCCTTAAAGGGCCAGCCTTAGAGGGCCAGCCTTAAAGGGCCAGCCTTAAAGGGCCAGCCTTAAAGGGCCAGCCTTAGAGGGCCAGCCTTAAAGGGCCAGCTTAAAGGGCCAGCCTTTGAGGTCCAGCCTTAGAGGCCCAGCCTTAAAGGGCCAGCTTAAAGGGCCAGCCTTAGAGGACCAGCTTAAAGGGCCAGCCTTAAGGGGCCAGCTTAAAGAGCCAGCCTTAAAGGGCCAGCCTTAAAGGGCCAGCCTTAAAGGGCCAGCTTAAAGGGCCAGCCTTAAAGGGCCAGCTTAAAGGGCCAGCCTTAAAGGGCCAGCCTTAAAGGGCCAGCTTAAATGGCCAGCCTTAAAGGGCCAGCTTAAAGGGCCAGCCTTAAAGGGCAAGCCTTAAAGGGCCAGCCTTAAAGGGCCAGCCTTAGAGGGCCAGCTTAAAGGGCCAGCCTTAAAGGGCCAGCCTTAAAGGGCCAGCTTAAATGGCCAGCCTTAAAGGGCCAGCTTAAAGGGCCAGCCTTAAAGGGCAAGCCTTAAAGGGCCAGCCTTAAAGGGCCAGCCTTAGAGGGCCAGCTTAAAGGGCCAGCCTTAGAGGGCCAGCTTAAAGGGCCAGCCTTAAGGGGCCAGCTTAAAGGGCCAGCCTTAAAGGGCCAGCCTTAAAAGGCCAGTCTTAAAGGGCCAGCCTTAGAGGGCCAGCCTTAAAGGGCCAGCTTAAAGGGCCAGCCTTAAAGGGCCAGCTTAAAGGGCCAGCCTTAAAGGGCCAGCTTAAAGGGCCAGCCTTAGATGGCCAGCCTTAAGGGGCCAGCTTAAAGGGCCAGCCTTAAAGGGCCAGCCTTAGAGGGCCAGCCTTAAAGGGCCAGCCTTAAAGGGCCAACCTTAGGGGGCCAGCCTTAAAGGGCCAGCTTAAAGGGCCAGCCTTTGAGGTCCAGCCTTAGAGGCCCAGCCTTAAAGGGCCAGTTTAAAGGGCCAGACTTAGATGGCCAGGCTTAAAGGGCCAGCTTAAAGGGCCAGCCTTAAAGGGCCAGCTTAAAGGGCCAGCCTTAAAGGGCAAGCCTTAAAGGGCCAGCTTAAAGGGCCAGCCTTAAAGGGCCAGCCTTAAAGGGCCAGTCTTAAAGGGCCAGCCTTAAGGGGCCAGCTTAAAGGGCCAGCCTTAAAGGGCCAGCCTTAGAGGGCCAGCTTAAAGGGCCAGCCTTAGAGGGCCAGCTTAAAGGGCCAGCCTTAAGGGGCCAGCTTAAAGGGCCAGCCTCAAAGGGCCAGCCTTAAAGGGCCAGCCTTAAAGGGCCAGCCTTAAAGGGCCAGCCTTAAAGGGCAAGCCTTAAAGGGCCAGCCTTAAAGGGCCAGCCTTAAAGGGCCAGCCTTAAAGGGCCAGCTTAAAGGGCCAGCCTTAAGGGGCCAGCTTAAAGGGCCAGCCTTAAAGGGCAAGCCTTAAAGGGCCAGCCTTAGAGGGCCAGCTTAAAGGGCCAGCCTTAGAGGGCCAGCTTAAAGGGCCAGCCTTAAGGGGCCTGCTTAAAGGGCCAGCCTTAAAGGGCCAGCCTTAAAGGGCCAGCTTTAAAGGGCCAGCTTAAAGGGCCAGCCTTAAAGGGCCAGCCTTAAAGGGCCAGCTTAAAGGGCCAGCCTTAAGGGGCCAGCTTAAAGGGCCAGCCTTAAAGGGCAAGCCTTAAAGGGCCAGCCTTAGAGGGCCAGCTTAAAGGGCCAGCCTTAGAGGGCCTGCTTAAAGGGCCAGCCTTAAGGGGCCAGCTTAAAGGGCCAGCCTTAAAGGGCCAGCCTTAAAGGGCCAGCCTTAAAGGGCCAGCTTAAAGGGCCAGCCTTAGATGGCCAGCCTTAAAGGGCCAGCTTAAAGGGCCAGCCTTAAAGGGCCAGCTTAAAGGGCCAGCCTTAAAGGGCAAGCCTTAAAGGGCCAGCCTTAAAGGGCCAGCCTTAGAGGGCCAGCTTAAAGGGCCAGCCTTAGAGGGCCAGCTTAAAGGGCCAGCCTTAAGGGGCCAGCTTAAAGGGCCAGCCTTAAAGGGCCAGCCTTAAAGGGCCAGTCTTAAAGGGCCAGCCTTAGAGGGCCAGCCTTAAAGGGCCAGCTTAAAGGGCCAGCCTTAAAGGGCCAGCTTAAAGGGCCAGCCTTAAAGGGCCAGCTTAAAGGGCCAGCCTTAAAGGGCCAGCTTAAAGGGCCAGCCTTAAAGGGCCAGCCTTAAAGGGCCAGCTTAAAGAGCCAGCCTTAGAGGGCCAGCTTAAAGGGCCAGCCTTAAGGGGCCAGCTTAAAGGGCCAGCCTTAAAGGGCAAGCCTTAAAGGGCCAGCCTTAGAGGGCCAGCTTAAAGGGCCAGCCTTAGAGGGCCAGCTTAAAGGGCCAGCCTTAAGGGGCCAGCTTAAAGGGCCAGCCTCAAAGGGCCAGCCTTAAAGGGCCAGCTTAAAGGGCCAGCCTTAAAGGGCCAGCTTAAAGGGCCAGCCTTAAAGGGCCAGCCTTAAAGGGCCAGCTTAAAGGGCCAGCCTTAAAGGGTCAGCTTAAAGGGCCAGCCTTAAAGGGCAAGCCTTAAAGGGCCAGCCTTAAAGGGCCAGCCTTAGAGGGCCAGCTTAAAGGGCCAGCCTTAGAGGGCCAGCTTAAAGGGCCAGCCTTAGATGGCCAGCCTTAAGGGGCCAGCTTAAAGGGCCAGCCTTAAAGGGCCAGCCTTAAAGGGCCAGCCTTAAAGGGCCAGCCTTAAAGGGCCAGCCTTAAAGGGCCAGCCTTAAAGGGCCAGCTTAAAGGGCCAGCCTTAAGGGGCCAGCTTAAAGGGCCAGCCTTAAAGGGCAAGCCTTAAAGGGCCAGCCTTAGAGGGCCAGCTTAAAGGGCCAGCCTTAGAGGGCCAGCTTAAAGGGCCAGCCTTAAGGGGCCAGCTTAAAGGGCCAGCCTTAAAGGGCCAGCTTTAAAGGGCCAGCTTAAAGGGCCAGCCTTAAAGGGCCAGCCTTAAAGGGCCAGCTTAAAGGGCCAGCCTTAAGGGGCCAGCTTAAAGGGCCAGCCTTAAAGGGCAAGCCTTAAAGGGCCAGCCTTAGAGGGCCTGCTTAAAGGGCCAGCCTTAAGGGGCCAGCTTAAAGGGCCAGCCTTAAAGGGCCAGCCTTAAAGGGCCAGCCTTAAAGGGCCAGCTTAAAGGGCCAGCCTTAAAGGGCCAGCTTAAAGGGCCAGCCTTAAAGGGCCAGCTTAAAGGGCCGGCCTTAAAGGGCCAGCCTTAAAGGGCCAGCTTAAAGGGCCAGCCTTAAAGGGCCAGCTTAAAGGGCCAGCCTTAGAGGGCCAGCCTTAAGGGGCCAGCTTAAAGGGCCAGCCTTAAAGGGCCAGCCTTAGAGGGCCAGGTTAAAGGGCCAGCCTTAAGGGGCCAGCTTAAAGGGCCAGCCTTAGAGGGCCAGCTTTACAGGGCCAGCTTAAAGGGCCAGCCTTAAAGGGCCAGCTTAAAGGGCCAGCCTTAGAGGGCCAGCTTAAAGGGCCAGCCTTAAAGGGCCAGCTTAAAGGGCCAGCCTTAAAGGGCAAGCCTTAAAGGGCCAGTCTTAGAGGGCCAGCCTTAGAGGGCCAGCTTAAAGGGCCAGCCTTAGAGGGCCAGCTTAAAGGGCCAGCCTTAAGGGGCCAGCTTAAAGGGCCAGCCTCAAAGGGCCAGCCTTAAAGGGCCAGCCTTAAAGGGCCAGCTTAAAGGGCCAGCCTTAAAGGGCCAGCTTAAAGGGCCAGCCTTAAAGGGCCAGCCTTAAAGGGCCAGCTTAAAGGGCCAGCCTTAAAGGGCCAGCTTAAAGGGCCAGCTTTAGATGGCCAGCCTTAAGGGGCCAGCTTAAAGGGCCAGCCTTAAAGGGCCAGCTTAAAGGGCCAGCCTTAAAGGGCCAGCTTAAAGGGCCAGCTTTAGATGGCCAGCCTTAAGGGGCCAGCTTAAAGGGCCAGCCTTAAAGGGCCAGCCTTAAAGGGCCAGCTTAAAGGGCCAGCCTTAAGGGGCCAGCTTAAAGGGCCAGCCTTAAAGGGCAAGCCTTAAAGGGCCAGCCTTAGAGGGCCAGCTTAAAGGGCCAGCCTTAGAGGGCCAGCTTAAAGGGCCAGCCTTAAGGGGCCAGCTTAAAGGGCCAGCCTTAAAGAGCCAGCCTTAAAGGGCCAGCCTTAAAGGGCCAGCTTAAAGGGCCAGCCTTAAAGGGCCAGCCTTAAAGGGCCAGCTTAAAGGGCCAGCCTTAAAGGGCCAGCCTTAGAGGGCCAGCTTAAAGGGCCAGCTTTAAAGGGCCAGCCTTAAAGGGCCAGCCTTAAAGGGCCAGCTTAAAGGGCCAGCCTTAAAGGGCCAGCCTTAAAGGGCCAGTTTAAAGGGCCGGCCTTAAAGGGCCAGCCTTAAAGGGCCAGCTTAAAGGGCCAGCTTAAAGGGCCAGCCTTAAAGGGCCAGCTTAAAGGGCCAGCCTTAGAGGGCCAGCCTTAAGGGGCCAGCTTAAAGGGCCAGCCTTAAAGGGCCAGCCTTAAAGGGCCAGCCTTAGAGGGCCAGCTTAAAGGGCCAGCCTTAAAGGGCCAGCTTAAAGGGCCAGCCTTAGAGGGCCAGCCTTAAGGGGCCAGCTTAAAGGGCCAGCCTTAAAGGGCCAGCCTTAAAGGGCCAGCCTTAGATGGCCAGCTTAAAGGGCCAGCCTTAGAGGGCCAGCTTAAAGGGCCAGCCTTAGAGGGCCAGCTTAAAGGGCCAGCCTTAAGGGGCCAGCTTAAAGGGCCAGCCTTAAAGGGCCAGCCTTAAAGGGCCAGTCTTAAAGGGCCAGCCTTAGAGGGCCAGCCTTAAAGGGCCAGCTTAAAGGGCCAGCCTTAAAGGGCCAGCTTAAAGGGCCAGCCTTAGATGGCCAGCCTTAAGGGGCCAGCTTAAAGGGCCAGCCTTAAAGGGCCAGCCTTAAAGGGCCAGCTTTAAAGGGCCAGCTTAAAGGGCCAGCCTTAAAGGGCCAGCTTAAAGGGCCAGCCTTAAAGGGCCAGCTTAAAGGGCCAGCCTTAGAGGGCCAGCCCTAAGGGGCCAGCTTAAAGGGCCAGCCTTAAAGGGCCAGCCTTAGAGGGCCAGCTTAAAGGGCCAGCCTTAAAGGGCCAGCTTAAAAGGCCAGCCTTAGAGGGCCAGCTTTACAGGGCCAGCTTAAAGGGCCAGCCTTAAAGGGCCAGCTTAAAGGGCCAGCCTTAGAGGGCCAGCTTAAAGGGCCAGCCTTAAGGGGCCAGCTTAAAGGGCCAGCCTTAAAGGGCAAGCCTTAAAGGGCCAGCCTTAGAGGGCCTGCCTTAAAGGGCAAGCCTTAAAGGGCCAGCCTTAAAGGGCCAGCCTTAGAGGGCCAGCTTAAAGGGCCAGCCTTAGAGGGCCAGCTTAAAGGGCCAGCCTTAAAGGGCCAGCCTTAAGGGGCCAGCCTTAAAGGGCCAGCCTTAAAGGGCCAGCCTTAAAGGGCCAGCCTTAGAGGGCCAGCCTTAAAGGGCCAGCCTTAAAGGGCCAGCCTTAAAGGGCCAGCCTTAGAGGGCCAGCCTTAAAGGGCCAGCTTAAAGGGCCAGCCTTTGAGGTCCAGCCTTAGAGGCCCAGCCTTAAAGGGCCAGCTTAAAGGGCCAGCCTTAGAGGACCAGCTTAAAGGGCCAGCCTTAAGGGGCCAGCTTAAAGGGCCAGCCTTAAAGGGCCTGCCTTAAAGGAACAGCCTTAAAGGGCCAGCTTAAAGGGCCAGCCTTAAAGGGCCAGCTTAAAGGGCCAGCCTTAAAGGGCCAGCCTTAAAGGGCCAGCTTAAATGGCCAGCCTTAAAGGGCCAGCTTAAAGGGCCAGCCTTAAAGGGCAAGCCTTAAAGGGCCAGCCTTAAAGGGCCAGCCTTAGAGGGCCAGCTTAAAGGGCCAGCCTTAGAGGGCCAGCTTAAAGGGCCAGCCTTAAGGGGCCAGCTTAAAGGGCCAGCCTTAAAGGGCCAGCCTTAAAAGGCCAGTCTTAAAGGGCCAGCCTTAGAGGGCCAGCCTTAAAGGGCCAGCTTAAAGGGCCAGCCTTAAAGGGCCAGCTTAAAGGGCCAGCCTTAAAGGGCCAGCTTAAAGGGCCAGCCTTAGATGGCCAGCCTTAAGGGGCCAGCTTAAAGGGCCAGCCTTAAAGGGCCAGCCTTAAAGGGCCAGCCTTAGAGGGCCAGCCTTAAAGGGCCAGCCTTAAAGGGCCAGCCTTAAAGGGCCAGCCTTAGGGGGCCAGCCTTAAAGGGCCAGCTTAAAGGGCCAGCCTTTGAGGTCCAGCCTTAGAGGCCCAGCCTTAAAGGGCCAGTTTAAAGGGCCAGACTTAGATGGCCAGGCTTAAAGGGCCAGCTTAAAGGGCCAGCCTTAAAGGGCCAGCTTAAAGGGCCAGCCTTAAAGGGCAAGCCTTAAAGGGCCAGCCTTAAAGGGCCAGCCTTAGAGGGCCAGCTTAAAGGGCCAGCCTTAGAGGGCCAGCTTAAAGGGCCAGCCTTAAGGGGCCAGCTTAAAGGGCCAGCCTTAAAGGGCCAGCCTTAAGGGGCCAGTCTTAAAGGGCCAGCCTTAGAGGGCCAGCCTTAAAGGGCCAGCTTAAAGGGCCAGCCTTAAAGGGCCAGCTTAAAGGGCCAGCCTTAAAGGGCCAGCCTTAAAGGGCCAGCCTTAAAGGGCCAGCCTTAAAGGGCCAGCCTTAAAGGGCCAGCCTTAAAGGGCCAGCTTAAAGGGCCAGCCTTAAGGGGCCAGCTTAAAGGGCCAGCCTTAAAGGGCAAGCCTTAAAGGGCCAGCCTTAAAGGGCCAGCCTTAAAGGGCCAGCCTTAAAGGGCCAGCTTAAAGGGCCAGCCTTAAAGGGTCAGCTTAAAGGGCCAGCCTTAAAGGGCCAGCCTTAAAGGGCCAGCTTAAAGGGCCAGCCTTAGAGGGCCAGCTTAAAGGGCCAGCCTTAAGGGGCCAGCTTAAAGGGCCAGCCTTAAAGGGCAAGCCTTAAAGGGCCAGCCTTAAAGGGCCAGCCTTAGAGGGCCAGCTTAAAGGGCCAGCCTTAGAGGGCCAGCTTAAAGGGCCAGCCTTAAAGGGCAAGCCTTAAAGGGCCAGCCTTAAAGGGCCAGCCTTAGAGGGCCATCTTAAAGGGCCAGCCTTAGAGGGCCAGCTTAAAGGGCCAGCCTTAAGGGGCCAGCTTAAAGGGCCAGCCTTAAAGGGCCAGCCTTAAAGGGCCAGTCTTAAAGGGCCAGCCTTAGAGGGCCAGCCTTAAAGGGCCAGCTTAAAGGGCCAGCCTTAAAGGGCCAGCTTAAAGGGCCAGCCTTAAAGGGCCAGCCTTAAAGGGCCAGCCTTAAAGGGCCAGCCTTAAAGGGCCAGCCTTAAAGGGCCAGCCTTAAAGGGCCAGCTTAAAGGGCCAGCCTTAAGGGGCCAGCTTAAAGGGCCAGCCTTAAAGGGCAAGCCTTAAAGGGCCAGCCTTAAAGGGCCAGCCTTAAAGGGCCAGCTCAAAGGGCCAGCCTTAAAGGGCCAGCTTAAAGGGCCAGCCTTAAAGGGCCAGCCTTAAAGGGCCAGCTTAAAGGGCCAGCCTTAGAGGGCCAGCTTAAAGGGCCAGCCTTAAGGGGCCAGCTTAAAGGGCCAGCCTTAAAGGGCAAGCCTTAAAGGGCCAGCCTTAGAGGGCCAGCTTAAAGGGCCAGCCTTAGAGGGCCAGCTTAAAGGGCCAGCCTTAAGGGGCCAGCTTAAAGGGCCAGCCTCAAAGGGCCAGCCTTAAAGGGCCAGCTTAAAGGGCCAGCCTTAAAGGGCCAGCTTAAAGGGCCAGCCTTAAAGGGCCAGCTTAAAGGGCCAGCCTTAAAGGGCCAGCTTAAAGGGCCAGCCTTAAAGGGCCAGCTTAAAGGGCCAGCCTTAAAGGGCAAGCCTTAAAGGGCCAGCCTTAAAGGGCCAGCCTTAGAGGGCCAGCTTAAAGGGCCAGCCTTAGAGGGCCAGCTTAAAGGGCCAGCCTTAAGGGGCCAGCTTAAAGGGCCAGCCTTAAAGGGCCAGCCTTAAAGGGCCAGTCTTAAAGGGCCAGCCTTAGAGGACCAGCCTTAAAGGGCCAGCTTAAAGGGCCAGCCTTAAAGGGCCAGCTTAAAGGGCCAGCCTTAAAGGGCCAGCTTAAAGGGCCAGCCTTAGATGGCCAGCCTTAAGGGGCCAGCTTAAAGGGCCAGCCTTAAAGGGCCAGCCTTAAAGGGCCAGCCTTAAAGGGCCAGCCTTAAAGGGCCAGCCTTAAAGGGCCAGCTTAAAGGGTCAGCCTTAAGGGGCCAGCTTAAAGGGCCAGCCTTAAAGGGCAAGCCTTAAAGGGCCAGCCTTAGAGGTCCAGCTTAAAGGGCCAGCCTTAGAGGGCCAGCTTAAAGGGCCAGCCTTAAGGGGCCAGCTTAAAGGGCCAGCCTTAAAGGGCCAGCCTTAAAGCGCCAGCTTTAAAGGGCCAGCTTAAAGGGCCAGCCTTAAAGGGCCAGCCTTAAAGGGCCAGCTTAAAGGGCCAGCCTTAAGGGGCCAGCTTAAAGGGCCAGCCTTAAAGGGCAAGCCTTAAAGGGCCAGCCTTAGAGGGCCAGCTTAAAGGGCCAGCCTTAGAGGGCCTGCTTAAAGGGCAAGCCTTAAAGGGCCAGCCTTAAAGGGCCAGCCTTAGAGGGCCAGCTTAAAGGGCCAGCCTTAGAGTGCCAGCTTAAAGGGCCAGCCTTAAGGGGCCAGCTTAAAGGGCCAGCCTTAAAGGGCCAGCCTTAAAGGGCCAGTCTTAAAGGGCCAGCCTTAGAGGGCCAGCCTTAAAGGGCCAGCTTAAAGGGCCAGCCTTAAAGGGCCAGCTTAAAGGGCCAGCCTTAAAGGGCCAGCTTAAAGGGCCAGCCTTAAAGGGCCAGCCTTAAAGGGCCAGCTTAAAGGGCCAGCCTTAAAGGGCCAGCTTAAAGGGCCAGCCTTAAAGGGCAAGCCTTAAAGGGCCAGCCTTAAAGGGCCAGCCTTAGAGGGCCAGCTTAAAGGGCCAGCCTTAGAGGGCCAGCTTAAAGGGCCAGCCTTAAGGGGCCAGCTTAAAGGGCCAGCCTTAAAGGGCCAGCCTTAAAGGGCCAGTCTTAAAGGGCCAGCCTTAGAGGACCAGCCTTAAAGGGCCAGCTTAAAGGGCCAGCCTTAAAGGGCCAGCTTAAAGGACCAGCCTTAAAGGGCCAGCTTAAAGGGCCAGCCTTAGATGGCCAGCCTTAAGGGGCCATCTTAAAGGGCCAGCCTTAAAGGGTCAGCCTTAGAGGACCAGCCTTAAAGGGCCAGCTTAAAGGGCCAGCCTTAAGGGGCCAGCCTTAAAGGGCCAGCCTTAAAGGGCCAGCCTTAAAGGGCCAGCCTTAGAGGGCCAGCCTTAAAGGGCCAGCCTTAAAGGGCCAGCCTTAAAGGGCCAGCCTTAGAGGGCCAGCCTTAAAGGGCCAGCTTAAAGGGCCAGCCTTTGAGGTCCAGCCTTAGAGGCCCAGCCTTAAAGGGCCAGCTTAAAGGGCCAGCCTTAGAGGACCAGCTTAAAGGGCCAGCCTTAAGGGGCCAGCTTAAAGGGCCAGCCTTAAAGGGCCTGCCTTAAAGGAACAGCCTTAAAGGGCCAGCTTAAAGGGCCAGCTTAAAGGGCCAGCCTTAAAGGGCCAGCTTAAAGGGCCAGCCTTAAAGGGCCAGCTTAAAGGGCCAGCCTTAGATGGCCAGCCTTAAGGGGCCAGCTTAAAGGGCCAGCCTTAAAGGGCCAGCCTTAGAGGGCCAGCCTTAAAGGGCCAGCCTTAAAGGGCCAGCCTTAAAGGGCCAGCCTTAGGGGGCCAGCCTTAAAGGGCCAGCTTAAAGGGCCAGCCTTTGAGGTCCAGCCTTAGAGGCCCAGCCTTAAAGGGCCAGTTTAAAGGGCCAGACTTAGATGGCCAGGCTTAAAGGGCCAGCTTAAAGGGCCAGCCTTAAAGGGCCAGCTTAAAGGGCCAGCCTTAAAGGGCAAGCCTTAAAGGGCCAGCCTTAAAGGGCCAGCCTTAGAGGGCCAGCTTAAAGGGCCAGCCTTAGAGGGCCAGCTTAAAGGGCCAGCCTTAAGGGGCCAGCTTAAAGGGCCAGCCTTAAAGGGCCAGCCTTAAAGGGCCAGTCTTAAAGGGCCAGCCTTAGAGGGCCAGCCTTAAAGGGCCAGCTTAAAGGGCCAGCCTTAAAGGGCCAGCTTAAAGGGCCAGCCTTAAAGGGCCAGCCTTAAAGGGCCAGCCTTAAAGGGCCAGCCTTAAAGGGCCAGCCTTAAAGGGCCAGCCTTAAAGGGCCAGATTAAAGGGCCAGCCTTAAGGGGCCAGCTTAAAGGGCCAGCCTTAAAGGGCAAGCCTTAAAGGGCCAGCCTTAAAGGGCCAGCCTTAAAGGGCCAGCTTAAAGGGCCAGCCTTAAAGGGCCAGCTTAAAGGGCCAGCCTTAAAGGGCCAGCCTTAAAGGGCCAGCTTAAAGGGCCAGCCTTAAAGGGCCATCTTAAAGGGCCAGCCTTAAGGGGCCAGCTTAAAGGGCCAGCCTTAAAGGGCAAGCCTTAAAGGGCCAGCCTTAGAGGGCCAGCTTAAAGGGCCAGCCTTAGAGGGCCAGCTTAAAGGGCCAGCCTTAAGGGGCCAGCTTAAAGGGCCAGCCTCAAAGGGCCAGCCTTAAAGGGCCAGCTTAAAGGGCCAGCCTTAAAGGGCCAGCTTAAAGGGCCAGCCTTAAAGGGCCGGCCTTAAAGGGCCAGCTTAAAGGGCCATCCTTAAAGGGCCAGCTTAAAGGGCCAGCCTTAAAGGGCAAGCCTTAAAGGGCCAGCCTTAAAGGGCCAGCCTTAGAGGGCCAGCTTAAAGGGCCAGCCTTAGAGGGCCAGCTTAAAGGGCCAGCCTTAAGGGGCCAGCTTAAAGGGCCAGCCTTAAAGGGCCAGCCTTAAAGGGCCAGCTTTAAAGGGCCAGCTTAAAGGGCCAGCCTTAAAGGGCCAGCCTTAAAGGTCCAGCTTAAAGGGCCAGCCTTAAGGGGCCAGCTTAAAGGGCCAGCCTTAAAGGGCAAGCCTTAAAGGGCCAGTCTTAGAGGGCCAGCTTAAAGGGCCAGCCTTAGAGGGCCTGCTTAAAGGGCCAGCCTTAAGGGGCCAGCTTAAAGGGCCAGCCTTAAAGGGCCAGCCTTAAAGGGCCAGCCTTAAAGGGCCAGCTTAAAGGGCCAGCCTTAAAGGGCCAGCTTAAGGGGCCAGCCTTAAAGGGCCAGCTTAAAGGGCCGGCCTTAAAGGGCCAGCCTTAAAGGGCCAGCTTAAAGGGCCAGCTTAAAGGGCCAGCCTTAGAGGGCCAGCCTTAAGGGGCCAGCTTAAAGGGCCAGCCTTAAAGGGCCAGCCTTAGAGGGCCAGCTTAAAGGGCCAGCCTTAAAGGGCCAGTTTAAAGGGCCAGCCTTAGAGGGCCAGCTTTACAGGGCCAGCTTAAAGGGCCAGCCTTAAAGGGCCAGCTTAAAGGGCCAGCCTTAGAGGGCCAGCTTAAAGGGCCAGCCTTAAGGGGCCAGCTTAAAGGGCCAGCCTTAAAGGGCAAGCCTTAAAGGGCCAGCCTTAGAGGGCCAGCCTTAGAGGGCCAGCTTAAAGGGCCAGCCTTAGAGGGCCAGCTTAAAGGGCCAGCCTTAAGGGGCCAGCTTAAAGGGCCAGCCTCAAAGGGCCAGCCTTAAAGGGCCAGCCTTCAAGGGCCAGCTTTAAAGGGCCAGCTTAAAGGGCCAGCCTTAAAGGGCCAGCTTAAAGGGCCAGCCTTAAAGGGCCAGCTTAAAGGGCCAGCCTTAGAGGGCCAGCCCAAAGGGGCCAGCTTAAAGGGCCAGCCTTAAAGGGCCAGCCTTAAAGGGCCTTCCTTAGAGGGCCAGCTTAAAGGGCCAGCCTTAAAGGGCCAGCTTAAAAGGCCAGCCTTAGAGGGCCAGCTTTACAGGGCCAGCTTAAAGGGCCAGCCTTAGAGGGCCAGCTTAAAGGGCCAGCCTTAGAGGGCCAGCTTAAAGGGCCAGCCTTAAGGGGCCAGTTTAAAGGCCCAGCCTTAAAGGGCAAGCCTTAAAGGGCCAGCCTTAGAGGGCCTGCCTTAAAGGGCAAGCCTTAAAGTGCCAGCCTTAAAGGGCCAGCCTTAGAGGGCCAGCTTAAAGGGCCAGCCTTAGAGGGCCAGCTTAAAGGGCCAGCCTTAAGGGGCCAGCTTAAAGGGCCAGCCTTAAAGGGCCAGCCTTAAAAGGCCAGTCTTAAAGGGCCAGCCTTAGAGGGCCAGCCTTAAAGGGCCAGCTTAAAGGGCCAGCCTTAAAGGGCCAGCTTAAAGGGCCAGCCTTAAAGGGCCAGCTTAAAGGGCCAGCCTTAGATGGCCAGCCTTAAGGGGCCAGCTTAAAGGGCCAGCCTTAAAGGGCCAGCCTTAAAGGGCCAGCCTTAGAGGGCCAGCCTTAAAGGGCCAGCCTTAAAAGGCCAGCCTTAGAGGGCCAGCCTTAAAGGGCCAGCTTAAAGGGCCAGCCTTTGAGGTCCAGCCTTAGAGGCCCAGCCTTAAAGGGCCAGCTTAAAGGGCCAGCCTTAGAGGACCAGCTTAAAGGGCCAGCCTTAAGGGGCCAGCTTAAAGGGCCAGCCTTAAAGGGCCAGTTTAAAGGGCCAGACTTAGATGGCCAGGCTTAAAGAGCCAGCTTAAAGGGCCAGCCTTAAAGGGCCAGCTTAAAGGGCCAGCCTTAAAGGGCAAGCCTTAAAGGGCCAGCCTTAAAGGGCCAGCCTTAGAGGGCCAGCTTAAAGGGCCAGCCTTAGAGGGCCAGCTTAAAGGGCCAGCCTTAAGGGGCCAGCTTAAAGGGCCAGCCTTAAAGGGCCAGCCTTAAAGGGCCAGTCTTAAAGGGCCAGCCTTAGAGGACCAGCCTTAAAGGGCCAGCTTAAAGGGCCAGCCTTAAAGGGCCAGCTTAAAGGGCCAGCCTTAAAGGGCCAGCTTAAAGGGCCAGCCTTAGATGGCCAGCCTTAAGGGGCCAGCTTAAAGGGCCAGCCTTAAAGGGCCAGCCTTAAAGGGCCAGCCTTAAAGGGCCAGCCTTAAAGGGCCAGCCTTAAGGGGCCAGCTTAAAGGGCCAGCCTTAAAGGGCAAGCCTTAAAGGGCCAGCCTTAGAGGGCCAGCTTAAAGGGCCAGCCTTAGAGGGCCAGCTTAAAGGGCCAGCCTTAAGGGGCCAGCTTAAAGGGCCAGCCTTAAAGGGCCAGCCTTAAAGGGCCAGCTTTAAAGGGCCAGCTTAAAGGGCCAGCCTTAAAGGGCCAGCTTAAAGGGCCAGCCTTAAGGGGCCAGCTTAAAGGGCCAGCCTTAAAGGGCAAGCCTTAAAGGGCCAGCCTTAGAGGGCCAGCTTAAAGGGCCAGCCTTAGAGGGCCTGCTTAAAGGGCCAGCCTTAAGGGGCCAGCTTAAAGGGCCAGCCTTAAAGGGCCAGCCTTAAAGGGCCAGCCTTAAAGGGCCAGCTTAAAGGGCCAGCCTTAGATGGCCAGCCTTAAAGGGCCAGCTTAAAGGGCCAGCCTTAAAGGGCCAGCTTAAAGGGCCAGCCTTAAAGGGCCAGCCTTAAAGGGCCAGCTTAAAGGGCCAGCCTTAAAGGGCCAGCCTTAGAGGGCCAGCCTTAAAGGGCCAGCTTAAAGGGCCAGCCTTTGAGGTCCAGCCTTAGAGGCCCAGCCTTAAAGGGCCAGCTTAAAGGGCCAGCCTTAGAGGACCAGCTTAAAGGGCCAGCCTTAAGGGGCCAGCTTAAAGGGCCAGCCTTAAAGGGCCAGCCTTAAAGGGCCAGCTTAAAGGGCATGCCTTAAAGGGCCAGCTTAAAGGGCCAGCCTTAAAGGGCCAGCCTTAAAGGGCCAGCTTAAATGGCCAGCCTTAAAGGGCCAGCTTAAAGGGCCAGCCTTAAAGGGCAAGCCTTAAAGGGCCAGCCTTAGAGGGCCAGCTTAAAGGGCCAGCCTTAGAGGGCCAGCTTAAAGGGCCAGCCTTAAGGGGCCAGCTTAAAGGGCCAGCCTTAAAGGGCCAGCCTTAACAGGCCAGTCTTAAAGGGCCAGCTTAAAGGGCCAGCCTTAGATGGCCAGCCTTAAAGGGCCAGCTTAAAGGGCCAGCCTTAAAGGGCCAGCTTAAAGGGCCGGCCTTAAAGGGCCAGCCTTAAAGGGCCAGCTTAAAGGGCCAGCCTTAAAGGGCCAGCTTAAAGGGCCAGCCTTAGAGGGCCAGCCTTAAGGGGCCAGCTTAAAGGGCCAGCCTTAAAGGGCCAGCTTAAAGGGCCAGCCTTAGAGGGCCAGCTTTACAGGGCCAGCTTAAAGGGCCAGCCTTAAAGGGCCAGCTTAAAGGGCCAGCCTTAGAGGGCCAGCTTAAAGGGCCAGCCTTAAGGGGCCAGCTTAAAGGGCCAGCCTTAAAGGGCAAGCCTTAAAGGGCCAGCCTTAGAGGGCCAGCCTTAGAGGGCCAGCTTAAAGGGCCAGCCTTAGAGGGCCAGCTTAAAGGGCCAGCCTCGAAGGGCCAGCCTTAAAGGGCCAGCCTTAAAGGGCCAGCCTTAAAGGGCCAGCCTTAAAGGGCCAGCTTAAAGGGCCAGCCTTAAAGGGCCAGCCTTAAAGGGCCAGCTTAAAGGGCCAGCCTCGAAGGGCCAGCCTTAAAGGGCCAGCCTTAGAGGGCCAGCTTAAAGGGCCAGCCTTAAGGGGCCAGCTTAAAGGGCCAGCCTTAAAGGGCCAGCCTTAAAGGGCCAGTCTTAAAGGGCCAGCCTTAGAGGGCCAGCCTTAAAGGGCCAGCTTAAAGGGCCAGCCTTAAAGGGCCAGATTAAAGGGCCAGCCTTAAAGGGCCAGCTTAAAGGGCCAGCCTTAAAGGGCCAGCTTAAAGGGCCAGCCTTAGATGGCCAGCCTTAAGGGGCCAGCTTAAAGGGCCAGCCTTAAAGGGCCAGCCTTAAAGGGCCAGCCTTAGAGGGCCAGCCTTAAAGGGCCAGCCTTAAGGGGCCAGCTTAAAGGGCCAGCCTTAAAGGGCCAGTCTTAAAGGGCCAGCCTTAGAGGGCCAGCCTTAAAGGGCCAGCTTAAAGGGCCAGCCTTAAAGGGCCAGCTTAAAGGGCCAGCCTTAAAGGGCCAGCCTTAAAGGGCCAGCTTAAAGGGCCAGCCTTAAAGGGCCAGCTTAAAGGGCCAGCCTTAAAGGGCAAGCCTTAAAGGGCCAGCCTTAAAGGGCCAGCCTTAGAGGGCCAGCCTTAAAAGGCCAGCTTAAAGGGCCAGCCTTTGAGGTCCAGCCTTAGAGGCCCAGCCTTAAAGGGCCAGCTTAAAGGGCCAGCCTTAGAGGACCAGCTTAAAGGGCCAGCCTTAAGGGGCCAGCTTAAAGGGCCAGCCTTAAAGGGCCAGCCTTAAAGGGCCAGCCTTAAAGGGCCAGCTTAAAGGGCCAGCCTTAAAGGGCCAGCTTAAAGGGCCAGCCTTAAAGGGCCAGCCTTAAAGGGCCAGCTTAAATGGCCAGCCTTAAAGGGCCAGCTTAAAGGGCCAGCCTTAAAGGGCAAGGCTTAAAGGGCCAGCCTTAGAGGGCCAGCTTAAAGGGCCAGCCTTAGAGGGCCAGCTTAAAGGGCCAGCCTTAAGGGGCCAGCTTAAAGGGCCAGCCTTAAAGGGCCAGCCTTAACAGGCCAGTCTTAAAGGGCCAGCCTTAGAGGGCCAGCCTTAAAGGGCCAGCTTAAAGGGCCAGCCTTAAAGGGCCAGCTTAAAGGGCCAGCCTTAAAGGGCCAGCTTAAAGGGCCAGCCTTAGATGGCCAGCCTTAAGGGGCCATCTTAAAGGGCCAGCCTTAAAGGGCCAGCCTTAAAGGGCCAGCCTTAGAGGGCCAGCCTTAAAGGGCCAGCCTTAAAGGGCCAGCCTTAAAGGGCCAGCCTTAGGGGGCCAGCCTTAAAGGGCCAGCTTAAAGGGCCAGCCTTTGAAGTCCAGCCTTAGAGGCCCAGCCTTAAAGGGCCAGTTTAAAGGGCCAGACTTAGATGGCCAGGCTTAAAGGGCCAGCTTAAAGGGCCAGCCTTAAAGGGCCAGCTTAAAGGGCCAGCCTTAAAGGGCAAGCCTTAAAGGGCCAGCCTTAAAGGGCCAGCCTTAGAGGGCCAGCTTAAAGGGCCAGCCTTAGAGGGCCAGCTTAAAGGGCCAGCCTTAAGGGGCCAGCTTAAAGGGCCAGCCTTAAAGGGCCAGCCTTAAAGGGCCAGTCTTAAAGGGCCAGCCTTAGAGGGCCAGCCTTAAAGGGCCAGCTTAAAGGGCCAGCCTTAAAGGGCCAGCTTAAAGGGCCAGCCTTAAAGGGCAAGCCTTAAAGGGCCAGCCTTAAAGGGCCAGCCTTAAAGGGCCAGCTTAAAGGGCCAGCCTTAAAGGGCAAGCCTTAAAGGGCCAGCCTTAAAGGGCCAGCCTTAGAGGGCCAGCTTAAAGGGCCAGCCTTGGAGGGCCAACTTAAAGGGCCAGCCTTAAGGGGCCAGCTTAAAGGGCCAGCCTTAAAGGGCCAGCCTTAATGGGCCAGTCTTAAAGGGCCAGCCTTAAAGGACCAGCCTTAAAGGGCCAGCTTAAAGGGCCAGCCTTAAAGGGCCAGCTTAAAGGGCCAGCCTTAAAGGGCCAGCTTAAAGGGCCAGCCTTAGATGGCCAGCCTTAAGGGGCCAGCTTAAAGGGCCAGCCTTAAAGGGCCAGCCTTAAAGGGCCAGCCTTAAAGGGCCAGCCTTAAAGGGCCAGCCTTAAAGGGCCAGCTTAAAGGGCCAGCCTTAAGGGGCCAGCTTAAAGGGCCAGCCTTAAAGGGCAAGCCTTAAAGGGCCAGCCTTAGAGGGCCAGCTTAAAGGGCCAGCCTTAGAGGGCCAGCTTAAAGGGCCAGCCTTAAGGGGCCAGCTTAAAGGGCCAGCCTTAAAGGGCCAGCCTTAAAGGGCCAGCTTTAAAGGGCCAGCTTAAAGGGCCAGCCTTAAAGGGCCAGCCTTAAAGGGCCAGCCTTAAGGGGCCAGCTTAAAGGGCCAGCCTTAAAGGGCAAGCCTTAAAGGGCCAGCCTTAGAGGGCCAGCTTAAAGGGCCAGCCTTAGAGGGCCTGCTTAAAGGGCCAGCCTTAAGGGGCCAGCTTAAAGGGCCAGCCTTAAAGGGCCAGCCTTAAAGGGCCAGCCTTAAATGACCAGCTTAAAGGGCCAGCTTAAAGGGCCAGCCTTAAAGGGCCAGCTTAAAGGGCCGGCCTTAAAGTGCCAGCCTTAAAGGGCCAGCTTAAAGGGCCAGCCTTAAAGGGCCAGCTTAAAGGGCCAGCCTTAAAGGGCCAGCTTAAAGGGCCAGCCTTAAAGGGCCAGCCTTAAAGGGCCAGCTTAAAGGGCCAGCCTTAAAGGGCCAGCTTAAAGGGCCAGCCTTAAAGGGCAAGCCTTAAAGGGCCAGCCTTAAAGGGCCAGCCTTAGAGGGCCAGCTTAAAGGGCCAGCCTTAGAGGGCCAGCTTAAAGGGCCAGCCTTAAGGGGCCAGCTTAAAGGGCCAGCCTTAAAGGGCCAGCCTTAAAGGGCCAGTCTTAAAGGGCCAGCCTTAGAGGACCAGCCTTAAAGGGCCAGCTTAAAGGGCCAGCCTTAAAGGGCCAGCTTAAAGGGCCAGCCTTAAAGGGCCAGCTTAAAGGGCCAGCCTTAGATGGCCAGCCTTAAGGGGCCAGCTTAAAGGGCCAGCCTTAAAGGGCCAGCCTTAAAGGGCCAGCCTTAAAGGGCCAGCCTTAAAGGGCCAGCCTTAAAGGGCCAGCCTTAAAGGGCCAGCTTAAAGGGCCAGCCTTAAGGGGCCAGCTTAAAGGGCCAGCCTTAAAGGGCAAGCCTTAAAGGGCAAGCCTTAGAGGGCCAGCTTAAAGGGCCAGCCTTAGAGGGCCAGCTTAAAGAGCCAGCCTTAAGGGGCCAGCTTAAAGAGCCAGCCTTAAAGGGCCAGCCTTAAAGGGCCAGCTTTAAAGGGCCAGCTTAAAGGGCCAGCCTTAAAGGGCCAGCTTTAAAGGGCCAGCTTAAAGGGCCAGCCTTAACGGGCCAGCTTAAAGGGCCAGCCTTAAAGGGCAAGCCTTAAAGGGCCAGCCTTAGAGGGCCAGCTTAAAGGGCCAGCCTTAGAGGGCCTGCTTAAAGGGCCAGCCTTAAGGGGCCAGCTTAAAGGGCCAGCCTTAAAGGGCCAGCCTTAAAGGGCCAGCCTTAAAGGGCCAGCTTAAAGGGCAAGCCTTAAAGGGCCAGCTTAAAGGGCCAGCCTTAAAGGGCCAGCTTAAAGGGCCGGCCTTAAAGGGCCAGCCTTAAAGGGCCAGCTTAAAGGGCCAGCCTTAAAGGGCCAGCTTAAAGGGCCAGCCTTAGAGGGCCAGCTTTACAGGGCCAGCTTAAAGGGCCAGCCTTAAAGGGCCAGCTTAAAGGGCCAGCCTTAGAGGGCCAGCTTAAAGGGCCAGCCTTAAGGGGCCAGCTTAAAGGGCCAGCCTTAAAGGGCAAGCCTTAAAGGGCCAGCCTTAGAGGGCCAGCCTTAGAGGGCCAGCTTAAAGGGCCAGCCTTAGAGGGCCAGCTTAAAGGGCCAGCCTCGAAGGGCCAGCCTTAAAGGGCCAGCCTTAAAGGGCCAGCTTAAAGGGCCAGCCTTAAAGGGCCAGCTTAAAGGGCCAGCCTTAAAGGGCCAGCCTTAAAGGGCCAGCTTAAAGGGCCAGCCTCGAAGGGCCAGCCTTAAAGGGCCAGCCTTAGAGGGCCAGCTTAAAGGGCCAGCCTTAAGGGGCCAGCTTAAAGGGCCAGCCTTAAAGGGCCAGCCTTAAAGGGCCAGTCTTAAAGGGCCAGCCTTAGAGGGCCAGCCTTAAAGGGCCAGCTTAAAGGGCCAGCCTTAAAGGGCCAGCTTAAAGGGCCAGCCTTAAAGGGCCAGCTTAAAGGGCCAGCCTTAAAGGGCCAGCTTAAAGGGCCAGCCTTAAAGGGCAAGCCTTAAAGGGCCAGCCTTAAAGGGCCAGCCTTAGAGGGCCAGCTTAAAGGGCCAGCCTTAGAGTGCCAGCTTAAAGGGCCAGCCTTAAGGGGCCAGCTTAAAGGGCCAGCCTTAAAGGGCCAGTCTTAAAGGGCCAGCCTTAGAGGGCCAGCCTTAAAGGGCCAGCTTAAAGGGCCAGCCTTAAAGGGCCAGCTTAAAGGGCCAGCCTTAAAGGGCCAGCCTTAAAGGGCCAGCTTAAAGGGCCAGCCTTAAAGGGCCAGCTTAAAGGGCCAGCCTTAAAGGGCAAGCCTTAAAGGGCCAGCCTTAAAGGGCCAGCCTTAGAGGGCCAGCTTAAAGGGCCAGCCTTAGAGGGCCAGCTTAAAGGGCCAGCCTTAAGGGGCCAGCTTAAAGGGCCAGCCTTAAAGGGCCAGCCTTAAAGGGCCAGTCTTAAAGGGCCAGCCTTAGAGGACCAGCCTTAAAGGGCCAGCTTAAAGGGCCAGCCTTAAAGGGCCAGCTTAAAGGGCCAGCCTTAAAGGGCCAGCTTAAAAGGCCAGCCTTAAAGGGCCAGCTTAAAGGGCCAGCCTTAGATGGCCAGCCTTAAGGGGCCAGCTTAAAGGGCCAGCCTTAAAGGGCCAGCCTTAAAGGGCCAGCTTAAAGGGCCAGCCTTAAAGGGCCAGCCTTAAAGGGCCAGCTTAAAGGGCCAGCCTTAAAGGGCCTGCTTAAAGGGCCAGCCTTAAGGGGCCAGCTTAAAGGGCCAGCCTTAAAGGGCCAGCCTTAAAGGGCCAGCCTTAAAGGGCCAGCTTAAAGGGCCAGCCTTAGATGGCCAGCCTTAAAGGGCCAGCTTAAAGGGCCAGCCTTAAAGGGCCAGCTTAAAGGGCCAGCCTTAAAGGGCCAGCCTTAAAGGGCCAGCTTAAAGGGCCAGCCTTAAAGGGCCAGCCTTAGAGGGCCAGCCTTAAAGGGCCAGCTTAAAGGGCCAGCCTTTGAGGTCCAGCCTTAGAGGCCCAGCCTTAAAGGGCCAGCTTAAAGGGCCAGCCTTAGAGGACCAGCTTAAAGGGCCAGCCTTAAGGGGCCACCTTAAAGGGCCAGCCTTAAAGGGCCAGCCTTAAAGGGCCAGCCTTAAAGGGCCAGCTTAAAGGGCCAGCCTTAAAGGGCCAGCTTAAAGGGCCAGCCTTAAAGGGCCAGCCTTAAAGGGCCAGCTTAAATGGCCAGCCTTAAAGGGCCAGCTTAAAGGGCCAGCCTTAAAGGGCAAGCCTTAAAGGGCCAGCCTTAGAGGGCCAGCTTAAAGGGCCAGCCTTAGAGGGCCAGCTTAAAGGGCCAGCCTTAAGGGGCCAGCTTAAAGGGCCAGCCTTAAAGGGCCAGCCTTAACAGGCCAGTCTTACAGGGCCAGCTTAAAGGGCCAGCCTTAGATGGCCAGCCTTAAAGGGCCAGCTTAAAGGGCCAGCCTTAAAGGGCCAGCTTAAAGGGCCAGCCTTAAAGGGCAAGCCTTAAAGGGCCAGCCTTAAAGGGCCAGCCTTAGAGGGCCAGCTTAAAGGGCCAGCCTTAAAGGGCCAGCTTAAAGGGCCAGCCTTAAAGGGCCAGCCTTAAAGGGCCAGCTTAAATGGCCAGCCTTAAAGGGCCAGCTTAAAGGGCCAGCCTTAAAGGGCAAGCCTTAAAGGGCCAGCCTTAAAGGGCCAGCCTTAGAGGGCCAGCTTAAAGGGCCAGCCTTAGAGGGCCAGCTTAAAGGGCCAGCCTTAAGGGGCCAGCTTAAAGGGCCAGCCTTAAAGGGCCAGCCTTAAAGGGCCAGCCTTAGAGGGCCAGCCTTAGAGGGCCAGCCTTAAAGGGCCAGCTTAAAGGGCCAGCCTTAAAGGGCCAGCTTAAAGGGCCAGCCTTAAAGGGCCAGCTTAAAGGGCCAGCCTTAGATGGCCAGCCTTAAGGGGCCAGCTTAAAGGGCCAGCCTTAAAGGGCCAGCCTTAAAGGGCCAGCCTTAGAGGGCCAGCCTTAAAGGGCCAGCCTTAAAGGGCCAGCCTTAAAGGGCCAGCCTTAGGGGGCCAGCCTTAAAGGGCCAGCTTAAAGGGCCAGCCTTTGAAGTCCAGCCTTAGAGGCCCAGCCTTAAAGGGCCAGTTTAAAGGGCCAGACTTAGATGGCCAGGCTTAAAGGGCCAGCTTAAAGGGCCAGCCTTAAAGGGCCAGCTTAAAGGGCCAGCCTT
Organism: Doryrhamphus excisus; assembly: GCF_037039965.1. Taxonomy (NCBI): domain Eukaryota; kingdom Metazoa; phylum Chordata; class Actinopteri; order Syngnathiformes; family Syngnathidae; genus Doryrhamphus; species Doryrhamphus excisus. The sequence continues at coordinate 256,004 of NC_136375.1, forward strand.
AAAGGGCAAGCCTTAAAGGGCCAGCCTTAAAGGGCCAGCCTTAGAGGGCCAGCTTAAAGGGCCAGCCTTAGAGGGCCAGCTTAAAGGGCCAGCCTTAAGGGGCCAGCTTAAAGGGCCAGCCTTAAAGGGCCAGCCTTAAAGGGCCAGTCTTAAAGGGCCAGCCTTAGAGGACCAGCCTTAAAGGGCCAGCTTAAAGGGCCAGCCTTAAAGGGCCAGCTTAAAGGGCCAGCCTTAAAGGGCCAGCTTAAAGGGCCAGCCTTAGATGGCCAGCCTTAAGGGGCCAGCTTAAAGGGCCAGCCTTAAAGGGCCAGCCTTAAAGGGCCAGCCTTAAAGGGCCAGCCTTAAAGGGCCAGCCTTAAAGGGCCAGCCTTAAGGGGCCAGCTTAAAGGGCCAGCCTTAAAGGGCAAGCCTTAAAGGGCCAGCCTTAGAGGGCCAGCTTAAAGGGCCAGCCTTAGAGGGCCAGCTTAAAGGGCCAGCCTTAAGGGGCCAGCTTAAAGGGCCAGCCTTAAAGGGCCAGCCTTAAAGGGCCAGCTTTAAAGGGCCAGCTTAAAGGGCCAGCCTTAAAGGGCCAGCCTTAAAGGGCCAGCTTAAAGGGCCAGCCTTAAGGGGCCAGCTTAAAGGGCCAGCCTTAAAGGGCAAGCCTTAAAGGGCCAGCCTTAGAGGGCCAGCTTAAAGGGCCAGCCTTAGAGGGCCTGCTTAAAGATCCAGCCTTAAGGGGCCAGCTTAAAGGGCCAGCCTTAAAGGGCCAGCCTTAAAGGGCCAGCCTTAAAGGGCCAGCTTAAAGGGCCAGCCTTAGATGGCCAGCCTTAAAGGGCCAGCTTAAAGGGCCAGCCTTAAAGGGCCAGCTTAAAGGGCCAGCCTTAAAGGGCCAGCCTTAAAGGGCCAGCTTAAAGGGCCAGCCTTAAAGGGCCAGCCTTAGAGGGCCAGCCTTAAAGGGCCAGCTTAAAGGGCCAGCCTTTGAGGTCCAGCCTTAGAGGCCCAGCCTTAAAGGGCCAGCTTAAAGGGCCAGCCTTAGAGGACCAGCTTAAAGGGCCAGCCTTAAGGGGCCAGCTTAAAGGGCCAGCCTTAAAGGGCCAGCCTTAAAGGGCCAGCCTTAAAGGGCCAGCTTAAAGGGCCAGCCTTAAAGGGCCAGCTTAAAGGGCCAGCCTTAAAGGGCCAGCCTTAAAGGGCCAGCTTAAATGGCCAGCCTTAAAGGGCCAGCTTAAAGAGCCAGCCTTAAAGGGCAAGCCTTAAAGGGCCAGCCTTAGAGGGCCAGCTTAAAGGGCCAGCCTTAGAGGGCCAGCTTAAAGGGCCAGCCTTAAGGGGCCAGCTTAAAGGGCCAGCCTTAAAGGGCCAGCCTTAACAGGCCAGTCTTAAAGGGCCAGCCTTAGAGGGCCAGCCTTAAAGGGCCAGCTTAAAGGGCCAGCCTTAAAGGGCCAGCTTAAAGGGCCAGCCTTAAAGGGCCAGCTTAAAGGGCCAGCCTTAGATGGCCAGCCTTAAGGGGCCAGCTTAAAGGGCCAGCCTTAAAGGGCCAGCCTTAAAGGGCCAGCCTTAGAGGGCCAGCCTTAAAGGGCCAGCCTTAAAGGGCCAGCCTTAAAGGGCCAGCCTTAGGGGGCCAGCCTTAAAGGGCCAGCTTAAAGGGCCAGCCTTTGAAGTCCAGCCTTAGAGGCCCAGCCTTAAAGGGCCAGTTTAAAGGGCCAGACTTAGATGGCCAGGCTTAAAGGGCCAGCTTAAAGGGCCAGCCTTAAAGGGCCAGCTTAAAGGGCCAGCCTTAAAGGGCAAGCCTTAAAGGGCCAGCCTTAAAGGGCCAGCCTTAGAGGGCCAGCTTAAAGGGCCAGCCTTAGAGGGCCAGCTTAAAGGGCCAGCCTTAAGGGGCCAGCTTAAAGGGCCAGCCTTAAAGGGCCAGCCTTAAAGGGCCAGCCTTAAAGGGCCAGCCTTAGAGGGCCAGCCTTAAAGGGCCAGCTTAAAGGGCCAGCCTTAAAGGGCCAGCTTAAAGGGCCAGCCTTAAAGGGCCAGCCTTAAAAGGCCAGCCTTAAAGGGCCAGCCTTAAAGGGTCAGCTTAAAGGGCCAGCCTTAAAGGGCCAGCCTTAAAGGGCCAGCTTAAAGGGCCAGCCTTAAAGGGCAAGCCTTAAAGGGCCAGCCTTAAAGGGCCAGCCTTAGAGGGACAGCTTAAAGGGCCAGCCTTGGAGGGCCAACTTAAAGGGCCAGCCTTAAGGGGCCAGCTTAAAGGGCCAGCCTTAAAGGGCCAGCCTTAAAGGGCCAGTCTTAAAGGGCCAGCCTTAGAGGACCAGCCTTAAAGGGCCAGCTTAAAGGGCCAGCCTTAAAGGGCCAGCTTAAAGGGCCAGCCTTAAAGGGCCAGCTTAAAGGGCCAGCCTTAGATGGCCAGCCTTAAGGGGCCAGCTTAAAGGGCCAGCCTTAAAGGGCCAGCCTTAAAGGGCCAGCCTTAAAGGGCCAGCCTTAAAGGGCCAGCCTTAAAGGGCCAGCCTTAAAGGGCCAGCTTAAAGGGCCAGCCTTAAGGGGCCAGCTTAAAGGGCCAGCCTTAAAGGGCAAGCCTTAAAGGGCCAGCCTTAGAGGGCCAGCTTAAAGGGCCAGCCTTAGAGGGCCAGCTTAAAGGGCCAGCCTTAAGGGGCCAGCTTAAAGGGCCAGCCTTAAAGGGCCAGCCTTAAAGGGCCAGCTTTAAAGGGCCAGCTTAAAGGGCCAGCCTTAAAGGGCCAGCCTTAAAGGGCCAGCCTTAGAGGGCCAGCTTAAAGGGCCAGCCTTAGAGGGCCAGCTTAAAGGGCCAGCCTTAAGGGGCCAGCTTAAAGGGCCAGCCTTAAAGGGCCAGCCTTAAAGGGCCAGTCTTAAAGGGCCAGCCTTAGAGGGCCAGCCTTAAAGGGCCAGCTTAAAGGGCCAGCCTTAAAGGGCCAGCTTAAAGGGCCAGCCTTAGATGGCCAGCCTTAAGGGGCCAGCTTAAAGGGCCAGCCTTAAAGGGCCAGCCTTAAAGGGCCAGCTTTAAAGGGCCAGCTTAAAGGGCCAGCCTTAAAGGGCCAGCCTTAAAGGGCCAGCCTTAAAGGGCCAGCTTAAAGGGCCAGCCTTAAAGGGCCAGCCTTAAAGGGCCAGCTTACAGGGCCAGCCTTAAAGGGCCAGCTTAAAGGGCCAGCCTTAGAGGGCCAGCCCTAAGGGGCCATCTTAAAGGGCCAGCCTTAATGGGCCAGCCTTAAAGGGCCAGCCTTAGAGGGCCAGCTTAAAGGGCCAGCCTTAAAGGGCCAGCTTAAAAGGCCAGCCTTAGAGGGCCAGCTTTACAGGGCCAGCTTAAAGGGCCAGCTTAAAGGGCCAGCCTTAAAGGGCCAGCTTAAAGGGCCAGCCTTAAAGGGCCAGCTTAAAGGGCCAGCCTTAAAGGGCCAGCCTTAAAGGGCCAGCCTTAGAGGGCCAGCTTAAAGGGCCAGCCTTAGAGGGCCAGCTTAAAGGGCCAGCCTTAAGGGGCCAGCTTAAAGGGCCAGCCTTAAAGGGCCAGCCTTAAAGGGCCAGTCTTAAAGGGCCAGCCTTAGAGGGCCAGCCTTAAAGGGCCAGCTTAAAGGGCCAGCCTTAAAGGGCCAGCTTAAAGGGCCAGCCTTAGATGGCCAGCCTTAAGGGGCCAGCTTAAAGGGCCAGCCTTAAAGGGCCAGCCTTAAAGGGCCAGCTTTAAAGGGCCAGCTTAAAGGGCCAGCCTTAAAGGGCCAGCCTTAAAGGGCCAGCCTTAAAGGGCCAGCTTAAAGGGCCAGCCTTAAAGGGCCAGCCTTAAAGGGCCAGCTTACAGGGCCAGCCTTAAAGGGCCAGCTTAAAGGGCCAGCCTTAGAGGGCCAGCCCTAAGGGGCCATCTTAAAGGGCCAGCCTTAATGGGCCAGCCTTAAAGGGCCAGCCTTAGAGGGCCAGCTTAAAGGGCCAGCCTTAAAGGGCCAGCTTAAAAGGCCAGCCTTAGAGGGCCAGCTTTACAGGGCCAGCTTAAAGGGCCAGCTTAAAGGGCCAGCCTTAAAGGGCCAGCTTAAAGGGCCAGCCTTAAAGGGCCAGCCTTAAAGGGCCAGCTTTAAAGGGCCAGCTTAAAGGGCCAGCCTTAAAGGGCCAGCCTTAAAGGGCCAGCTTAAAGGGCCAGCCTTAAGGGGCCAGCTTAAAGGGCCAGCCTTAAAGGGCAAGCCTTAAAGGGCCAGCCTTAGAGGGCCAGCTTAAAGGGCCAGCCTTAGAGGGCCTGCTTAAAGATCCAGCCTTAAGGGGCCAGCTTAAAGGGCCAGCCTTAAAGGGCCAGCCTTAAAGGGCCAGCCTTAAAGGGCCAGCTTAAAGGGCCAGCCTTAGATGGCCAGCCTTAAAGGGCCAGCTTAAAGGGCCAGCCTTAAAGGGCCAGCTTAAAGGGCCAGCCTTAAAGGGCCAGCCTTAAAGGGCCAGCTTAAAGGGCCAGCCTTAAAGGGCCAGCCTTAGAGGGCCAGCCTTAAAGGGCCAGCTTAAAGGGCCAGCCTTTGAGGTCCTGCCTTAGAGGCCCAGCCTTAAAGGGCCAGCTTAAAGGGCCAGCCTTAGAGGACCAGCTTAAAGGGCCAGCCTTAAGGGGCCAGCTTAAAGGGCCAGCCTTAAAGGGCCAGCCTTAAAGGGCCAGCCTTAAAGGGCCAGCTTAAAGGGCCAGCCTTAAAGGGCCAGCTTAAAGGGCCAGCCTTAAAGGGCCAGCCTTAAAGGGCCAGCTTAAATGGCCAGCCTTAAAGGGCCAGCTTAAAGGGCCAGCCTTAAAGGGCAAGCCTTAAAGGGCCAGCCTTAGAGGGCCAGCTTAAAGGGCCAGCCTTAGAGGGCCAGCTTAAAGGGCCAGCCTTAAGGGGCCAGCTTAAAGGGCCAGCCTTAAAGGGCCAGCCTTAACAGGCCAGTCTTAAAGGGCCAGCCTTAGAGGGCCAGCCTTAAAGGGCCAGCTTAAAGGGCCAGCCTTAAAGGGCCAGCTTAAAGGGCCAGCCTTAAAGGGCCAGCTTAAAGGGCCAGCCTTAGATGGCCAGCCTTAAGGGGCCAGCTTAAAGGGCCAGCCTTAAAGGGCCAGCCTTAAAGGGCCAGCCTTAGAGGGCCAGCCTTAAAGGGCCAGCCTTAAAGGGCCAGCCTTAAAGGGCCAGCCTTAGGGGGCCAGCCTTAAAGGGCCAGCTTAAAGGGCCAGCCTTTGAAGTCCAGCCTTAGAGGCCCAGCCTTAAAGGGCCAGTTTAAAGGGCCAGACTTAGATGGCCAGGCTTAAAGGGCCAGCTTAAAGGGCCAGCCTTAAAGGGCCAGCTTAAAGGGCCAGCCTTAAAGGGCAAGCCTTAAAGGGCCAGCCTTAAAGGGCCAGCCTTAGAGGGCCAGCTTAAAGGGCCAGCCTTAGAGGGCCAGCTTAAAGGGCCAGCCTTAAGGGGCCAGCTTAAAGGGCCAGCCTTAAAGGGCCAGCCTTAAAGGGCCAGCCTTAAAGGGCCAGTCTTAAAGGGCCAGCCTTAGAGGGCCAGCCTTAAAGGGCCAGCTTAAAGGGCCAGCCTTAAAGGGCCAGCTTAAAGGGCCAGCCTTAAAGGGCCAGCCTTAAAGGGCCAGCCTTAAAGGGCCAGCCTTAAAGGGTCAGCTTAAAGGGCCAGCCTTAAGGGGCCAGCTTAAAGGGCCAGCCTTAAAGGGCAAGCCTTAAAGGGCCAGCCTTAAAGGGCCAGCCTTAAAGGGCCAGCTTAAAGGGCCAGCCTTAAAGGGCAAGCCTTAAAGGGCCAGCCTTAAAGGGCCAGCCTTAGAGGGACAGCTTAAAGGGCCAGCCTTGGAGGGCCAACTTAAAGGGCCAGCCTTAAGGGGCCAGCTTAAAGGGCCAGCCTTAAAGGGCCAGCCTTAAAGGGCCAGTCTTAAAGGGCCAGCCTTAGAGGACCAGCCTTAAAGGGCCAGCTTAAAGGGCCAGCCTTAAAGGGCCAGCTTAAAGGGCCAGCCTTAAAGGGCCAGCTTAAAGGGCCAGCCTTAGATGGCCAGCCTTAAGGGGCCAGCTTAAAGGGCCAGCCTTAAAGGGCCAGCCTTAAAGGGCCAGCCTTAGAGGGCCAGCCTTAAAGGGCCAGCCTTAAAGGGCCAGCCTTAAAGGGCCAGCCTTAGGGGGCCAGCCTTAAAGGGCCAGCTTAAAGGGCCAGCCTTTGAAGTCCAGCCTTAGAGGCCCAGCCTTAAAGGGCCAGTTTAAAGGGCCAGACTTAGATGGCCAGGCTTAAAGGGCCAGCTTAAAGGGCCAGCCTTAAAGGGCCAGCTTAAAGGGCCAGCCTTAAAGGGCAAGCCTTAAAGGGCCAGCCTTAAAGGGCCAGCCTTAGAGGGCCAGCTTAAAGGGCCAGCCTTAGAGGGCCAGCTTAAAGGGCCAGCCTTAAGGGGCCAGCTTAAAGGGCCAGCCTTAAAGGGCCAGCCTTAAAGGGCCAGCCTTAAAGGGCCAGCCTTAGAGGGCCAGCCTTAAAGGGCCAGCTTAAAGGGCCAGCCTTAAAGGGCCAGCTTAAAGGGCCAGCCTTAAAGGGCCAGCCTTAAAAGGCCAGCCTTAAAGGGCCAGCCTTAAAGGGTCAGCTTAAAGGGCCAGCCTTAAAGGGCCAGCCTTAAAGGGCCAGCTTAAAGGGCCAGCCTTAAAGGGCAAGCCTTAAAGGGCCAGCCTTAAAGGGCCAGCCTTAGAGGGACAGCTTAAAGGGCCAGCCTTGGAGGGCCAACTTAAAGGGCCAGCCTTAAGGGGCCAGCTTAAAGGGCCAGCCTTAAAGGGCCAGCCTTAAAGGGCCAGTCTTAAAGGGCCAGCCTTAGAGGACCAGCCTTAAAGGGCCAGCTTAAAGGGCCAGCCTTAAAGGGCCAGCTTAAAGGGCCAGCCTTAAAGGGCCAGCTTAAAGGGCCAGCCTTAGATGGCCAGCCTTAAGGGGCCAGCTTAAAGGGCCAGCCTTAAAGGGCCAGCCTTAAAGGGCCAGCCTTAAAGGGCCAGCCTTAAAGGGCCAGCCTTAAAGGGCCAGCCTTAAAGGGCCAGCTTAAAGGGCCAGCCTTAAGGGGCCAGCTTAAAGGGCCAGCCTTAAAGGGCAAGCCTTAAAGGGCCAGCCTTAGAGGGCCAGCTTAAAGGGCCAGCCTTAGAGGGCCAGCTTAAAGGGCCAGCCTTAAGGGGCCAGCTTAAAGGGCCAGCCTTAAAGGGCCAGCCTTAAAGGGCCAGCTTTAAAGGGCCAGCTTAAAGGGCCAGCCTTAAAGGGCCAGCCTTAAAGGGCCAGCCTTAGAGGGCCAGCTTAAAGGGCCAGCCTTAGAGGGCCAGCTTAAAGGGCCAGCCTTAAGGGGCCAGCTTAAAGGGCCAGCCTTAAAGGGCCAGCCTTAAAGGGCCAGTCTTAAAGGGCCAGCCTTAGAGGGCCAGCCTTAAAGGGCCAGCTTAAAGGGCCAGCCTTAAAGGGCCAGCTTAAAGGGCCAGCCTTAGATGGCCAGCCTTAAGGGGCCAGCTTAAAGGGCCAGCCTTAAAGGGCCAGCCTTAAAGGGCCAGCTTTAAAGGGCCAGCTTAAAGGGCCAGCCTTAAAGGGCCAGCCTTAAAGGGCCAGCCTTAAAGGGCCAGCTTAAAGGGCCAGCCTTAAAGGGCCAGCCTTAAAGGGCCAGCTTACAGGGCCAGCCTTAAAGGGCCAGCTTAAAGGGCCAGCCTTAGAGGGCCAGCCCTAAGGGGCCATCTTAAAGGGCCAGCCTTAATGGGCCAGCCTTAAAGGGCCAGCCTTAGAGGGCCAGCTTAAAGGGCCAGCCTTAAAGGGCCAGCTTAAAAGGCCAGCCTTAGAGGGCCAGCTTTACAGGGCCAGCTTAAAGGGCCAGCTTAAAGGGCCAGCCTTAAAGGGCCAGCTTAAAGGGCCAGCCTTAAAGGGCCAGCTTAAAGGGCCAGCCTTAAAGGGCCAGCCTTAAAGGGCCAGCCTTAGAGGGCCAGCTTAAAGGGCCAGCCTTAGAGGGCCAGCTTAAAGGGCCAGCCTTAAGGGGCCAGCTTAAAGGGCCAGCCTTAAAGGGCCAGCCTTAAAGGGCCAGTCTTAAAGGGCCAGCCTTAGAGGGCCAGCCTTAAAGGGCCAGCTTAAAGGGCCAGCCTTAAAGGGCCAGCTTAAAGGGCCAGCCTTAGATGGCCAGCCTTAAGGGGCCAGCTTAAAGGGCCAGCCTTAAAGGGCCAGCCTTAAAGGGCCAGCTTTAAAGGGCCAGCTTAAAGGGCCAGCCTTAAAGGGCCAGCCTTAAAGGGCCAGCCTTAAAGGGCCAGCTTAAAGGGCCAGCCTTAAAGGGCCAGCCTTAAAGGGCCAGCTTACAGGGCCAGCCTTAAAGGGCCAGCTTAAAGGGCCAGCCTTAGAGGGCCAGCCCTAAGGGGCCATCTTAAAGGGCCAGCCTTAATGGGCCAGCCTTAAAGGGCCAGCCTTAGAGGGCCAGCTTAAAGGGCCAGCCTTAAAGGGCCAGCTTAAAAGGCCAGCCTTAGAGGGCCAGCTTTACAGGGCCAGCTTAAAGGGCCAGCTTAAAGGGCCAGCCTTAAAGGGCCAGCTTAAAGGGCCAGCCTTAAAGGGCCAGCCTTAAAGGGCCAGCTTTAAAGGGCCAGCTTAAAGGGCCAGCCTTAAAGGGCCAGCCTTAAAGGGCCAGCTTAAAGGGCCAGCCTTAAGGGGCCAGCTTAAAGGGCCAGCCTTAAAGGGCAAGCCTTAAAGGGCCAGCCTTAGAGGGCCAGCTTAAAGGGCCAGCCTTAGAGGGCCTGCTTAAAGATCCAGCCTTAAGGGGCCAGCTTAAAGGGCCAGCCTTAAAGGGCCAGCCTTAAAGGGCCAGCCTTAAAGGGCCAGCTTAAAGGGCCAGCCTTAGATGGCCAGCCTTAAAGGGCCAGCTTAAAGGGCCAGCCTTAAAGGGCCAGCTTAAAGGGCCAGCCTTAAAGGGCCAGCCTTAAAGGGCCAGCTTAAAGGGCCAGCCATAAAGGGCCAGCCTTAGAGGGCCAGCCTTAAAGGGCCAGCTTAAAGGGCCAGCCTTTGAGGTCCTGCCTTAGAGGCCCAGCCTTAAAGGGCCAGCTTAAAGGGCCAGCCTTAGAGGACCAGCTTAAAGGGCCAGCCTTAAGGGGCCAGCTTAAAGGGCCAGCCTTAAAGGGCCAGCCTTAAAGGGCCAGCCTTAAAGGGCCAGCTTAAAGGGCCAGCCTTAAAGGGCCAGCTTAAAGGGCCAGCCTTAAAGGGCCAGCCTTAAAGGGCCAGCTTAAATGGCCAGCCTTAAAGGGCCAGCTTAAAGGGCCAGCCTTAAAGGGCAAGCCTTAAAGGGCCAGCCTTAGAGGGCCAGCTTAAAGGGCCAGCCTTAGAGGGCCAGCTTAAAGGGCCAGCCTTAAGGGGCCAGCTTAAAGGGCCAGCCTTAAAGGGCCAGCCTTAACAGGCCAGTCTTAAAGGGCCAGCCTTAGAGGGCCAGCCTTAAAGGGCCAGCTTAAAGGGCCAGCCTTAAAGGGCCAGCTTAAAGGGCCAGCCTTAAAGGGCCAGCTTAAAGGGCCAGCCTTAGATGGCCAGCCTTAAGGGGCCAGCTTAAAGGGCCAGCCTTAAAGGGCCAGCCTTAAAGGGCCAGCCTTAGAGGGCCAGCCTTAAAGGGCCAGCCTTAAAGGGCCAGCCTTAAAGGGCCAGCCTTAGGGGGCCAGCCTTAAAGGGCCAGCTTAAAGGGCCAGCCTTTGAAGTCCAGCCTTAGAGGCCCAGCCTTAAAGGGCCAGTTTAAAGGGCCAGACTTAGATGGCCAGGCTTAAAGGGCCAGCTTAAAGGGCCAGCCTTAAAGGGCCAGCTTAAAGGGCCAGCCTTAAAGGGCAAGCCTTAAAGGGCCAGCCTTAAAGGGCCAGCCTTAGAGGGCCAGCTTAAAGGGCCAGCCTTAGAGGGCCAGCTTAAAGGGCCAGCCTTAAGGGGCCAGCTTAAAGGGCCAGCCTTAAAGGGCCAGCCTTAAAGGGCCAGCCTTAAAGGGCCAGTCTTAAAGGGCCAGCCTTAGAGGGCCAGCCTTAAAGGGCCAGCTTAAAGGGCCAGCCTTAAAGGGCCAGCTTAAAGGGCCAGCCTTAAAGGGCCAGCCTTAAAGGGCCAGCCTTAAAGGGCCAGCCTTAAAGGGTCAGCTTAAAGGGCCAGCCTTAAGGGGCCAGCTTAAAGGGCCAGCCTTAAAGGGCAAGCCTTAAAGGGCCAGCCTTAAAGGGCCAGCCTTAAAGGGCCAGCTTAAAGGGCCAGCCTTAAAGGGCAAGCCTTAAAGGGCCAGCCTTAAAGGGCCAGCCTTAGAGGGACAGCTTAAAGGGCCAGCCTTGGAGGGCCAACTTAAAGGGCCAGCCTTAAGGGGCCAGCTTAAAGGGCCAGCCTTAAAGGGCCAGCCTTAAAGGGCCAGTCTTAAAGGGCCAGCCTTAGAGGACCAGCCTTAAAGGGCCAGCTTAAAGGGCCAGCCTTAAAGGGCCAGCTTAAAGGGCCAGCCTTAAAGGGCCAGCTTAAAGGGCCAGCCTTAGATGGCCAGCCTTAAGGGGCCAGCTTAAAGGGCCAGCCTTAAAGGGCCAGCCTTAAAGGGCCAGCCTTAAAGGGCCAGCCTTAAAGGGCCAGCCTTAAAGGGCCAGCCTTAAAGGGCCAGCTTAAAGGGCCAGCCTTAAGGGGCCAGCTTAAAGGGCCAGCCTTAAAGGGCAAGCCTTAAAGGGCCAGCCTTAGAGGGCCAGCTTAAAGGGCCAGCCTTAGAGGGCCAGCTTAAAGGGCCAGCCTTAAGGGGCCAGCTTAAAGGGCCAGCCTTAAAGGGCCAGCCTTAAAGGGCCAGCTTTAAAGGGCCAGCTTAAAGGGCCAGCCTTAAAGGGCCAGCCTTAAAGGGCCAGCCTTAAGGGGCCAGCTTAAAGGGCCAGCCTTAAAGGGCCAGCCTTAAAGGGCCAGCCTTAGAGGGCCAGCTTAAAGGGCCAGCCTTAGAGGGCCTGCTTAAAGGGCCAGCCTTAAGGGGCCAGCTTAAAGGGCCAGCCTTAAAGGGCCAGCCTTAAATGACCAGCTTAAAGGGCCAGCTTAAAGGGCCAGCCTTAAAGGGCCAGCTTAAAGGGCCGGCCTTAACAGGCCAGTCTTAAAGGGCCAGCCTTAAAGGGCCAGCTTAACGGGCCAGCCTTAAAGGGCCAGCTTAAAGGGCCAGCCTTAAAGGGCCAGCTTAAAGGGCCAGCCTTAAAGGGCCAGCCTTAAAGGGCCAGCTTAAAGGGCCAGCCTTAAAGGGCCAGCTTAAAGGGCCAGCCTTAAAGGGCAAGCCTTAAAGGGCCAGCCTTAAAGGGCCAGCCTTAGAGGGCCAGCTTAAAGGGCCAGCCTTAGAGGGCCAGCTTAAAGGGCCAGCCTTAAGGGGCCAGCTTAAAGGGCCAGCCTTAAAGGGCCAGCCTTAAAGGGCCAGTCTTAAAGGGCCAGCCTTAGAGGACCAGCCTTAAAGGGCCAGCTTAAAGGGCCAGCCTTAAAGGGCCAGCTTAAAGGGCCAGCCTTAAAGGGCCAGCTTAAAGGGCCAGCCTTAGATGGCCAGCCTTAAGGGGCCAGCTTAAAGGGCCAGCCTTAAAGGGCCAGCCTTAAAGGGCCAGCCTTAAAGGGCCAGCCTTAAAGGGCCAGCCGTAAAGGGCCAGCCTTAAAGGGCCAGCTTAAAGGGCCAGCCTTAAGGGGCCAGCTTAAAGGGCCAGCCTTAAAGGGCAAGCCTTAAAGGGCAAGTCTTAGAGGGCCAGCTTAAAGGGCCAGCCTTAGAGGGCCAGCTTAAAGAGCCAGCCTTAAGGGGCCAGCTTAAAGGGCCAGCCTTAAAGGGCCAGCCTTAAAGGGCCAGCTTTAAAGGGCCAGCTTAAAGGGCCAGCCTTAAAGGGCCAGCTTTAAAGGGCCAGCTTAAAGGGCCAGCCTTAAGGGGCCAGCTTAAAGGGCCAGCCTTAAAGGGCAAGCCTTAAAGGGCCAGCCTTAGAGGGCCAGCTTAAAGGGCCAGCCTTAGAGGGCCTGCTTAAAGGGCCAGCCTTAAGGGGCCAGCTTAAAGGGCCAGCCTTAAAGGGCCAGCCTTAAAGGGCCAGCCTTAAAGGGCCAGCTTAAAGGGCAAGCCTTAAAGGGCCAGCTTAAAGGGCCAGCCTTAAAGGGCCAGCTTAAAGGGCCGGCCTTAAAGGGCCAGCCTTAAAGGGCCAGCTTAAAGGGCCAGCCTTAGAGGGCCAGCCTTAAGGGGCCAGCTTAAAGGGCCAGCCTTAAGGGGCCAGCTTAAAGGGCCAGCTTAAAGGGCCAGCCTTAAAGGGCAAGCCTTAAAGGGCCAGCCTTAGAGGGCCAGCCTTAGAGGGCCAGCTTAAAGGGCCAGCCTTAGAGGGTCAGCTTAAAGGGCCAGCCTCGAAGGGCCAGCCTTAAAGAGCCAGCCTTAAAGGGCCAGCTTAAAGGGCCAGCCTTAAAGGGCCAGCTTAAAGGGCCAGCCTTAAAGGGCCAGCCTTAAAGGGCCAGCTTAAAGGGCCAGCCTCGAAGGGCCAGCCTTAAAGGGCCAGCCTTAGAGGGCCAGCTTAAAGGGCCAGCCTTAAGGGGCCAGCTTAAAGGGCCAGCCTTAAAGGGCCAGTCTTAAAGGGCCAGCCTTAGAGGGCCAGCCTTAAAGGGCCAGCTTAAAGGGCCAGCCTTAAAGGGCCAGCTTAAAGGGCCAGCCTTAAAGGGCCAGCTTAAAGGGCCAGCCTTAGATGGCCAGCCTTAAGGGGCCAGCTTAAAGGGCCAGCCTTAAAGGGCCAGCCTTAAAGGGCCAGCCTTAAAGGGCCAGCCTTAAAGGGCCAGCCTTAAAGGGCCAGCTTAAAGGGCCAGCCTTAAGGGGCCAGCTTAAAGGGCCAGCCTTAAAAGGCAAGCCTTAAAGGGCCAGCCTTAGAGGGCCAGCTTAAAGGGCCAGCCTTAGAGGGCCAGCTTAAAGGGCCAGCCTTAAGGGGCCAACTTAAAGGGCCAGCCTTAAAGGGCCAGCCTTAAAGGGCCAGCCTTAAAGGGCCAGCTTAAAGGGCCAGCCTTAAAGGGCCAGCCTTAAAGGGCCAGCTTAAAGGGCCAGCCTTAAAGGGCCAGCCTTAGAGGGCCAGCTTAAAGGGCCAGCTTTAAAGGGCCAGCCTTAAAGGGCCAGCCTTAAAGGGCCAGCCTTAAAGGGCCAGCTTAAAGGGCCAGCCTTAAAGGGCACGCTTAAAGGGCCAGCCTTAAAGGGCCAGCCTTAAAGGGCCAGTTTAAAGGGCCGGCCTTAAAGGGCCAGCCTTAAAGGGCCAGCTTAAAGGGCCAGCCTTAAAGGGCCAGCTTAAAGGGCCAGCCTTAGAGGGCCAGCCTTAAGGGGCCAGTTTAAAGGGCCAGCCTTAAAGGGCCAGCCTTAAAGGGCCAGCCTTAAAGGGCCAGCCTTAGATGGCCAGCTTAAAGGGCCAGCCTTAGAGGGCCAGCTTAAAGGGCCAGCCTTAGAGGGCCAGCTTAAAGGGCCAGCCTTAAGGGGCCAGCTTAAAGGGCCAGCCTTAAAGGGCCAGTCTTAAAGGGCCAGCCTTAGAGGGCCAGCCTTAAAGGGCCAGCTTAAAGGGCCAGCCTTAAAGGGCCAGCTTAAAGGGCCAGCCTTAGATGGCCAGCCTTAAGGGGCCAGCTTAAAGGGCCAGCCTTAAAGGGCCAGCCTTAAAGGGCCAGCTTTAAAGGGCCAGCTTAAAGGGCCAGCCTTAAAGGGCCAGCCTTAAAGGGCCAGCCTTAAAGGGCCAGCTTAAAGGGCCAGCCTTAAAGGGCCAGCCTTAAAGGGCCAGCTTACAGGGCCAGCCTTAAAGGGCCAGCTTAAAGGGCCAGCCTTAGAGGGCCAGCCCTAAGGGGCCAGCTTAAAGGGCCAGCCTTAATGGGCCAGCCTTAAAGGGCCAGCCTTAGAGGGCCAGCTTAAAGGGCCAGCCTTAAAGGGCCAGCTTAAAAGGCCAGCCTTAGAGGGCCAGCTTTACAGGGCCAGCTTAAAGGGCCAGCCTTAAAGGGCCAGCTTAAAGGGCCAGCCTTAGAGGGCCAGCTTAAAGGGCCAGCCTTAAGGGGCCAGCTTAAAGGGCCAGCCTTAAAGGGCAAGCCTTAAAGGGCCAGCCATAGAGGGCCAGCTTAAAGGGCCAGCTTAAAGGGCCAGCCTTAAGGGGCCAGCTTAAAGGGCCAGCCTTAAAGGGCCAGCCTTAAAGGGCCAGCCTTAAAGGGCCAGCTTTAAAGGGCCAGCCTTAAAGGGCCAGCTTAAAGGGCCAGCCTTAAAGGGCCAGCCTTAGAGGGCCAGCTTAAAGGGCCAGCTTTAAAGGGCCAGCCTTAAAGGGCCAGCCTTAAAGGGCCAGCCTTAAAGGGCCAGCTTAAAGGGCCAGCCTTAAAGGGCACGCTTAAAGGGCCAGCCTTAAAGGGCCAGCCTTAAAGGGCCAGTTTAAAGGGCCGGCCTTAAAGGGCCAGCCTTAAAGGGCCAGCCTTAAAGGGCCAGCTTAAAGGGCCAGCCTTAAAGGGCCAGCTTAAAGGGCCAGCCTTAGAGGGCCAGCCTTAAGGGGCCAGCTTAAAGGGCCAGCCTTAAAGGGCCAGCCTTAAAGGGCCAGCCTTAAAGGGCCAGCCTTAGATGGCCAGCTTAAAGGGCCAGCCTTAGAGGGCCAGCTTAAAGGGCCAGCCTTAGAGGGCCAGCTTAAAGGGCCAGCCTTAGAGGGCCTGCTTAAAGGGCCAGCCTTAAGGGGCCAGCTTAAAGGGCCAGCCTTAAGGGGCCAGCTTAAAGGGCCAGCCTTAAAGGGCAAGCCTTAAAGGGCCAGCCTTAGAGGGCCAGCTTAAAGGGCCAGCCTTAGAGGGCCTGCTTAAAGGGCCAGCCTTAAGGGGCCAGCTTAAAGGGCCAGCCTTAAAGGGCCAGCCTTAAAGGGCCAGCCTTAAATGACCAGCTTAAAGGGCCAGCTTAAAGGGCCAGCCTTAAAGGGCCAGCTTAAAGGGCCGGCCTTAAAGTGCCAGCCTTAAAGGGCCAGCTTAAAGGGCCAGCCTTAAAGGGCCAGCTTAAAGGGCCAGCCTTAAAGGGCTAGCTTAAAGGGCCAGCCTTAAAGGGCCAGCCTTAAAGGGCCAGCTTAAAGGGCCAGCCTTAAAGGGCCAGCTTAAAGGGCCAGCCTTAAAGGGCAAGCCTTAAAGGGCCAGCCTTAAAGGGCCAGCCTTAGAGGGCCAGCTTAAAGGGCCAGCCTTAGAGGGCCAGCTTAAAAGGCCAGCCTTAAGGGGCCAGCTTAAAGGGCCAGCCTTAAAGGGCCAGCCTTAAAGGGCCAGTCCTAAAGGGCCAGCCTTAGAGGACCAGCCTTAAAGGGCCAGCTTAAAGGGCCAGCCTTAAAGGGCCAGCTTAAAGGGCCAGCCTTAAAGGGCCAGCTTAAAGGGCCAGCCTTAGATGGCCAGCCTTAAGGGGCCAGCTTAAAGGGCCAGCCTTAAAGGGCCAGCCTTAAAGGGCCAGCCTTAAAGGGCCAGCCTTAAAGGGCCAGCCTTAAAGGGCCAGCTTAAAGGGCCAGCCTTAAGGGGCCAGCTTAAAGGGCCGGCCTTAAAGGGCAAGCCTTAAAGGGCAAGCCTTAGAGGGCCAGCTTAAAGGGCCAGCCTTAGAGGGCCAGCTTAAAGAGCCAGCCTTAAGGGGCCAGCTTAAAGGGCCAGCCTTAAAGGGCCAGCCTTAAAGGGCCAGCTTTAAAGGGCCAGCTTAAAGGGCCAGCCTTAAAGGGCCAGCTTTAAAGGGCCAGCTTAAAGGGCCAGCCTTAAGGGGCCAGCTTAAAGGGCCAGCCTTAAAGGGCAAGCCTTAAAGGGCCAGCCTTAAAGGGCCAGCTTAAAGGGCAAGCCTTAAAGGGCCAGCTTAAAGGGCCAGCCTTAAAGGGCCAGCTTAAAGGGCCGGCCTTAAAGGGCCAGCCTTAAAGGGCCAGCTTAAAGGGCCAGCCTTAAAGGGCCAGCTTAAAGGGCCAGCCTTAGAGGGCCAGCCTTAAGGGGCCAGCTTAAAGGGCCAGCCTTAAAGGGCCAGCTTAAAGGGCCAGCCTTAGAGGGCCAGCTTTACAGGGCCAGCTTAAAGGGCCAGCCTTAAAGGGCCAGCTTAAAGGGCCAGCCTTAGAGGGCCAGCTTAAAGGGCCAGCCTTAAGGGGCCAGCTTAAAGGGCCAGCCTTAAAGGGCAAGCCTTAAAGGGCCAGCCTTAGAGGGCCAGCCTTAGAGGGCCAGTTTAAAGGGCCAGCCTTAGAGGGCCAGCTTAAAGGGCCAGCCTCGAAGGGCCAGCCTTAAAGGGCCAGCCTTAAAGGGCCAGCTTAAAGGGCCAGCCTTAAAGGGCCAGCTTAAAGGGCCAGCCTTAAAGGGCCAGCCTTAAAGGGCCAGCTTAAAGGGCCAGCCTCAAAGGGCCAGCCTTAAAGGGCCAGCCTTAGAGGGCCAGCTTAAAGGGCCAGCCTTAAGGGGCCAGCTTAAAGGGCCAGCCTTAAAGGGCCAGCCTTAAAGGGCCAGTCTTAAAGGGCCAGCCTTAGAGGGCCAGCCTTAAAGGGCCAGCTTAAAGGGCCAGCCTTAAAGGGCCAGCCTTAAAGGGCCAGCCTTAAAGGGCCAGCCTTAAAGGGCCAGCTTAAAGGGCCAGCCTTAAAGGGCCAGCTTACAGGGCCAGCCTTAAAGGGCCAGCTTAAAGGGCCAGCCTTAGAGGGCCAGCCCTAAGGGGCCAGCTTAAAGGGCCAGCCTTAATGGGCCAGCCTTAAAGGGCCAGCCTTAGAGGGCCAGCTTAAAGGGCCAGCCTTAAAGGGCCAGCTTAAAAGGCCAGCCTTAGAGGGCCAGCTTTACAGGGCCAGCTTAAAGGGCCAGCCTTAAAGGGCCAGCTTAAAGGGCCAGCCTTAGAGGGCCAGCTTAAAGGGCCAGCCTTAAAGGGCAAGCCTTAAAGGGCCAGCCATAGAGGGCCAGCTTAAAGGGCCAGCTTAAAGGGCCAGCCTTAAGGGGCCAGCTTAAAGGGCCAGCCTTAAAGGGCCAGCTTTAAAGGGCCAGCCTTAAAGGGCCAGCCTTAAAGGGCCAGCTTAAAGGGCCAGCCTTAAAGGGCCAGCCTTAGAGGGCCAGCTTAAAGGGCCAGCTTTAAAGGGCCAGCCTTAAAGGGCCAGCCTTAAAGGGCCAGCCTTAAAGGGCCAGCTTAAAGGGCCAGCCTTAAAGGGCACGCTTAAAGGGCCAGCCTTAAAGGGCCAGCCTTAAAGGGCCAGTTTAAAGGGCCGGCCTTAAAGGGCCAGCCTTAAAGGGCCAGCTTAAAGGGCCAGCCTTAAAGGGCCAGCTTAAAGGGCCAGCCTTAGAGGGCCAGCCTTAAGGGGCCAGCTTAAAGGGCCAGCCTTAAAGGGCCAGCCTTAAAGGGCCAGCCTTAAAGGGCCAGCCTTAGATGGCCAGCTTAAAGGGCCAGCCTTAGAGGGCCAGCTTAAAGGGCCAGCCTTAGAGGGCCAGCTTAAAGGGCCAGCCTTAGAGGGCCTGCTTAAAGGGCCAGCCTTAAGGGGCCAGCTTAAAGGGCCAGCCTTAAGGGGCCAGCTTAAAGGGCCAGCCTTAAAGGGCAAGCCTTAAAGGGCCAGCCTTAGAGGGCCAGCTTAAAGGGCCAGCCTTAGAGGGCCTGCTTAAAGGGCCAGCCTTAAGGGGCCAGCTTAAAGGGCCAGCCTTAAAGGGCCAGCCTTAAAGGGCCAGCCTTAAATGACCAGCTTAAAGGGCCAGCTTAAAGGGCCAGCCTTAAAGGGCAAGCCTTAAAGGGCCAGCCTTAAAGGGCCAGCCTTAGAGGGCCAGCTTAAAGGGCCAGCCTTAGAGGGCCAGCTTAAAAGGCCAGCCTTAAGGGGCCAGCTTAAAGGGCCAGCCTTAAAGGGCCAGCCTTAAAGGGCCAGTCCTAAAGGGCCAGCCTTAGAGGACCAGCCTTAAAGGGCCAGCTTAAAGGGCCAGCCTTAAAGGGCCAGCCTTAGAGGACCAGCCTTAAAGGGCCAGCTTAAAGGGCCAGCCTTAAAGGGCCAGCTTAAAGGGCCAGCCTTAAAGGGCCAGCTTAAAGGGCCAGCCTTAGATGGCCAGCCTTAAGGGGCCAGCTTAAAGGGCCAGCCTTAAAGGGCCAGCCTTAAAGGGCCAGCCTTAAAGGGCCAGCCTTAAAGGGCCAGCTTAAAGGGCCAGCCTTAAGGGGCCAGCTTAAAGGGCCGGCCTTAAAGGGCAAGCCTTAAAGGGCAAGCCTTAGAGGGCCAGCTTAAAGGGCCAGCCTTAGAGGGCCAGCTTAAAGAGCCAGCCTTAAGGGGCCAGCTTAAAGGGCCAGCCTTAAAGGGCCAGCCTTAAAGGGCCAGCTTTAAAGGGCCAGCTTAAAGGGCCAGCCTTAAAGGGCCAGCTTTAAAGGGCCAGCTTAAAGGGCCAGCCTTAAGGGGCCAGCTTAAAGGGCCAGCCTTAAAGGGCAAGCCTTAAAGGGCCAGCCTTAGAGGGCCAGCTTAAAGGGCCAGCCTTAGAGGGCCTGCTTAAAGGGCCAGCCTTAAGGGGCCAGCTTAAAGGGCCAGCCTTAAAGGGCCAGCCTTAAAGGGCCAGCCTTAAAGGGCCAGCTTAAAGGGCAAGCCTTAAAGGGCCAGCTTAAAGGGCCAGCCTTAAAGGGCCAGCTTAAAGGGCCGGCCTTAAAGGGCCAGCCTTAAAGGGCCAGCTTAAAGGGCCAGCCTTAAAGGGCCAGCTTAAAGGGCCAGCCTTAGAGGGCCAGCCTTAAGGGGCCAGCTTAAAGGGCCAGCCTTAAAGGGCCAGCTTAAAGGGCCAGCCTTAGAGGGCCAGCTTTACAGGGCCAGCTTAAAGGGCCAGCCTTAAAGGGCCAGCTTAAAGGGCCAGCCTTAGAGGGCCAGCTTAAAGGGCCAGCCTTAAGGGGCCAGCTTAAAGGGCCAGCCTTAAAGGGCAAGCCTTAAAGGGCCAGCCTTAGAGGGCCAGCCTTAGAGGGCCAGCTTAAAGGGCCAGCCTTAGAGGGCCAGCTTAAAGGGCCAGCCTCGAAGGGCCAGCCTTAAAGGGCCAGCCTTAAAGGGCCAGCTTAAAGGGCCAGCCTTAAAGGGCCAGCTTAAAGGGCCAGCCTTAAAGGGCCAGCCTTAAAGGGCCAGCTTAAAGGGCCAGCCTCGAAGGGCCAGCCTTAAAGGGCCAGCTTAAAGGGCCAGCCTTAAAGGGCCAGCTTAAAGGGCCAGCCTTAGATGGCCAGCCTTAAGGGGCCAGCTTAAAGGGCCAGCCTTAAAGGGCCAGCCTTAAAGGGCCAGCTTTAAAGGGCCAGCTTAAAGGGCCAGCCTTAAAGGGCCAGCCTTAAAGGGCCAGCTTAAAGGGCCAGCCTTAAAGGGCCAGCCTTAAAGGGCCAGCCTTAGATGGCCAGCTTAAAGGGCCAGCCTTAGAGGGCCAGCTTAAAGGGCCAGCCTTAGAGGGCCAGCTTAAAGGGCCAGCCTTAAGGGGCCAGCTTAAAGGGCCAGCCTTAAAGGGCCAGCCTTAAAGGGCCAGTCTTAAAGGGCCAGCCTTAGAGGGCCAGCCTTAAAGGGCCAGCTTAAAGGGCCAGCCTTAAAGGGCCAGCTTAAAGGGCCAGCCTTAGATGGCCAGCCTTAAGGGGCCAGCTTAAAGGGCCAGCCTTAAAGGGCCAGCCTTAAAGGGCCAGCTTTAAAGGGCCAGCTTAAAGGGCCAGCCTTAAAGGGCCAGCCTTAAAGGGCCAGCCTTAAAGGGCCAGCTTAAAGGGCCAGCCTTAAAGGGCCAGCCTTAAAGGGCCAGCTTACAGGGCCAGCCTTAAAGGGCCAGCTTAAAGGGCCAGCCTTAGAGGGCCAGCCCTAAGGGGCCAGCTTAAAGGGCCAGCCTTAATGGGCCAGCCTTAAAGGGCCAGCCTTAGAGGGCCAGCTTAAAGGGCCAGCCTTAAAGGGCCAGCTTAAAAGGCCAGCCTTAGAGGGCCAGCTTTACAGGGCCAGCTTAAAGGGCCAGCCTTAGAGGGCCAGCTTAAAGGGCCAGCCTTAAGGGGCCAGCTTAAAGGGCCAGCCTTAAAGGGCAAGCCTTAAAGGGCCAGCCATAGAGGGCCTGCCTTAAAGGGCAAGCCTTAAAGGGCCAGCCTTAAAGGGCCAGCCTTAGAGGGCCAGCTTAAAGGGCCAGCCTTAGAGGGCCAGCTTAAAGGGCCAGCCTTAAGGGGCCAGCTTAAAGGGCCAGCCTTAGAGGGCCAGCTTAAAGGGCCAGCCTTAAGGGGCCAGCTTAAAGGGCCAGCTTAAAGGGCCAGCCTTAAAGGGCCAGCTTAAAGGGCCAGCCTTAAAGGGCCAGCCTTAAAGGGCCAGCTTAAAGGGCCAGCCTTAAAGGGCCAGCTTAAAGGGCCAGCCTTAAAGGGCAAGCCTTAAAGGGCCAGCCTTAAAGGGCCAGCCTTAGAGGGCCAGCTTAAAGGGCCAGCCTTAGAGGGCCAGCTTAAAGGGCCAGCCTTAAGGGGCCAGCTTAAAGGGCCAGCCTTAAAGGGCCAGCTTAAAGGGCCAGCCTTAAAGGGCCAGCTTAAAGGGCCAGCCTTAGATGGCCAGCCTTAAGGGGCCAGCTTAAAGGGCCAGCCTTAGATGGCCAGCCTTAAGGGGCCAGCTTAAAGGGCCAGCCTTAAAGGGCCAGCCTTAGAGGGCCAGCTTAAAGGGCCAGCCTTAGAGGGCCAGCTTAAAGGGCCAGCCTTAAGGGGCCAGCTTAAAGGGCCAGCCTTAAAGGGCCAGCTTAAAGGGCCAGCCTTAAAGGGCCAGCTTAAAGGGCCAGCCTTAGATGGCCAGCCTTAAAGGGCCAGCTTAAAGGGCCAGCCTTAGATGGCCAGCCTTAAGGGGCCAGCTTAAAGGGCCAGCCTTAAAGGGCCAGCCTTAAAGGGCCAGCCTTAAAGGGCCAGCCTTAAAGGGCCAGCCTTAAAGGGCCAGCTTAAAGGGCCAGCCTTAAGGGGCCAGCTTAAAGGGCCAGCCTTAAAGGGCAAGCCTTAAAGGGCCAGCCTTAGAGGGCCAGCTTAAAGGGCCAGCCTTAGAGGGCCAGCTTAAAGGGCCAGCCTTAAGGGGCCAGCTTAAAGGGCCAGCCTTAAAGGGCCAGCCTTAAAGGGCCAGCCTTAAAGGGCCAGCTTAAAGGGCCAGCCTTAAAGGGCCAGCCTTAAAGGGCCAGCTTAAAGGGCCAGCCTTAAAGGGCCAGCCTTAGAGGGCCAGCTTAAAGGGCCAGCTTTAAAGGGCCAGCCTTAAAGGGCCAGCCTTAAAGGGCCAGCTTAAAGGGCCAGCCTTAAAGGGCCAGCTTAAAGGGCCAGCCTTAAAGGGCCAGCCTTAAAGGGCCAGTTTAAAGGGCCGGCCTTAAAGGGCCAGCCTTAAAGGGCCAGCTTAAAGGGCCAGCCTTAAAGGGCCAGCTTAAAGGGCCAGCCTTAGAGGGCCAGCCTTAAGGGGCAAGCTTAAAGGGCCAGCCTTAAAGGGCCAGCCTTAAAGGGCCAGCCTTAAAGGGCCAGCCTTAAAGGGCCAGCCTTAGATGGCCAGCTTAAAGGGCCAGCCTTAGAGGGCCAGCTTAAAGGGCCAGCCTTAGAGGGCCAGCTTAAAGGGCCAGCCTTAAGGGGCCAGCTTAAAGGGCCAGCCTTAAAGGGCCAGCCTTAAAGGGCCAGTCTTAAAGGGCCAGCCTTAGAGGGCCAGCCTTAAAGGGCCAGCTTAAAGGGCCAGCCTTAAAGGGCCAGCTTAAAGGGCCAGCCTTAGATGGCCAGCCTTAAGGGGCCAGCTTAAAGGGCCAGCCTTAAAGGGCCAGCCTTAAAGGGCCAGCTTTAAAGGGCCAGCTTAAAGGGCCAGCCTTAAAGGGCCAGCCTTAAAGGGCCAGCCTTAAAGGGCCAGCTTAAAGGGCCAGCCTTAAAGGGCCAGCCTTAAAGGGCCAGCTTACAGGGCCAGCCTTAAAGGGCCAGCTTAAAGGGCCAGCCTTAGAGGGCCAGCCCTAAGGGGCCAGCTTAAAGGGCCAGCCTTAAAGGGCCAGCCTTAAAGGGCCAGCCTTAGAGGGCCAGCTTAAAGGGCCAGCCTTAAAGGGCCAGCTTAAAAGGCCAGCCTTAGAGGGCCAGCTTTACAGGGCCAGCTTAAAGGGCCAGCCTTAAAGGGCCAGCTTAAAGGGCCAGCCTTAAAGGGCCAGTTTAAAGGGCCGGCCTTAAAGGGCCAGCCTTAAAGGGCCAGCTTAAAGGGCCAGCCTTAAAGGGCCAGCTTAAAGGGCCAGCCTTAGAGGGCCAGCCTTAAGGGGCAAGCTTAAAGGGCCAGCCTTAAAGGGCCAGCCTTAAAGGGCCAGCCTTAGATGGCCAGCTTAAAGGGCCAGCCTTAGAGGGCCAGCTTAAAGGGCCAGCCTTAGAGGGCCAGCTTAAAGGGCCAGCCTTAAGGGGCCAGCTTAAAGGGCCAGCCTTAAAGGGCCAGCCTTAAAGGGCCAGTCTTAAAGGGCCAGCCTTAGAGGGCCAGCCTTAAAGGGCCAGCTTAAAGGGCCAGCCTTAAAGGGCCAGCTTAAAGGGCCAGCCTTAGATGGCCAGCCTTAAGGGGCCAGCTTAAAGGGCCAGCCTTAAAGGGCCAGCCTTAAAGGGCCAGCTTTAAAGGGCCAGCTTAAAGGGCCAGCTTTAAAGGGCCAGCCTTAAAGGGCCAGCTTAAAGGGCCAGCCTTAAAGGGCCAGCCTTAAAGGGCCAGCTTACAGGGCCAGCCTTAAAGGGCCAGCTTAAAGGGCCAGCCTTAGAGGGCCAGCCCTAAGGGGCCAGCTTAAAGGGCCAGCCTTAAAGGGCCAGCCTTAAAGGGCCAGCCTTAGAGGGCCAGCTTAAAGGGCCAGCCTTAAAGGGCCAGCTTAAAAGGCCAGCCTTAGAGGGCCAGCTTTACAGGGCCAGCTTAAAGGGCCAGCCTTAAAGGGCCAGCTTAAAGGGCCAGCCTTAGAGGGCCAGCTTAAAGGGCCAGCCTTAAGGGGCCAGCTTAAAGGGCCAGCTTTAAAGGGCAAGCCTTAAAGGGCCAGCCTTAGAGGGCCTGCCTTAAAGGGCAAGCCTTAAAGGGCCAGCCTTAAAGGGCCAGCCTTAGAGGGCCAGCTTAAAGGGCCAGCCTTAGAGGGCCAGCTTAAAGGGCCAGCCTTAAGGGGCCAGCTTAAAGGGCCAGCCTTAAAGGGCCAGCCTTAAAGGGCCAGTCTTAAAGGGCCAGCCTTAGAGGGCCAGCCTTAAAGGGCCAGCCTTAAAGGGCCAGCTTTAAAGGGCCAGCTTAAAGGGCCAGCCTTAAAGGGCCAGCTTAAAGGGCCAGCCTTAAAGGACCAGCTTAAAGGGCCAGCCTTAGATGGCCAGCCTTAAGGGGCCAGCTTAAAGGGCCAGCCTTAAAGGGCCAGCCTTAAAGGGCCAGCCTTAGAGGGCCAGCCTTAAGGGGCCAGCCTTAAAGGGCCAGCCTTAGAGGGCCAGCCTTAAAGGGCCAGCTTAAAGGGCCAGCCTTTGAGGTCCAGCCTTAGAGGCCCAGCCTTAAAGGGCCAGCTTAAAGGGCCAGCCTTAGAGGACCAGCTTAAAGGGCCAGCCTTAAGGGGCCAGCTTAAAGGGCCAGCCTTAAAGGGCCAGCCTTAAAGGGCCAGCCTTAAAGGGCCAGCTTAAAGGGCCAGCCTTAATGGGCCAGCTTAAAGGGCCAGCCTTAAAGGGCCAGCCTTAAAGGGCCAGCTTAAATGGCCAGCCTTAAAGGGCCAGCTTAAAGGGCCAGCCTTAAAGGGCAAGCCTTAAAGGGCCAGCCTTAAAGCGCCAGCCTTAGAGGGCCAGCTTAAAGGGCCAGCCTTAGAGGGCCAGCTTAAAGGGCCAGCCTTAAGGGGCCAGCTTAAAGGTCCAGCCTTAAAGGGCCAGCCTTAAAAGGCCAGTCTTAAAGGGCCAGCCTTAGAGGGCCAGCCTTAAAGGGCCAGCTTAAAGGGTCAGCCTTAAAGGGCCAGCTTAAAGGGCCAGCCTTAAAGGGCCAGCTTAAAGGACCAGCCTTAGATGGCCAGCCTTAAGGGGCCAGCTTAAAGGGCCAGCCTTAAAGGGCCAGCCTTAAAGGGCCAGCCTTAGAGGGCCAGCCTTAAAGGGCCAGCCTTAAAGGGCCAGCCTTAAAGGGCCAGCCTTAGAGGGCCAGCCTTAAAGGGCCAGCTTTAAAGGGCCAGTCTTAAAGGGCCAGCCTTAGAGGGCCAGCCTTAAAGGGCCAGCTTAAAGGGCCAGCCTTAAAGGGCCAGCTTAAAGGGCCCGCCTTAAAGGGCCAGCCTTAAAGGGCCAGCTTAAAGGGCCAGCCTTAAAGGGCCAGCTTAAAGAGCCAGCCTTAGAGGGCCAGCCTTAAGGGGCCAGCTTAAAGGGCCAGCCTTAAAGGGCCAGCCTTAGAGGGCCAGCTTAAAGGGCCAGCCTTAGAGGGCCAGCTTAAAGGGCCAGCCTTAAGGGGCCAGCCTTAAAGGGCCAGCCTTAAAGGGCCAGCCTTAAGGGACCAGCTTAAAGGGCCAGCCTTAAAGGGCCAGCCTTAAAGGGCCAGCCTTAGAGGGCCAGCCTTAAAGGGCCAGCTTAAAGGGCCAGCCTTAAAGGGCCAGCTTAAAAGGCCAGCCTTAAAGGGCCAGCTTAAAGGGCCAGCCTTAGATGGCCAGCCTTAAGGGGCCAACTTAAAGGGCCAGCCTTAAAGGGCCAGCCTTAAAGGGCCAGCCTTAAAGGGCCAGCCTTAAAGGGCCAGCCTTAAAGGGCCAGCTTAAAGGGCCATCTTAAAGGGCCAGCCTTAGAGGGCCAGCTTAAAGGGCCAGCCTTAAGGGGCCAGCTTAAAGGGCCAGCCTTAAAGGGCAAGCCTTAAAGGGCCAGCCTTAGAGGGCCAGCCTTAGAGGGCCAGCTTAAAGGGCCAGCCTTAGAGGGCCAGCTTAAAGGGCCAGCCTTAAGGGGCCAGCTTAAAGGGCCAGCCTCAAAGGGCCAGCCTTAAAGGGCCAGCTTAAAGGGCCAGCCTTAAAGGGCCAGCTTAAAGGGCCAGCCTTAAAGGGCCAGCCTTAAAGGGCCAGCTTAAAGGGCCAGCCTTAAAGGGCAAGCCTTAAAGGGCCAGCCTTAAAGGGCCAGCCTTAAAGGGCCAGCTTAAAGGGCCAGCCTTAAAGGGCCAGCCTTAAAGGGCCAGCCTTAAAGGGCCAGCCTTAAAGGGCCAGCTTAAAGGGCCAGCCTTAGAGGGCCAGCTTAAAGGGCCAGCCTTAAGGGGCCAGCTTAAAGGGCCAGCCTTAAAGGGCCAGCCTTAAAGGGCCAGTCTTAAAGGGCCAGCCTTAGAGGGCCAGCCTTAAAGGGCCAGCTTAAAGGGCCAGCCTTAGAGGGCCAGCTTAAAGGGCCAGCCTTAAGGGGCCAGCTTAAAGGGCCAGCCTTAAAGGGCCAGCTTAAAGGGCCAGCCTTAAAGGGCCAGCCTTAAAGGGCCAGCTTAAAGGGCCAGCCTTAAAGGGCCAGCTTAAAGGGCCAGCCTTAAAGGGCAAGCCTTAAAGGGCCAGCCTTAAAGGGCCAGCCTTAGAGGGCCAGCTTAAAGGGCCAGCCTTAGAGGGCCAGCTTAAAGGGCCAGCCTTAAAGGGCCAGTCTTAAAGGGCCAGCCTTAGAGGACCAGCCTTAAAGGGCCAGCTTAAAGGGCCAGCTTAAAGGGCCAGCCTTAAGGGGGAGGGCTTAAAGGGCCAGCCTTAAAGGGCCTGCCTTAAAGGGCCAGCTTTAAAGGGCCAGCTTAAAGGGCCAGCCTTAAAGGGCCAGCCTTAAAGGGCCAGCTTAAAGGGCCAGCCTTAAGGGGCCAGCTTAAAGGGCCAGCCTTAAAGGGCAAGCCTTAAAGGGCCAGCCTTAGAGGGCCAGCTTAAAGGGCCAGCCTTAGAGGGCCTGCTTAAAGGGCCAGCCTTAAGGGGCCAGCTTAAAGGGCCAGCCTTAAAGGGCCAGCCTTAAAGGGCCAGCTTAAAGGGCCAGCCTTAAAGGGCCAGCTTAAAGGGCCAGCCTTAAAGGGCCAGCTTAAAGGGCCGGCCTTAAAGGGCCAGCCTTAAGGGGCCAGCTTAAAGGGCCAGCATAAAGGGCCAGCCTTAGAGGGCCAGCTTAAAGGGCCAGCCTTAAAGGGCCAGTCTCAAAGGGCCAGCCTTAGAGGACCAGCCTTAAAGGGCCAGCTTAAAGGGCCAGCTTAAAGGGCCAGCCTTAAGGGGGAGGGCTTAAAGGGCCTGCCTTAAAGGGCCTGCCTTAAAGGGCCAGCTTTAAAGGGCCAGCTTAAAGGGCCAGCCTTAAAGGGCCAGCCTTAAAGGGCCAGCTTAAAGGGCCAGCGTTAAGGGGCCAGCTTAAAGGGCCAGCCTTAAAGGGCAAGCCTTAAAGGGCCAGCCTTAGAGGGCCAGCTTAAAGGGCCAGCCTTAGAGGGCCTGCTTAAAGGGCCAGCCTTAAGGGGCCAGCTTAAAGGGCCAGCCTTAAAGGGCCAGCCTTAAAGGGCCAGCTTAAAGGGCCAGCCTTAAAGGGCCAGCTTAAAGGGCCAGCCTTAAAGGGCCAGCTTAAAGGGCCGGCCTTAAAGGGCCAGCCTTAAGGGGCCAGCTTAAAGGGCCAGCTTAAAGGGCCAGCCTTAGAGGGCCAGCTTAAAGGGCCAGCCTTAAGGGGCCAGCTTAAAGGGCCAGCCTTAAAGGGCAAGCCTTAAAGGGCCAGCCTTAGAGGGCCAGCTTAAAGGGCCAGCCTTAGAGGGCCAGCTTAAAGGGCCAGCCTTAAGGGGCCAGCTTAAAGGGCCAGCCTCAAAGGGCCAGCCTTAAAGGGCCAGCTTAAAGGGCCAGCCTCAAAGGGCCAGCCTTAAAGGGCCAGCTTAAAGGGCCAGCCTTAAAGGGCCAGCTTAAAGGGCCAGCCTTAAAGGGCCAGCTTAAAGGGCCAGCTTTAAAGGGCCAGCTTAAAGGGCCAGCCTTAAAGGGCCAGCCTTAAAGGGCCAGCCTTAGAGGGCCAGCTTAAAGGGCCAGCCTTAAGGGGCCAGCTTAAAGGGCCAGCTTAAAGGGCCAGCCTTAGAGGGCCAGCTTAAAGGGCCAGCCTTAAGGGGCCAGCTTAAAGGGCCAGCCTTAAAGGGCAAGCCTTAAAGGGCCAGCCTTAGAGGGCCAGCTTAAAGGGCCAGCCTTAGAGGGCCAGCTTAAAGGGCCAGCCTTAAGGGGCCAGCCTTAAAGGGCCAGCCTTAAAGGGCCAGCCTTAAGGGACCAGCTTAAAGGGCCAGCCTTAACGGGCCAGCCTTAAAGGGCCAGCCTTAGAGGGCCAGCCTTAAAGGGCCAGCTTAAAGGGCCAGCCTTAAAGGGCCAGCTTAAAAGGCCAGCCTTAAAGGGCCAGCTTAAAGGGCCAGCCTTAGATGGCCAGCCTTAAGGGGCCAACTTAAAGGGCCAGCCTTAAAGGGCCAGCCTTAAAGGGCCAGCCTTAAAGGGCCAGCCTTAAAGGGCCAGCCTTAAAGGGCCAGCGTAAAGGGCCAGCCTTAGAGGGCCAGCTTAAAGGGCCAGCCTTAAGGGGCCAGCTTAAAGGGCCAGCCTTAAAGGGCAAGCCTTAAAGGGCCAGTCTTAAAGGGCCAGCCTTAGAGGGCCAGCCTTAAAGGGCCAGCCTTAAAGGGCCAGCCTTAAAGGGCCAGCCTTAGAGGGCCAGCCTTAAAGGGCCAGCTTTAAAGGGCCAGTCTTAAAGGGCCAGCCTTAGAGGGCCAGCCTTAAAGGGCCAGCTTAAAGGGCCAGCCTTAAAGGGCCAGCTTAAAGGGCCGGCCTTAAAGGGCCAGCCTTAAAGGGCCAGCTTAAAGGGCCAGCCTTAAAGGGCCAGCTTAAAGGGCCAGCCTTAGAGGGCCAGCCTTAAGGGGCCAGCTTAAAGGGCCAGCCTTAAAGGGCCAGCCTTAGAGGGCCAGCTTAAAGGGCCAGCCTTAGAGGGCCAGCCTTAAGGGGCCAGCTTAAAGGGCCAGCCTTAAAGGGCCAGCCTTAGATGGCCAGCTTAAAGGGCCAGCCTTAGAGGGCCAGCTTAAAGGGCAAGCCTTAAGGGGCCAGCTTAAAGGGCCAGCCTTAAAGGGCCAGCCTTAAAGGGCCAGTCTTAAAGGGCCAGCCTTAGAGGGCCAGCTTTAAAGGGCCAGCTTAAAGGGCCAGCCTTAAAGGGCCAGCCTTAAAGGGCCAGGTTAAAGGGCCAGCCTTAGAGGGCAAGCCTTAAGGGGCCAGCTTAAAGGGCCAGCCTTATAGGGCCAGCCTTAAAGGGCCAGCTTAAAGGGCCAGCCTTAAAGGGCCAGCTTAAAGGGCCAGCCTTAAAGGGCCAGCCTTAGAGGGCCAGCTTAAAGGGCCAGCCTTAGAGGGCCAGCTTAAAGGGCCAGCCTTAAGGGACCAGCTTAAAGGGCCAGCCTTAAAGGGCCAGTCTTAAAGGGCCAGCCTTAGAGGGCCAGCCTTAAAGGGCCAGCTTAAAGGGCCAGCCTTAAAGGGCCAGCTTAAAGGGCCAGCCTTAAGGGGCCAGCTTAAAGGTCCAGCCTTAAAGGGCAAGCCTTAAAGGGCCAGCCTTAGAATGCCAGCCTTAGAGGGCCAGCTTAAAGGGCCAGCCTTAGAGGGCCAGCTTAAAGGGCCAGCCTTAAGGGGCCAGCTTAAAGGGCCAGCCTCAAAGGGCCAGCCTTAAAGGGCCAGCCTTAAAGGGCCAGCCTTAAAGGGCCAGCTTAAAGGGCCAGCCTTAAAGGGCCAGCCTTAAAGGGCCAGCTTAAAGGGCCAGCCTTAGAGGGCCAGCTTAAAGGGCCAGCCTTAAGGGACCAGCTTAAAGGGCCAGCCTTAAAGGGCCAGCCTTAAAGGGCCAGCTTAAAGGGCCAGCTTAAAGGGCCAGCCTTAGAGGGCCAGCTTAAAGGGCCAGCCTTAAAGGGCCAGCTTAAAGGGCCAGCCTTAAAGGGCAAGCCTTAAAGGGCCAGCCTTAGAGGGCCAGCCTTAGAGGGCCAGCTTAAAGGGCCAGCCTTAGAGGGCCAGCTTAAAGGGCCAGCCTTAGAGGGCCAGCTTAAAGGGCCAGCCTCAAAGGGCCAGCCTTAAAGGGCCAGCCTTAAAGGGCCAGCTTAAAGGGCCAGCCTTAAAGGGCCAGCTTAAAGGGCCAGCCTTAAAGGGCCAGCCTTAAAGGGCCAGCTTAAAGGGCCAGCCTTAAAGGGCCAGCTTAAAGGGCCAGCCTTAAAGGGCAAGCCTTAAAGGGCCAGCCTTAAAGGGCCAGCCTTAAAGGGCCAGCTTAAAGGGCCAGCCTTAAAGGGCCAGCTTAAAGGGCCAGCCTTAAAGGGCCAGCTTAAAGGGCCAGCCTTAGAGGGCCAGCTTAAAGGGCCAGCCTTAAGGGGCCAGCTTAAAGGGCCAGCCTTAAAGGGCCAGCCTTAAAGGGCCAGTCTTAAAGGGCCAGCCTTAGAGGGCCAGCCTTAAAGGGCCAGCTTAAAGGGCCAGCCTTAAAGGGCCAGCTTAAAGGGCCAGCCTTAAAGGGCCAGCTTAAAGGGCCAGCCTTAGATGGCCAGCCTTAAGGGGCCAGCTTAAAAGGCCAGCCTTAAAGGGCCAGCCTTAAAGGGCCAAACTTAAAGGGCCAGCCTTAAAGGGCCAGCTTAAAGGGCCAGCTTAAAGGGCCAGCCTTAGAGGGCCAGCTTAAAGGGCCAGCCTTAGAGGGCCAGCTTAAAGGGCCAGCCTTAAGGGGCCAGCTTAAAGGGCCAGCCTTAGAGGGCCAGCTTAAAGGGCCAGCCTTAAGGGGCCAGCTTAAAGGGCCAGCCTTAAAGGGCAAGCCTTAAAGGGCCAGCCTTAGAGGGCCAGCTTAAAGGGCCAGCCTTAGAGGGCCAGCTTAAAGGGCCAGCCTTAAGGGGCCAGCTTAAAGGGCCAGCCTCAAAGGGCCAGCCTTAAAAGGCCAGCTTAAAGGGCCAGCCTTAAAGGGCCAGCTTAAAGGGCCAGCCTTAAAGGGCCAGCCTTAAAGGGCCAGCTTAAAGGGCCAGCCTTAAAGGGCCAGCTTAAAGGGCCAGCCTTAAAGGGCAAGCCTTAAAGGGCCAGCCTTAGAGGGCCAGCTTAAAGGGCCAGCCTTAGAGGGCCAGCTTAAAGGGCCAGCCTTAAGGGGCCAGCTTAAAGGGCCAGCCTTAAAGGGCCAGTCTTAAAGGGCCAGCCTTAGAGGACCAGCCTTAAAGGGCCAGCTTAAAGGGCCAGCCTTAAAGGGCCAGCTTAAAGGGCCAGCCTTAAGGGGCCAGCTTAAAGGGCCAGCCTCAAAGGGCCAGCCTTAAAAGGCCAGCTTAAAGGGCCAGCCTTAAAGGGCCAGCTTAAAGGGCCAGCCTTAAAGGGCCAGCCTTAAAGGGCCAGCTTAAAGGGCCAGCCTTAGAGGGCCAGCTTAAAGGGCCAGCCTTAAGGGGCCAGCTTAAAGGGCCAGCCTTAAAGGGCCAGCCTTAAAGGGCCAGTCTTAAAGGGCCAGCCTTAGAGGGCCAGCCTTAAAGGGCCAGCCTTAAAGGGCCAGCCTTGGAGGGCCAGCCTTAAAGGGCCAGCTTTAAAAGGCCAGCCTTAGAGGGCCAGCCTTAAAGGGCCAGCTTAAAGGGCCAGCCTTAAAGGGCCAGCTTAAAGGGCCGGCCTTAAAGGGCCAGCCTTAAAGGGCCAGCTTAAAGGGCCAGCCTTAAAGGGCCAGCTTAAAGGGCCAGCCTTAGAGGGCCAGCCTTAAGGGGCCAGCTTAAAGGGCCAGCCTTAAAGGGCCAGCCTTAGAGGGCCAGCTTAAAGGGCCAGCCTTAGAGGGCCAGCCTTAAGGGGCCAGCTTAAAGGGCCAGCCTTAAAGGGCCAGCCTTAGATGGCCAGCTTAAAGGGCCAGCCTTAGAGGGCCAGCTTAAAGGGCAAGCCTTAAGGGGCCAGCTTAAAGGGCCAGCCTTAAAGGGCCAGCTTAAATGGCCAGCCTTAAAGGGCCAGCCTTAAAGGGCCAGCTTAAAGGGCCAGCCTTAAAGGGCCAGCTTAAAGGGCCAGCCTTAAAGGGCCAGCCTTAGAGGGCCAGCTTAAAGGGCCAGCCTTAGAGGGCCAGCTTAAAGGGCCAGCCTTAAGGGACCAGCTTAAAGGGCCAGCCTTAAAGGGCCAGTCTTAAAGGGCCAGCCTTAGAGGGCCAGCCTTAAAGGGCCAGCTTAAAGGGCCAGCCTTAAAGGGCCAGCTTAAAAGGCCAGCCTTAAAGGGCCAGCTTAAAGGGCCAGCCTTAGATGGCCAGCCTTAAGGGGCCAACTTAAAGGGCCAGCCTTAAAGGGCCAGCCTTAAAGGGCCAGCCTTAAAGGGCCAGCCTTAAAGGGCCAGCTTAAAGGGCCAGCTTAAAGGGCCAGCCTTAGAGGGCCAGCTTAAAGGGCCAGCCTTAAGGGGCCAGCTTAAAGGGCCAGCCTTAAAGGGCAAGCCTTAAATGGCCAGCCTTAGAGGGCCAGCTTAAAGGGCCAGCCTTAAAGGGCCAGCTTAAAGGGCCAGCCTTAAAGGGCCAGCTTAAAGGGCCAGCCTTAAAGGGCCAGCTTAAAGGGCCGGCCTTAAAGGGCCAGCCTTAAGGGGCCAGCTTAAAGGGCCAGCTTAAAGGGCCAGCCTTAGAGGGCCAGCTTAAAGGGCCAGCCTTAAAGGGCCAGCCTTAAGGGGCCAGCTTAAAGGGCCAGCTTAAAGGGCCAGCCTTAGAGGGCCAGCTTAAAGGGCCAGCCTTAAGGGGCCAGCTTTAAGCTGACCCTGTAAAGCTGGCCCTCTAAGGCTGGCCCTTTAAGACTGGCCCTTTAAGGCTGGCCCTTTAAGGCTGGCCCTTTAAGCTGGCCCCTTAAGGCTGGCCCTTTAAGCTGGCCCTGTAAAGCTGGCCCTCTAAGGCTGGCCCTTTAAGCTGGCCCTTTAAGGCTGGCCCTTTAAGCTGGCCCTCTAAGGCTGGCCCTTTAAGGCTGGCCCTTTAAGGCTGGCCCTTTAAGCTGGCCCCTTAAGGCTGGCCCTTTAAGCTGGCCCTCTAAGGCTGGCCCTTTAAGCTGGCCCTTTAAGGCTGGCCCTTTAAGCTGGCCCTCTAAGGCTGGCCCTTTAAGACTGGCCCTTTAAGACTGGCCCTTTAAGGCTGGCTTTTTAAGGCTGGCCCTTTAAGCTGGCCCCTTAAGGCTTGCCCTTTAAGCTGGCCCTCTAAGGCTGGCCCTTTAAGCTGGCCATCTAAGGCTGGCCCTTTAAGGCTGGCCCTTTAAGCTGGCCCCTTAAGGCTCGCCCTCTAAGGCTGGCCCTTTAAGCTGGCCCTTTAAGGCTGGCCCTTTAAGCTGGCCCTCTAAGGCTGGCCCTCTAAGGCTGGCCCTTTAAGCTGGCCCCTTAAGGCTGGCCCTCTAAGGCTGGCCCTTTAAGCTGGCCCTTTAAGGCTGGCCCTTTAAGCTGGCCCTTTAAGGCTGGCCCTTTAAGGCCGGCCCTTTAAGCTGGCCCTTTAAGGCTGGCCCTCTAAGGCTGGCCCTTTAAGACTGGCCCTTTAAGGCTGGCCCTTTAAGCTGGCCCCTTAAGGCTGGCCCTTTAAGCTGGCCCTCTAAGGCTGGCCCTTTAAGCTGGCCCTTTAAGGCTGGCCCTTTAAGCTGACCCTGTAAAGCTGGCCCTCTAAGGCTGGCCCTTTAAGACTGGCCCTTTAAGGCTGGCCCTTTAAGGCTGGCCCTGTAAAGCTGGCCCTCTAAGGCTGGCCCTTTCAGCTGGCCCTTTAAGGCTGGCCCTTTAAGCTGGCCCTCTAAGGCTGGCCCTTTAAGGCTTGCCCTTTAAGGCTGGCCCTTTAAGCTGGCCCCTTAAGGCTGGCCCTTTAAGCTGGCCCTCTAAGGCTGGCCCTTTAAGCTGGCCCTTTAAGGCTGGCCCTTTAAGCTGGCCCTTTAAAGCTGGCCCTCTAAGGCTGGCCCTTTAAGACTGGCCCTTTAAGGCTGGCCCTTTAAGCTGGCCCCTTAAGGCTTGCCCTTTAAGCTGGCCCTCTAAGGCTGGCCCTTTAAGCTGGCCATCTAAGGCTGGCCCTTTAAGGCTGGCCCTTTAAGCTGGCCCCTTAAGGCTGGCCCTCTAAGGCTGGCCCTTTAAGCTGGCCCTTTAAGGCTGGCCCTTTAAGCTGGCCCTCTAAGGCTGGCCCTCTAAGGCTGGCCCTTTAAGCTGGCCCCTTAAGGCTGGCCCTTTAAGCTGGCCCTCTAAGGCTGGCCCTTTAAGCTGGCCCTTTAAGGCTGGCCCTTTAAGCTGGCCCTTTAAAGCTGGCCCTCTAAGGCTGGCCCTTTAAGACTGGCCCTTTAAGGCTGGCCCTTTAAGGCTGGCCCTTTAAGCTCGCCCCCTAAGGCTGGCCCTTTAAGCTGGCCCTCTAAGGCTGGCCCTTTAAGCTGGCCCTTTAAGGCTGGCCCTTTAAGCTGACCCTGTAAAGCTGGCCCTCTAAGGCTGGCCCTTTAAGACTGGCCCTTTAAGGCTGGCCCTTTAAGGCTGGCCCTTTAAGCTGGCCCCTTAAGGCTGGCCCTTTAAGCTGGCCCTGTAAAGCTGGCCCTCTAAGGCTGGCCCTTTAAGCTGGCCCTTTAAGGCTGGCCCTTTAAGCTGGCCCTCTAAGGCTGGCCCTTTAAAGCTTGCCCTTTAAGGCTGGCCCTTTAAGCTGGCCCCTTAAGGCTGGCCCTTTAAGATGGCCCTCTAAGGCTGGCCCTTTAAGGCTGGCCCTCTAAGGCTGGCCCTTTAAGGCTTGCCCTTTAAGGCTGGCCCTTTAAGCTGGCCCCTTAAGGCTGGCCCTTTAAGCTGGCCCTCTAAGGCTGGCCCTTTAAGGCTGGCCCTTTAAGGCTGGCCCTTTAAGGCTTGCCCTCTAAGGCTGGCCCTTTAAGGCTGGCCCTTTAAGGCTGGCCCTTTAAGCTGGCCCCTTAAGGCTGGCCATCTAAGGCTGGCCCTTTAAGCTGGCCCTTTAAGGCTGGCCCTTTAGGCTGGCCCTTTAAGGCTGGCCCTTTAAGCTGGCCCTTTAAGGCTTGCCCTCTAAGGCTGGCCCTTTAAGACTGGCCCTTTAAGGCTGGCCTTTTAAGACTGGCCCCTTAAGGCTGGCCCTTTAAGGCTGGCCCTTTAAGCTGGCCCCTTAAGGCTGGCCCTTTAAGCAGGCCCTCTAAGGCTGGCCCTTTAAGCTGGCCCTCTAAGGCTGGCCCTTTAAGGCTTGCCCTTTAAGGCTGGCCCTTTAAGCTGGCCCCTTAAGGCTGGCCCTTTAAGCTGGCCCTCTAAGGCTGGCCCTTTAAGCTGGCCCTTTAAGGCTGGCCCTTTAAGGTGGCCCCTTAAGGCTGGCCCTTTAAGCTGGCCCTCTAAGGCTGGCCCTTTAAGCTGGCCCTCTAAGGCTGGCACTCTAAGGCTGGCCCTTTAAGGCTTGCCCTTTAAGGCTGGCCCTTTAAAGCTTGCCCTTTAAGGCTGGCCCTTTAAGCTGGCCCCTTAAAGCTGGCCCTTTAAGCTGGCCCTCTAAGGCTGGCCCTTTAAGCTGGCCCTTTAAGGCTGGCCCTTTAAGCTGGCCCTGTAAAGCTGGCCCTCTAAGGCTGGCCCTTTAAGCTGGCCCTTTAAGGCTGGCCCTTTAAGCTGGCCCTCTAAGGCTGACCCTTTAAGCTGGCCCTTTAAGGCTGGCCCTTTAAGCTGGCCCTTTAAGGCTGGCCCTTTAAGGCCGGCCCTTTAAGCTGGCCCTTTAAGGCTGGCCCTTTAAGGCTGGCCCTTTAAGCTGGCCCTCTAAGGCTGGCCCTTTAAGGCTTGCCCTCTAAGGCTGGCCCTTTAAGCTGGCCCCTTAAGGCTGGCCCTTTAAGCTGGCCCTCTAAGGCTGGCCCTTTAAGCTGGCCCTTTAAGGCTGGCCCTTTAAGCTGGCCCTTTAAAGCTGGCCCTCTAAGGCTGGCCCTTTAAGACTGGCCCTTTAAGGCTGGCCCTTTAAGCTGGCCCCTTAAGGCTTACCCTTTAAGCTGGCCCTCTAAGGCTGGCCCTTTAAGGCTGGCCCTTTAAGGCTGGCCCTTTAAGCTGGCCCCTTAAGGCTGGCCCTCTAAGGCTGGCCCTTTAAGCTGGCCCTTTAAGGCTGGCCCTTTAAGGCCGGCCCTTTAAGCTGGCCCTTTAAGGCTGGCCCTTTAAGCTGGCAGTTTAAGGCTGGCCCTTTAAGACTGGGCCTTTAAGACTGGCTCTTTAAGGCTGGCCCTTTAAGGCTGGCCCTTTAAGCTGGCCCCTTAAGGCTGGCCCTTTAAGCTGGCCCTCTAAGGCTGGCCCCTTAAGGCTGGCCCTTTAAGCTCGCCCCCTAAGGCTTGCCCTTTAAGCTGGCCCTCTAAGGCTGGCCCTTTAAGCTGGCCCTTTAAGGCTGGCCCTTTAAGCTGACCCTGTAAAGCTGGCCCTCTAAGGCTGGCCCTTTAAGACTGGCCCTTTAAGGCTGGCCCTTTAAGGCTGGCCCTTTAAGCTGGCCCCTTAAGGCTGGCCCTTTAAGCTCGCCCCCTAAGGCTGGCCTTTTAAGCTGGCCCTCTAAGGCTGGCCCTTTAAGCTGGCCCTTTAAGGCTGGCCCTTTAAGCTGACCCTGTAAAGCTGGACCTCTAAGGCTGGCCCTTTAAGACTGGCCCTTTAAGGCTGGCCCTTTAAGCTGGCCCCTTAAGGCTGGCCCTTTAAGCTGGCCCTGTAAAGCTGGCCCTCTAAGGCTGGCCCTTTAAGACTGGCCCTTTAAGGCTGGCCTTTTAAGGCTGGCCCTTTAAGCTGGCCCCTTAAGGCTTGCCCTTTAAGCTGGCCCTCTAAGGCTGGCCCTTTAAGCTGGCCATCTAAGGCTGGCCCTTTAAGGCTGGCCCTTTAAGCTGGCCCCTTAAGGCTGGCCCTCTAAGGCTGGCCCTTTAAGCTGGCCCTTTAAGGCTGGCCCTTTAAGCTGGCCCTCTAAGGCTGGCCCTCTAAGGCTGGCCCTTTAAGCTGGCCCCTTAAGGCTGGCCCTCTAAGGCTAGCCCTTTAAGCTGGCCCTTTAAGGCTGGCCCTTTAAGCTGGCCCTTTAAGGCTGGCCCTTTAAGGCCGGCCCTTTAAGCTGGCCCTTTAAGGCTGGCCCTTTAAGCTGGCCCTTTAAGGCTGGCCCTCTAAGGCTGGCCCTTTAAGACTGGCCCTTTAAGGCTGGCCCTTTAAGCTGGCCCCTTAAGGCTGGCCCTTTAAGCTGGCCCTCTAAGGCTGGACCCTTAAGGCTGGCCCTTTAAGCTCGCCCCCTAAGGCTGGCCCTTTAAGCTGGCCCTCTAAGGCTGGCCCTTTAAGCTGGCCCTTTAAGGCTGGCCCTTTAAGCTGACCCTGTAAAGCTGGCCCTCTAAGGCTGGCCCTTTAAGGCTGGCCCTTTAAGGCTGGCCCCTTAAGGCTGGCCCTTTAAGCTCGCCCCCTAAGGCTGGCCTTTTAAGCTGGCCCTCTAAGGCTGGCCCTTTAAGCTGGCCCTTTAAGGCTGGCCCTTTAAGCTGACCCTGTAAAGCTGGCCCTCTAAGGCTGGCCCTTTAAGACTGGCCCTTTAAGGCTGGCCCTTTAAGGCTGGCCCTTTAAGCTGGCCCCTTAAGGCTGGCCCTTTAAGCTGGCCCTGTAAAGCTGGCCCTCTAAGGCTGGCCCTTTAAGCTGGCCCTTTAAGGCTGGCCCTTTAAGCTGGCCCTCTAAGGCTGGCCCTTTAAGGCTTGCCCTTTAAGGCTGGCCCTTTAAGGCTGGCCCTTTAAGCTGGCCCCTTAAGGCTGGCCCTTTAAGCTGGCCCTCTAAGGCTGGCCCTTTAAGGCTGGCCCTTTAAGGCTGGCCCTTTAAGGCTTGCCCTCTAAGGCTGGCCCTTTAAGGCTGGCCCTTTAAGGCTGGCCCTTTAAGCTGGCCCCTTAAGGCTGGCCATCTAAGGCTGGCCCTTTAAGCTGGCCCTTTAAGGCTGGCCCTTTAGGCTGGCCCTTTAAGGCTGGCCCTTTAAGCTGGCCCTTTAAGGCTTGCCCTCTAAGGCTGGCCCTTTAAGACTGGCCCTTTAAGGCTGGCCCTTTAAGACTGGCCCTTTAAGCTGGCCCCTTAAGGCTGGCCCTTTAAGGCTGGCCCTTTAAGCTGGCCCCTTCAGGCTGGCCCTTTAAGCAGGCCCTCTAAGGCTGGCCCTTTAAGCTGACCCTCTAAGGCTGGCCCTTTAAGGCTTGCCCTTTAAGGCTGGCCCTTTAAGCTGGCCCTCTAAGGCTGGCCCTTTAAGGCTTGCCCTTTAAGGCTGGCCCTTTAAGCTGGCCCCTTAAGGCTGGCCCTTTAAGCTGGCCCTCTAAGGCTGGCCCTTTAAGCTGGCCCTTTAAGGCTGGCCCTTTAAGCTGGCCCCTTAAGGCTGGCCCTTTAAGCTGGCCCTCTAAGGCTGGCCCTTTAAGCTGGCCCTCTAAGGCTGGCCCTCTAAGGCTGGCCCTTTAAGGCTGGCCCTTTAAGGCTTGCCCTTTAAGGCTGGCCCTTTAAGCTGGCCCCTTAAGGCTGGCCCTTTAAGCTGGCCCTCTAAGGCTGGCCCTTTAAGCTGGCCCTTTAAGGCTGGCCCTTAAAGCTGGCCCTGTAAAGCTGGCCCTCTAAGGCTGGCCCTTTAAGCTGGCCCTTTAAGGCTGGCCCTTTAAGCTGGCCCTCTAAGGCTGGCCCTTTAAGGCTGGCCCTTTAAGGCTGGCCCTTTAAGCTGGCCCCATAAGGCTGGCCCTCTAAGGCTGGCCCTTTAAGCTGGCCCTTTAAGGCTGGCCCTTTAAGCTGGCCCTTTAAGGCTGGCCCTTTAAGGCCGGCCCTTTAAGGCTGGCCCATTAAGGCTGGCCCTTTAAGCTGGCCCCTTAAGGCTGGCCCTTTAAGCAGGCCCTCTAAGGCTGGCCCTTTAAGCTGGCCCTCTAAGGCTGGCCCTTTAAGGCTTGCCCTCTAAGGCTGGCCCTTTAAGCTGGCCCCTTAAGGCTGGCCCTTTAAGCTGGCCCTCTAAGGCTGGCCCTTTAAGCTGGCCCTTTAAGGCTGGCCCTTTAAGCTGGCCCTTTAAAGCTGGCCCTCTAAGGCTGGCCCTTTAAGGCTGGCCCTTTAAGCTGGCCCCTTAAGGCTGGCCCTCTAAGGCTGGCCCTTTAAGCTGGCCCTTTAAGGCTGGCCCTTTAAGGTGGCCCTTTAAGGCTGGCCCTTTAAGGCTGGCCCTTTAAGCTGGCCCCTTAAGGCTGGCCCTTTAAGCTGGCCCTCTAAGGCTGGCCCTCTAAGGCTGGCCCTTTAAGCTGGCCCTTTAAGGCTGGCCCTTTAAGGTGACCCTGTAAAGCTGGCCCTCTAAGGCTGGCCCTTTAAGACTGGCCCTTTAAGGCTGGCCCTTTAAGGCTGGCCCTTTAAGCTGGCCCCTTAAGGCTGGCCCTTTACGGCTGGCCCTTTACGGCTGGCCCTTTAAGCTGGCCCTCTAAGGCTGGCCCTTTAAGGCTTGCCCTTTAAGGCTGGCCCTTTAAGCTGGCCCCTTAAGGCTGGCCCTTTAAGCTGGCCCTCTAAGGCTGGCCCTTTAAGGCTGGCCCTCTAAGGCTGGCCCTTTAAGGGTTGCCCTTTAAGGCTGGCCCTTTAAGCTGGCCCCTTAAGGCTGGCCCTTTAAGCTGGCCCTCTAAGGCTGGCCCTTTAAGGCTGGCCCCTTAAGGCTGGCCCTTTAAGGCTTGCCCTCTAAGGCTGGCCCTTTAAGGCTGGCCATCTAAGGCTGGCCCTTTAAGCTGGCCCTTTAAGGCTGGCCCTTTAAGGCTGGCCCTTTAAGCTGGCCCTTTAAGGCTGGCCCTCTAAGGCTGGCCCTTTAAGACTGGCCCTTTAAGGCTGGCCCTTTAAGACTGGCCCTTTAAGCTGGCCCCTTAAGGCTGGCCCTTTAAGGCTGGCCCTTTAAGCTGGCCCCTTAAGGCTGGCCCTTTAAGCAGGCCCTCTAAGGCTGGCCCTTTAAGCTGGCCCTCTAAGGCTGGCCCTTTAAGGCTTGCCCTTTAAGGCTGGCCCTTTAAGCTGGCCCCTTAAGGCTGGCCCTTTAAGCTGGCCCTCTAAGGCTGGCCCTTTAAGCTGGCCCTTTAAGGCTGGCCCTTTAAGGCTGGCCCTTTAAGGCTGGCCCTTTAAGCTGGCCCCTTAAGGCTGGCCCTTTAAGCTGGCCCTCTAAGGCTGGCCCTTTAAGCTGGCCCTTTAAGGCTGGCCCTTTAAGGCTGGCCCTTTAAGGCTGGCCCTTTAAGCTGGCCCTCTAAGGCTGGCCCTCTAAGGCTGGCCCTCTAAGGCTGGCCCTTTAAGCTGGCCCTTTAAGGCTGGCCCTTTAAGGCTGGTCCTTTAAGCTGGCCCCTTAAGGCTGTTCCTCTAAGGCTGGCCCTTTAAGCTGGCCCTTTAAGGCTGGCCCTTTAAGCTGGCCCTTTAAGGCTGGCCCTTTAAGGCCGGCCCTTTAAGCTGGCCTTTTAAGGCTGGCCCTTTAAGCTGGCCCTTTAAGGCTGGCCCTCTAAGGCTGGCCCTTTAAGACTGGCCCTTTAAAGCTGGCCCTTTAAGGCTGGCCCTTTAAGCTGGCCCTTTAAGCTGGCCCTCTAAGGTTGGCCCTTTAAGGCTGGCCCTTTAAGGCTTGCCCTTTAAGCTGGCCCCTTAAGGCTGGCCCTTTAAGCTGGCCCTCTAAGGCTGGCCCTTTAAGCTGGCCCTCTAAGGCTGGCCCTTTAAGACTGGCCCTTTAAAGCTGGCCCTTTAAGGCTGGCCCTTTAAGCTGGCCCTTTAAGCAGGCCCTCTAAGGCTGGCCCTTTAAGCTGGCCCTCTAAGGCTGGCCCTTTAAGGCTTGCCCTTTAAGGCTGGCCCTTTAAGCTGGCCCCTTAAGGCTGGCCCTTTAAGCTGTCCCTCTAAGGCTGGCCCTTTAAGCTGGCCCTTTAAGGCTGGCCCTTTAAGGCTGGCCCTTTAAGGCTGGCCCTTTAAGCTGGCCCCTTAAGGCTGGCCCTTTAAGCTGGCCC
This sequence comes from Doryrhamphus excisus, assembly GCF_037039965.1. Taxonomy (NCBI): domain Eukaryota; kingdom Metazoa; phylum Chordata; class Actinopteri; order Syngnathiformes; family Syngnathidae; genus Doryrhamphus; species Doryrhamphus excisus. The sequence continues at coordinate 295,455 of NC_136375.1, forward strand.
TCTAAGGCTGGCCCTTTAAGCTGGCCCTTTAAGGCTGGCCCTTTAAGGCTGGCCCTTTAAGGCTGGCCCTTTAAGCTGGCCCTCTAAGGCTGGCCCTCTAAGGCTGGCCCTCTAAGGCTGGCCCTTTAAGGCTTTCCCTTTAAGGCTGGCCCTTTAAGCTGGCCCTCTAAGGCTGGCCCTTTAAGCTGGCCCTTTAAGGCTGGCCCTTTAAGCTGGCCCTTTAAAGCTGGCCCTCTAAGGCTGGCCCTTTAAGACTGGACCTTTAAGGCTGGCCCTTTAAGGCTGGCCCTTTAAGCTGGCCCCTTAAGGCTTGCCCTTTAAGCTGGCCCTTTAAGGCTGGCCCTTTAAGGCTGGCCCTTTAAGCTGGCCCCTTAAGGCTGGCCCTTTAAGCTGGCCCTGTAAAGCTGGCCCTCTAAGGCTGGCCCTTTAAGCTGGCCCTTTAAGGCTGGCCCTTTAAGCTGGCACTCTAAGGCTGGCCCTTTAAGGCTTGCCCTTTAAGGCTGGCCCTTTAAGCTGGCCCCTTAAGGCTGGCCCTTTAAGCTGGCCCTCTAAGGCTGGCCCTTTAAGGCTGGCCCTCTAAGGCTGGCCCTTTAAGGCTTGCCCTTTAAGGCTGGCCCTTTAAGCTGGCCCCTTAAGGCTGGCCCTTTAAGCTGGCCCTCTAAGGCTTGCCCTTTAAGGCTGGCCCTTTAAGGCTGGCCCTTTAAGGCTTGCCCTCTAAGGCTGGCCCTTTAAGGCTGGCCCTTTAAGCTGGCCCCTTAAGGCTGGCCATCTAAGGCTGGCCCTTTAAGCTGGCCCTTTAAGGCTGGCCCTTTAAGGCTGGCCCTTTAAGCTGGCCCTGTAAAGCTGGCCCTTTAAGCTGGCCCTTTAAGGCTGGCCCTTTAAGCTGGCCCTCTAAGGCTGGCCCTTTAAGGCTGGCCCTTTAAGGCTGGCCCTTTAAGCTGGCCCCTTAAGGCTGGCCCTCTAAGGCTGGCCCTTTAAGCTGGCCCTTTAAGGCTGGCCCTTTAAGCTGGCCCTTTATGGCTGGCCCTTTAAGGCCGGCCCTTTAAGCTGGCCCTTTAAGGCTGGCCCTTTAAGCTGGCCCTTTAAGGCTGGCCCTTTAAGCTGGCCCTTTAAGGTTGGCCCTTTAAGGCTGGCCCTTTAAGCTGGCCCCTTAAGGCTGGCCCTTTAAGCAGGCCCTCTAAGGCTGGCCCTTTAAGCTGGCCCTCTAAGGCTGGCCCTTTAAGGCTTGCCCTTTAAGGCTGGCCCTTTAAGCTGGCCCCTTAAGGCTGGCCCTTTAAGCTGGCCCTCTAAGGCTGGCCCTTTTAGCTGGCCCTTTAAGGCTGGCCCTTTAAGCTGGCCCTTTAAAGCTGGCCCTCTAAGGCTGGCCCTTTAAGACTGGCCCTTTAAGGCTGGCCCTTTAAGGCTGGCCCTTTAAGCTGGCCCCTTAAGGCTTGCCCTTTAAGCTGGCCCTCTAAGGCTGGCCCTTTAAGCTGGCCATCCAAGGCTGGCCCTTTAAGGCTGGCCCTTTAAGGCTGGCCCTTTAAGCTGGCCCCTTAAGGCTGGCCCTCTAAGGCTGGCCCTTTAAGCTGGCCCTCTAAGGCTGGCCCTTTAAGGCTGGTCCTTTAAGCTGGCCCCTTAAGGCTGTTCCTCTAAGGCTGGCCCTTTAAGCTGGCCCTTTAAGGCTGGCCCTTTAAGCTGGCCCTTTAAGGCTGGCCCTTTAAGGCCGGCCCTTTAAGCTGGCCTTTTAAGGCTGGCCCTTTAAGCTGGCCCTTTAAGGCTGGCCCTCTAAGGCTGGCCCTTTAAGACTGGCCCTTTAAAGCTGGCCCTTTAAGGCTGGCCCTTTAAGCTGGCCCTTTAAGCTGGCCCTCTAAGGTTGGCCCTTTAAGGCTGGCCCTTTAAGGCTTGCCCTTTAAGCTGGCCCCTTAAGGCTGGCCCTTTAAGCTGGCCCTCTAAGGCTGGCCCTTTAAGCTGGCCCTCTAAGGCTGGCCCTTTAAGCTGGCCCTTTAAGGCTGGCCCTTTAAGCTGACCCTGTAAAGCTGGCCCTCTAAGGCTGGCCCTTTAAGACTGGCCCTTTAAGGCTGGCCCTTTAAGGCTGGCCCTTTAAGCTGGCCCCTTAAGGCTGGCCCTTTAAGCTGGCCCTGTAAAGCTGGCCCTCTAAGGCTGGCCCTTTAAGCTGGCCCTTTAAGGCTGACCCTTTAAGCTGGCCCTCTAAGGCTGGCCCTTTAAGGCTGGCCCTTTAAGCTGGCCCCTTAAGGCTGGCCCTCTAAGGCTGGCCCTTTAAGCTGGCCCTTTAAGGCTGGCCCTTTAAGCTGGCCCTTTAAGGCTGGCCCTTTAAGGCCGGCCCTTTAAGCTGGCCCTTTAAGGCCGGCCCTTTAAGGCTGGCCCTTTAAGCTGGCCCTTTAAGGCTGGCCCTTTAAGCTGGCCCTTTAAGGCTGGCCCTCTAAGGCTGGCCCTTTAAGACTGGCCCTTTAAGGCTGGCCTTTTAAGGCTGGCCCTTTAAGCTGGCCCCTTAAGGCTTGCCCTTTAAGCTGGCCCTCTAAGGCTGGCCCTTTAAGCTGGCCATCTAAGGCTGGCCCTTTAAGGCTGGCCCTTTAAGCTGGCCCCTTAAGGCTGGCCCTCTAAGGCTGGCCCTTTAAGCTGGCCCTTTAAGGCTGGCCCTTTAAGCTGGCCCTCTAAGGCTGGCCCTCTAAGGCTGGCCCTTTAAGCTGGCCCCTTAAGGCTGGCCCTCTAAGGCTAGCCCTTTAAGCTGGCCCTTTAAGGCTGGCCCTTTAAGCTGGCCCTTTAAGGCTGGCCCTTTAAGGCCGGCCCTTTAAGCTGGCCCTTTAAGGCTGGCCCTTTAAGCTGGCCCTTTAAGGCTGGCCCTCTAAGGCTGGCCCTTTAAGACTGGCCCTTTAAGGCTGGCCCTTTAAGCTGGCCCCTTAAGGCTGGCCCTTTAAGCTGGCCCTCTAAGGCTGGACCCTTAAGGCTGGCCCTTTAAGCTCGCCCCCTAAGGCTGGCCCTTTAAGCTGGCCCTCTAAGGCTGGCCCTTTAAGCTGGCCCTTTAAGGCTGGCCCTTTAAGCTGACCCTGTAAAGCTGGCCCTCTAAGGCTGGCCCTTTAAGGCTGGCCCTTTAAGGCTGGCCCCTTAAGGCTGGCCCTTTAAGCTCGCCCCCTAAGGCTGGCCTTTTAAGCTGGCCCTCTAAGGCTGGCCCTTTAAGCTGGCCCTTTAAGGCTGGCCCTTTAAGCTGACCCTGTAAAGCTGGCCCTCTAAGGCTGGCCCTTTAAGACTGGCCCTTTAAGGCTGGCCCTTTAAGGCTGGCCCTTTAAGCTGGCCCCTTAAGGCTGGCCCTTTAAGCTGGCCCTGTAAAGCTGGCCCTCTAAGGCTGGCCCTTTAAGCTGGCCCTTTAAGGCTGGCCCTTTAAGCTGGCCCTCTAAGGCTGGCCCTTTAAGGCTTGCCCTTTAAGGCTGGCCCTTTAAGGCTGGCCCTTTAAGCTGGCCCCTTAAGGCTGGCCCTTTAAGCTGGCCCTCTAAGGCTGGCCCTTTAAGGCTGGCCCTTTAAGGCTGGCCCTTTAAGGCTTGCCCTCTAAGGCTGGCCCTTTAAGGCTGGCCCTTTAAGGCTGGCCCTTTAAGCTGGCCCCTTAAGGCTGGCCATCTAAGGCTGGCCCTTTAAGCTGGCCCTTTAAGGCTGGCCCTTTAGGCTGGCCCTTTAAGGCTGGCCCTTTAAGCTGGCCCTTTAAGGCTTGCCCTCTAAGGCTGGCCCTTTAAGACTGGCCCTTTAAGGCTGGCCCTTTAAGACTGGCCCTTTAAGCTGGCCCCTTAAGGCTGGCCCTTTAAGGCTGGCCCTTTAAGCTGGCCCCTTCAGGCTGGCCCTTTAAGCAGGCCCTCTAAGGCTGGCCCTTTAAGCTGACCCTCTAAGGCTGGCCCTTTAAGGCTTGCCCTTTAAGGCTGGCCCTTTAAGCTGGCCCTCTAAGGCTGGCCCTTTAAGGCTTGCCCTTTAAGGCTGGCCCTTTAAGCTGGCCCCTTAAGGCTGGCCCTTTAAGCTGGCCCTCTAAGGCTGGCCCTTTAAGCTGGCCCTTTAAGGCTGGCCCTTTAAGCTGGCCCCTTAAGGCTGGCCCTTTAAGCTGGCCCTCTAAGGCTGGCCCTTTAAGCTGGCCCTCTAAGGCTGGCCCTCTAAGGCTGGCCCTTTAAGGCTGGCCCTTTAAGGCTTGCCCTTTAAGGCTGGCCCTTTAAGCTGGCCCCTTAAGGCTGGCCCTTTAAGCTGGCCCTCTAAGGCTGGCCCTTTAAGCTGGCCCTTTAAGGCTGGCCCTTAAAGCTGGCCCTGTAAAGCTGGCCCTCTAAGGCTGGCCCTTTAAGCTGGCCCTTTAAGGCTGGCCCTTTAAGCTGGCCCTCTAAGGCTGGCCCTTTAAGGCTGGCCCTTTAAGGCTGGCCCTTTAAGCTGGCCCCATAAGGCTGGCCCTCTAAGGCTGGCCCTTTAAGCTGGCCCTTTAAGGCTGGCCCTTTAAGCTGGCCCTTTAAGGCTGGCCCTTTAAGGCCGGCCCTTTAAGGCTGGCCCATTAAGGCTGGCCCTTTAAGCTGGCCCCTTAAGGCTGGCCCTTTAAGCAGGCCCTCTAAGGCTGGCCCTTTAAGCTGGCCCTCTAAGGCTGGCCCTTTAAGGCTTGCCCTCTAAGGCTGGCCCTTTAAGCTGGCCCCTTAAGGCTGGCCCTTTAAGCTGGCCCTCTAAGGCTGGCCCTTTAAGCTGGCCCTTTAAGGCTGGCCCTTTAAGCTGGCCCTTTAAAGCTGGCCCTCTAAGGCTGGCCCTTTAAGGCTGGCCCTTTAAGCTGGCCCCTTAAGGCTGGCCCTCTAAGGCTGGCCCTTTAAGCTGGCCCTTTAAGGCTGGCCCTTTAAGGTGGCCCTTTAAGGCTGGCCCTTTAAGGCTGGCCCTTTAAGCTGGCCCCTTAAGGCTGGCCCTTTAAGCTGGCCCTCTAAGGCTGGCCCTCTAAGGCTGGCCCTTTAAGCTGGCCCTTTAAGGCTGGCCCTTTAAGGTGACCCTGTAAAGCTGGCCCTCTAAGGCTGGCCCTTTAAGACTGGCCCTTTAAGGCTGGCCCTTTAAGGCTGGCCCTTTAAGCTGGCCCCTTAAGGCTGGCCCTTTACGGCTGGCCCTTTACGGCTGGCCCTTTAAGCTGGCCCTCTAAGGCTGGCCCTTTAAGGCTTGCCCTTTAAGGCTGGCCCTTTAAGCTGGCCCCTTAAGGCTGGCCCTTTAAGCTGGCCCTCTAAGGCTGGCCCTTTAAGGCTGGCCCTCTAAGGCTGGCCCTTTAAGGGTTGCCCTTTAAGGCTGGCCCTTTAAGCTGGCCCCTTAAGGCTGGCCCTTTAAGCTGGCCCTCTAAGGCTGGCCCTTTAAGGCTGGCCCCTTAAGGCTGGCCCTTTAAGGCTTGCCCTCTAAGGCTGGCCCTTTAAGGCTGGCCATCTAAGGCTGGCCCTTTAAGCTGGCCCTTTAAGGCTGGCCCTTTAAGGCTGGCCCTTTAAGCTGGCCCTTTAAGGCTGGCCCTCTAAGGCTGGCCCTTTAAGACTGGCCCTTTAAGGCTGGCCCTTTAAGACTGGCCCTTTAAGCTGGCCCCTTAAGGCTGGCCCTTTAAGGCTGGCCCTTTAAGCTGGCCCCTTAAGGCTGGCCCTTTAAGCAGGCCCTCTAAGGCTGGCCCTTTAAGCTGGCCCTCTAAGGCTGGCCCTTTAAGGCTTGCCCTTTAAGGCTGGCCCTTTAAGCTGGCCCCTTAAGGCTGGCCCTTTAAGCTGGCCCTCTAAGGCTGGCCCTTTAAGCTGGCCCTTTAAGGCTGGCCCTTTAAGGCTGGCCCTTTAAGGCTGGCCCTTTAAGCTGGCCCCTTAAGGCTGGCCCTTTAAGCTGGCCCTCTAAGGCTGGCCCTTTAAGCTGGCCCTTTAAGGCTGGCCCTTTAAGGCTGGCCCTTTAAGGCTGGCCCTTTAAGCTGGCCCTCTAAGGCTGGCCCTCTAAGGCTGGCCCTCTAAGGCTGGCCCTTTAAGCTGGCCCTTTAAGGCTGGCCCTTTAAGGCTGGTCCTTTAAGCTGGCCCCTTAAGGCTGTTCCTCTAAGGCTGGCCCTTTAAGCTGGCCCTTTAAGGCTGGCCCTTTAAGCTGGCCCTTTAAGGCTGGCCCTTTAAGGCCGGCCCTTTAAGCTGGCCTTTTAAGGCTGGCCCTTTAAGCTGGCCCTTTAAGGCTGGCCCTCTAAGGCTGGCCCTTTAAGACTGGCCCTTTAAAGCTGGCCCTTTAAGGCTGGCCCTTTAAGCTGGCCCTTTAAGCTGGCCCTCTAAGGTTGGCCCTTTAAGGCTGGCCCTTTAAGGCTTGCCCTTTAAGCTGGCCCCTTAAGGCTGGCCCTTTAAGCTGGCCCTCTAAGGCTGGCCCTTTAAGCTGGCCCTCTAAGGCTGGCCCTTTAAGACTGGCCCTTTAAAGCTGGCCCTTTAAGGCTGGCCCTTTAAGCTGGCCCTTTAAGCAGGCCCTCTAAGGCTGGCCCTTTAAGCTGGCCCTCTAAGGCTGGCCCTTTAAGGCTTGCCCTTTAAGGCTGGCCCTTTAAGCTGGCCCCTTAAGGCTGGCCCTTTAAGCTGTCCCTCTAAGGCTGGCCCTTTAAGCTGGCCCTTTAAGGCTGGCCCTTTAAGGCTGGCCCTTTAAGGCTGGCCCTTTAAGCTGGCCCCTTAAGGCTGGCCCTTTAAGCTGGCCCTCTAAGGCTGGCCCTTTAAGCTGGCCCTTTAAGGCTGGCCCTTTAAGGCTGGCCCTTTAAGGCTGGCCCTTTAAGCTGGCCCTCTAAGGCTGGCCCTCTAAGGCTGGCCCTCTAAGGCTGGCCCTTTAAGGCTTTCCCTTTAAGGCTGGCCCTTTAAGCTGGCCCTCTAAGGCTGGCCCTTTAAGCTGGCCCTTTAAGGCTGGCCCTTTAAGCTGGCCCTTTAAAGCTGGCCCTCTAAGGCTGGCCCTTTAAGACTGGACCTTTAAGGCTGGCCCTTTAAGGCTGGCCCTTTAAGCTGGCCCCTTAAGGCTTGCCCTTTAAGCTGGCCCTTTAAGGCTGGCCCTTTAAGGCTGGCCCTTTAAGCTGGCCCCTTAAGGCTGGCCCTTTAAGCTGGCCCTGTAAAGCTGGCCCTCTAAGGCTGGCCCTTTAAGCTGGCCCTTTAAGGCTGGCCCTTTAAGCTGGCACTCTAAGGCTGGCCCTTTAAGGCTTGCCCTTTAAGGCTGGCCCTTTAAGCTGGCCCCTTAAGGCTGGCCCTTTAAGCTGGCCCTCTAAGGCTGGCCCTTTAAGGCTGGCCCTCTAAGGCTGGCCCTTTAAGGCTTGCCCTTTAAGGCTGGCCCTTTAAGCTGGCCCCTTAGGGCTGGCCCTTTAAGCTGGCCCTCTAAGGCTTGCCCTTTAAGGCTGGCCCTTTAAGGCTGGCCCTTTAAGGCTTGCCCTCTAAGGCTGGCCCTTTAAGGCTGGCCCTTTAAGCTGGCCCCTTAAGGCTGGCCATCTAAGGCTGGCCCTTTAAGCTGGCCCTTTAAGGCTGGCCCTTTAAGGCTGGCCCTTTAAGCTGGCCCTGTAAAGCTGGCCCTTTAAGCTGGCCCTTTAAGGCTGGCCCTTTAAGCTGGCCCTCTAAGGCTGGCCCTTTAAGGCTGGCCCTTTAAGGCTGGCCCTTTAAGCTCTCCCCTTAAGGCTGGCCCTCTAAGGCTGGCCCTTTAAGCTGGCCCTTTAAGGCTGGCCCTTTAAGCTGGCCCTTTATGGCTGGCCCTTTAAGGCCGGCCCTTTAAGCTGGCCCTTTAAGGCTGGCCCTTTAAGCTGGCCCTTTAAGGCTGGCCCTTTAAGCTGGCCCTTTAAGGTTGGCCCTTTAAGGCTGGCCCTTTAAGCTGGCCCCTTAAGGCTGGCCCTTTAAGCAGGCCCTCTAAGGCTGGCCCTTTAAGCTGGCCCTCTAAGGCTGGCCCTTTAAGGCTTGCCCTTTAAGGCTGGCCCTTTAAGCTGGCCCCTTAAGGCTGGCCCTTTAAGCTGGCCCTCTAAGGCTGGCCCTTTTAGCTGGCCCTTTAAGGCTGGCCCTTTAAGCTGGCCCTTTAAAGCTGGCCCTCTAAGGCTGGCCCTTTAAGACTGGCCCTTTAAGGCTGGCCCTTTAAGGCTGGCCCTTTAAGCTGGCCCCTTAAGGCTTGCCCTTTAAGCTGGCCCTCTAAGGCTGGCCCTTTAAGCTGGCCATCCAAGGCTGGCCCTTTAAGGCTGGCCCTTTAAGGCTGGCCCTTTAAGCTGGCCCCTTAAGGCTGGCCCTCTAAGGCTGGCCCTTTAAGCTGGCCCTCTAAGGCTGGCCCTTTAAGGCTGGTCCTTTAAGCTGGCCCCTTAAGGCTGTTCCTCTAAGGCTGGCCCTTTAAGCTGGCCCTTTAAGGCTGGCCCTTTAAGCTGGCCCTTTAAGGCTGGCCCTTTAAGGCCGGCCCTTTAAGCTGGCCTTTTAAGGCTGGCCCTTTAAGCTGGCCCTTTAAGGCTGGCCCTCTAAGGCTGGCCCTTTAAGACTGGCCCTTTAAAGCTGGCCCTTTAAGGCTGGCCCTTTAAGCTGGCCCTTTAAGCTGGCCCTCTAAGGTTGGCCCTTTAAGGCTGGCCCTTTAAGGCTTGCCCTTTAAGCTGGCCCCTTAAGGCTGGCCCTTTAAGCTGGCCCTCTAAGGCTGGCCCTTTAAGCTGGCCCTCTAAGGCTGGCCCTTTAAGCTGGCCCTTTAAGGCTGGCCCTTTAAGGCTGGCCCTTTAAGGCTGGCCCTTTAAGCTGGCCCCTTAAGGCTGGCCCTTTAAGCTGGCCCTCTAAGGCTGGCCCTTTAAGCTGGCCCTTTAAGGCTGGCCCTTTAAGGCTGGCCCTTTAAGGCTGGCCCTTTAAGCTGGCCCTCTAAGGCTGGCCCTCTAAGGCTGGCCCTCTAAGGCTGGCCCTTTAAGCTGGCCCTTTAAGGCTGGCCCTTTAAGGCTGGTCCTTTAAGCTGGCCCCTTAAGGCTGTTCCTCTAAGGCTGGCCCTTTAAGCTGGCCCTTTAAGGCTGGCCCTTTAAGCTGGCCCTTTAAGGCTGGCCCTTTAAGGCCGGCCCTTTAAGCTGGCCTTTTAAGGCTGGCCCTTTAAGCTGGCCCTTTAAGGCTGGCCCTCTAAGGCTGGCCCTTTAAGACTGGCCCTTTAAAGCTGGCCCTTTAAGGCTGGCCCTTTAAGCTGGCCCTTTAAGCTGGCCCTCTAAGGTTGGCCCTTTAAGGCTGGCCCTTTAAGGCTTGCCCTTTAAGCTGGCCCCTTAAGGCTGGCCCTTTAAGCTGGCCCTCTAAGGCTGGCCCTTTAAGCTGGCCCTCTAAGGCTGGCCCTTTAAGACTGGCCCTTTAAAGCTGGCCCTTTAAGGCTGGCCCTTTAAGCTGGCCCTTTAAGCAGGCCCTCTAAGGCTGGCCCTTTAAGCTGGCCCTCTAAGGCTGGCCCTTTAAGGCTTGCCCTTTAAGGCTGGCCCTTTAAGCTGGCCCCTTAAGGCTGGCCCTTTAAGCTGTCCCTCTAAGGCTGGCCCTTTAAGCTGGCCCTTTAAGGCTGGCCCTTTAAGGCTGGCCCTTTAAGGCTGGCCCTTTAAGCTGGCCCCTTAAGGCTGGCCCTTTAAGCTGGCCCTCTAAGGCTGGCCCTTTAAGCTGGCCCTTTAAGGCTGGCCCTTTAAGGCTGGCCCTTTAAGGCTGGCCCTTTAAGCTGGCCCTCTAAGGCTGGCCCTCTAAGGCTGGCCCTCTAAGGCTGGCCCTTTAAGGCTTTCCCTTTAAGGCTGGCCCTTTAAGCTGGCCCTCTAAGGCTGGCCCTTTAAGCTGGCCCTTTAAGGCTGGCCCTTTAAGCTGGCCCTTTAAAGCTGGCCCTCTAAGGCTGGCCCTTTAAGACTGGACCTTTAAGGCTGGCCCTTTAAGGCTGGCCCTTTAAGCTGGCCCCTTAAGGCTTGCCCTTTAAGCTGGCCCTTTAAGGCTGGCCCTTTAAGGCTGGCCCTTTAAGCTGGCCCCTTAAGGCTGGCCCTTTAAGCTGGCCCTGTAAAGCTGGCCCTCTAAGGCTGGCCCTTTAAGCTGGCCCTTTAAGGCTGGCCCTTTAAGCTGGCACTCTAAGGCTGGCCCTTTAAGGCTTGCCCTTTAAGGCTGGCCCTTTAAGCTGGCCCCTTAAGGCTGGCCCTTTAAGCTGGCCCTCTAAGGCTGGCCCTTTAAGGCTGGCCCTCTAAGGCTGGCCCTTTAAGGCTTGCCCTTTAAGGCTGGCCCTTTAAGCTGGCCCCTTAGGGCTGGCCCTTTAAGCTGGCCCTCTAAGGCTTGCCCTTTAAGGCTGGCCCTTTAAGGCTGGCCCTTTAAGGCTTGCCCTCTAAGGCTGGCCCTTTAAGGCTGGCCCTTTAAGCTGGCCCCTTAAGGCTGGCCATCTAAGGCTGGCCCTTTAAGCTGGCCCTTTAAGGCTGGCCCTTTAAGGCTGGCCCTTTAAGCTGGCCCTGTAAAGCTGGCCCTTTAAGCTGGCCCTTTAAGGCTGGCCCTTTAAGCTGGCCCTCTAAGGCTGGCCCTTTAAGGCTGGCCCTTTAAGGCTGGCCCTTTAAGCTGGCCCCTTAAGGCTGGCCCTCTAAGGCTGGCCCTTTAAGCTGGCCCTTTAAGGCTGGCCCTTTAAGCTGGCCCTTTATGGCTGGCCCTTTAAGGCCGGCCCTTTAAGCTGGCCCTTTAAGGCTGGCCCTTTAAGCTGGCCCTTTAAGGCTGGCCCTTTAAGCTGGCCCTTTAAGGTTGGCCCTTTAAGGCTGGCCCTTTAAGCTGGCCCCTTAAGGCTGGCCCTTTAAGCAGGCCCTCTAAGGCTGGCCCTTTAAGCTGGCCCTCTAAGGCTGGCCCTTTAAGGCTTGCCCTTTAAGGCTGGCCCTTTAAGCTGGCCCCTTAAGGCTGGCCCTTTAAGCTGGCCCTCTAAGGCTGGCCCTTTTAGCTGGCCCTTTAAGGCTGGCCCTTTAAGCTGGCCCTTTAAAGCTGGCCCTCTAAGGCTGGCCCTTTAAGACTGGCCCTTTAAGGCTGGCCCTTTAAGGCTGGCCCTTTAAGCTGGCCCCTTAAGGCTTGCCCTTTAAGCTGGCCCTCTAAGGCTGGCCCTTTAAGCTGGCCATCCAAGGCTGGCCCTTTAAGGCTGGCCCTTTAAGGCTGGCCCTTTAAGCTGGCCCCTTAAGGCTGGCCCTCTAAGGCTGGCCCTTTAAGCTGGCCCTCTAAGGCTGGCCCTTTAAGGCTGGTCCTTTAAGCTGGCCCCTTAAGGCTGTTCCTCTAAGGCTGGCCCTTTAAGCTGGCCCTTTAAGGCTGGCCCTTTAAGCTGGCCCTTTAAGGCTGGCCCTTTAAGGCCGGCCCTTTAAGCTGGCCTTTTAAGGCTGGCCCTTTAAGCTGGCCCTTTAAGGCTGGCCCTCTAAGGCTGGCCCTTTAAGACTGGCCCTTTAAAGCTGGCCCTTTAAGGCTGGCCCTTTAAGCTGGCCCTTTAAGCTGGCCCTCTAAGGTTGGCCCTTTAAGGCTGGCCCTTTAAGGCTTGCCCTTTAAGCTGGCCCCTTAAGGCTGGCCCTTTAAGCTGGCCCTCTAAGGCTGGCCCTTTAAGCTGGCCCTCTAAGGCTGGCCCTTTAAGCTGGCCCTTTAAGGCTGGCCCTTTAAGCTGACCCTGTAAAGCTGGCCCTCTAAGGCTGGCCCTTTAAGACTGGCCCTTTAAGGCTGGCCCTTTAAGGCTGGCCCTTTAAGCTGGCCCCTTAAGGCTGGCCCTTTAAGCTGGCCCTGTAAAGCTGGCCCTCTAAGGCTGGCCCTTTAAGCTGGCCCTTTAAGGCTGACCCTTTAAGCTGGCCCTCTAAGGCTGGCCCTTTAAGGCTGGCCCTTTAAGCTGGCCCCTTAAGGCTGGCCCTCTAAGGCTGGCCCTTTAAGCTGGCCCTTTAAGGCTGGCCCTTTAAGCTGGCCCTTTAAGGCTGGCCCTTTAAGGCCGGCCCTTTAAGCTGGCCCTTTAAGGCCGGCCCTTTAAGGCTGGCCCTTTAAGCTGGCCCTTTAAGGCTGGCCCTTTAAGCTGGCCCTTTAAGGCTGGCCCTTTAAGCTGGCCCCTTAAGGCTGGCCCTTTAAGCTGGCCCTCTAAGGCTGGCCCTTTAAGGCTTGCCCTTTAAGGCTGGCCCTTTAAGCTGGCCCCTTAAGGCTTGCCCTTTAAGCTGGCCCTCTAAGGCTGGCCCTTTAAGGCTGGCCCTTTAAGGCTGGCCCTCTAAGGCTGGCCCTTTAAGGCTGGCCCTTTAAGCTGGCCCCTTAAGGCTGGCCATCTAAGGCTGGCCCTTTAAGCTGGCCCTTTAAGGCTGGCCCTTTTAGCTGGCCCTTTAAGGCTGGCCCTTTAAGCTGGCCCTCTAAGGCTGGCCCTTTAAGGCTGGCCCTTTAAGGCTGGCCCTTTAAGCTGGCCCCTTAGGGCTGGCCCTCTAAGGCTGGCCCTTTAAGCTGGCCCTTTAAGGCTGGCCCTGTAAGCTGGCCCTTTAAGGCTGGCCCTTTAAGGCCAGCCCTTTAAGCTGGCCCTTTAAGGCTGGCCCTTTAAGCTGGCCCTTTAAGGCTGGCCCTTTAAGCTGGCCCTTTAAGGCTGGCCCTTTAAGGCTGGCCCTTTAAGCTGGCCCCTTAAGGCTGGCCCTTTAAGCTGGCCCTTTAAGGCTGGCCCTTTAAGGCTGGCCCTTTAAGCTGGCCCCTTAAGGCTGGCCATCTAAGGCTGGCCCTTTAAGCTGGCCCTTTAAGGCTGGCCCTTTAAGGCTGGCCCTTTAAGCTGGCCCTGTAAAGCTGGCCCTCTAAGGCTGGCCCTTTAAGCTGGCCCTTTAAGGCTGGCCCTTTAAGCTGGCCCTCTAAGGCTGGCCCTTTAAGGCTGGCCCTTTAAGGCTGGCCCTTTAAGCTGGCCCCTTAAGGCTGGCCCTCTAAGGCTGGCCCTTTAAGCTGGCCCTTTAAGGCTGGCCCTTTAAGCTGGCCCTTTAAGGCTGGCCCTTTAAGGCCGGCCCTTTAAGCTGGCCCTTTAAGGCTGGCCCTTTAAGCTGGCCCTTTAAGGTTGGCCCTTTAAGCTGGCCCTGTAAAGCTGGCCCTCTAAGGCTGGCCCTTTAAGCTGGCCCTTTAAGGCTGGCCCTTTAAGCTGGCCCTCTAAGGCTGGCCCTTTAAGCAGGCCCTCTAAGGCTGGCCCTTTAAGCTGGCCCTCTAAGGCTGGCCCTTTAAGGCTTGCCCTTTAAGGCTGGCCCTTTAAGCTGGCCCCTTAAGCTGGCCCTTTAAGGCTGGCCCTTTAAGCTGGCCCTTTAAAGCTGGCCCTCTAAGGCTGGCCCTTTAAGCTGGCCCTTTAAAGCTGGCCCTCTAAGGCTGGCCCTTTAAGACTGGCCCTTTAAGGCTGGCCCTTTAAGGTTGGCCCTTTAAGCTGGTCCCTTAAGGCTTGCCCTTTAAGCTGGCCCTCTAAGGCTGGCCCTTTAAGCTGGCCATCTAAGGCTGGCCCTTTAAGGCTGGCCCTTTAAGGCTGGCCCTTTAAGCTGGCCCCTTAAGGCTGGCCCTCTAAGGCTGGCCCTTTAAGCTGGCCCTTTAAGGCTGGCCCTTTAAGCTGGCCCTCTAAGGCTGGCCCTTTAAGGCTGGCCCTCTAAGGTTGGCCCTTTAAGGCTGGCCCTTTAAGGCTGGCCCTTTAAGCTGGCCCCTTAAGGCTGGCCCTTTAAGCTAGCCCTCTAAGGCTGGCCCTTTAAGCTGGCCCTCTAAGGCTGGCCCTTTAAGCTGGCCCTTTAAGGCTGGCCCTTTAAGCTGACCCTGTAAAGCTGGCCCTCTAAGGCTGGCCCTTTAAGACTGGCCCTTTAAGGCTGGCCCTTTAAGGCTGGCCCTTTAAGCTGGTCCCTTAAGGCTGGCCCTTTAAGCTGGCCCTGTAAAGCTGGCCCTCTAAGGCTGGCCCTTTAAGCTGGCCCTTTAAAGCTGGCCCTTTAAGCTGGCACTCTAAGGCTGGCCCTTTAAGGCTTGCCCTTTAAGGCTGGCCCTTTAAGCTGGCCCCTTAAGGCTGGCCCTTTAAGCTGGCCCTCTAAGGCTGGCCCTTTAAGGCTGGCCCTCTAAGGCTGGCCCTTTAAGGCTTGCCCTTTAAGGCTGGCCCTTTAAGCTGGCCCCTTAAGGCTGGCCCTTTAAGCTGGCCCTCTAAGGCTGGCCCTCTAAGGCTGGCCCTTTAAGGTTGGCCCTTTAAGGCTTGCCCTCTAAGGCTGGCCCTTTAAGGCTGGCCCTTTAAGGCTGGCCCTTTAAGCTGGCCCCTTAAGGCTGGCCATCTAAGGCTGGCCCTTTAAGCTGGCCCTTTAAGGCTGGCCCTTTAAGGCTGGCCCTTTAAGCTGGCCCTGTAAAGCTGGCCCTCTAAGGCTGGCCCTTTAAGCTGGCCCTCTAAGGCTGGCCCTTTAAGGCTGGCCCTTTAAGGCTGGCCCTTTAAGCTGGCCCCTGAAGGCTGGCCCTCTAAGGCTGGCCCTTTAAGCTGGCCCTTTAAGGCTGGCCCTTTAAGCTGGCCCTTTAAGGCTGGCCCTTTAAGGCCGGCCCTTTAAGCTGGCCCTTTAAGGCTGGCCCTTTTAGCTGGCCCTTTAAGGCTGGCCCTTTAAGGCTGGCCCTTTAAGCTGGCCCTGTAAAGCTGGCCCTCTAAGGCTGGCCCTTTAAGCTGGCCCTTTAAGGCTGGCCCTTTAAGCTGGCCCTCTAAGGCTGGCCCTTTAAGGCTGGCCCTTTAAGGCTTGCCCTTTAAGCTGGCCCCTTAAGGCTGGCCCTTTAAGCTAACCCTCTAAGGCTGGCCCTCTAAGGCTGGCCCTTTAAGCTGGCCCTTTAAGGCTGGCTCTTTAAGCTGGCCCTCTAAGGCTGGCCCTTTAAGGCTGGCCCTTTAAGCTGGCCCCTTAAGGCTGGCCCTCTAAGGCTGGCCCTTTAAGCTGGCCCTTTAAGGCTGGCCCTTTAAGCTGGCCCTTTAAGGCTGGCCCTTTAAGGCCGGCCCTTTAAGCTGGCCTTTTAAGGCTGGCCCTTTAAGCTGGCCCTTTAAGGCTGGCCCTCTAAGGCTGGCCCTTTAAGACTGGCCCTTTAAAGCTGGCCCTTTAAGGCTGGCCCTTTAAGCTGGCCCTTTAAGGCTGGCCCTCTAAGGTTGGCCCTTTAAGGCTGGCCCTTTAAGGCTTGCCCTTTAAGCTGGCCCCTTAAGGCTGGCCCTTTAAGCTAACCCTCTAAGGCTGGCCCTTTAAGCTGGCCCTCTAAGGCTGGCCCTTTAAGCTGGCCCTTTAAGGCTGGCCCTTTAAGCTGGCCCTTTAAGGCTGGCCCTTTAAGGCTGGCCCTTTAAGGCTGGCCCTTTAAGCTGGCCCCTTAAGGCTGGCCCTTTAAGCAGGCCCTCTAAGGCTGGCCCTTTAAGCTGGCCCTCTAAGGCTGGCCCTTTAAGGCTTGCCCTTTAAGGCTGGCCCTTTAAGCTGGCCCCTTAAGGCTGGCCCTTTAAGCTGGCCCTCAAAGGCTGGCCCTTTAAGCTGGCCCTTTAAGGCTGGCCTTTTAAGCTGGCCCTTTAAAGCTGGCCCTCTAAGGCTGGCCCTTTAAGACTGGCCCTTTAAGGCTGGCCCTTTAAGGCTGGCCCTTTAAGCTGGCCCCTTAAGGCTTGCCCTTTAAGCTGGCCCTCTAAGGCTGGCCCTTTAAGCTGGCCATCTAAGGCTGGCCCTTTAAGGCTGGCCCTTTAAGGCTGGCCCTTTAAGCTGGCCCCTTAAGGCTGGCCCTCTAAGGCTGGCCCTTTAAGCTGGCCCTTTAAGGCTGGCCCTTTAAGCTGGCCCTCTAAGGCTGGCCCTTTAAGGCTGGCCCTTTAAGCTGGCCCCTTAAGGCTGGCCCTCTAAGGCTGGCCCTTTAAGCTGGCCCTTTAAGGCTGGCCCTTTAAGGCCGGCCCTTTAAGCTGGCCTTTTAAGGCTGGCCCTTTAAGCTGGCCCTTTAAGGCTGGCCCTCTAAGGCTGGCCCTTTAAGACTGGCCCTTTAAAGCTGGCCCTTTAAGGCTGGCCCTTTAAGCTGGCCCTTTAAGGCTGGCCCTCTAAGGTTGGCCCTTTAAGGCTGGCCCTTTAAGGCTTGCCCTTTAAGCTGGCCCCTTAAGGCTGGCCCTTTAAGCTAACCCTCTAAGGCTGGCCCTTTAAGCTGGCCCTCTAAGGCTGGCCCTTTAAGCTGGCCCTTTAAGCCTGGCCCTTTAAGCTGACCCTGTAAAGCTGGCCCTCTAAGGCTGGCCCTTTAAGACTGGCCCTTTAAGGCTGGCCCTTTAAGGCTGGCCCTTTAAGCTGGCCCCTTAAGGCTGGCCCTTTAAGCTGGCCCTGTAAAGCTGGCCCTCTAAGGCTGGCCCTTTAAGCTGGCCCTTTAAGGCTGACCCTTTAAGCTGGCCCTCTAAGGCTGGCCCTTTAAGCTGGCCCCTTAAGGCTGGCCCTCTAAGGCTGGCCCTTTAAGCTGGCCCTTTAAGGCTGGCCCTTTAAGGCTGGCCCTTTAAGCTGGCCCCTTAAGGCTGGCCCTCTAAGGCTGGCCCTTTAAGCTGGCCCCTTAAGGCTGGCCCTTTAAGCTGGCCCTCTAAGGCTGGCCCTTTAAGCTGGCCCTCTAAGGCTGGCCCTTTAAGGCTGGCCCTTTAAGGCTGGCCCTTTAAGCTGGCCCCTTAAGGCTGGCCCTTTAAGCTGGCCCTCTAAGGCTGGCCCTTTAAGGCTGGCCCTTTAAGGCTGGCCCTTTAAGGCTGGCCCTCTAAGGTTGGCCCTTTAAGGCTGGCCCTTTAAGCTGGCCCCTTAAGGCTGGCCCTTTAAGCTGGCCCTTTAAGGCTGGCCCTTTAAGCTGGCCCTTTAAGGCTGGCCCTTTAAGCTGGCCCTCTAAGGCTGGCCCTTTAAGGCTGGCCCTTTAAGGCTGGCCCTTTAAGCTGGCCCCTTAGGGCTGATCCTCTAAGGCTGGACCTCTAAGGCTGGCCCTTTAAGCTTGCCCTTTAAGGCTGGCCCTTTAAGCTGGCCCCTTAAGGCTGGCCCTTTAAGGCTGGCCCTTTAAGGCTGGCCCTTTAAGCTGGCCCTCTAAGGTTGGCCCTTTAAGGCTTGCCCTTTAAGGCTGGCCCTTTAAGCTGGCCCCTTAAGGCTGGCCCTTTAAGCTGGCCCTCTAAGGCTGGCCCTTTAAGGCTGGCCCTTTAAGGCTGGCCCTTTAAGGCTTGCCCTCTAAGGCTGGCCCTCTAAGGCTGGCCCTTTAAACTGGCCCCTTAAGGCTGGCCATCTAAGGCTGGCCCTTTAAGCTGGCTCTTTAAGGCTGGCCCTTTAAGGCTGGCCCTTTAAGCTGGCCCTTTAAGGCTGGCCCTTTAAGCTGGCCCTCTAAGGCTGGCCCTTTAAGGCTGGCCCTTTAAGGCTGGCCCTTTAAGCTGGCCCCTTAAGGCTGGCCCTTTAAGGCTGGCCCTTTAAGCTGGCCCTTTAAGGTTGGCCCTTTAAGCTGGCCCTGTAAAGCTGGCCCTCTAAGGCTGGCCCTTTAAGCTGGCCCTTTAAGGCTGGCCCTTTAAGCTGGCCCTCTAAGGCTGGCCCTTTAAGGCTGGCCCTTTAAGGCTGGCCCTTTAAGCTGGCCCCTTAAGGCTGGCCCTCTAAGGCTGGCCCTTTAAGCTGGCCCTTTAAGCAGGCCCTCTAAGGCTGGCCCTTTAAGCTGGCCCTCTAAGGCTGGCCCTTTAAGGCTTGCCCTTTAAGGCTGGCCCTTTAAGCTGGCCCCTTAAGGCTGGCCCTTTAAGCTGGCCCTCAAAGGCTGGCCCTTTAAGCTGGCCCTTTAAGGCTGGCCCTTTAAGCTGGCCCTTTAAAGCTGGCCCTCTAAGGCT
Source organism: Doryrhamphus excisus (assembly GCF_037039965.1). Taxonomy (NCBI): domain Eukaryota; kingdom Metazoa; phylum Chordata; class Actinopteri; order Syngnathiformes; family Syngnathidae; genus Doryrhamphus; species Doryrhamphus excisus. The sequence goes on from NC_136375.1 coordinate 313,128, forward strand.
GGCCCTTTAAGACTGGCCCTTTAAGGCTGGCCCTTTAAGCTGGCCCCTTAAGGCTGGCCCTTTAAGCAGGCCCTCTAAGGCTGGCCCTTTAAGCTGGCCCTTAAGGCTGGCCCTTTAAGGCTTGCCCTTTAAGGCTGGCCCTTTAAGCTGGCCCCTTAAGGCTGGCCCTTTAAGCTGGCCCTCAAAGGCTGGCCCTTTAAGCTGGCCCTTTAAGGCTGGCCCTTTAAGCTGGCCCTTTAAAGCTGGCCCTCTAAGGCTGGCCCTTTAAGACTGGCCCTTTAAGGCTGGCCCTTTAAGGCTGGCCCTTTAAGCTGGCCCCTTAAGGCTTGCCCTTTAAGCTGGCCCTCTAAGGCTGGCCCTTTAAGCTGGCCATCTAAGGCTGGCCCTTTAAGGCTGGCCCTTTAAGCTGGCCCCTTAGGGCTGGCCCTCTAAGGCTGGCCCTTTAAGCTGGCCCTTTAAGGCTGGCCCTTTAAGCTGGCCCTCTAAGGCTGGCCCTTTAAGGCTGGCCCTTTAAGCTGGCCCCTTAAGGCTGGCCCTCTAAGGCTGGCCCTTTAAGCTGGCCCTTTAAGGCTGGCCCTTTAAGCTGGCCCTTTAAGGCTGGCCCTTTAAGGCCGGCCCTTTAAGCTGGCCTTTTAAGGCTGGCCCTTTAAGCTGGCCCTTTAAGGCTGGCCCTCTAAGGCTGGCCCTTTAAGACTGGCCCTTTAAAGCTGGCCCTTTAAGGCTGGCCCTTTAAGCTGGCCCTTTAAGGCTGGCCCTCTAAGGTTGGCCCTTTAAGGCTGGCCCTTTAAGGCTTGCCCTTTAAGCTGGCCCCTTAAGGCTGGCCCTTTAAGCTAACCCTCTAAGGCTGGCCCTTTAAGCTGGCCCTCTAAGGCTGGCCCTTTAAGCTGGCCCTTTAAGGCTGGCCCTTTAAGCTGGCCCTTTAAGGCTGGCCCTTTAAGGCTGGCCCTTTAAGGCTGGCCCTTTAAGCTGGCCCCTTAAGGCTGGCCCTTTAAGCAGGCCCTCTAAGGCTGGCCCTTTAAGATGGCCCTCTAAGGCTGGCCCTTTAAGGCTTGCCCTTTAAGGCTGGCCCTTTAAGCTGGCCCCTTAAGGCTGGCCCTTTAAGCTGGCCCTCAAAGGCTGGCCCTTTAAGCTGGCCCTTTAAGGCTGGCCTTTTAAGCTGGCCCTTTAAAGCTGGCCCTCTAAGGCTGGCCCTTTAAGACTGGCCCTTTAAGGCTGGCCCTTTAAGGCTGGCCCTTTAAGCTGGCCCCTTAAGGCTTGCCCTTTAAGCTGGCCCTCTAAGGCTGGCCCTTTAAGCTGGCCATCTAAGGCTGGCCCTTTAAGGCTGGCCCTTTAAGGCTGGCCCTTTAAGCTGGCCCCTTAAGGCTGGCCCTCTAAGGCTGGCCCTTTAAGCTGGCCCTTTAAGGCTGGCCCTTTAAGGCCGGCCCTTTAAGCTGGCCTTTTAAGGCTGGCCCTTTAAGCTGGCCCTTTAAGGCTGGCCCTCTAAGGCTGGCCCTTTAAGACTGGCCCTTTAAAGCTGGCCCTTTAAGGCTGGCCCTTTAAGCTGGCCCTTTAAGGCTGGCCCTCTAAGGTTGGCCCTTTAAGGCTGGCCCTTTAAGGCTTGCCCTTTAAGCTGGCCCCTTAAGGCTGGCCCTTTAAGCTAACCCTCTAAGGCTGGCCCTTTAAGCTGGCCCTCTAAGGCTGGCCCTTTAAGCTGGCCCTTTAAGGCTGGCCCTTTAAGCTGGCCCTTTAAGGCTGGCCCTTTAAGGCTGGCCCTTTAAGGCTGGCCCTTTAAGCTGGCCCCTTAAGGCTGGCCCTTTAAGCAGGCCCTCTAAGGCTGGCCCTTTAAGCTGGCCCTCTAAGGCTGGCCCTTTAAGGCTTGCCCTTTAAGGCTGGCCCTTTAAGCTGGCCCCTTAAGGCTGGCCCTTTAAGCTGGCCCTCAAAGGCTGGCCCTTTAAGCTGGCCCTTTAAGGCTGGCCTTTTAAGCTGGCCCTTTAAAGCTGGCCCTCTAAGGCTGGCCCTTTAAGACTGGCCCTTTAAGGCTGGCCCTTTAAGGCTGGCCCTTTAAGCTGGCCCCTTAAGGCTTGCCCTTTAAGCTGGCCCTCTAAGGCTGGCCCTTTAAGCTGGCCATCTAAGGCTGGCCCTTTAAGGCTGGCCCTTTAAGGCTGGCCCTTTAAGCTGGCCCCTTAAGGCTGGCCCTCTAAGGCTGGCCCTTTAAGCTGGCCCTTTAAGGCTGGCCCTTTAAGCTGGCCCTCTAAGGCTGGCCCTTTAAGGCTGGCCCTTTAAGCTGGCCCCTTAAGGCTGGCCCTCTAAGGCTGGCCCTTTAAGCTGGCCCTTTAAGGCTGGCCCTTTAAGCTGGCCCTTTAAGGCTGGCCCTTTAAGGCCGGCCCTTTAAGCTGGCCTTTTAAGGCTGGCCCTTTAAGCTGGCCCTTTAAGGCTGGCCCTCTAAGGCTGGCCCTTTAAGACTGGCCCTTTAAAGCTGGCCCTTTAAGGCTGGCCCTTTAAGCTGGCCCTTTAAGGCTGGCCCTCTAAGGTTGGCCCTTTAAGGCTGGCCCTTTAAGGCTTGCCCTTTAAGCTGGCCCCTTAAGGCTGGCCCTTTAAGCTAACCCTCTAAGGCTGGCCCTTTAAGCTGGCCCTCTAAGGCTGGCCCTTTAAGCTGGCCCTTTAAGCCTGGCCCTTTAAGCTGACCCTGTAAAGCTGGCCCTCTAAGGCTGGCCCTTTAAGACTGGCCCTTTAAGGCTGGCCCTTTAAGGCTGGCCCTTTAAGCTGGCCCCTTAAGGCTGGCCCTTTAAGCTGGCCCTGTAAAGCTGGCCCTCTAAGGCTGGCCCTTTAAGCTGGCCCTTTAAGGCTGACCCTTTAAGCTGGCCCTCTAAGGCTGGCCCTTTAAGGCTGGCCCTTTAAGCTGGCCCCTTAAGGCTGGCCCTCTAAGGCTGGCCCTTTAAGCTGGCCCTTTAAGGCTGGCCCTTTAAGGCTGGCCCTTTAAGCTGGCCCCTTAAGGCTGGCCCTCTAAGGCTGGCCCTTTAAGCTGGCCCTTTAAGGCTGGCCCTTTAAGGCTGGCCCTTTAAGCTGGCCCCTTAAGGCTGGCCCTTTAAGCTGGCCCTCTAAGGCTGGCCCTTTAAGCTGGCCCTCTAAGGCTGGCCCTTTAAGGCTGGCCCTTTAAGGCTGGCCCTTTAAGCTGGCCCCTTAAGGCTGGCCCTTTAAGCTGGCCCTCTAAGGCTGGCCCTTTAAGGCTGGCCCTTTAAGGCTGGCCCTTTAAGGCTGGCCCTCTAAGGTTGGCCCTTTAAGGCTGGCCCTTTAAGCTGGCCCCTTAAGGCTGGCCCTTTAAGCTGGCCCTTTAAGGCTGGCCCTTTAAGCTGGCCCTTTAAGGCTGGCCCTTTAAGCTGGCCCTCTAAGGCTGGCCCTTTAAGGCTGGCCCTTTAAGGCTGGCCCTTTAAGCTGGCCCCTTAGGGCTGATCCTCTAAGGCTGGACCTCTAAGGCTGGCCCTTTAAGCTTGCCCTTTAAGGCTGGCCCTTTAAGCTGGCCCCTTAAGGCTGGCCCTTTAAGCTGGCCCTCTAAGGCTGGCCCTTTAAGGCTGGCCCTTTAAGGCTGGCCCTTTAAGGCTGGCCCTCTAAGGCTGGCCCTTTAAGGCTGGCCCTTTAAGCTGGCCCCTTAAGGCTGGCCCTTTAAGCTGGCCCTTTAAGGCTGGCCCTTTAAGCTGGCCCTTTAAGGCTGGCCCTTTAAGCTGGCCCTCTAAGGCTGGCCCTTTAAGGCTGGCCCTTTAAGGCTGGCCCTTTAAGCTGGCCCCTTAAGGCTGGCCCTTTAAGCTGGACCTCTAAGGCTGGCCCTTTAAGCTGGCCCTCTAAGGTTGGCCCTTTAAGGCTTGCCCTTTAAGGCTGGCCCTTTAAGCTGGCCCCTTAAGGCTGGCCCTTTAAGCTGGCCCTCTAAGGCTGGCCCTTTAAGGCTGGCCCTTTAAGGCTGGCCCTTTAAGGCTTGCCCTCTAAGGCTGGCCCTCTAAGGCTGGCCCTTTAAACTGGCCCCTTAAGGCTGGCCATCTAAGGCTGGCCCTTTAAGCTGGCTCTTTAAGGCTGGCCCTTTAAGGCTGGCCCTTTAAGCTGGCCCTTTAAGGCTGGCCCTTTAAGCTGGCCCTCTAAGGCTGGCCCTTTAAGGCTGGCCCTTTAAGGCTGGCCCTTTAAGCTGGCCCCTTAAGGCTGGCCCTTTAAGGCTGGCCCTTTAAGCTGGCCCTTTAAGGTTGGCCCTTTAAGCTGGCCCTGTAAAGCTGGCCCTCTAAGGCTGGCCCTTTAAGCTGGCCCTTTAAGGCTGGCCCTTTAAGCTGGCCCTCTAAGGCTGGCCCTTTAAGGCTGGCCCTTTAAGGCTGGCCCTTTAAGCTGGCCCCTTAAGGCTGGCCCTCTAAGGCTGGCCCTTTAAGCTGGCCCTTTAAGCAGGCCCTCTAAGGCTGGCCCTTTAAGCTGGCCCTCTAAGGCTGGCCCTTTAAGGCTTGCCCTTTAAGGCTGGCCCTTTAAGCTGGCCCCTTAAGGCTGGCCCTTTAAGCTGGCCCTCAAAGGCTGGCCCTTTAAGCTGGCCCTTTAAGGCTGGCCCTTTAAGCTGGCCCTTTAAAGCTGGCCCTCTAAGGCTGGCCCTTTAAGACTGGCCCTTTAAGGCTGGCCCTTTAAGCTGGCCCCTTAAGGCTGGCCCTTTAAGCAGGCCCTCTAAGGCTGGCCCTTTAAGCTGGCCCTTAAGGCTGGCCCTTTAAGGCTTGCCCTTTAAGGCTGGCCCTTTAAGCTGGCCCCTTAAGGCTGGCCCTTTAAGCTGGCCCTCAAAGGCTGGCCCTTTAAGCTGGCCCTTTAAGGCTGGCCCTTTAAGCTGGCCCTTTAAAGCTGGCCCTCTAAGGCTGGCCCTTTAAGACTGGCCCTTTAAGGCTGGCCCTTTAAGGCTGGCCCTTTAAGCTGGCCCCTTAAGGCTTGCCCTTTAAGCTGGCCCTCTAAGGCTGGCCCTTTAAGCTGGCCATCTAAGGCTGGCCCTTTAAGGCTGGCCCTTTAAGCTGGCCCCTTAGGGCTGGCCCTCTAAGGCTGGCCCTTTAAGCTGGCCCTTTAAGGCTGGCCCTTTAAGCTGGCCCTCTAAGGCTGGCCCTTTAAGGCTGGCCCTTTAAGCTGGCCCCTTAAGGCTGGCCCTCTAAGGCTGGCCCTTTAAGCTGGCCCTTTAAGGCTGGCCCTTTAAGCTGGCCCTTTAAGGCTGGCCCTTTAAGGCCGGCCCTTTAAGCTGGCCTTTTAAGGCTGGCCCTTTAAGCTGGCCCTTTAAGGCTGGCCCTCTAAGGCTGGCCCTTTAAGACTGGCCCTTTAAAGCTGGCCCTTTAAGGCTGGCCCTTTAAGCTGGCCCTTTAAGGCTGGCCCTCTAAGGTTGGCCCTTTAAGGGTGGCCCTTTAAGGCTTGCCCTTTAAGCTGGCCCCTTAAGGCTGGCCCTTTAAGCTAACCCTCTAAGGCTGGCCCTTTAAGCTGGCCCTCTAAGGCTGGCCCTTTAAGCTGGCCCTTTAAGGCTGGCCCTTTAAGCTGGCCCTTTAAGGCTGGCCCTTTAAGGCTGGCCCTTTAAGGCTGGCCCTTTAAGCTGGCCCCTTAAGGCTGGCCCTTTAAGCAGGCCCTCTAAGGCTGGCCCTTTAAGCTGGCCCTCTAAGGCTGGCCCTTTAAGGCTTGCCCTTTAAGGCTGGCCCTTTAAGCTGGCCCCTTAAGGCTGGCCCTTTAAGCTGGCCCTCAAAGGCTGGCCCTTTAAGCTGGCCCTTTAAGGCTGCCCTTTTAAGCTGGCCCTTTAAAGCTGGCCCTCTAAGGCTGGCCCTTTAAGACTGGCCCTTTAAGGCTGGCCCTTTAAGGCTGGCCCTTTAAGCTGGCCCCTTAAGGCTTGCCCTTTAAGCTGGCCCTCTAAGGCTGGCCCTTTAAGCTGGCCATCTAAGGCTGGCCCTTTAAGGCTGGCCCTTTAAGGCTGGCCCTTTAAGCTGGCCCCTTAAGGCTGGCCCTCTAAGGCTGGCCCTTTAAGCTGGCCCTTTAAGGCTGGCCCTTTAAGCTGGCCCTCTAAGGCTGGCCCTTTAAGGCTGGCCCTTTAAGCTGGCCCCTTAAGGCTGGCCCTCTAAGGCTGGCCCTTTAAGCTGGCCCTTTAAGGCTGGCCCTTTAAGCTGGCCCTTTAAGGCTGGCCCTTTAAGGCCGGCCCTTTAAGCTGGCCTTTTAAGGCTGGCCCTTTAAGCTGGCCCTTTAAGGCTGGCCCTCTAAGGCTGGCCCTTTAAGACTGGCCCTTTAAAGCTGGCCCTTTAAGGCTGGCCCTTTAAGCTGGCCCTTTAAGGCTGGCCCTCTAAGGTTGGCCCTTTAAGGCTGGCCCTTTAAGGCTTGCCCTTTAAGCTGGCCCCTTAAGGCTGGCCCTTTAAGCTAACCCTCTAAGGCTGGCCCTTTAAGCTGGCCCTCTAAGGCTGGCCCTTTAAGCTGGCCCTTTAAGCCTGGCCCTTTAAGCTGACCCTGTAAAGCTGGCCCTCTAAGGCTGGCCCTTTAAGACTCGCCCTTTAAGGCTGGCCCTTTAAGGCTGGCCCTTTAAGCTGGCCCCTTAAGGCTGGCCCTTTAAGCTGGCCCTGTAAAGCTGGCCCTCTAAGGCTGGCCCTTTAAGCTGGCCCTTTAAGGCTGACCCTTTAAGCTGGCCCTCTAAGGCTGGCCCTTTAAGGCTGGCCCTTTAAGGCCGGCCCTTTAAGCTGGCCCTTTAAGGCTGGCCCTTTAAGGCTGGCCCTTTAAGCTGGCCCTTTAAGGCTGGCCCTTTAAGCTGGCCCTTTAAGGCTGGCCCTTTAAGGCTGGCCCTTTAAGGCTGGCCCTTTAAGCTGGCCCCTTAAGGCTGGCCCTTTAAGCTGGCCCTCTAAGGCTGGCCCTTTAAGGCTTGCCCTTTAAGGCTGGCCCTTTAAGCTGGCCCTTTAAGCTGGCCCCTTATGGCTGGCCCTTTAAGCTGGCCCTCTAAGGCTGGCCCTTTAAGGCTGGCCCTTTAAGCTGGCCCTCTAAGGCTGGCCCTTTAAGGCTGGCCCTTTAAGGCTTGCCCTTTAAGGCTGGCCCTTTAAGCTGGCCCCTTAAGGCTGGCCATTTAAGCTGGCCCCTTAAAGCTGGCCCCTTAAGGCTGGCCCTTTAAGCTGGCCCTCTAAGGCAGGCCCTTTAAGCTGGCCCCTTAAGGCTGGCCCTTTAAGCTGGCCCTGTAAAGCTGGCCCTCTAAGGCTGGCCCTTTAAGCTGGCCCTTTAAGGCTGGCCCTTTAAGCTGGCCATCTAAGGCTGGCCCTTTAAGGCTGGCCCTTTAAGGCTGGCCCTTTAAGCTGGCCCCTTAAGGCTGGCCCTCTAAGGCTGGCCCTTTAAGCTGGCCCTTTAAGGCTGGCCCTTTAAGCTGGCCCTCTAAGGCTGGCCCTTTAAGGCTGGCCCTTTAAGCTGGCCCCTTAAGGCTGGCCCTCTAAGGCTGGCCCTTTAAGCTGGCCCTTTAAGGCTGGCCCTTTAAGCTGGCCCTTTAAGGCTGGCCCTTTAAGGCCGGCCCTTTAAGCTGGCCTTTTAAGGCTGGCCCTTTAAGCTGGCCCTTTAAGGCTGGCCCTCTAAGGCTGGCCCTTTAAGACTGGCCCTTTAAAGCTGGCCCTTTAAGGCTGGCCCTTTAAGCTGGCCCTTTAAGGCTGGCCCTCTAAGGTTGGCCCTTTAAGGCTGGCCCTTTAAGGCTTGCCCTTTAAGCTGGCCCCTTAAGGCTGGCCCTTTAAGCTAACCCTCTAAGGCTGGCCCTTTAAGCTGGCCCTCTAAGGCTGGCCCTTTAAGCTGGCCCTTTAAGCCTGGCCCTTTAAGCTGACCCTGTAAAGCTGGCCCTCTAAGGCTGGCCCTTTAAGACTCGCCCTTTAAGGCTGGCCCTTTAAGGCTGGCCCTTTAAGCTGGCCCCTTAAGGCTGGCCCTTTAAGCTGGCCCTGTAAAGCTGGCCCTCTAAGGCTGGCCCTTTAAGCTGGCCCTTTAAGGCTGACCCTTTAAGCTGGCCCTCTAAGGCTGGCCCTTTAAGGCTGGCCCTTTAAGCTGGCCCCTTAAGGCTGGCCCTCTAAGGCTGGCCCTTTAAGCTGGCCCTTTAAGGCTGGCCCTTTAAGCTGGCCCTTTAAGGCTGGCCCTTTAAGGCCGGCCCTTTAAGCTGGCCCTTTAAGGCTGGCCCTTTAAGGCTGGCCCTTTAAGCTGGCCCTTTAAGGCTGGCCCTTTAAGCTGGCCCTTTAAGGCTGGCCCTTTAAGGCTGGCCCTTTAAGGCTGGCCCTTTAAGCTGGCCCCTTAAGGCTGGCCCTTTAAGCTGGCCCTCTAAGGCTGGCCCTTTAAGCTGGCCCTCTAAGGCTGGCCCTTTAAGGCTTGCCCTTTAAGGCTGGCCCTTTAAGCTGGCCCTTTAAGCTGGCCCCTTATGGCTGGCCCTTTAAGCTGGCCCTCTAAGGCTGGCCCTTTAAGGCTGGCCCTTTAAGCTGGCCCTCTAAGGCTGGCCCTTTAAGGCTGGCCCTTTAAGGCTTGCCCTTTAAGGCTGGCCCTTTAAGCTGGCCCCTTAAGGCTGGCCCTTTAAGCTGGCCCCTTAAAGCTGGCCCCTTAAGGCTGGCCCTTTAAGCTGGCCCTCTAAGGCTGGCCCTTTAAGCTGGCCCCTTAAGGCTGGCCCTTTAAGCTGGCCCTGTAAAGCTGGCCCTCTAAGGCTGGCCCTTTAAGCTGGCCCTTTAAGGCTGACCCTTTAAGCTGGCCCTCTAAGGCTGGCCCTTTAAGGCTGGCCCTTTAAGCTGGCCCCTTAAGGCTGGCCCTTTAAGGCTGGCCCTTTAAGGCAGGCCCTTTAAGCTGGCCCTTTAAGGCTGGCCCTTTAAGGCTGGCCCTTTAAGCTGGCCCTTTAAGGCTGGCCCTTTAAGCTGGCCCTTTAAGGCTGGCCCTTTAAGGCTGGCCCTTTAAGGCTGGCCCTTTAAGCTGGCCCCTTAAGGCTGGCCCTTTAAGCTGGCCCTCTAAGGCTGGCCCTTTAAGCTGGCCCTCTAAGGCTGGCCCTTTAAGGCTTGCCCTTTAAGGCTGGCCCTTTTAGCTGGCCCCTTAAGGCTGGCCCTTTAAGCTGGCCCTCTAAGGCTGGCCCTTTAAGGCTGGCCCTTTAAGGCTGGCCCTTTAAGGCTGGCCCTCTAAGGCTGGCCCTTTAAGGCTGGCCCTTTAAGCTGGCCCCTTAAGGCTGGCCCTTTAAGCTGGCCCTTTAAGGCTGGCCCTTTAAGCTGGCCCTTTAAGGCTGGCCCTTTAAGCTGGCCCTCTAAGGCTGGCCCTTTAAGGCTGGCCCTTTAAGGCTGGCCCTTTAAGCTGGCCCCTTAGGGCTGGCCCTCTAAGGCTGGCCCTTTAAGCTGGCCCTTTAAGGCTGGCCCTGTAAGCTGGCCCTTTAAGGCTGGCCCTTTAAGGCCGGCCCTTTAAGCTGGCCCTTTAAGGCTGGCCCTTTAAGCTGGCCCTTTAAGGCTGGCCCTTTAAGCTGGCCCTTTAAGGCTGGCCCTTTAAGGCTGGCCCTTTAAGGCTGGCCCTTTAAGCTGGCCCCTTAAGGCTGGCCCTTTAAGCTGGCCCTCTAAGGCTGGCCCTTTAAGCTGGCCCTCTAAGGTTGGCCCTTTAAGGCTTGCCCTTTAAGGCTGGCCCTTTAAGCTGGCCCCTTAAGGCTGGCCCTTTAAGGCTGGCCCTTTAAGGCTGGCCCTTTAAGGCTTGCCCTCTAAGGCTGGCCCTTTAAGGCTGGCCCTCTAAGGCTGGCCCTTTAAGCTGGCCCCTTAAGGCTGGCCATCTAAGGCTGGCCCTTTAAGACTGGCCCTTTAAGGCTGGCCCTTTAAGGCTGGCCCTTTAAGGCTGGCCCCTTAAGGCTGGCCATCTAAGGCTGGCCCTTTAAGCTGGCCCCTTAAAGCTGGCCCCTTAAGGCTGGCCCTTTAAGCTGGCCCTCTAAGGCTGGCCCTTTAAGCTGGCCCCTTAAGGCTGGCCCTTTAAGCTGGCCCTGTAAAGCTGGCCCTCTAAGGCTGGCCCTTTAAGCTGGCCCTTTAAGGCTGACCCTTTAAGCTGGCCCTCTAAGGCTGGCCCTTTAAGGCTGGCCCTTTAAGCTGGCCCCTTAAGGCTGGCCCTCTAAGGCTGGCCCTTTAAGCTGGCCCTTTAAGGCTGGCCCTTTAAGCTGGCCCTTTAAGGCTGGCCCTTTAAGGCAGGCCCTTTAAGCTGGCCCTTTAAGGCTGGCCCTTTAAGGCTGGCCCTTTAAGCTGGCCCTTTAAGGCTGGCCCTTTAAGCTGGCCCTTTAAGGCTGGCCCTTTAAGGCTGGCCCTTTAAGGCTGGCCCTTTAAGCTGGCCCCTTAAGGCTGGCCCTTTAAGCTGGCCCTCTAAGGCTGGCCCTTTAAGCTGGCCCTCTAAGGCTGGCCCTTTAAGGTTTGCCTTTTAAGGCTGGCCCTTTTAGCTGGCCCCTTAAGGCTGGCCCTTTAAGCTGGCCCTCTAAGGCTGGCCCTTTAAGGCTGGCCCTTTAAGGCTGGCCCTTTAAGGCTGGCCCTCTAAGGCTGGCCCTTTAAGGCTGGCCCTTTAAGCTGGCCCCTTAAGGCTGGCCCTTTAAGCTGGCCCTTTAAGGCTGGCCCTTTAAGCTGGCCCTTTAAGGCTGGCCCTTTAAGCTGGCCCTCTAAGGCTGGCCCTTTAAGGCTGGCCCTTTAAGGCTGGCCCTTTAAGCTGGCCCCTTAGGGCTGGCCCTCTAAGGCTGGCCCTTTAAGCTGGCCCTTTAAGGCTGGCCCTGTAAGCTGGCCCTTTAAGGCTGGCCCTTTAAGGCCGGCCCTTTAAGCTGGCCCTTTAAGGCTGGCCCTTTAAGCTGGCCCTTTAAGGCTGGCCCTTTAAGCTGGCCCTTTAAGGCTGGCCCTTTAAGGCTGGCCCTTTAAGGCTGGCCCTTTAAGCTGGCCCCTTAAGGCTGGCCCTTTAAGCTGGCCCTCTAAGGCTGGCCCTTTAAGCTGGCCCTCTAAGGTTGGCCCTTTAAGGCTTGCCCTTTAAGGCTGGCCCTTTAAGCTGGCCCCTTAAGGCTGGCCCTTTAAGGCTGGCCCTTTAAGGCTGGCCCTTTAAGGCTTGCCCTCTAAGGCTGGCCCTTTAAGGCTGGCCCTCTAAGGCTGGCCCTTTAAGCTGGCCCCTTAAGGCTGGCCATCTAAGGCTGGCCCTTTAAGACTGGCCCTTTAAGGCTGGCCCTTTAAGGCTGGCCCTTTAAGGCTGGCCCCTTAAGGCTGGCCATCTAAGGCTGGCCCTTTAAGCTGGCCCTTTAAGGCTGGCCCTTTAAGCTGGCCCTTTAAGGCTGGCCCTCTAAGGCTGGCCCTTTAAGACTGGCCCTTTAAGGCTGGCTCTTTAAGACTGGCCCTTTAAGCTGGCCCCTTAAGGCTGGCCCTTTAAGCTGGCCCTTTAAGGCTGGCCCTTTAAGCTGGCCCTCTAAGGCTGGCCCTTTAAGGCTGGCCCTTTAAGGCTTGCCCTTTAAGGCTGGCCCTTTAAGCTGGCCCTTTAAGCTGGCCCTTTAAGGCTGGCCCTTTAAGCTGGCCCTTTAAGGCTGGCCCTTTAAGCTGGCCCTCTAAGGCTGGCCCTTTAAGGCTGGCCCTTTAAGATGGCCCCTTAAGGCTGGCCCTCTAAGGCTGGCCCTTTAATGTTGGCCCTTTAAGGCTGGCCCTTTAAGCTGGCCCTCTAAGGCTGGCCCTTTAAGACTGGCCCTTTAAGCTGGCCCCTTAAGGCTGGCCCTTTAAGGCTGGCCCTTTAAGCTGGCCCTTTAAGGCTGTCCCTTTAAGGCTGGCCCTTTAAGCTGGCCCTCTAAGGCTGACCCTTTAAGGCTGGCCCTTTAAAGCTTGCCCTTTAAGGCTGGCCCTTTAAGCTGGCCCCTTAAGGCTGGCCCTTTAAGCTGGCCCCTTAAAGCTGGCCCTTTAAGCTGGCCCTCTAAGGCTGGCCCTTTAAGCTGGCCCTTTAAGCCTGGCCCTTTAAGATGGCCCTTTAAGTCTGGCCCTCTAAGGCTGGCCCTTTAAGGCTGGCCCTTTAAGCTGGCCCTTTAAGGCTGGCCCTTTAAGGCTGGCCCTTTAAGCTGGCCCTTTAAGGCTGGCCCTTTAAGCTGGCCCTTTAAGGCTGGCCCTTTAAGGCTGGCCCTCTAAGGCTGGCCCTTTAAGACTGGCCCTTTAAAGCTGGCCCCTTAAGGCTGGCCCTTTAAGCTGGCCCTCTAAGACTGGCCCTTTAAGCTGGCCCTCTAAGGCTGGCCCTTTAAGGCTGGCCCTTTAAGGCTTGCCCTTTAAGGCTGGCCCTTTAAGCTGGCCCTTTAAGGCTGGCCCTTTAAGATGGCCCTTTAAGGCTGGCCCTTTAAGGCTGGCCCTTTAAGCTGGCCCTTTAAAGCTGGCCCTCTAAGGCTGGCCCTTTAAGACTGGCCCTTTAAGGCTGGCCCTTTAAGGCTGGCCCTTTAAGCTGGCCCCTTAAGGCTGGCCCTTTAAGCTGGCCCTCTAAGGCTGGCCCTTTAAGGCTGGCCCTTTAAGGCTTGCCCTTTAAGGCTGGCCCTTTAAGGCTGGCCCTTTAAGGCTGGCCCTTTAAGGCCGGCCCTTTAAGCTGGCCCTTTAAGGCTGGCCCTTTAAGCTGGCCCTTCAAGGCTGGCCCTCTAAGGCTGGCCCTTTAAGACTGGCCCTTTAAGCTGGCCCTTTAAGGCTGGCCCTTTAAGGCTGGCCCTTTAAGCTGGCCCTTTAAGGCTGGCCCTCTAAGGCTGGCCCTTTAAGGCTGGCCCTTTAAGGCTGGCCCTTTAAGCTGGCCCCATAAGGCTGGCCCTTTAAGCTGGCCCTCTAAGGCTGGCCCTTTAAGCTGGCCCTTTAAGGCTGGCCCTTTAAGCTGACCCTGTAAAGCTGGCCCTCTAAGGCTGGCCCTTTAAGACTGGCCCTTTAAGGCTGGCCCTTTAAGCTGGCCCCTTAAGGCTGGCCCTTTAAGCTGGCCCTCTAAGGCTGGCCCTTTAAGCTGGCCATCTAAGGCTGGCCCTTTAAGGCTGGCCCTTTAAGGCTTGCCCTTTAAGGCTGGCCCTTTAAGCTGGCCCTTTAAGGCTGGCCCTTTAAGCTGGCCCTTTAAGGCTGGCCCTCTAAGGCTGGCCTTTTAAGCTGGCCCTTTAAGCTGGCCATCTAAGGCTGGCCCTTTAAGACTGGCCCTTTAAAGCTGGCCCCTTAAGGCTGGCCCTTTAAGCTGGCCCTCTAAGACTGGCCCTTTAAGCTGGCCCTCTAAGGCTGGCCCTTTAAGGCTGGCCCTTTAAGGCTTGCCCTTTAAGGCTGGCCCTTTAAGCTGGCCCTTTAAGGCTGGCCCTTTAAGATGGCCCTTTAAGGCTGGCCCTTTAAGGCTGGCCCTTTAAGGCTGGCCCTTTAAGGCTGGCCCTTTAAGCTGGCCCCTTAAGGCTGGCCCTTTAAGCTGGCCCTCTAAGGCTGGCCCTTTAAGCTGGCCCTCTAAGGCTGGACCTTTAAGACTGGCCCTTTAAGGCTTGCCCTTTAAGGCTGGCCCTTTAAGGCTGGCCCTTTAAGCTGGCCCTTTAAGGCTGGCCCTTTAAGGCTGGCCCTTTAAGCTGGCCCTCTAAGGCTGGCCTTTTAAGGCTGGCCCTTTAAGGCTGGCCCTTTAAGGCCGGCCCTTTAAGCTGGCCCTTTAAGGCTGGCCCTTTAAGCTGGCCCTTCAAGGCTGGCCCTCTAAGGCTGGCCCTTTAAGACTGGCCCTTTAAAGTTGGCCCCTTAAGGCTGGCCCTTTAAGCTGGCCCTTTAAGGCTGGCCCTTTAAAGCTGGCCCTTTAAGGCTTGCCCTTTAAGGCTGGCCCTTTAATCTGGCCCTTTAAGCTGGCCCTTTAAGGCTGGCCCTTTAAGGCTGGCCCTTTAAGCTGGCCCTTTAAGGCTGGCCCTTTAAGCTGGCCCTTTAAGGCTGGCCCTCTAAGGCTGGCCCTTTAAGGCTGGCCCTTTAAGGCTGGCCCTTTAAGCTGGCCCCATAAGGCTGGCCCTTTAAGCTGGCCCTCTAAGGCTGGCCCTTTAAGCTGGCCCTTTAAGGCTGGCCCTTTAAGCTGGCCCTTTAAGGCTGGCCCTTTAAGCTGACCCTGTAAAGCTGGCCCTCTAAGGCTGGCCCTTTAAGACTGGCCCTTTAAGGCTGGCCCTTTAAGCTGGCCCCTTAAGGCTGGCCCTTTAAGCTGGCCCTCTAAGGCTGGCCCTTTAAGCTGGCCATCTAAGGCTGGCCCTTTAAGGCTGGCCCTTTAAGGCTTGCCCTTTAAGGCTGGCCCTTTAAGCTGGCCCTTTAAGGCTGGCCCTCTAAGGCTGGCCTTTTAAGCTGGCCCTTTAAGCTGGCCATCTAAGGCTGGCCCTTTAAGCTGGCCCTTTAAGCCTGGCCCTTTAAGATGGCCCTTTAAGTCTGGCCCTCTAAGGCTGGCCCTTTAAGGCTGGCCCTTTAAGCTGGCCCTTTAAGGCTGGCCCTTTAAGGCTGGCCCTTTAAGCTGGCCCTTTAAGGCTGGCCCTTTAAGCTGGCCCTGTAAAGCTGGCCCTCTAAGGCTGGCCCTTTAAGACTGGCCCTTTAAGGCTGGCCCTTTAAGCTGGCCCCTTAAGGCTGGCCCTTTAAGCTGGCCCTCTAAGGCTGGCCCTTTAAGCTGGCCATCTAAGGATGGCCCTTTAAGGCTGGCCCTTTATGGCTGGCCCTTTAAGGCTGGCCCTTTAAGCTGGCCCTTTAAGGCTGGCCCTCTAAGGCTGGCCCTTTAAGCTGGCCCTTTAAGGCTGGCCCTTTAAGCTGGCCCTCTAAGGCTGGCCCTTTAAGGCTGGCCCTTTAAGGCTGGCCCTTTAAGCTGGCCCCTTAAGGCTGGCCCTTTAAGCTGGCCCTCTAAGGCTGGCCCTTTAAGCTGGCCCTCTAAGGCTGGCCCTGAAAGGCTGGCCCTTTAAGGCTTGCCCTTTAAGGCTGGCCCTTTAAGCTGGCCCCTTAAGGCTGGCCCTTTAAGCTGGCCCTCTAAGGCTGGCCCTTTAAGCTGGCCCTTTAAGGCTGGCCCTTTAAGCTGGCCCTCTAAGGCTGGCCCTTTAAGACTGGCCCTTTAAGGCTGGCCCTCTAAGGCTGGCCCTTTAAGCTGGCCCCTTAAGGCGTGCCCTTTAAGCTGGCCATCTAAGGCTGGCCCTTTAAGGCTGGCCCTTTAAGCTGGCCCTTTAAGCTGGCCCTTTAAGGCTGGCCCTTTAAGGCTGGCCCTTTAAGCTGGCCCTTTAAGGCTGGCCCTTTAAGCTGGCCCTTTAAGGCTGGCCCTCTAAGGCTGGCCCTTTAAGGCTGGCCCTTTAAGGCTGGCCCTTTAAGCTGGCCCCTTAAGGCTGGCCCTTTAAGCTGGCCCTCTAAGGCTGGCCCTTTAAGCTGGCCCTTTAAGGCTGGCCCTTTAAGCTGGCCCTTTAAGGCTGGCCCTTTAAGCTGACCCTGTAAAGCTGGCCCTCTAAGGCTGGCCCTTTAAGACTGGCCCTTTAAGGCTGGCCCTTTAAGCTGGCCCCTTAAGGCTGGCCCTTTAAGCTGGCCCTCTAAGGCTGGCCCTTTAAGCTGGCCATCTAAGGCTGGCCCTTTAAGGTTGGCCCTTTAAGGCTTGCCCTTTAAGGCTTGCCCTTTAAGCTGGCCCTTTCAGGCTGGCCCTTTAAGCTGGCCCTTTAAGGCTGGCCCTCTAAGGCTGGCCTTTTAAGCTGGCCCTTTAAGCTGGCCATCTAAGGCTGGCCCTTTAAGCTGGCCCTTTAAGCCTGGCCCTTTAAGATGGCCCTTTAAGGCTGGCCCTTTAAGGCTGGCCCTTTAAGCTGGCCCTTTAAGGCTGGCCCTCTAAGGCTGGCCCTTTAAGCTGGCCCTTTAAGGCTGGCCCTTTAAGCTGGCCCTTTAAGGCTCGCCCTTTAAGGCCGGCCCTTTAAGCTGGCCCTTTAAGGCTGGCCCTTTAAGCTGGCCCTTTAAGGCTGGCCCTCTAAGGCTGGCCCTTTAAGACTGGCCCTTTAAAGCTGGCCCCTTAAGGCTGGCCCTTTAAGCTGGCCCCTTAAGGCTGGCCCTCTAAGGCTGGCCCTTTAAGCTGGCCCTTTAAGGCTGGCCCTTTAAGCTGGCCCTCTAAGGCTGGCCCTTTAAGGCTGGCCCTTTAAGGCTGGCCCTTTAAGCTGGCCCCTTAAGGCTGGCCCTCTAAGGCTGGCTCTTTAAGCTGGCCCTTTAAGGCTGGCCCTTTAAGCTGGCCCTTTAAGGCTGGCCCTTCAAGGCCGGCCCTTTAAGCTGGCCCTCTAAGGCTGGCCCTTTAAGGCTGGCCCTTCAAGGCTTGCCCTTTAAGGCTGGCCCTTTAAGCTGGCCCCTTAAGGCTGGCCCTTTAAGCTGGCCCTCTAAGGCTGGCCCTTTAAGCTGGCCCTTTAAGGCTGGCCCTTTAAGCTGGCCCTGTAAAGCTGGCCCTCTAAGGCTGGCCCTTTAAGACTGGCCCTTTAAGGCTGGCCCTTTAAGCTGGCCCCTTAAGGCTGGCCCTTTAAGCTGGCCCTCTAAGGCTGGCCCTTTAAGCTGGCCATCTTAGGATGGCCCTTTAAGGCTGGCCCTTTAAGGCTGGCCCTTTAAGGCTGGCCCTTTAAGCTGGCCCTTTAAGGCTGGCCCTCTAAGGCTGGCCCTTTAAGCTGGCCCTTTAAGGCTGGCCCTTTAAGCTGGCCCTCTAAGGCTGGCCCTTTAAGGCTGGCCCTTTAAGCTGGCCCCTTAAGGCTGGCCCTCTAAGGCTGGCCCTTTAAGCTGGCCCTTTAAGGCTGGCCCTTTAAGCTGGCCCTTTAAGGCTGGCCATTCAAGCTGGCTATTTAAGGCTGGCCCTTTAAGGCTGGCCCTTTAAGCTGGCCCTTTAAGGATGGCCCTTTTAGCTGGCCCTTTAAGGCTGGCCCTTTAAGGCTGGCCCTTTAAGGCTGGCCCTTTAAGCTGGCCCCTTAAGGCTGGCCCTTTAAGCTCGCCCTCTAAGGCTGGCCCTTTAAGCTGGCCCTCTAAGGCTGGCCCTGAAAGGCTGGCCCTTTAAGGCTTGCCCTTTAAGGCTGGCCCTTTAGGCTGGCCCTTTAAGCTGGCCCCTTAAGGCTGGCCCTCTAAGGCTGGCCCTTTAAGCTGGCCCTTTAAGGCTGGCCCTTTAAGCTGGCCCTTTAAGGCTGGCCCTTTAAGGCCGGCCCTTTAAGCTGGCCCTTTAAGGCTGGCCCTTTAAGCTGGCCCTTTAAGGCTGGCCCTCTAAGGCTGGCCCTTTAAGACTGGCCCTTTAAAGCTGGCCCCTTAAGGCTGGCCCTTTAAGCTGGCCCTCTAAGGCTGGCCCTTTAAGGCTGGCCCTTTAAGCTGGCCCTTTAAGGCTGGCCCTTTAAGCTGGCCCTTTAAAGCTGGCCCTCTAAGGCTGGCCCTTTAAGACTGGCCCTTTAAGGTTGGCTCTTTAAGGCTGGCCCTTTAAGCTGGCCCCTTAAGGCTGGCCCTTTAAGCTGGCCCTCTAAGGCTGGCCCTTTAAGCTGGCCCTCTAAGGCTGGCCCTTTAAGGCTGGCCCTTTAAGCTGGCCCCTTAAGGCTGGCCCTCTAAGCCTGGCCCTTTAAGCTGGCCCTTTAAGGCTGGCCCTTTAAGCTGGCCCTTTAAGGCTGGCCTTTTAAGGCCGGCCCTTTAAGCTGGCCCTTTAAGGCTGGGCCTTTAAGCTGGCCCTTTAAGGCTGGCCCTCTAAGGCTGGCCCTTTAAGACTGGCCCTTTAAAGCTTGCCCCTTAAGGCTGGCCCTTTAAGCTGGCCCTCTAAGGCTGGCCCTTTAAGCTGGCCCTCTAAGGCTGGCCCTTTAAGGCTGGCCCTTTAAGGCTTGCCCTTTAAGGCTGGCCCTTTAAGCTGGCCCTTTAAGGCTGTCCCTTTAAGCTGGCCCTTTAAGGCTGTCCCTTTAAGGCTGGCCCTTTAAGCTGGCCCTCTAAGGCTGGCCCTTTAAGGCTGGCCCTTTAAGGCTTGCCCTTTAAGGCTGGCCCTTTAAGCTGGCCCCTTAAGGCTGGCCCTTTAAGCTGGCCCCTTAAAGCTGGCCCTTTAAGCTGGCCCTCTAAGGCTGGCCCTTTAAGCTGGCCCTTTAAGCCTGGCCCTTTAAGATGGCCCTTTAAGTCTGGCCCTCTAAGGCTGGCCCTTTAAGGATGGCCCTTTAAGCTGGCCCTTTAAGGCTGGCCCTTTAAGGCTGGCCCTTTAAGCTGGCCCTTTAAGGCTGGCCCTTTAAGCTGGCCCTTTAAGGCTGGCCCTTTAAGGCTGGCCCTCTAAGGCTGGCCCTTTAAGACTGGCCCTTTAAAGCTGGCCCCTTAAGGCTGGCCCTTTAAGCTGGCCCTCTAAGACTGGCCCTTTAAGCTGGCCCTCTAAGGCTGGCCCTTTAAGGC
Organism: Doryrhamphus excisus; assembly: GCF_037039965.1. Taxonomy (NCBI): domain Eukaryota; kingdom Metazoa; phylum Chordata; class Actinopteri; order Syngnathiformes; family Syngnathidae; genus Doryrhamphus; species Doryrhamphus excisus. The sequence goes on from NC_136375.1 coordinate 331,394, forward strand.
TGGCCCTTTAAGCTGGCCCTCTAAGGCTGGCCCTTTAAGCAGGCCCTCTAAGGCTGGCCCTTTAAGGCTGGCCCTTTAAGGCTTGCCCTTTAAGGCTGGCCCTTTAAGCTGGCCCTTTAAGGCTGGCCCTTTAAGGCTGGCCCTTTAAGCTGGCCCTCTAAGGCTGGCCTTTTAAGGCTGGCCCTTTAAGGCTGGCCCTTTAAGCTGGCCCCTTAAGGCTGGCCCTCTAAGGCTGGCCCTTTGTGCTGGCCCTTTAAGGCTGGCCCTTTAAGCTGGCCCTTTAAGGCTGGCCCTTTAAGGCCGGCCCTTTAAGCTGGCCCTTTAAGGCTGGCCCTTTAAGCTGGCCCTTCAAGGCTGGCCCTCTAAGGCTGGCCCTTTAAGACTGGCCCTTTAAAGCTGGCCCCTTAAGGCTGGCCCTTTAAGCTGGCCCCTTAAGGCTGGCTCTCTAAGGCTGGCCCTTTAAGGCTGGCCCTTTAAGCTGGCCCTCTAAGGCTGGCCCTTTAAGGCTGGCCCTTTAAGGCTGGCCCTTTAAGGCTGGCCCTTTAAGCTGGCCCCTTAAGGCTGGCCCTCTAAGGCTGGCTCTCTAAGGCTGGCTCTTTAAGCTGGCCCTTTAAGCTGGCCCTTTAAGGCTGGCCCTTTAAGGCCGGCCTTTTAAGCTGGCCCTTTAAGCTGGCCCTTTAAGGCTGGCCCTTTAAGGCTGGCCCTTTAAGCTGGCCCTTTAAGGCTGGCCCTTTAAGCTGGCCCCTTAAGGCTGGCCCTTTAAGCTGGCCCTCTAAGGCTGGCCCTTTAAGCTGGCCCTTTAAGGCTGGCCCTTTAAGCTGGCCCTTTAAGGCTGGCCCTTTAAGCTGGCCCTTTAAAGCTGGCCCTCTAAGGCTGGCCCTTTAAGACTGGCCCTTTAAGGCTGGCCCTTTAAGGCTGGCCCTCTAAGGCTGGCCCTTTAAGACTGGCCCTTTAAAGCTTGCCCCTTAAGGCTGGCCCTTTAAGCTGGCCCTCTAAGGCTGGCCCTTTAAGCTGGCCCTTTAAGGCTGGCCATCTAAGGCTGGCCCTTTAAGCTGGCCCTTTAAGCTGGCCCTTTAAGCTGGCCCTTTAAGATGGCCCTTTAAGTCTGGCCCTCTAAGGCTGGCCCTTTAAGGCTGGCCCTTTAAGCTGGCCCTTTAAGGCTGGCCCTTTTAGGCTGGCCCTTTAAGCTGGCCATCTAAGGCTGGCCCTTTAAGGCTGGCCCTTTAAGGCTGGCCCTTTAAGGCTGGCCCTTTAAGCTGGCCCCTTAAGGCTGGCCCTTTAAGCTGGCCCTTTAAGGCTGGCCCTTTAAGCTGGCCCTTTAAGGCTGGCCCTTTAAGCTGGCCCTTTAAGGCTGGCCCTTTAAGGCTGGCCCTTTAAGCTGGCCCTTTAAGGCTGGCCCTCTAAGGCTGGCCCTTTAAGGCTGGCCCTTTAAGGCTGGCCCTTTAAGCTGATCCCTTAAGGCTGGCCCTTTAAGCTGGACCTCTAGGGCTGGCCCTTTAAGCTGGCCCTCTAAGGCTGGCCCTTTAAGCTGGCACTTTAAGGCTGGCCCTTTAAGGCTTGCCATCTAAGGCTGGCCCTTTAAGCTGGCCTTTTAAGGCTGGCCCTTTAAGCTGGCCCTTTAAGGCTGGCCCTTTAAGGCTGGCCCTCTAAGGCTGGCCCTTTAAGGCTGGCCCTTTAAGGCTGGCCCTTTAAGCTGGCCCCTTAAGGCTGGCCCTTTAAGCTGGCCCTCTAGGGCTGGCCCTTTAAGCTGGCCCTCTAAGGCTGGCCCTTTAAGCTGGCCCTTTAAGGCTGGCCCTTTAAGCTGGCCCTGTAAAGCTGGCCCTTTAAGCTGGCCCCTTAAGGCTGGCCCTTTAAGGCTGGCCCTTTAAGCTGGCCATCTAAGGCTGGACCTTTAAGGCTGGCCCTTTAAGGCTGGCCCTTTAAGGCTGGCCCTTTAAGCTGGCCCCTTAAGGCTGGCCCTTTAAGCTGGCCCTTTAAGGCTGGCCCTTTAAGCTGGCCCTTTAAGGCTGGCCCTTTAAGGCTGGCCCTTTAAGATGGCCCTTTAAGGCTGGCCCTTTAAGCTGGCCCTTTAAGGCTGGCCCTCTAAGGCTGGCCCTTTAAGGCTGGCCCTTTAAGGTGGCCCCTTAAGGCTGGCCCTTTAAGCTGGCCCTCTAGGGCTGGCCCTTTAAGCTGGCCCTCTAAGGCTGGCCCTTTAAGCTGGCCCTTTAAGGCTGGCCCTTTAAGCTGGCCCTGTAAAGCTGGCCCTTTAAGCTGGCCCCTTAAGGCTGGCCCTTTAAGGCTGGCCCTTTAAGCTGGCCATCTAAGGCTGGCCCTTTAAGGCTGGCCCTTTAAGGCTGGCCCTTTAAGGCTGGCCCTTTAAGCTGGCTCCTTAAGGCTGGCCCTCTAAGGCTGGCCCTTTAAGCTGGCCCTTTAAGGCTGGCCCTTTAAGCTGGCCCTCTAAGGCTGGCCCTTTAAGGCTGGCCCTTTAAGGCTGGCCCTTTAAGCTGGCCCCTTAAGGCTGGCCCTCTAAGGCTGGCCCTTTAAGCTGGCCCTTTAAGGCTTGCCCTTTAAGCTGGCCCTTTAAGGCTGGCCCTTTAAGGCTGGCCCTTTAAGGCTGGCCCTTTAAGCTGGACCCTTAAGGCTGGCCATCTAAGGCTGGCCCTTTAAGCTGGCCCTTTAAGGCTGGCCCTTTAAGCTGGCCCTCTAAGGCTGGCCCTTTAAGCTGGCCCTCTAAGGCTGGCCCTTTAAGGCTGGCCCTTTAAGGCTTGCCATCTAAGGCTGGCCCTTTAAGCTGGCCTTTTAAGGCTGGCCCTTTAAGCTGGCCCTTTAAGCTGGCCCTTTAAGGCTGGCCCTTTAAGGCCGGCCCTTTAAGCTGGCCCCTTTAGGCTGGCCCTTTAAGCTGGCCCTCTAAGGCTGGCCCTTTAAGCTGGCCCTCTAAGGCTGGCCCTTTAAGGCTGGCCCTTTAAGCTGGCCCCTTAAGGCTGGCCCTTTAAGCTGGCCCCTTAAGGCTGGCCCTTTAAGCTGGTCCTCTAAGGCTGGCCCTTTAAGCTGGCCCTTTAAGGCTGGCCCTTTAAGGCTGGCCCTTTAAGCTGGCCCCTTAAGGCTGGCCCTTTAAGCTGGCCCTTTAAGCCTGGCCCTTTAAGATGGCCCTTTAAGTCTGGCCCTCTAAGTCTGGCCCTTTAAGGCTGGCCCTTTAAGCTGGCCCTTTAAGGCTGGCCCTTTAAGGCTGGCCCTTTAAGCTGGCCCTTTAAAGCTGGCCCTCTGAGGCTGGCCCTCTGAGGCTGGCCCTTTAAGGCTGGCCCTTTAAGGCTGGCCCTTTAAGCTGGCCCCTTAAGGCTGGCCCTTTAAGCTGGCCCTCTAAGGCTGGCCCTTTAAGCTGTGCCTTTAAGGCTGGCCCTTTAAGCTGGCCCCTCTAAGGCTGGCCCTTTAAGCTGGCCCTTTAAGGCTGGCCCTTTAAGCTGGCCCTGTAAAGCTGGCCCTTTAAGCTGGCCCCTAAAGGCTGGCCCTTTAAGGCTGGCCCTTTAAGCTGGCCATCTAAGGCTGGCCCTTTAAGGCTGGCCCTTTAAGGCTGGCCCTTTAAGGCTGGCCCTCTGAGGCTGGCCCTCTGAGGCTGGCCCTTTAAGGCTGGCCCTTTAAGGCTGGCCCTTTAAGCTGGCCCCTTAAGGCTGGCCCTTTAAGCTGGCCCTCTAAGGCTGGCCCTTTAAGCTGTGCCTTTAAGGCTGGCCCTTTAAGCTGGCCCCTCTAAGGCTGGCCCTTTAAGCTGGCCCTTTAAGGCTGGCCCTTTAAGCTGGCCCTGTAAAGCTGGCCCTTTAAGCTGGCCCCTAAAGGCTGGCCCTTTAAGGCTGGCCCTTTAAGCTGGCCATCTAAGGCTGGCCCTTTAAGGCTGGCCCTTTAAGGCTGGCCCTTTAAGGCTGGCCCTTTAAGCTGGCCCCTTAAGGCTGGCCCTTTAAGCTGGCCCTTTAAGGCTGGCCCTTTAAGCTGGCCCTTTAAGGCTGGCCCTTTAAGCTGGCCCTTTAAGGCTGGCCCTTTAAGGCTGGCCCTTTAAGCTGGCCCTTTAAGGCTGGCCCTCTAAGGCTGGCCCTTTAAGGCTGGCCCTTTAAGGCTGGCCCTTTAAGCTGGCCCCTTAAGGCTGGCCCTTTAAGCTGGACCTCTAGGGCTGGCCCTTTAAGCTGGCCCTCTAAGGCTGGCCCTTTAAGCTGGCACTTTAAGGCTGGCCCTTTAAGGCTTGCCATCTAAGGCTGGCCCTTTAAGCTGGCCTTTTAAGGCTGGCCCTTTAAGCTGGCCCTTTAAGGCTGGCCCTTTAAGGCTGGCCCTCTAAGGCTGGCCCTTTAAGGCTGGCCCTTTAAGGCTGGCCCTTTAAGCTGGCCCCTTAAGGCTGGCCCTTTAAGCTGGCCCTCTAGGGCTGGCCCTTTAAGCTGGCCCTCTAAGGCTGGCCCTTTAAGCTGGCCCTTTAAGGCTGGCCCTTTAACCTGGCCCTGTAAAGCTGGCCCTTTAAGCTGGCCCCTTAAGGCTGGCCCTTTAAGGCTGGCCCTTTAAGCTGGCCATCTAAGGCTGGACCTTTAAGGCTGGCCCTTTAAGGCTGGCCCTTTAAGGCTGGCCCTTTAAGTTGGCCCCTTAAGGCTGGCCCTTTAAGCTGGCCCTTTAAGGCTGGCCCTTTAAGCTGGCCCTTTAAGGCTGGCCCTTTAAGGCTGGCCCTTTAAGATGGCCCTTTAAGGCTGGCCCTTTAAGCTGGCCCTTTAAGGCTGGCCCTCTAAGGCTGGCCCTTTAAGGCTGGCCCTTTAAGCTGGCCCCTTAAGGCTGGCCCTTTAAGCTGGCCCTCTAGGGCTGGCCCTTTAAGCTGGCCCTCTAAGGCTGGCCCTTTAAGCTGGCCCTTTAAGGCTGGCCCTTTAAGCTGGCCCTGTAAAGCTGGCCCTTTAAGCTGGCCCCTTAAGGCTGGCCCTTTAAGGCTGGCCCTTTAAGCTGGCCATCTAAGGCTGGCCCTTTAAGGCTGGCCCTTTAAGGCTGGCCCTTTAAGGCATGCCCTTTAAGCTGGCTCCTTAAGGCTGGCCCTCTAAGGCTGGCCCTTTAAGCTGGCCCTTTAAGGCTGGCCCTTTAAGCTGGCCCTCTAAGGCTGGCCCTTTAAGGCTGGCCCTTTAAGGCTGGCCCTTTAAGCTGGCCCCTTAAGGCTGGCCCTCTAAGGCTGGCCCTTTAAGCTGGCCCTTTAAGGCTTGCCCTTTAAGCTGGCCCTTTAAGGCTGGCCCTTTAAGGCTGGCCCTTTAAGCTGGACCCTTAAGGCTGGCCATCTAAGGCTGGCCCTTTAAGCTGGCCCTTTAAGGCTGGCCCTTTAAGCTGGCCCTCTAAGGCTGGCCCTTTAAGCTGGCCCTCTAAGGCTGGCCCTTTAAGGCTGGCCCTTTAAGGCTTGCCATCTAAGGCTGGCCCTTTAAGCTGGCCTTTTAAGGCTGGCCCTTTAAGCTGGCCCTTTAAGCTGGCCCTTTAAGGCTGGCCCTTTAAGGCCGGCCCTTTAAGCTGGCCCCTTTAGGCTGGCCCTTTAAGCTGGCCCTCTAAGGCTGGCCCTTTAAGCTGGCCCTCTAAGGCTGGCCCTTTAAGGCTGGCCCTTTAAGCTGGCCCCTTAAGGCTGGCCCTTTAAGCTGGCCCCTTAAGGCTGGCCCTTTAAGCTGGTCCTCTAAGGCTGGCCCTTTAAGCTGGCCCTTTAAGGCTGGCCCTTTAAGGCTGGCCCTTTAAGCTGGCCCCTTAAGGCTGGCCCTTTAAGCTGGTCCTCTAAGGCTGGCCCTTTAAGCTGGCCCTTTAAGCCTGGCCCTTTAAGATGGCCCTTTAAGTCTGGCCCTCTAAGTCTGGCCCTTTAAGGCTGGCCCTTTAAGCTGGCCCTTTAAGGCTGGCCCTTTAAGGCTGGCCCTTTAAGCTGGCCCTTTAAAGCTGGCCCTCTGAGGCTGGCCCTCTGAGGCTGGCCCTTTAAGGCTGGCCCTTTAAGGCTGGCCCTTTAAGCTGGCCCCTTAAGGCTGGCCCTTTAAGCTGGCCCTCTAAGGCTGGCCCTTTAAGCTGTGCCTTTAAGGCTGGCCCTTTAAGCTGGCCCTGTAAAGCTGGCCCTTTAAGACTGGCCCTTTAAGGCTGGGCCTTTAAGGCTGGCCCTTTAAGCTGGCCACTTAAGGCTGGCCCTTTAAGCTGGCCCTCTAAGGCTGGCCCTTTAAGATGGCCCCTTAAGGCTGGCCCTTTAAGATGGCCCTTTAAGGCTGGCCCTTTAAGCTGGCCCCTTAAGGCTGGCCCTCTAAGGCTGGCCCTTTAAACTGGCCCTTTAAGGCTGGCCCTTTAAGCTGGCCCTCTAAGGCTGGCCCTTTAAGGCTGGCCCTTTAAGGCTGGCCCTTTAAGCTGGCCCCTTAAGGCTGGCCCTCTAAGGCTGGCCCTTTAAGCTGGCCCTTTAAGGCTGGCCCTTTAAGCTGGCCCTTTAAGGCTGGCCCTTTAAGGCTGGCCATTCAAGCTGGCCCTTTAAGGCTGGCCCTTTAAGGCTGGCCCTTTAAGCTGGCCCCTTAAGGCTGGCCCTTTAAGCTGGCCCTCTAAGGCTGGCCCTTTAAGGCTGGCCCTTTAAGGCTGGCCCTTTAAGGCTGGCCCTCTAAGGCTGGCCTTTTAAGCTGGCCTTTAAAGCTGGCCCTTTAAGCTGGCCCTTTAAGGCTGGCCATCTAAGGTTGGCCCTTTAAGCTGGCCCTTTAAGGCTGGCCATCTAAGTCTGGCCCTTTAAACTGGCCCTTTAAGGCTGGGCCTCTAAGGCTGGACCTCAAAGGCTGGCCCTTTAAGCTGGCCCTTTAAGGCTGGCCCTCTAAGGCTGGCCCTTTAAGGCTGGCCCTTTAAGGCTGGCCCTTTAAGGCTGGCCCTTTAAGGCTGGCCCTTTAAGGCTGGCCCTTTAAGGCTGGCCCTTTAAGCTGGCCCCTTAAGGCTGGCCATCTAAGGCTGGCCCTTTAAGCTGGCCCTTTAAGGCTGGCCCTTTAAGCTGGCCCTTTAAGGCTGGCCCTTTAAGCTGGCCCCTTAAGGCTGGCCCTTTAAGCTGGCCCTTTAAGGCTGGCCCTTTAAGGCTGGCCCTTTAAGGCTGGCCCTTTAAGGCTGGCCCTTTAAGGCTGGCCCTTTAAGCTGGCCCCTTAAGGCTGGCCATCTAAGGCTGGCCCTTTAAGCTGGCCCTTTAAGGCTGGCCCTTTAAGCTGGCCCTTTAAGGCTGGCCCTTTAAGCTGGCCCTTTAAGGCTGGTCCTCTAAGGCTGGCCCTTTAAGACTGGCCCTTTAAGGCTGGCCCTTTAAGCTGGCCCTTTAAGGCTGGCCCTTTAAGCTGACCCTGTAAAGCTGGCCCTCTAAGGCTGGCCCTTTAAGACTGGCCCTTTAAGGCTGGCCCTTTAAGCTGGCCCCTTAAGGCTGGCCCTTTAAGCTGGCCCTCTAAGGCTGGCCCTTTAAGCTGGCCATCTAAGGCTGGCCCTTTAAGGCTGGCCCTTTAAGGCTGGCCCTTTAAGGCTGGCCCTTTAAGCTGGCCCTTTAAGGCTGGCCCTTTAAGCTGGCCCTTTAAGGCTGACCCTCTAAGGCTGGCCTTTTAAGCTGGCCCTTTAAGCTGGCCATCTAAGGCTGGCCCTTTAAGCTGGCCCTTTAAGCCTGGCCCTTTAAGATGGCCCTTTAAGGCTGGCCCTTTAAGGCTGGCCCTTTAAGCTGGCCCTTTAAGGCTGGCCCTCTAAGGCTGGCCCTTTAAGCTGGCCCTTTAAGGCTGGCCCTTTAAGCTGGCCCTTTAAGGCTCGCCCTTTAAGGCCGGCCCTTTAAGCTGGCCCTTTAAGGCTGGCCCTTTAAGCTGGCCCTTTAAGGCTGGCCCTCTAAGGCTGGCCCTTTAAGACTGGCCCTTTAAAGCTGGCCCCTTAAGGCTGGCCCTTTAAGCTGGCCCCTTAAGGCTGGCCCTCTAAGGCTGGCCCTTTAAGGCTGGCCCTTTAAGCTGGCCCTCTAAGGCTGGCCCTTTAAGGCTGGCCCTTTAAGGCTGGCCCTTTAAGCTGGCCCCTTAAGGCTGGCCCTCTAAGGCTGGCTCTTTAAGCTGGCCCTTTAAGGCTGGCCCTTTAAGCTGGCCCTTTAAGGCTGGCCCTTCAAGGCCGGCCCTTTAAGCTGGCCCTCTAAGGCTGGCCCTTTAAGGCTGGCCCTTTAAGGCTTGCCCTTTAAGGCTGGCCCTTTAAGCTGGCCCCTTAAGGCTGGCCCTTTAAGCTGGCCCTCTAAGGCTGGCCCTTTAAGCTGGCCCTTTAAGGCTGGCCCTTTAAGCTGGCCCTGTAAAGCTGGCCCTCTAAGGCTGGCCCTTTAAGACTGGCCCTTTAAGGCTGGCCCTTTAAGCTGGCCCCTTAAGGCTGGCCCTTTAAGCTGGCCCTCTAAGGCTGGCCCTTTAAGCTGGCCATCTTAGGATGGCCCTTTAAGGCTGGCCCTTTAAGGCTGGCCCTTTAAGGCTGGCCCTTTAAGCTGGCCCTTTAAGGCTGGCCCTCTAAGGCTGGCCCTTTAAGCTGGCCCTTTAAGGTTGGCCCTTTAAGCTGGCCCTCTAAGGCTGGCCCTTTAAGCTGGCCCCTTAAGGCTGGCCCTCTAAGGCTGGCCCTTTAAGCTGGCCCTTTAAGGCTGGCCCTTTAAGCTGGCCCTTTAAGGCTGGCCATTCAAGCTGGCTATTTAAGGCTGGCCCTTTAAGGCTGGCCCTTTAAGCTGGCCCTTTAAGGCTGGCCCTTTAAGCTGGCCCTTTAAGGCTGGCCCTTTAAGGCTGGCCCTTTAAGGCTGGCCCTTTAAGCTGGCCCCTTAAGGCTGGCCCTTTAAGCTCGCCCTCTAAGGCTGGCCCTTTAAGCTGGCCCTCTAAGGCTGGCCCTGAAAGGCTGGCCCTTTAAGGCTTGCCCTTTAAGGCTGGCCCTTTAGGCTGGCCCTTTAAGCTGGCCCCTTAAGGCTGGCCCTCTAAGGCTGGCCCTTTAAGCTGGCCCTTTAAGGCTGGCCCTTTAAGCTGGCCCTTTAAGGCTGGCCCTTTAAGGCCGGCCCTTTAAGCTGGCCCTTTAAGGCTGGCCCTTTAAGCTGGCCCTTTAAGGCTGGCCCTCTAAGGCTGGCCCTTTAAGACTGGCCCTTTAAAGCTGGCCCCTTAAGGCTGGCCCTTTAAGCTGGCCTTCTAAGGCTGGCCCTTTAAGGCTGGCCCTTTAAGCTGGCCCTTTAAGGCTGGCCCTTTAAGCTGGCCCTTTAAAGCTGGCCCTCTAAGGCTGGCCCTTTAAGACTGGCCCTTTAAGGCTGGCCCTTTAAGGCTGGCCCTTTAAGCTGGCCCCTTAAGGCTGGCCCTTTAAGCTGGCCCTCTAAGGCTGGCCCTTTAAGCTGGCCCTCTAAGGCTGGCCCTTTAAGGCTGGCCCTTTAAGCTGGCCCCTTAAGGCTGGCCCTCTAAGCCTGGCCCTTTAAGCTGGCCCTTTAAGGCTGGCCCTTTAAGCTGGCCCTTTAAGGCTGGCCTTTTAAGGCCGGCCCTTTAAGCTGGCCCTTTAAGGCTGGGCCTTTAAGCTGGCCGTTTAAGGCTGGCCCTCTAAGGCTGGCCCTTTAAGACTGGCCCTTTAAAGCTTGCCCCTTAAGGCTGGCCCTTTAAGCTGGCCCTCTAAGGCTGGCCCTTTAAGCTGGCCCTCTAAGGCTGGCCCTTTAAGGCTGGCCCTTTAAGGCTTGCCCTTTAAGGCTGGCCCTTTAAGCTGGCCCTTTAAGGCTGGCCCCTTAAGCTGGCCCTTTAAGGCTGTCCCTTTAAGGCTGGCCCTTTAAGCTGGCCCTCTAAAGCTGGCCATTTAAGGCTGGCCCTTTAAGGCTTGCCCTTTAAGGCTGGCCCTTTAAGCTGGCCCCTTAAGGCTGGCCCTTTAAGCTGGCCCCTTAAAGCTGGCCCTTTAAGCTGGCCCTCTAAGGCTGGCCCTTTAAGCTGGCCCTCTAAGACTGGCCCTTTAAGCTGGCCCTCTAAGGCTGGCCCTTTAAGGCTGGCCCTTTAAGGCTTGCCCTTTAAGGCTGGCCTTTTAAGCTGGCCCTTTAAGATGGCCCTTTAAGGCTGGCCTTTTAAGGCTGGCCCTTTAAGCTGGCCCTTTAAAGCTGGCCCTCTAAGGCTGGCCCTTTAAGACTGGCCCTTTAAGGCTGGCCCTTTAAGGCTGGCCCTTTAAGCTGGCCCCTTAAGGCTGGCCCTTTAAGCTGGCCCTCTAAGGCTGGCCCTTTAAGCTGGCCCTCTAAGGCTGGCCCTTTAAGGCTGGCCCTTTAAGGCTTGCCCTTTAAGGCTGGCCCTTTAAGCTGGCCCTTTAAGGCTGGCCCTTTAAGGCTGGCCCTTTAAGCTGGCCCTCTAAGGCTGGCCTTTTAAGGCTGGCCCTTTAAGGCTGGCCCTTTAAGCTGGCCCCTTAAGGCTGGCCCTCTAAGGCTGGCCCTTTGTGCTGGCCCTTTAAGGCTGGCCCTTTAAGCTGGCCCTTTAAGCTGGCCCTTTAAGGCTGGCCCTTTAAGGCCGGCCCTTTAAGCTGGCCCTTTAAGGCTGGCCCTTTAAGCTGGCCCTTCAAGGCTGGCCCTCTAAGGCTGGCCCTTTAAGACTGGCCCTTTAAAGCTGGCCCCTTAAGGCTGGCCCTTTAAGCTGGCCCCTTAAGGCTGGCCCTCTAAGGCTGGCCCTTTAAGCTGGCCCTTTAAGGCTGGCCCTTTAAGCTGGCCCTCTAAGGCTGGCCCTTTAAGGCTGGCCCTTTAAGGCTGGCCCTTTAAGCTGGCCCCTTAAGGCTGGCCCTCTAAGGCTGGCTCTCTAAGGCTGGCTCTTTAAGCTGGCCCTTTAAGGCTGGCCCTTTAAGCTGGCCCTTTAAGGCTGGCCCTTTAAGCTGGCCCTTTAAGGCTGGCCCTTTAAGCTGGCCCTTTAAAGCTGGCCCTCTAAGGCTGGCCCTTTAAGACTGGCCCTTTAAGGCTGGCCCTTTAAGGCTGGCCCTTTAAGCTGGCCCCTTAAGGCTGGCCCTTTAAGGCTGGCCCTTTAAGGCTGGCCCTTTAAGCTGGCCCTTTAAGGCTGGCCCTCTAAGGCTGGCCCTTTAAGCTGGCCCTTTAAGGTTGGCCCTTTAAGCTGGCCCTCTAAGGCTGGCCCTTTAAGCTGGCCCCTTAAGGCTGGCCCTCTAAGGCTGGTCCTTTAAGCTGGCCCTTTAAGGCTGGCCCTTTAAGCTGGCCCTTTAAGGCTGGCCATTCAAGCTGGCTATTTAAGGCTGGCCCTTTAAGGCTGGCCCTTTAAGCTGGCCCTTTAAGGCTGGCCCTTTAAGCTGGCCCTTTAAGGCTGGCCCTTTAAGGCTGGCCCTTTAAGGCTGGCCCTTTAAGCTGGCCCCTTAAGGCTGGCCCTTTAAGCTCGCCCTCTAAGGCTGGCCCTTTAAGCTGGCCCTCTAAGGCTGGCCCTGAAAGGCTGGCCCTTTAAGGCTTGCCCTTTAAGGCTGGCCCTTTAGGCTGGCCCTTTAAGCTGGCCCCTTAAGGCTGGCCCTCTAAGGCTGGCCCTTTAAGCTGGCCCTTTAAGGCTGGCCCTTTAAGGCCGGCCCTTTAAGCTGGCCCTTTAAGGCTGGCCCTTTAAGCTGGCCCTTTAAGGCTGGCCCTCTAAGGCTGGCCCTTTAAGACTGGCCCTTTAAAGCTGGCCCCTTAAGGCTGGCCCTTTAAGCTGGCCTTCTAAGGCTGGCCCTTTAAGGCTGGCCCTTTAAGCTGGCCCTTTAAGGCTGGCCCTTTAAGCTGGCCCTTTAAAGCTGGCCCTCTAAGGCTGGCCCTTTAAGACTGGCCCTTTAAGGCTGGCCCTTTAAGGCTGGCCCTTTAAGCTGGCCCCTTAAGGCTGGCCCTTTAAGCTGGCCCTCTAAGGCTGGCCCTTTAAGCTGGCCCTCTAAGGCTGGCCCTTTAAGGCTGGCCCTTTAAGCTGGCCCCTTAAGGCTGGCCCTCTAAGCCTGGCCCTTTAAGCTGGCCCTTTAAGGCTGGCCCTTTAAGCTGGCCCTTTAAGGCTGGCCTTTTAAGGCCGGCCCTTTAAGCTGGCCCTTTAAGGCTGGGCCTTTAAGCTGGCCGTTTAAGGCTGGCCCTCTAAGGCTGGCCCTTTAAGACTGGCCCTTTAAAGCTTGCCCCTTAAGGCTGGCCCTTTAAGCTGGCCCTCTAAGGCTGGCCCTTTAAGCTGGCCCTCTAAGGCTGGCCCTTTAAGGCTGGCCCTTTAAGGCTTGCCCTTTAAGGCTGGCCCTTTAAGCTGGCCCTTTAAGGCTGGCCCCTTAAGCTGGCCCTTTAAGGCTGTCCCTTTAAGGCTGGCCCTTTAAGCTGGCCCTCTAAAGCTGGCCCTTTAAGGCTGGCCCTTTAAGGCTTGCCCTTTAAGGCTGGCCCTTTAAGCTGGCCCCTTAAGGCTGGCCCTTTAAGCTGGCCCCTTAAAGCTGGCCCTTTAAGCTGGCCCTCTAAGGCTGGCCCTTTAAGCTGGCCCTCTAAGACTGGCCCTTTAAGCTGGCCCTCTAAGGCTGGCCCTTTAAGGCTGGCCCTTTAAGGCTTGCCCTTTAAGGCTGGCCTTTTAAGCTGGCCCTTTAAGATGGCCCTTTAAGGCTGGCCCTTTAAGGCTGGCCCTTTAAGCTGGCCCTTTAAAGCTGGCCCTCTAAGGCTGGCCCTTTAAGACTGGCCCTTTAAGGCTGGCCCTTTAAGGCTGGCCCTTTAAGCTGGCCCCTTAAGGCTGGCCCTTTAAGCTGGCCCTCTAAGGCTGGCCCTTTAAGCTGGCCCTCTAAGGCTGGCCCTTTAAGGCTGGCCCTTTAAGGCTTGCCCTTTAAGGCTGGCCCTTTAAGCTGGCCCTTTAATGCTGGCCCTTTAAGGCTGGCCCTTTAAGCTGGCCCTCTAAGGCTGGCCTTTTAAGGCTGGCCCTTTAAGGCTGGCCCTTTGTGCTGGCCCTTTAAGGCTGGCCCTTTAAGCTGGCCCTTTAAGGCTGGCCCTTTAAGGCCGGCCCTTTAAGCTGGCCCTTTAAGGCTGGCCCTTTAAGCTGGCCCTTCAAGGCTGGCCCTCTAAGGCTGGCCCTTTAAGACTGGCCCTTTAAAGCTGGCCCCTTAAGGCTGGCCCTTTAAGCTGGCCCCTTAAGGCTGGCCCTCTAAGGCTGGCCCTTTAAGCTGGCCCTTTAAGGCTGGCCCTTTAAGCTGGCCCTCTAAGGCTGGCCCTTTAAGGCTGGCCCTTTAAGGCTGGCCCTTTAAGCTGGCCCCTTAAGGCTGGCCCTCTAAGGCTGGCTCTCTAAGGCTGGCTCTTTAAGCTGGCCCTTTAAGGCTGGCCCTTTAAGCTGGCCCTTTAAGGCTGGCCCTTTAAGCTGGCCCTTTAAGGCTGGCCCTTTAAGCTGGCCCTTTAAAGCTGGCCCTCTAAGGCTGGCCCTTTAAGACTGGCCCTTTAAGGCTGGCCCTTTAAGGCTGGCCCTTTAAGCTGGCCCCTTAAGGCTGGCCCTTTAAGCTGGCCCTCTAAGGCTGGCCCTTTAAGCTGGCCCTCTAAGGCTGGCCCTTTAAGGCTGGCCCTTTAAGGCTGGCCCTTTAAGCTGGCCCCTTAAGGCTGGCCCTCTAAGGCTGGCCCTTTAAGCTGGCCCTTTAAGGCTGGCCCTTTAAGCTGGCCCTTTAAGGCTGGCCCTTTAAGGCCGGCCCTTTAAGCTGGCCCTTTAAGGCTGGCCCTTTAAGCTGGCCCTTTAAGGCTGGCCCTCTAAGGCTGGCCCTTTAAGACTGGCCCTTTAAAGCTTGCCCCTTAAGGCTGGCCCTTTAAGCTGGCCCTCTAAGGCTGGCCCTTTAAGCTGGCCCTTTAAGGCTGGCCCTTTAAGCTGGCCCTTTAAGGCTGGCCATCTAAGGCTGGCCCTTTAAGCTGGCCCTTAAAGCTGGCCCTTTAAGCTGGCCCTTTAAGATGGCCCTTTAAGTCTGGCCCTCTAAGGCTGGCCCTTTAAGGCTGGCCCTTTAAGGCTGGCCCTTTAAGCTGGCCCCTTAAGGCTGGCCCTCTAAGGCTGGCCCTTTAAGCTGGCCCTTTAAGGCTGGCCCTTTAAGCTGGCCCTTTAAGGCTGGCCCTTTAAGGCCGGCCCTTTAAGCTGGCCCTTTAAGGCTGGCCCTTTAAGCTGGCCCTTTAAGGCTGGCCCTCTAAGGCTGGCCCTTTAAGACTGGCCCTTTAAAGCTTGCCCCTTAAGGCTGGCCCTTTAAGCTGGCCCTCTAAGGCTGGCCCTTTAAGCTGGCCCTTAAAGCTGGCCCTTTAAGCTGGCCCTTTAAGATGGCCCTTTAAGTCTGGCCCTCTAAGGCTGGCCCTTTAAGGCTGGCCCTTTAAGGCTGGCCCTTTAAGCTGGCCCCTTAAGGCTGGCCCTCTAAGGCTGGCCCTTTAAGCTGGCCCTTTAAGGCTGGCCCTTTAAGCTGGCCCTTTAAGGCTGGCCCTTTAAGGCCGGCCCTTTAAGCTGGCCCTTTAAGGCTGGCCCTTTAAGCTGGCCCTTTAAGGCTGGCCCTCTAAGGCTGGCCCTTTAAGACTGGCCCTTTAAAGCTTGCCCCTTAAGGCTGGCCCTTTAAGCTGGCCCTCTAAGGCTGGCCCTTTAAGCTGGCCCTTTAAGGCTGGCCCTTTAAGCTGGCCCTTTAAGGCTGGCCATCTAAGGCTGGCCCTTTAAGCTGGCCCTTAAAGCTGGCCCTTTAAGCTGGCCCTTTAAGATGGCCCTTTAAGTCTGGCCCTCTAAGGCTGGCCCTTTAAGGCTGGCCCTTTAAGCTGGCCCTTTAAGGCTGGCCCTTTTAGGCTGGCCCTTTAAGCTGGCCCTTTAAGGCTGGCCCTTTAAGCTGGCCCTTTAAGGCTGGCCCTCTAAGGCTGGCCCTTTAAGGCTGGCCCTTTAAGGCTGGCCCTTTAAGCTGGCCCCTTAAGGCTGGCCCTTTAAGCTGGCCCTCTAGGGCTGGCCCTTTAAGCTGGCCCTCTAAGGCTGGCCCTTTAAGCTGGCCCTTTAAGGCTGGCCCTTTAAGCTGGCCCTGTAAAGCTGGCCCTTTAAGCTGGCCCCTTAAGGCTGGCCCTTTAAGGCTGGCCCTTTAAGCTGGCCATCTAAGGCTGGCCCTTTAAGGCTGGCCCTTTAAGGCTGGCCCTTTAAGGCTGGCCCTTTAAGCTGGCCCCTTAAGGCTGGCCCTTTAAGCTGGCCCTTTAAGGCTGGCCCTTTAAGCTGGCCCTTTAAGGCTGGCCCTTTAAGCTGGCCCTGTAAGGCTGGCCCTTTAAGGCTGGCCCTTTAAGCTGGCCCTTTAAGGCTGGCCCTCTAAGGCTGGCCCTTTAAGGCTGGCCCTTTAAGGCTGGCCCTTTAAGCTGGCCCCTTAAGGCTGGCCCTTTAAGCTGGCCCTCTAGGGCTGGCCCTTTAAGCTGGCCCTCTAAGGCTGGCCCTTTAAGCTGGCACTTTAAGGCTGGCCCTTTAAGGCTTGCCATCTAAGGCTGGCCCTTTAAGCTGGCCTTTTAAGGCTGGCCCTTTAAGCTGGCCCTTTAAGGCTGGCCCTTTAAGGCTGGCCCTCTAAGGCTGGCCCTTTAAGGCTGGCCCTTTAAGGCTGGCCCTTTAAGCTGGCCCCTTAAGGCTGGCCCTTTAAGCTGGCCCTCTAGGGCTGGCCCTTTAAGCTGGCCCTCTAAGGCTGGCCCTTTAAGCTGGCCCTTTAAGGCTGGCCCTTTAAGCTGGCCCTGTAAAGCTGGCCCTTTAAGCTGGCCCCTTAAGGCTGGCCCTTTAAGGCTGGCCCTTTAAGCTGGCCATCTAAGGCTGGACCTTTAAGGCTGGCCCTTTAAGGCTGGCCCTTTAAGGCTGGCCCTTTAAGCTGGCCCCTTAAGGCTGGCCCTTTAGGCTGGCCCTTTAAGGCTGGCCCTTTAAGCTGGCCCTTTAAGGCTGGCCCTTTAAGGCTGGCCCTTTAAGATGGCCCTTTAAGGCTGGCCCTTTAAGCTGGCCCTTTAAGGCTGGCCCTCTAAGGCTGGCTTAAGGCTGGCCCTTTAAGCTGGCCCCTTAAGGCTGGCCCTTTAAGCTGGCCCTCTAGGGCTGGCCCTTTAAGCTGGCCCTCTAAGGCTGGCCCTTTAAGCTGGCCCTTTAAGGCTGGCCCTTTAAGCTGGCCCTGTAAAGCTGGCCCTTTAAGCTGGCCCCTTAAGGCTGGCCCTTTAAGGCTGGCCCTTTAAGCTGGCCATCTAAGGCTGGCCCTTTAAGGCTGGCCCTTTAAGGCTGGCCCTTTAAGGCTGGCCCTTTAAGCTGGCTCCTTAAGGCTGGCCCTCTAAGGCTGGCCCTTTAAGCTGGCCCTTTAAGGCTGGCCCTTTAAGCTGGCCCTCTAAGGCTGGCCCTTTAAGGCTGGCCCTTCAAGGCTGGCCCTCTAAGGCTGGCCCTTTAAGACTGGCCCTTTAAAGCTGGCCCCTTAAGGCTGGCCCTTTAAGCTGGCCCCTTAAGGCTGGCCCTCTAAGGCTGGCCCTTTAAGCTGGCCCTTTAAGGCTGGCCCTTTAAGCTGGCCCTCTAAGGCTGGCCCTTTAAGGCTGGCCCTTTAAGGCTGGCCCTTTAAGCTGGCCCCTTAAGGCTGGCCCTCTAAGGCTGGCTCTCTAAGGCTGGCTATTTAAGCTGGCCCTTTAAGGCTGGCCCTTTAAGCTGGCCCTTTAAGGCTGGCCCTTTAAGCTGGCCCTTTAAGGCTGGCCCTTTAAGCTGGCCCTTTAAAGCTGGCCCTCTAAGGCTGGCCCTTTAAGACTGGCCCTTTAAGGCTGGCCCTTTAAGGCTGGCCCTTTAAGCTGGCCCCTTAAGGCTGGCCCTTTAAGCTGGCCCTCTAAGGCTGGCCCTTTAAGCTGGCCCTCTAAGGCTGGCCCTTTAAGGCTGGCCCTTTAAGGCTGGCCCTTTAAGCTGGCCCCTTAAGGCTGGCCCTCTAAGGCTGGCCCTTTAAGCTGGCCCTTTAAGGCTGGCCCTTTAAGCTGGCCCTTTAAGGCTGGCCCTTTAAGGCCGGCCCTTTAAGCTGGCCCTTTAAGGCTGGCCCTTTAAGCTGGCCCTTTAAGGCTGGCCCTCTAAGGCTGGCCCTTTAAGACTGGCCCTTTAAAGCTTGCCCCTTAAGGCTGGCCCTTTAAGCTGGCCCTCTAAGGCTGGCCCTTTAAGCTGGCCCTTTAAGGCTGGCCCTTTAAGCTGGCCCTTTAAGGCTGGCCATCTAAGGCTGGCCCTTTAAGCTGGCCCTTAAAGCTGGCCCTTTAAGCTGGCCCTTTAAGATGGCCCTTTAAGTCTGGCCCTCTAAGGCTGGCCCTTTAAGGCTGGCCCTTTAAGCTGGCCCTTTAAGGCTGGCCCTTTTAGGCTGGCCCTTTAAGCTGGCCCTTTAAGGCTGGCCCTTTAAGCTGGCCCTTTAAGGCTGGCCCTCTAAGGCTGGCCCTTTAAGGCTGGCCCTTTAAGGCTGGCCCTTTAAGCTGGCCCCTTAAGGCTGGCCCTTTAAGCTGGCCCTCTAGGGCTGGCCCTTTAAGCTGGCCCTCTAAGGCTGGCCCTTTAAGCTGGCCCTTTAAGGCTGGCCCTTTAAGCTGGCCCTGTAAAGCTGGCCCTTTAAGCTGGCCCCTTAAGGCTGGCCCTTTAAGGCTGGCCCTTTAAGCTGGCCATCTAAGGCTGGCCCTTTAAGGCTGGCCCTTTAAGGCTGGCCCTTTAAGGCTGGCCCTTTAAGCTGGCCCCTTAAGGCTGGCCCTTTAAGCTGGCCCTTTAAGGCTGGCCCTTTAAGCTGGCCCTTTAAGGCTGGCCCTTTAAACTGGCCCTGTAAGGCTGGCCCTTTAAGGCTGGCCCTTTAAGCTGGCCCTTTAAGGCTGGCCCTCTAAGGCTGGCCCTTTAAGGCTGGCCCTTTAAGGCTGGCCCTTTAAGCTGGCCCCTTAAGGCTGGCCCTTTAAGCTGGCCCTCTAGGGCTGGCCCTTTAAGCTGGCCCTCTAAGGCTGGCCCTTTAAGCTGGCACTTTAAGGCTGGCCCTTTAAGGCTTGCCATCTAAGGCTGGCCCTTTAAGCTGGCCTTTTAAGGCTGGCCCTTTAAGCTGGCCCTTTAAGGCTGGCCCTTTAAGCTGGCCTTTTAAGGCTGGCCCTTTAAGCTGGCCCTTTAAGGCTGGCCCTTTAAGGCTGGCCCTCTAAGGCTGGCCCTTTAAGGCTGGACCTTTAAGGCTGGCCCTTTAAGCTGGCCCCTTAAGGCTGGCCCTTTAAGCTGGCCCTCTAGGGCTGGCCCTTTAAGCTGGCCCTCTAAGGCTGGCCCTTTAAGCTGGCCCTTTAAGGCTGGCCCTTTAAGCTGGCCCTGTAAAGCTGGCCCTTTAAGCTGGCCCCTTAAGGCTGGCCCTTTAAGGCTGGCCCTTTAAGCTGGCCATCTAAGGCTGGACCTTTAAGGCTGGCCCTTTAAGGCTGGCCCTTTAAGGCTGGCCCTTTAAGCTGGCCCCTTAAGGCTGGCCCTTTAAGCTGGCCCTTTAAGGCTGGCCCTTTAAGCTGGCCCTTTAAGGCTGGCCCTTTAAGGCTGGCCCTTTAAGGCTGGCCCTTTAAGATGGCCCTTTAAGCTGGCCCTTTAAGGCTGGCCCTCTAAGGCTGGCCCTTTAAGGCTGGCCCTTTAAGCTGGCCCCTTAAGGCTGGCCCTTTAAGCTGGCCCTCTAGGGCTGGCCCTTTAAGCTGGCCCTCTAAGGCTGGCCCTTTAAGCTGGCCCTTTAAGGCTGGCCCTTTAAGCTGGCCCTGTAAAGCTGGCCCTTTAAGCTGGCCCCTTAAGGCTGGCCCTTTAAGGCTGGCCCTTTAAGCTGGCCCTTTAAGCTGGTCCTCTAAGGCTGGCCCTTTTTAGCTGGCCCTTTAAGGCTGGCCCTTTAAGGCTGGCCCTTTAAGCTGGCCCCTTAAGGCTGGCCCTTTAAGCTTGTCCTCTAAGGCTGGCCCTTT
Organism: Doryrhamphus excisus; assembly: GCF_037039965.1. NCBI lineage: Eukaryota > Metazoa > Chordata > Actinopteri > Syngnathiformes > Syngnathidae > Doryrhamphus > Doryrhamphus excisus. The sequence continues at coordinate 350,166 of NC_136375.1, forward strand.
AAGCTGGCCCTTTAAGCCTGGCCCTTTAAGATGGCCCTTTAAGTCTGGCCCTCTAAGTCTGGCCCTTTAAGGCTGGCCCTTTAAGCTGGCCCTTTAAGGCTGGCCCTTTAAGGCTGGCCCTTTAAGCTGGCCCTTTAAAGCTGGCCCTTTAAGCTGGCCCTTTAAGGCTGGCCCTCTGAGGCTGGCCCTTTAAGGCTGGCCCTTTAAGGCTGGCCCTTTAAGCTGGCCCCTTAAGGCTGGCCCTTTAAGCTGGCCCTCTAAGGCTGGCCCTTTAAGCTGTGCCTTTAAGGCTGGCCCTTTAAGCTGGCCCTGTAAAGCTGGCCCTTTAAGACTGGCCATTTAAGGCTGGGCCTTTAAGGCTGGCCCTTTAAGCTGGCCACTTAAGGCTGGCCCTTTAAGCTGGCCCTCTAAGGCTGGCCCTTTAAGATGGCCCCTTAAGGCTGGCCCTTTAAGATGGCCCTTTAAGGCTGGCCCTTTAAGCTGGCCCCTTAAGGCTGGCCCTCTAAAGCTGGCCCTTTAAACTGGCCCTTTAAGGCTGGCCCTTTAAGCTGGCCCTCTAAGGCTGGCCCTTTAAGGCTGGCCCTTTAAGGCTGGCCCTTTAAGCTGGCCCCTTAAGGCTGGCCCTCTAAGGCTGGCCCTTTAAGCTGGCCCTTTAAGGCTGGCCCTTTAAGCTGGCCCTTTAAGGCTGGCCCTTTAAGGCTGGCCATTCAAGCTGGCCCTTTAAGGCTGGCCCTTTAAGGCTGGCCCTTTAAGCTGGCCCCTTAAGGCTGGCCCTTTAAGCTGGCCCTCTAAGGCTCGCCCTTTAAGCTGGCCCTCTAAGGCTGGCCCTTAAAGGCTGGCCCTTTAAGGCTGGCCCTTTAAGGCTGGCCCTTTAAGCTGGCCCCTTAAGGCTGGCCCTTTAAGCTGGCCCTCTAAGGCTGGCCCTTTAAGCTGGCCCTCTAAGGCTGGCCCTTTAAGCTGGCCCTTTAAAGCTGGCCCTCTAAGGCTGGCCCTTTAAGACTGGCCCTTTAAGGCTGGCCCTTTAAGGCTGGCCCTTTAAGGCTGGCCCTTTAAGCTGGCCCTTTAAGCTGGCCCTTTAAGCTTGCCCCTTAAGGCTGGCCCTCTAAGGCTGGCCCTTTAAGCTGGCCCTTTAAGGCTGGCCCTTTAAGCTGGCCCTCTAAGGCTGGCCCTTTAAGCTGGCCCTTTAAGGCTGGCCCTTTAAGCTGGCCCTCTAAGGCTGGCCCTTTAAGGCTGGCCCTCTAAGGCTGGCCCTTTAAGGCTGGCCCTTTAAGGCTGGCCCTTTAAGGCTGGCCCTTTAAGGCTGGCCCTCTAAGGCTGGCCTTTTAAGCTGGCCCTTTAAGCTGGCCCTTTAAGGCTGGCCATCTAAGGTTGGCCCTTTAAGCTGGCCCTTTAAGGCTGGCCATCTAAGTCTGGCCCTTTAAACTGGCCCTTTAAGGCTGGGCCTCTAAGGCTGGACCTCAAAGGCTGGCCCTTTAAGCTGGCCCTTTAAGGCTGGCCCTCTAAGGCTGGCCCTTTAAGGCTGGCCCTTTAAGGCTGGCCCTTTAAGGCTGGACCTTTAAGGCTGGCCCTTTAAGGCTGGCCCTTTAAGGCTGGCCCTTTAAGCTGGCCCCTTAAGGCTGGCCATCTAAGGCTGGCCCTTTAAGCTGGCCCTTTAAGGCTGGCCCTTTAAGCTGGCCCTTTAAGGCTGGCCCTTTAAGCTGGCCCCTTAAGGCTGGCCCTTTAAGCTGGCCCTTTAAGGCTGGCCCTTTAAGGCTGGCCCTTTAATGCTGGCCCTTTAAGGCTGGCACTTTAAGGCTGGCCCTTTAAGCTGGCCCCTTAAGGCTGGCCATCTAAGGCTGGCCCTTTAAGCTTGCCCTTTAAGGCTGGCCCTTTAAGCTGGCCCTTTAAGGCTGGCCCTTTAAGCTGGCCCTTTAAGGCTGGTCCTCTAAGGCTGGCCCTTTAAGACTGGCCCTTTAAGGCTGGCCCTTTAAGCTGGCCCTCTAAGGCTGGCCCTTTAAGGCTGGCCCTTTAAGGCTGGCCCTTTAAGCTGGCCCCTTAAGGCTGGCCCTCTAAGGCTGGCCCTTTAAGCTGGCCCTTTAAGGCTTGCCCTTTAAGCTGGCCCTTTAAGGCTGGCCCTTTAAGGCTGGCCATTCAAGCTGGCCCTTTAAGGCTGGCCCTTTAAGGCTGGCCCTTTAAGCTGGCCCTTTAAGACTGGCCCTTTAAGCTGGCCCTTTAAGGCTGGCCCTTTAAGGCTGGCCCTTTAAGGCTGGCCCTTTAAGCTGGCCCCTTAAGGCTGGCCATCTAAGGCTGGCCCTTTAAGCTGGCCCTTTAAGGCTGGCCCTTTAAGCTGGCCCTTTAAGGCTGGCCCTTTAAGGCCGGCCCTTTAAGCTGGCCCCTTAAGGCTGGCCCTTTAAGCTGGCCCTCTAAGGCTGGCCCTTTAAGCTGGCCCTCTAAGGCTGGCCCTTTAAGGCTGGCCCTTTAAGGCTTGCCATCTAAGGCTGGCCCTTTAAGCTGGCCTTTTAAGGCTGGCCCTTTAAGCTGGCCCTTTAAGGCTGGCCCTTTAAGGCCGGCCCTTTAAGCTGGCCCCTTTAGGCTGGCCCTTTAAGCTGGCCCTCTAAGGCTGGCCCTTTAAGCTGGCCCTCTAAGGCTGGCCCTTTAAGGCTGGCCCTTTAAGGCTTGCCCTTTAAGGCTGGCCCTTTAAGCTGGCCCCTTAAGGCTGGCCCTTTAAGCTGGTCCTCTAAGGCTGGCCCTTTAAGCTGGCCCTTTAAGGCTGGCCCTTTAAGGCTGGCCCTTTAAGCTGGCCCCTTAAGGCTGGCCCTTTATGCTGGTCCTCTAAGGCTGGCCCTTTAAGCTGGCCCTTTAAGCCTGGCCCTTTAAGATGGCCCTTTAAGTCTGGCCGTCTAAGTCTGGCCCTTTAAGGCTGGCCCTTTAAGCTGGCCCTTTAAGGCTGGCCCTTTAAGGCTGGCCCTTTAAGCTGGCCCTTTAAAGCTGGCCCTTTAAGCTGGCCCTTTAAGGCTGGCCCTCTGAGGCTGGCCCTTTAAGGCTGGCCCTTTAAGGCTGGCCCTTTAAGCTGGCCCCTTAAGGCTGGCCCTTTAAGCTGGCCCTCTAAGGCTGGCCCTTTAAGCTGTGCCTTTAAGGCTGGCCCTTTAAGCTGGCCCTGTAAAGCTGGCCCTTTAAGACTGGCCCTTTAAGCTGGCCCTCTAAGGCTGGCCCTTTAAGGCTGGCCCTTTAAGGCTGGCCCTTTAAGCTGGCCCCTTAAGGCTGGCCCTCTAAGGCTGGCCCTTTAAGCTGGCCCTTTAAGGCTGGCCCTTTAAGCTGGCCCTCTAAGGCTGGCCCTTTAAGGCTGGCCCTTTAAGGCTGGCCCTTTAAGCTGGCCCCTTAAGGCTGGCCCTCTAAGGCTGGCTCTTTAAGCTGGCCCTTTAAGGCTGGCCATTCAAGCTGGCCCTTTAAGGCTGGCCCTTTAAGGCTGGCCCTTTAAGCTGGCCCCTTAAGGCTGGCCCTTTAAGCTGGCCCTCTAAGGCTGGCCCTTTAAGCTGGCCCTCTGAGGCTGGCCCTTAAAGGCTGGCCCTTTAAGGCTGGCCCTTTAAGGCTGGCCCTTTAAGCTGGCCCCTTAAGGCTGGCCCTTTAAGCTGGCCCTCTAAGGCTGGCCCTTTAAGCTGGCCCTTTAAAGCTGGCCCTCTAAGGCTGGCCCTTTAAGACTGGCCCTTTAAGGCTGGCCCTTTAAGGCTGGCCCTTTAAGGCTGGCCCTTTAAGGCTGGCCCTTTAAGGCTGGCCCTTTAAGCTGGCCCCTTAAGGCTGGCCATCTAAGGCTGGCCCTTTAAGCTGGCCCTTTAAGCTGGCCCTTTAAGGCTGGCCCTTTAAGCTGGCCCTCTAAGGCTGGCCCTTTAAGCTGGCCCTTTAAGGCTGGCCCTTTAAGCTGGCCCTCTAAGGCTGGCCCTTTAAGGCTGGCCCTCTAAGGCTGGCTCTTTAAGGCTGGCCCTTTAAGGCTGGCCCTTTAAGGCTGGCCCTCTAAGGCTGGCCTTTTAAGCTGGCCCTTAAAGCTGGCCCTTTAAGCTGGCCCTTTAAGGCTGGCCATCTAAGGTTGGCCCTTTAAGCTGGCCCTTTAAGGCTGGCCAGCTAAGTCTGGCCCTTTAAACTGGCCCTTTAAGGCTGGGCCTCTAAGGCTGGACCTCAAAGGCTGGCCCTTTAAGCTGGCCCTTTAAGGCTGGCCCTCTAAGGCTGGCCCTTTAAGGCTGGCCCTTTAAGGCTGGCCCTCTAAGGCTGGCCCTTTAAGGCTGGCCCTTTAAGGCTGGCCCTTTAAGCTGGCCCCTTAAGGCTGGCCATCTAAGGCTGGCCCTTTAAGCTGGCCCTTTAAGGCTGGCCCTTTAAGCTGGCCCTTTAAGGCTGGCCCTTTAAGCTGGTCCTCTAAGGCTGGCCCTTTAAGCTGGCCCTTTAAGGCTGGGCCTCTAAGGCTGGACCTCAAAGGCTGGCCCTTTAAGCTGGTCCTCTAAGGCTGGCCCTTTAAGCTGGCCCTTTAAGGCTGGGCCTCTAAGGCTGGACCTCAAAGGCTGGCCCTTTAAGCTGGCCCTTTAAGGCTGGCCCGCTAAGGCTGGCCCTTTAAGGCTGGCCCTTTAAGGCTGGCCCTTTAAGCTGGCCCTTTAAGGCTGGCCCTTTAAGCTGGCCCTTTAAGGCTGGCCCTTTAAGGCTGGCCCTTTGAGGCTGGCCCTTTAAGCTGGCCCCTTAAGGCTGGCCCTTTAAGCTGGCCCTCTAAGGCTGGCCCTTTAAGCTGGCCCTCTAAGGCTGGCCCTCTAAGGCTGGCCCTTTAAGGCTTGCCCTTTAAGGCTGGCCCTTTAAGCTGGCCCCTTAAGGCTGGCCCTTTAAGCTGGCCCTCTAAGGCCTGCCCTTTAAGCTGGCCCTTTAAGGCTGGCCCTTTAAGCTGGCCCTGTAAAGCTGGCCCTCTAAGGCTGGCCCTTTAAGCTGGCCCTTTAAGGCTGGCCCTTTAAGGCTGGCCCTTTAAGCTGGCCCCTTAAGGCTGGCCATCTAAGGCTGGCCCTTTAAGCTGGCCCTTTAAGCTGGCCCCTTAAGGCTGGCCCTCTAAGGCTGGCCCTTTAAGCTGGCCCTTTAAGGCTGGCCCTTTAAGCTGGCCCTTTAAGCTGGCCCCTTAAGGCTGGCCCTCTAAGGCTGGCCCTTTAAGCTGGCCCTTTAAGGCTGGCCCTTTAAGCTGGCCCTCTAAGGCTGGCCCTTTAAGCTGGCCCTTTAAGGCTGGCCCTTTAAGCTGGCCCTCTAAGGCTGGCCCTTTAAGGCTGGCCCTCTAAGGCTGGCCCTTTAAGGCTGGCCCTTTAAGGCTGGCCCTTTAAGGCTGGCCCTCTAAGGCTGGCCTTTTAAGCTGGCCCTTAAAGCTGGCCCTTTAAGCTGGCCCTTTAAGGCTGGCCATCTAAGGTTGGCCCTTTAAGCTGGCCCTTTAAGGCTGGCCATCTAAGTCTGGCCCTTTAAACTGGCCCTTTAAGGCTGGGCCTCTAAGGCTGGACCTCAAAGGCTGGCCCTTTAAGCTGGCCCTTTAAGGCTGGCCCTCTAAGGCTGGCCCTTTAAGGCTGGCCCTTTAAGGCTGGCCCTTTAAGGCTGGCCCTTTAAGGCTGGCCCTTTAAGGCTGGCCCTTTAAGGCTGGCCCTTTAAGCTGGCCCCTTAAGGCTGGCCATCTAAGGCTGGCCCTTTAAGCTGGCCCTTTAAGGCTGGCCCGTTAAGCTGGCCCTTTAAGGCTGGCCCTTTAAGCTGGCCCCTTAAGGCTGGCCCTTTAAGCTGGCCCTTTAAGGCTGGCCCTTTAAGGCTGGCCCTTTAAGGCTGGCCCTTTAAGGCTGGCCCTTTAAGGCTGGCCCTTTAAGGCTGGCCCTTTAAGCTGGCCCCTTAAGGCTGGCCATCTAAGGCTGGCCCTTTAAGCTGGCCCTTTAAGCTGGCCCCTTAAGGCTGGCCCTCTAAGGCTGGCCCTTTAAGCTGGCCCTTTAAGGCTGGCCCTTTAAGCTGGCCCTCTAAGGCTGGCCCTTTAAGCTGGCCCTTTAAGGCTGGCCCTTTAAGCTGGCCCTCTAAGGCTGGCCCTTTAAGGCTGGCCCTCTAAGGCTGGCCCTTTAAGGCTGGCCCTTTAAGGCTGGCCCTTTAAGGCTGGCCCTTTAAGGCTGGCCCTCTAAGGCTGGCCTTTTAAGCTGGCCCTTTAAGCTGGCCCTTTAAGGCTGGCCATCTAAGGTTGGCCCTTTAAGCTGGCCCTTTAAGGCTGGCCATCTAAGTCTGGCCCTTTAAACTGGCCCTTTAAGGCTGGGCCTCTAAGGCTGGACCTCAAAGGCTGGCCCTTTAAGCTGGCCCTTTAAGGCTGGCCCTCTAAGGCTGGCCCTTTAAGGCTGGCCCTTTAAGGCTGGCCCTTTAAGGCTGGACCTTTAAGGCTGGCCCTTTAAGGCTGGCCCTTTAAGGCTGGCCCTTTAAGCTGGCCCCTTAAGGCTGGCCATCTAAGGCTGGCCCTTTAAGCTGGCCCTTTAAGGCTGGCCCTTTAAGCTGGCCCTTTAAGGCTGGCCCTTTAAGCTGGCCCCTTAAGGCTGGCCCTTTAAGCTGGCCCTTTAAGGCTGGCCCTTTAAGGCTGGCCCTTTAATGCTGGCCCTTTAAGGCTGGCACTTTAAGGCTGGCCCTTTAAGCTGGCCCCTTAAGGCTGGCCATCTAAGGCTGGCCCTTTAAGCTTGCCCTTTAAGGCTGGCCCTTTAAGCTGGCCCTTTAAGGCTGGCCCTTTAAGCTGGCCCTTTAAGGCTGGTCCTCTAAGGCTGGCCCTTTAAGACTGGCCCTTTAAGGCTGGCCCTTTAAGCTGGCCCTCTAAGGCTGGCCCTTTAAGGCTGGCCCTTTAAGGCTGGCCCTTTAAGCTGGCCCCTTAAGGCTGGCCCTCTAAGGCTGGCCCTTTAAGCTGGCCCTTTAAGGCTTGCCCTTTAAGCTGGCCCTTTAAGGCTGGCCCTTTAAGGCTGGCCCTTTAAGGCTGGCCCTTTAAGCTGGCCCCTTAAGGCTGGCCATCTAAGGCTGGCCCTTTAAGCTGGCCCTTTAAGGCTGGCCCTTTAAGGCTGGCCCTTTAAGGCTGGCCCTTTAAGGCCGGCCCTTTAAGCTGGCCCCTTAAGGCTGGCCCTTTAAGCTGGCCCTCTAAGGCTGGCCCTTTAAGCTGGCCCTCTAAGGCTGGCCCTTTAAGGCTGGCCCTTTAAGGCTTGCCATCTAAGGCTGGCCCTTTAAGCTGGCCTTTTAAGGCTGGCCCTTTAAGCTGGCCCTTTAAGGCTGGCCCTTTAAGGCCGGCCCTTTAAGCTGGCCCCTTTAGGCTGGCCCTTTAAGCTGGCCCTCTAAGGCTGGCCCTTTAAGCTGGCCCTCTAAGGCTGGCCCTTTAAGGCTGGCCCTTTAAGGCTTGCCCTTTAAGGCTGGCCCTTTAAGCTGGCCCCTTAAGGCTGGCCCTTTAAGCTGGTCCTCTAAGGCTGGCCCTTTAAGCTGGCCCTTTAAGGCTGGCCCTTTAAGGCTGGCCCTTTAAGCTGGCCCCTTAAGGCTGGCCCTTTATGCTGGTCCTCTAAGGCTGGCCCTTTAAGCTGGCCCTTTAAGCCTGGCCCTTTAAGATGGCCCTTTAAGTCTGGCCGTCTAAGTCTGGCCCTTTAAGGCTGGCCCTTTAAGCTGGCCCTTTAAGGCTGGCCCTTTAAGGCTGGCCCTTTAAGCTGGCCCTTTAAAGCTGGCCCTTTAAGCTGGCCCTTTAAGGCTGGCCCTCTGAGGCTGGCCCTTTAAGGCTGGCCCTTTAAGGCTGGCCCTTTAAGCTGGCCCCTTAAGGCTGGCCCTTTAAGCTGGCCCTCTAAGGCTGGCCCTTTAAGCTGTGCCTTTAAGGCTGGCCCTTTAAGCTGGCCCTGTAAAGCTGGCCCTTTAAGACTGGCCCTTTAAGCTGGCCCTCTAAGGCTGGCCCTTTAAGGCTGGCCCTTTAAGGCTGGCCCTTTAAGCTGGCCCCTTAAGGCTGGCCCTCTAAGGCTGGCCCTTTAAGCTGGCCCTTTAAGGCTGGCCCTTTAAGCTGGCCCTCTAAGGCTGGCCCTTTAAGGCTGGCCCTTTAAGGCTGGCCCTTTAAGCTGGCCCCTTAAGGCTGGCCCTCTAAGGCTGGCCCTTTAAGCTGGCCCTTTAAGGCTGGCCATTCAAGCTGGCCCTTTAAGGCTGGCCCTTTAAGGCTGGCCCTTTAAGCTGGCCCCTTAAGGCTGGCCCTTTAAGCTGGCCCTCTAAGGCTGGCCCTTTAAGCTGGCCCTCTGAGGCTGGCCCTTAAAGGCTGGCCCTTTAAGGCTGGCCCTTTAAGGCTGGCCCTTTAAGCTGGCCCCTTAAGGCTGGCCCTTTAAGCTGGCCCTCTAAGGCTGGCCCTTTAAGCTGGCCCTTTAAAGCTGGCCCTCTAAGGCTGGCCCTTTAAGACTGGCCCTTTAAGGCTGGCCCTTTAAGGCTGGCCCTTTAAGGCTGGCCCTTTAAGGCTGGCCCTTTAAGGCTGGCCCTTTAAGCTGGCCCCTTAAGGCTGGCCATCTAAGGCTGGCCCTTTAAGCTGGCCCTTTAAGCTGGCCCCTTAAGGCTGGCCCTCTAAGGCTGGCCCTTTAAGCTGGCCCTTTAAGGCTGGCCCTTTAAGCTGGCCCTCTAAGGCTGGCCCTTTAAGCTGGCCCTTTAAGGCTGGCCCTTTAAGCTGGCCCTCTAAGGCTGGCCCTTTAAGGCTGGCCCTCTAAGGCTGGCTCTTTAAGGCTGGCCCTTTAAGGCTGGCCCTTTAAGGCTGGCCCTCTAAGGCTGGCCTTTTAAGCTGGCCCTTAAAGCTGGCCCTTTAAGCTGGCCCTTTAAGGCTGGCCATCTAAGGTTGGCCCTTTAAGCTGGCCCTTTAAGGCTGGCCAGCTAAGTCTGGCCCTTTAAACTGGCCCTTTAAGGCTGGGCCTCTAAGGCTGGACCTCAAAGGCTGGCCCTTTAAGCTGGCCCTTTAAGGCTGGCCCTCTAAGGCTGGCCCTTTAAGGCTGGCCCTTTAAGGCTGGCCCTCTAAGGCTGGCCCTTTAAGGCTGGCCCTTTAAGGCTGGCCCTTTAAGCTGGCCCCTTAAGGCTGGCCATCTAAGGCTGGCCCTTTAAGCTGGCCCTTTAAGGCTGGCCCTTTAAGCTGGCCCTTTAAGGCTGGCCCTTTAAGCTGGTCCTCTAAGGCTGGCCCTTTAAGCTGGCCCTTTAAGGCTGGGCCTCTAAGGCTGGACCTCAAAGGCTGGCCCTTTAAGCTGGTCCTCTAAGGCTGGCCCTTTAAGCTGGCCCTTTAAGGCTGGGCCTCTAAGGCTGGACCTCAAAGGCTGGCCCTTTAAGCTGGCCCTTTAAGGCTGGCCCGCTAAGGCTGGCCCTTTAAGGCTGGCCCTTTAAGGCTGGCCCTTTAAGCTGGCCCTTTAAGGCTGGCCCTTTAAGCTGGCCCTTTAAGGCTGGCCCTTTAAGGCTGGCCCTTTGAGGCTGGCCCTTTAAGCTGGCCCCTTAAGGCTGGCCCTTTAAGCTGGCCCTCTAAGGCTGGCCCTTTAAGCTGGCCCTCTAAGGCTGGCCCTCTAAGGCTGGCCCTTTAAGGCTTGCCCTTTAAGGCTGGCCCTTTAAGCTGGCCCCTTAAGGCTGGCCCTTTAAGCTGGCCCTCTAAGGCCTGCCCTTTAAGCTGGCCCTTTAAGGCTGGCCCTTTAAGCTGGCCCTGTAAAGCTGGCCCTCTAAGGCTGGCCCTTTAAGCTGGCCCTTTAAGGCTGGCCCTTTAAGGCTGGCCCTTTAAGCTGGCCCCTTAAGGCTGGCCATCTAAGGCTGGCCCTTTAAGCTGGCCCTTTAAGCTGGCCCCTTAAGGCTGGCCCTCTAAGGCTGGCCCTTTAAGCTGGCCCTTTAAGGCTGGCCCTTTAAGCTGGCCCTTTAAGCTGGCCCCTTAAGGCTGGCCCTCTAAGGCTGGCCCTTTAAGCTGGCCCTTTAAGGCTGGCCCTTTAAGCTGGCCCTCTAAGGCTGGCCCTTTAAGCTGGCCCTTTAAGGCTGGCCCTTTAAGCTGGCCCTCTAAGGCTGGCCCTTTAAGGCTGGCCCTCTAAGGCTGGCCCTTTAAGGCTGGCCCTTTAAGGCTGGCCCTTTAAGGCTGGCCCTCTAAGGCTGGCCTTTTAAGCTGGCCCTTAAAGCTGGCCCTTTAAGCTGGCCCTTTAAGGCTGGCCATCTAAGGTTGGCCCTTTAAGCTGGCCCTTTAAGGCTGGCCATCTAAGTCTGGCCCTTTAAACTGGCCCTTTAAGGCTGGGCCTCTAAGGCTGGACCTCAAAGGCTGGCCCTTTAAGCTGGCCCTTTAAGGCTGGCCCTCTAAGGCTGGCCCTTTAAGGCTGGCCCTTTAAGGCTGGCCCTTTAAGGCTGGCCCTTTAAGGCTGGCCCTTTAAGGCTGGCCCTTTAAGGCTGGCCCTTTAAGCTGGCCCCTTAAGGCTGGCCATCTAAGGCTGGCCCTTTAAGCTGGCCCTTTAAGGCTGGCCCGTTAAGCTGGCCCTTTAAGGCTGGCCCTTTAAGCTGGCCCCTTAAGGCTGGCCCTTTAAGCTGGCCCTTTAAGGCTGGCCCTTTAAGGCTGGCCCTTTAAGGCTGGCCCTTTAAGGCTGGCCCTTTAAGGCTGGCCCTTTAAGGCTGGCCCTTTAAGCTGTCCCCTTAAGGCTGGCCATCTAAGGCTGGCCCTTTAAGCTGGCCCTTTAAGGCTGGCCCTTTAAGCTGGCCCTTTAAGGCTGGCCCTTTAAGATGGCCCTTTAAGGCTGGTCCTCTAAGGCTGGCCCTTTAAGACTGGCCCTTTAAGGCTGGCCCTTTAAGCTGGCCCTCTAAGGCTGGCCCTTTAAGGCTGGCCCTTTAAGGCTGGCCCTTTAAGCTGGCCCCTTAAGGCTGGCCCTCTAAGGCTGGCCCTTTAAGCTGGCCCTTTAAGGCTTGCCCTTTAAGCTGGCCCTTTAAGGCTGGCCCTTTAAGGCTGGCCATTCAAGCTGGCCCTTTAAGGCTGGCCCTTTAAGCTGGCCCTCTAAGGCTGGCCCTTTAAGCTGGCCCTCTAAGGCTGGCCCTTTAAGGCTGGCCCTTTATGGCTTGCCATCTAAGGCTGGCCCTTTAAGCTGGCCTTTTAAGGCTGGCCCTTTAAGCTGGCCCTTTAAGGCTGGCCCTTTAAGGCTGGCCCTTTAAGGCCGGCCCTTTAAGCTGGCCCCTTTAGGCTGGCCCTTTAAGCTGGCCCTCTAAGGCTGGCCCTTTAAGCTGGCCCTCTAAGGCTGGCCCTTTAAGGCTGGCCCTTTAAGGCTTGCCCTTTAAGGCTGGCCCTTTAAGCTGGCCCCTTAAGGCTGGCCCTTTAAGCTGGTCCTCTAAGGCTGGCCCTTTAAGCTGGCCCTTTAAGGCTGGCCCTTTAAGGCTGGCCCTTTAAGCTGGCCCCTTAAGGCTGGCCCTTTATGCTGGTCCTCTAAGGCTGGCCCTTTAAGCTGGCCCTTTAAGCCTGGCCCTTTAAGATGGCCCTTTAAGTCTGGCCCTCTAAGTCTGGCCCTTTAAGGCTGGCCCTTTAAGCTGGCCCTTTAAGGCTGGCCCTTTAAGGCTGGCCCTTTAAGCTGGCCCTTTAAAGCTGGCCCTTTAAGCTGGCCCTTTAAGGCTGGCCCTCTGAGGCTGGCCCTTTAAGGCTGGCCCTTTAAGGCTGGCCCTTTAAGCTGGCCCCTTAAGGCTGGCCCTTTAAGCTGGCCCTCTAAGGCTGGCCCTTTAAGCTGTGCCTTTAAGGCTGGCCCTTTAAGATGGCCCTTTAAAGCTGGCCCTTTAAGACTGGCCCTTTAAGGCTGGGCCTTTAAGGCTGGCCCTTTAAGCTGGCCACTTAAGGCTGGCCCTTTAAGCTGGCCCTCTAAGGCTGGCCCTTTAAGCTGGCCCCTTAAGGCTGGCCCTTTAAGATGGCCCTTTAAGGCTGGCCCTTTAAGCTGGCCCCTTAAGGCTGGCCCTCTAAGGCTGGCCCTTTAAACTGGCCCTTTAAGGCTGGCCCTTTAAGCTGGCCCTCTAAGGCTGGCCCTTTAAGGCTGGCCCTTTACGGCTGGCCCTTTAAGCTGGCCCCTTAAGGCTGGCCCTCTAAGGCTGGCCCTTTAAGCTGGCCCTTTAAGGCTGGCCATTCAAGCTGGCCCTTTAAGGCTGGCCCTTTAAGGCTGGCCCTTTAAGCTGGCCCCTTAAGGCTGGCCCTTTAAGCTGGCCCTCTAAGGCTGGCCCTTTAAGCTGGCCCTCTAAGGCTGGCCCTTAAAGGCTGGCCCTTTAAGGCTGGCCCTTTAAGGCTGGCCCTTTAAGCTGGCCCCTTAAGGCTGGCCCTTTAAGCTGGCCCTCTAAGGCTAGCCCTTTAAGCTGGCCCTCTAAGGCTGGCCCTTTAAGCTGGCCCTTTAAAGCTGGCCCTCTAAGGCTGGCCCTTTAAGACTGGCCCTTTAAGGCTGGCCCTTTAAGGCTGGCCCTTTAAGGCTGGCCCTTTAAGGCTGGCCCTTTAAGCTGGCCCCTTAAGGCTGGCCATCTAAGGCTGGCCCTTTAAGCTGGCCCTTTAAGCTGGCCCCTTAAGGCTGGCCCTCTAAGGCTGGCCCTTTAAGCTGGCCCTTTAAGGCTGGCCCTTTAAGCTGGCCCTCTAAGGCTGGCCCTTTAAGCTGGCCCTTTAAGGCTGGCCCTTTAAGCTGGCCCTCTAAGGCTGGCCCTTTAAGGCTGGCCCTCTAAGGCTGGCTCTTTAAGGCTGGCCCTTTAAGGCTGGCCCTTTAAGGCTGGCCCTCTAAGGCTGGCCTTTTAAGCTGGCCCTTAAAGCTGGCCCTTTAAGCTGGCCCTTTAAGGCTGGCCATCTAAGGTTGGCCCTTTAAGCTGGCCCTTTAAGGCTGGCCAGCTAAGTCTGGCCCTTTAAACTGGCCCTTTAAGGCTGGGCCTCTAAGGCTGGACCTCAAAGGCTGGCCCTTTAAGCTGGCCCTTTAAGGCTGGCCCTCTAAGGCTGGCCCTTTAAGGCTGGCCCTTTAAGGCTGGCCCTTTAAGGCTGGCCCTCTAAGGCTGGCCCTTTAAGGCTGGCCCTTTAAGGCTGGCCCTTTAAGCTGGCCCCTTAAGGCTGGCCATCTAAGGCTGGCCCTTTAAGCTGGCCCTTTAAGGCTGGCCCTTTAAGCTGTCTCTTTAAGGCTGGCCCTTTAAGCTGGCCCTCTAAGGCTGGCCCTTTAAGACTGGCCTTTTAAGGCTGGCCCTTTAAGGCTGGCCCTTTAAGCTGGCCCTTTAAGGCTGGCCCTTTAAGGCTGGCCCTTTAAGGCTGGCCCTTTAAGCTGGCCCCTTAAGGCTGGCCCTTTAAGCTGGTCCTCTAAGGCTGGCCCTTTAAGCTGGCCCTTTAAGGCTGGGCCTCTAAGGCTGGACCTCAAAGGCTGGCCCTTTAAGCTGGTCATCTAAGGCTGGCCCTTTAAGCTGGCCCTTTAAGGCTGGGCCTCTAAGGCTGGACCTCAAAGGCTGGCCCTTTAAGCTGGCCCTTTAAGGCTGGCCCGCTAAGGCTGGCCTTTTAAAGCTGGCCCTTTAAGGCTGGCCCTTTAAGCTGGCCCTCTAAGGCTGGCCCTTTAAGGCTGGCCCTTTAAGCTGGCCCCTTAAGGCTGGCCCTCTAAGGCTGGCCCTTTAAGCTGGCCCTTTAAGGCTGGCCCTTTAAGCTGGCCCTTTAAGGCTGGCCCTTTAAGGCCGGCCCTTTAAGCTGGCCCTTTAAGGCTGGCCCTTTTAGCTGGCCCTTTAAGGCTGGCCCTTTAAGCTGGCCCTTTAAGGCTGGCCCTTTAAGGCTGGCCCTTTAAGGCTGGCTCTTTAAGCTGGCCCCTTAAGGCTGGCCCTTTAAGCAGGCCCTCTAAGGCTGGCCCTTTAAGCTGGCCCTCTAAGGCTGGCCCTTTAAGCTGGCCCTTTAAGGCTGGCCAGCTAAGTCTGGCCCTTTAAACTGGCCCTTTAAGGCTGGGCCTCTAAGGCTGGACCTCAAAGGCTGGCCCTTTAAGCTGGCCCTTTAAGGCTGGCCCTCTAAGGCTGGCCCTTTAAGGCTGGCCCTTTAAGGCTGGCCCTTTAAGGCTGGCCCTCTAAGGCTGGCCCTTTAAGGCTGGCCCTTTAAGGCTGGCCCTTTAAGCTGGCCCCTTAAGGCTGGCCATCTAAGGCTGGCCCTTTAAGCTGGCCCTTTAAGGCTGGCCCTTTAAGCTGGCCCTTTAAGGCTGGCCCTTTAAGCTGGCCCTCTAAGGCTGGCCCTTTAAGACTGGCCTTTTAAGGCTGGCCCTTTAAGGCTGGCCCTTTAAGCTGGCCCTTTAAGGCTGGCCCTTTAAGGCTGGCCCTTTAAGCTGGCCCCTTAAGGCTGGCCCTTTAAGCTGGTCCTCTAAGGCTGGCCCTTTAAGCTGGCCCTTTAAGTCTGGGCCTCTAAGGCTGGACCTCAAAGGCTGGCCCTTTAAGCTGGTCCTCTAAGGCTGGCCCTTTAAGCTGGCCCTTTAAGGCTGGGCCTCTAAGGCTGGACCTCAAAGGCTGGCCCTTTAAGCTGGCCCTTTAAGGCTGGCCCGCTAAGGCTGGCCCTTTAAGGCTGGCCCTTTAAGGCTGGCCCTTTAAGGCTTGCCCTTTAAGGCTGGCCCTTTAAGCTGGCCCCTTAAGGCTGGCCCTTTAAGCTGGCCCTCTAATGCTGGCCCTTTAAGCTGGCCCCTTAAGGCTGGCCCTTTAAGCTGGCCCTCTAAGGCTGGCCCTTTAAGCTGGCCCTGTAAAGCTGGCCCTCTAAGGCTGGCCCTTTAAGCTGGCCCTTTAAGGCTGGCCCTTTAAGCTGGCCCTCTAAGGCTGGCCCTTTAAGGCTGGCCCTTTAAGCTGGCCCCTTAAGGCTGGCCCTCTAAGGCTGGCCCTTTAAGCTGGCCATTTAAGGCTGGCCCTTTAAGCTGGCCCTTTAAGGCTGGCCCTTTAAGGCCGGCCCTTTAAGCTGGCCCTTTAAGGCTGGCCCTTTTAGCTGGCCCTTTAAGGCTGGCCCTTTAAGCTGGCCCTTTAAGGCTGGCCCTTTAAGGCTGGCCCTTTAAGGCTGGCTCTTTAAGCTGGCCCCTTAAGGCTGGCCCTTTAAGCAGGCCCTCTAAGGCTGGCCCTTTAAGCTGGCCCTCTAAGGCTGGCCCTTTAAGCTGGCCCTTTAAGGCTGGCCAGCTAAGTCTGGCCCTTTAAACTGGCCCTTTAAGGCTGGGCCTCTAAGGCTGGACCTCAAAGGCTGGCCCTTTAAGCTGGCCCTTTAAGGCTGGCCCTCTAAGGCTGGCCCTTTAAGGCTGGCCCTTTAAGGCTGGCCCCTTAAGGCTGGCCATCTAAGGCTGGCCCTTTAAGCTGGCCCTTTAAGGCTGGCCCTTTAAGCTGGCCCTTTAAGGCTGGCCCTTTAAGCTGGCCCTCTAAGGCTGGCCCTTTAAGACTGGCCTTTTAAGGCTGGCCCTTTAAGGCTGGCCCTTTAAGCTGGCCCTTTAAGGCTGGCCCTTTAAGGCTGGCCCTTTAAGGCTGGCCCTTTAAGCTGGCCCCTTAAGGCTGGCCCTTTAAGCTGGTCCTCTAAGGCTGGCCCTTTAAGCTGGCCCTTTAAGTCTGGGCCTCTAAGGCTGGACCTCAAAGGCTGGCCCTTTAAGCTGGTCCTCTAAGGCTGGCCCTTTAAGCTGGCCCTTTAAGGCTGGGCCTCTAAGGCTGGACCTCAAAGGCTGGCCCTTTAAGCTGGCCCTTTAAGGCTGGCCCGCTAAGGCTGGCCCTTTAAGGCTGGCCCTTTAAGGTTGGCCCTTTAAGCTGGCCCTTTAAGGCTGGCCCTTTAAGCTGGCCCTTTAAGGCTGGCCCTTTAAGGCTGGCCCTTTGAGGCTGGCCCTTTAAGCTGGCCCCTTAAGGCTGGCCCTTTAAGCTGGCCCTCTAAGGCTGGCCCTTTAAGCTGGCCCTCTAAGGCTGGCCCTCTAAGGCTGGCCCTTTAAGGCTTGCCCTTTAAGGCTGGCCTTTTAAGCTGGCCCCTTAAGGCTGGCCCTTTAAGCTGGCCCTTTAAGGCTGGCCCTTTAAGGCTGGCCCTTTAAGGCTGGCCCTTTAAAGCTGGCCCTTTAAGCTGGCCCTCTAAGGCTGGACCTCAAAGGCTGGCCCTTTAAGCTGGCCCTTTAAGGCTGGCCCGCTAAGGCTGGCCCTTTAAGGCTGGCCCTTTAAGGTTGGCCCTTTAAGCTGGCCCTTTAAGGCTGGCCCTTTAAGCTGGCCCTTTAAGGCTGGGCCTTTAAGGCTGGCCCTTTGAGGCTGGCCCTTTAAGCTGGCCCCTTAAGGCTGGCCCTTTAAGCTGGCCCTCTAAGGCTGGCCCTTTAAGCTGGCCCTCTAAGGCTGGCCCTCTAAGGCTGGCCCTTTAAGGCTTGCCCTTTAAGGCTGGCCTTTTAAGCTGGCCCCTTAAGGCTGGCCCTTTAAGCTGGCCCTTTAAGGCTGGCCCTTTAAGGCTGGCCCTTTAAGGCTGGCCCTTTAAAGCTGGCCCTTTAAGCTGGCCCTCTAAGGCTGGCCCTTTAAGGCTGGCCCTTTAAGCTGGCCCTTTAAGGCTGGCCCTTTAAGGCTGGCCCTTTAAGGCTGGCCCTTTAAGGCTGGCCCTTTAAGCTGGCCCTTTAAGGCTGGCCCTTTAAGGCTGGCCCTTTAAGGCTGGCCCTTTAAGCTGGCCCTTTAAGCTGGCCCTTTAAGGCTGGCCCTTTAAGGCTGGCCCTTTAAGGCTGGCCCTTTAAGGCTGGCCCTTTAAGCTGGCCCTTTAAGGCTGGCCCTTTGAGGCTGGCCCTTTAAGCTGGCCCCTTAAGGCTGGCCCTTTAAGCTGGCCCTCTAAGGCTGGCCCTTTAAGCTGGCCCTCTAAGGCTGGCCCTCTAAGGCTGGCCCTTTAAGGCTTGCCCTTTAAGGCTGGCCCTTTAAGCTGGCCCCTTAAGGCTGGCCCTTTAAGCTGGCCCTCTAAGGCTGGCCCTTTAAGCTGGCCCTTTACGCTGGCCCTGTAAAGCTGGCCCTCTAAGGCTGGCCCTTTAAGCTGGCCCTCTAAGGCTTGCCCTTTAAGCTGGCCCTCTAAGGCTGGCCCTCTAAGGCTGGCCCTTTAAGGCTTGCCCTTTAAGGCTGGCCCTTTAAGCTGGCCCCTTAAGGCTGGCCCTTTAAGCTGGCCCTCTAAGGCTGGCCCTTTAAGCTGGCCCTTTAAGGCTGGCCCTTTAAGCTGGCCCTTTAAGGCTGGCCCTTTAAGGCCGGCCCTTTAAGCTGGCCCTTTAAGGCTGGCCCTTTTAGCTGGCCCTTTAAGGCTGGCCCTTTAAGCTGGCCCTTTAAGGCTGGCCCTTTAAGGCTGGCCCTTTAAGGCTGGCTCTTTAAGCTGGCCCCTTAAGGCTGGCCCTTTAAGCAGGCCCTCTAAGGCTGGCCCTTTAAGCTGGCCCTCTAAGGCTGGCCCTTTAAGGCTTGCCCTTTAAGGCTGGCCCTTTAAGCTGGCCCCTTAAGGCTGGCCCTTTAAGCTGGCCCTTTAAGGCTGGCCCGTTAAGGCTGGCCCTTTAAGCTGGCCCTTTAAAGCTGGCCCTTTAAGGCTGGCCCTTTAAGCTGGCCCCTTAAGGCTGGCCCTTTAAGCTGGCCCTCTAAGGCTGGCCCTTTAAGCTGGCCCTCTAAGGCTGGCCCTTTAAGGCTTGCCCTTTAAGGCTGGCCCTTTAAGCTGGCCCCTTAAGGCTGGCCCTTTAAGCTGGCCCTTTAAGGCTGGCCCTTTAAGGCTGGCCCTTTAAGGCTGGCCCTTTATGGCTGGCCCTTTAAGCTGGCCCCTTAAGGCTGGCCATCTAAGGCTGGCCCTTTAAGCTGGCCCTTTAAGGCTGGCCCTTTAAGCTGGCCCTTTAAGGCTGGCCCTTTAAGCTGGCCCTTTAAGGCTGGTCCTCTAAGGCTGGCCCTTTAAGACTGGCCCTTTAAGGCTGGCCCTTTAAGGCTGGCCCTTTAAGCTGGCCCCTTAAGGCTGGCCCTTTAAGCTGGCCCTCTAAGGCTGGCCCTTTAAGCTGGCCCTCTAAGGCTGGCCCTTTAAGGCTGGCCCTTTAAGGCTTGCCCTTTAAGGCTGGCCCTTTAAGCTGGCCCTTTAAGGCTGGCCCTTTAAGCTGGCCCTTTAAGGCTGGCCCTTTAAGGCTGGCCCTTTAAGCTGGCCCTTTAAGGCTGGCCCTTTAAGCTGGCCCTTTAAGGCTGGCCCTTTGAGGCTGGCCCTTTAAGCTGGCCCCTTAAGGCTGGCCCTTTAAGCTGGCCCTCTAAGGCTGGCCCTTTAAGCTGGCCCTCTAAGGCTGGCCCTTTAAGGCTTGCCCTTTAAGGCTGGCCCTTTAAGCTGGCCCCTTAAGGCTGGCCCTTTAAGCTGGCCCTCTAAGGCTGGCCCTTTAAGCTGGCCCTTTAAGGCTGGCCCTTTAAGGCTGGCCCTTTAAGCTGGCCCTTTAAGGCTGGCCCTTTAAGCTGGCCCTTTAAGGCTGGCCCTTTAAGGCTGGCCCTTTAAGGCTTGCCCTTTAAGGCTGGCCCTTTAAGCTGGCCCCTTAAGGCTGGCCCTTTAAGCTGGCCCTTTAAGGCTGGCCCTTTAAGGCTGGCCCTTTAAGGCTGGCCCTTTAAGCTGGCCCCTTAAGGCTGGCCATCTAAGGCTGGCCCTTTAAGCTGGCCCTTTAAGGCTGGCCCTTTAAGCTGGCCCTTTAAGGCTGGCCCTTTAAGCTGGCCCTTTAAGGCTGGCCCTCTAAGGCTGGCCCTTTAAGACTGGCCCTTTAAGATTGGACCTTTAAGGCTGGCCCTTTAAGCTGGCCCCTTAAGGCTGGCCCTTTAAGCTGGCCCTTTAAGGCTGGCCCTTTAAGGCTGGCCCTTTAAGGCTGGCCCTTTAAGGCTGGCCCTTTAAGCTGGCCCCTTAAGGCTGGCCATCTAAGGCTGGCCCTTTAAGCTGGCCCTTTAAGGCTGGCCCTTTAAGCTGGCCCTATAAGGCTGGCTCTTTAAGCTGTCCCTTTAAGGCTGGCCCTCTAAGGCTGGCCCTTTAAGACTGGCCCTTTAAGGCTGGCCCTTTAAGGCTGGCCCTTTAAGCTGGCCCCTTAAGGCTGGCCCTTTAAGCTGGCCCTCTAAGGCTGGCCCTTTAAGCTGGCCCTCTAAGGCTGGCCCTTTAAGGCTGGCCCTTTAAGGCTTGCCCTTTAAGGCTGGCCCTTTAAGCTGGCCCTTTAAGGCTGGCCCTTTAAGCTGGCCCTTTAAGGCTGGCCCTTTAAGGCTGGCCCTTTAAGCTGGCCCTTTAAGGCTGGCCCTTTAAGCTGGCCCTTTAAGGCTGGCCATTTAAGGCTGGCCCTTTGAGGCTGGCCCTTTAAGCTGGCCCCTTAAGGCTGGCCCTTTAAGCTGGCCCTCTAAGGCTGGCCCTTTAAGCTGGCCCTCTAAGGCTGGCCCTCTAAGGCTGGCCCTTTAAGGCTTGCCCTTTAAGGCTGGCCCTTTAAGCTGGCCCCTTAAGGCTGGCCCTTTAAGCTTGCCCTCTAAGGCTGGCCCTTTAAGCTGGCCCTTTAAGGCTGGCCCTTTAAGCTGGCCCTGTAAAGCTGGCCCTCTAAGGCTGGCCCTTTAAGCTGGCCCTTTAAGGCTGGCCCTTTAAGCTGGCCCTCTAAGGCTGGCCCTTTAAGGCTGGCCCTTTAAGCTGGCCCCTGAAGGCTGGCCCTCTAAGGCTGGCCCTTTAAGCTGGCCCTTTAAGGCTGGCCCTTTAAGCTGGCCCTTTAAGGCTGGCCCTTTAAGGCCGGCCCTTTAAGCTGGCCCTTTAAGGCTGGCCCTTTTAGCTGGCCCTTTAAGGCTGGCCCTTTAAGCTGGCCCTTTAAGGCTGGCCCTTTAAGGCTGGCCCTTTAAGGCTGGCTCTTTAAGCTGGCCCCTTAAGGCTGGCCCTTTAAGCAGGCCCTCTAAGGCTGGCCCTTTAAGCTGGCCCTCTAAGGCTGGCCCTTTAAGGCTTGCCCTTTAAGGCTGGCCCTTTAAGCTGGCCCCTTAAGGCTGGCCCTTTAAGCTGGCCCTTTAAGGCTGGCCCTTTAAGCTGGCCCTTTAAAGCTGGCCCTTTAAGGCTGGCCCTTTAAGCTGGCCCCTTAAGGCTGGCCCTTTAAGCTGGCCCTCTAAGGCTGGCCCTTTAAGCTGGCCCTCTAAGGCTGGCCCTTTAAGGCTTGCCCTTTAAGGCTGGCCCTTTAAGCTGGCCCCTTAAGGCTGGCCCTTTAAGCTGGCCCTTTAAGGCTGGCCCTTTAAGGCTGGCCCTTTAAGGCTGGCCCTTTAAGGCTGGCCCTTTAAGCTGGCCCCTTAAGGCTGGCCATCTAAGGCTGGCCCTTTAAGCTGGCCCTTTAAGGCTGGCCCTTTAAGCTGGCCCTTTAAGGCTGGCCCTTTAAGCTGGCCCTTTAAGGCTGGTCCTCTAAGGCTGGCCCTTTAAGACTGGCCCTTTAAGGCTGGCCCTTTAAGCTGGCCCCTTAAGGCTGGCCCTTTAAGCTGGCCCTCTAAGGCTGGCCCTTTAAGCTGGCCCTCTAAGGCTGGCCCTTTAAGGCTGGCCCTTTAAGGCTTGCCCTTTAAGGCTGGCCCTTTAAGCTGGCCTTTTAAGGCTGGCCCTTTAAGCTGGCCCTTTAAGGCTGGCCCTTTAAGGCTGGCCCTTTAAGCTGGCCCTTTAAGGCTGGCCCTTTAAGCTGGCCCTTTAAGGCTGGCCCTTTGAGGCTGGCCCTTTAAGCTGGCCCCTTAAGGCTGGCCCTTTAAGCTGGCCCTCTAAGGCTGGCCCTTTAAGCTGGCCCTCTAAGGCTGGCCCTTTAAGGCTTGCCCTTTAAGGCTGGCCCTTTAAGCTGGCCCCTTAAGGCTGGCCCTTTAAGCTGGCCCTCTAAGGCTGGCCCTTTAAGCTGGCCCTTTAAGGCTGGCCCTTTAAGGCTGGCCCTTTAAGATGGCCCTTTAAGGCTGGCCCTTTAAGCTGGCCCTTTAAGGCTGGCCCTTTAAGGCTGGCCCTTTAAGGCTTGCCCTTTAAGGCTGGCCCTTTAAGCTGGCCCCTTAAGGCTGGCCCTTTAAGCTGGCCCTTTAAGGCTGGCCCTTTAAGGCTGGCCCTTTAAGGCTGGCCCTTTAAGCTGGCCCCTTAAGGCTGGCCATCTAAGGCTGGCCCTTTAAGCTGGCCCTTTAAGGCTGGCCCTTTAAGCTGGCCCTTTAAGGCTGGCCCTTTAAGCTGGCCCTTTAAGGCTGGCCCTCTAAGGCTGGCCCTTTAAGACTGGCCCTTTAAGATTGGACCTTTAAGGCTGGCCCTTTAAGCTGGCCCCTTAAGGCTGGCCCTTTAAGCTGGCCCTCTAAGGCTGGCCCTTTAAGGCTGGCCCTTTAAGGCTTGCCCTTTAAGGCTGGCCCTTTAAGCTGGCCCTTTAAGGCTGGCCCTTTAAGCTGGCCCTTTAAGGCTGGCCATCTAAGTCTGGCCCTTTAAACTGGCCCTTTAAGGCTGGGCCTCTAAGGCTGGACCTCAAAGGCTGGCCCTTTAAGCTGGCCCTTTAAGGCTGGCCCCCTAAGGCTGGCCCTTTAAGGCTGGCCCTTTAAGGCTGGCCCTTTAAGGCTGGCCCTCTAAGGCTGGCCCTTTAAGGCTGGCCCTTTAAGCTGGCCCCTTAAGGCTGGCCATCTAAGGCTGGCCCTTTAAGCTGGCCCTTTAAGGCTGGCCCTTTAAGCTGGCCCTTTAAGCTGGCCCCTTAAGGCTGGCCATCTAAGGCTGGCCCTTTAAGCTGGCCCTTTAAGGCTGGACCTCAAAGGCTGGCCCTTTAAGCTGGCCCTTTAAGGCTGGCCCTCTAAGGCTGGCCCTTTAAGGCTGGCCCTTTAAGGCTGGCCCTTTAAGGCTGGCCCTCTAAGGCTGGCCCTTTAAGGCTGGCCCTTTAAGGCTGGCCCTTTAAGCTGGCCCCTTAAGGCTGGCCATCTAAGGCTGGCCCTTTAAGCTGGCCCTTTAAGGCTGGCCCTTTAAGCTGGCCCTTTAAGGCTGGCCCTTTAAGCTGGCCCTCTAAGGCTGGCCCTTTAAGACTGGCCTTTTAAGGCTGGCCCTTTAAGGCTGGCCCTTTAAGCTGGCCCTTTAAGGCTGGCCCTTTAAGGCTGGCCCTTTAAGGCTGGCCCTTTAAGGCTGGCCCCTTAAGGCTGGCCCTTTAAGCTGGTCCTCTAAGGCTGGCCCTTTAAGCTGGCCCTTTAAGTCTGGGCCTCTAAGGCTGGACCTCAAAGGCTGGCCCTTTAAGCTGGTCCTCTAAGGCTGGCCCTTTAAGCTGGCCCTTTAAGGCTGGGCCTCTAAGGCTGGACCTCAAAGGCTGGCCCTTTAAGCTGGCCCTTTAAGGCTGGCCCGCTAAGGCTGGCCCTTTAAGGCTGGCCCTTTAAGGTTGGCCCTTTAAGCTGGCCCTTTAAGGCTGGCCCTTTAAGCTGGCCCTTTAAGGCTGGCCCTTTAAGGCTGGCCCTTTGAGGCTGGCCCTTTAAGCTGGCCCCTTAAGGCTGGCCCTTTAAGCTGGCCCTCTAAGGCTGGCCCTTTAAGCTGGCCCTCTAAGGCTGGCCCTCTAAGGCTGGCCCTTTAAGGCTTGCCCTTTAAGGCTGGCCTTTTAAGCTGGCCCCTTAAGGCTGGCCCTTTAAGCTGGCCCTTTAAGGCTGGCCCTTTAAGGCTGGCCCTTTAAGGCTGGCCCTTTAAAGCTGGCCCTTTAAGCTGGCCCTCTAAGGCTGGACCTCAAAGGCTGGCCCTTTAAGCTGGCCCTTTAAGGCTGGCCCGCTAAGGCTGGCCCTTTAAGGCTGGCCCTTTAAGGTTGGCCCTTTAAGCTGGCCCTTTAAGGCTGGCCCTTTAAGTTGGCCCTTTAAGGCTGGGCCTTTAAGGCTGGCCCTTTGAGGCTGGCCCTTTAAGCTGGCCCCTTAAGGCTGGCCCTTTAAGCTGGCCCTCTAAGGCTGGCCCTTTAAGCTGGCCCTCTAAGGCTGGCCCTCTAAGGCTGGCCCTTTAAGGCTTGCCCTTTAAGGCTGGCCTTTTAAGCTGGCCCCTTAAGGCTGGCCCTTTAAGCTGGCCCTTTAAGGCTGGCCCTTTAAGGCTGGCCCTTTAAGGCTGGCCCTTTAAGGCTGGCCCTTTAAAGCTGGCCCTTTAAGCTGGCCCTCTAAGGCTGGCCCTTTAAGGCTGGCCCTTTAAGCTGGCCCTTTAAGGCTGGCCCTTTAAGGCTGGCCCTTTAAGGCTGGCCCTTTAAGGCTGGCCCTTTAAGCTGGCCCTTTAAGGCTGGCCCTTTAAGGCTGGCCCTTTAAGGCTGGCCCTTTAAGGCTGGCCCTTTAAGGCTGGCCCTTTAAGCTGGCCCTTTAAGCTGGCCCTTTAAGGCTGGCCCTTTAAGGCTGGCCCTTTAAGGCTGGCCCTTTAAGGCTGGCCCTTTAAGCTGGCCCTTTAAGGCTGGCCCTTTGAGGCTGGCCCTTTAAGCTGGCCCCTTAAGGCTGGCCCTTTAAGCTGGCCCTCTAAGGCTGGCCCTTTAAGCTGGCCCTCTAAGGCTGGCCCTCTAAGGCTGGCCCTTTAAGGCTTGCCCTTTAAGGCTGGCCCTTTAAGCTGGCCCCTTAAGGCTGGCCCTTTAAGCTGGCCCTCCAAGGCTGGCCCTTTAAGCTGGCCCTTTACGCTGGCCCTGTAAAGCTGGCCCTCTAAGGCTGGCCCTTTAAGCTGGCCCTCTAAGGCTGGCCCTTTAAGCTGGCCCTCTAAGGCTGGCCCTCTAAGGCTGGCCCTTTAAGGCTTGCCCTTTAAGGCTGGCCCTTTAAGCTGGCCCCTTAAGGCTGGCCCTTTAAGCTGGCCCTCTAAGGCTGGCCCTTTAAGCTGGCCCTTTAAGGCTGGCCCTTTAAGCTGGCCCTTTAAGGCTGGCCCTTTAAGGCCGGCCCTTTAAGCTGGCCCTTTAAGGCTGGCCCTTTTAGCTGGCCCTTTAAGGCTGGCCCTTTAAGCTGGCCCTTTAAGGCTGGCCCTTTAAGGCTGGCCCTTTAAGGCTGGCTCTTTAAGCTGGCCCCTTAAGGCTGGCCCTTTAAGCAGGCCCTCTAAGGCTGGCCCTTTAAGCTGGCCCTCTAAGGCTGGCCCTTTAAGGCTTGCCCTTTAAGGCTGGCCCTTTAAGCTGGCCCCTTAAGGCTGGCCCTTTAAGCTGGCCCTTTAAGGCTGGCCCTTTAAGGCTGGCCCTTTAAGCTGGCCCTTTAAAGCTGGCCCTTTAAGGCTGGCCCTTTAAGCTGGCCCCTTAAGGCTGGCCCTTTAAGCTGGCCCTCTAAGGCTGGCCCTTTAAGCTGGCCCTCTAAGGCTGGCCCTTTAAGGCTTGCCCTTTAAGGCTGGCCCTTTAAGCTGGCCCCTTAAGGCTGGCCCTTTAAGCTGGCCCTTTAAGGCTGGCCCTTTAAGGCTGGCCCTTTAAGGCTGTCCCTTTATGGCTGGCCCTTTAAGCTGGCCCCTTAAGGCTGGCCATCTAAGGCTGGCCCTTTAAGCTGGCCCTTTAAGGCTGGCCCTTTAAGCTGGCCCTTTAAGGCTGGCCCTTTAAGCTGGCCCTTTAAGGCTGGTCCTCTAAGGCTGGCCCTTTAAGACTGGCCCTTTAAGGCTGGCCCTTTAAGCTGGCCCCTTAAGGCTGGCCCTTTAAGCTGGCCCTCTAAGGCTGGCCCTTTAAGCTGGCCCTCTAAGGCTGGCCCTTTAAGGCTGGCCCTTTAAGGCTTGCCCTTTAAGGCTGGCCCTTTAAGCTGGCCCTTTAAGGCTGGCCCTTTAAGCTGGCCCTTTAAGGCTGGCCCTTTAAGGCTGGCCCTTTAAGCTGGCCCTTTAAGGCTGGCCCTTTAAGCTGGCCCTTTAAGGCTGGCCCTTTGAGGCTGGCCCTTTAAGCTGGCCCCTTAAGGCTGGCCCTTTAAGCTGGCCCTCTAAGGCTGGCCCTTTAAGCTGGCCCTCTAAGGCTGGCCCTTTAAGGCTTGCCCTTTAAGGCTGGCCCTTTAAGCTGGCCCCTTAAGGCTGGCCCTTTAAGCTGGCCCTCTAAGGCTGGCCCTTTAAGCTGGCCCTTTAAGGCTGGCCCTTTAAGGCTGGCCCTTTAAGCTGGCCCTTTAAGGCTGGCCCTTTAAGCTGGCCCTTTAAGGCTGGCCCTTTAAGGCTGGCCCTTTAAGGCTTGCCCTTTAAGGCTGGCCCTTTAAGCTGGCCCCTTAAGGCTGGCCCTTTAAGCTGGCCCTTTAAGGCTGGCCCTTTAAGGCTGGCCCTTTAAGGCTGGCCCTTTAAGCTGGCCCCTTAAGGCTGGCCATCTAAGGCTGGCCCTTTAAGCTGGCCCTTTAAGGCTGGCCCTTTAAGCTGGCCCTTTAAGGCTGGCCCTTTAAGCTGGCCCTTTAAGGCTGGCCCTCTAAGGCTGGCCCTTTAAGACTGGCCCTTTAAGATTGGACCTTTAAGGCTGGCCCTTTAAGCTGGCCCCTTAAGGCTGGCCCTTTAAGCTGGCCCTTTAAGGCTGGCCCTTTAAGGCTGGCCCTTTAAGGCTGGCCCTTTAAGGCTGGCCCTTTAAGCTGGCCCCTTAAGGCTGGCCATCTAAGGCTGGCCCTTTAAGCTGGCCCTTTAAGGCTGGCCCTTTAAGCTGGCCCTATAAGGCTGGCTCTTTAAGCTGTCCCTTTAAGGCTGGCCCTCTAAGGCTGGCCCTTTAAGACTGGCCCTTTAAGGCTGGCCCTTTAAGGCTGGCCCTTTAAGCTGGCCCCTTAAGGCTGGCCCTTTAAGCTGGCCCTCTAAGGCTGGCCCTTTAAGCTGGCCCTCTAAGGCTGGCCCTTTAAGGCTGGCCCTTTAAGGCTTGCCCTTTAAGGCTGGCCCTTTAAGCTGGCCCTTTAAGGCTGGCCCTTTAAGCTGGCCCTTTAAGGCTGGCCCTTTAAGGCTGGCCCTTTAAGCTGGCCCTTTAAGGCTGGCCCTTTAAGCTGGCCCTTTAAGGCTGGCCATTTAAGGCTGGCCCTTTGAGGCTGGCCCTTTAAGCTGGCCCCTTAAGGCTGGCCCTTTAAGCTGGCCCTCTAAGGCTGGCCCTTTAAGCTGGCCCTCTAAGGCTGGCCCTCTAAGGCTGGCCCTTTAAGGCTTGCCCTTTAAGGCTGGCCCTTTAAGCTGGCCCCTTAAGGCTGGCCCTTTAAGCTTGCCCTCTAAGGCTGGCCCTTTAAGCTGGCCCTTTAAGGCTGGCCCTTTAAGCTGGCCCTGTAAAGCTGGCCCTCTAAGGCTGGCCCTTTAAGCTGGCCCTTTAAGGCTGGCCCTTTAAGCTGGCCCTCTAAGGCTGGCCCTTTAAGGCTGGCCCTTTAAGCTGGCCCCTGAAGGCTGGCCCTCTAAGGCTGGCCCTTTAAGCTGGCCCTTTAAGGCTGGCCCTTTAAGCTGGCCCTTTAAGGCTGGCCCTTTAAGGCCGGCCCTTTAAGCTGGCCCTTTAAGGCTGGCCCTTTTAGCTGGCCCTTTAAGGCTGGCCCTTTAAGCTGGCCCTTTAAGGCTGGCCCTTTAAGGCTGGCCCTTTAAGGCTGGCTCTTTAAGCTGGCCCCTTAAGGCTGGCCCTTTAAGCAGGCCCTCTAAGGCTGGCCCTTTAAGCTGGCCCTCTAAGGCTGGCCCTTTAAGGCTTGCCCTTTAAGGCTGGCCCTTTAAGCTGGCCCCTTAAGGCTGGCCCTTTAAGCTGGCCCTTTAAGGCTGGCCCTTTAAGCTGGCCCTTTAAAGCTGGCCCTTTAAGGCTGGCCCTTTAAGCTGGCCCCTTAAGGCTGGCCCTTTAAGCTGGCCCTCTAAGGCTGGCCCTTTAAGCTGGCCCTCTAAGGCTGGCCCTTTAAGGCTTGCCCTTTAAGGCTGGCCCTTTAAGCTGGCCCCTTAAGGCTGGCCCTTTAAGCTGGCCCTTTAAGGCTGGCCCTTTAAGGCTGGCCCTTTAAGGCTGGCCCTTTAAGGCTGGCCCTTTAAGCTGGCCCCTTAAGGCTGGCCATCTAAGGCTGGCCCTTTAAGCTGGCCCTTTAAGGCTGGCCCTTTAAGCTGGCCCTTTAAGGCTGGCCCTTTAAGCTGGCCCTTTAAGGCTGGTCCTCTAAGGCTGGCCCTTTAAGACTGGCCCTTTAAGGCTGGCCCTTTAAGCTGGCCCCTTAAGGCTGGCCCTTTAAGCTGGCCCTCTAAGGCTGGCCCTTTAAGCTGGCCCTCTAAGGCTGGCCCTTTAAGGCTGGCCCTTTAAGGCTTGCCCTTTAAGGCTGGCCCTTTAAGCTGGCCTTTTAAGGCTGGCCCTTTAAGCTGGCCCTTTAAGGCTGGCCCTTTAAGGCTGGCCCTTTAAGCTGGCCCTTTAAGGCTGGCCCTTTAAGCTGGCCCTTTAAGGCTGGCCCTTTGAGGCTGGCCCTTTAAGCTGGCCCCTTAAGGCTGGCCCTTTAAGCTGGCCCTCTAAGGCTGGCCCTTTAAGCTGGCCCTCTAAGGCTGGCCCTTTAAGGCTTGCCCTTTAAGGCTGGCCCTTTAAGCTGGCCCCTTAAGGCTGGCCCTTTAAGCTGGCCCTCTAAGGCTGGCCCTTTAAGCTGGCCCTTTAAGGCTGGCCCTTTAAGGCTGGCCCTTTAAGCTGGCCCTTTAAGGCTGGCCCTTTAAGCTGGCCCTTTAAGGCTGGCCCTTTAAGGCTGGCCCTTTAAGGCTTGCCCTTTAAGGCTGGCCCTTTAAGCTGGCCCCTTAAGGCTGGCCCTTTAAGCTGGCCCTTTAAGGCTGGCCCTTTAAGGCTGGCCCTTTAAGGCTGGCCCTTTAAGCTGGCCCCTTAAGGCTGGCCATCTAAGGCTGGCCCTTTAAGCTGGCCCTTTAAGGCTGGCCCTTTAAGCTGGCCCTTTAAGGCTGGCCCTTTAAGCTGGCCCTTTAAGGCTGGCCCTCTAAGGCTGGCCCTTTAAGACTGGCCCTTTAAGATTGGACCTTTAAGGCTGGCCCTTTAAGCTGGCCCCTTAAGGCTGGCCCTTTAAGCTGGCCCTCTAAGGCTGGCCCTTTAAGGCTGGCCCTTTAAGGCTTGCCCTTTAAGGCTGGCCCTTTAAGCTGGCCCTTTAAGGCTGGCCCTTTAAGCTGGCCCTTTAAGGCTGGCCATCTAAGTCTGGCCCTTTAAACTGGCCCTTTAAGGCTGGGCCTCTAAGGCTGGACCTCAAAGGCTGGCCCTTTAAGCTGGCCCTTTAAGGCTGGCCCCCTAAGGCTGGCCCTTTAAGGCTGGCCCTTTAAGGCTGGCCCTTTAAGGCTGGCCCTCTAAGGCTGGCCCTTTAAGGCTGGCCCTTTAAGCTGGCCCCTTAAGGCTGGCAATCTAAGGCTGGCCCTTTAAGCTGGCCCTTTAAGGCTGGCCCTTTAAGCTGGCCCTTTAAGGCTGGCCCTTTAAGCTGGCCCTTTAAGGCTGGCCCTTTAAGACTGGCCTTTTAAGGCTGGCCCTTTAAGCTGGCCCCTTAAGGCTGGCCCTTTAAGCTGGCCCTCTAAGGCTGGCCCTTTAAGCTGGCCCTCTAAGGCCGGCCCTTTAAGGCTGGCCCTTTAAGGCTTGCCCTTTAAGGCTGGCCCTTTAAGCTGGCCCTTTAAGGCTGGCCCTTTAAGCTGGCCCCTTAAGGCTGGCCATCTAAGGCTGGCCCTTTAAGCTGGCCCTTTAAGGCTGGCCCTTTAAGCTGGCCCTATAAGGCTGGCCCTTTAAGCTGGCCCTTTAAGGCTGGCCCTCTAAGGCTGGCCCTTTAAGACTGGCCCTTTAAGGCTGGCCCTTTAAGGCTGGCCCTTTAAGCTGGCCCCTTAAGGCTGGCCGTTTAAGCTGGCCCTCTAAGGCTGGCCCTTTAAGCTGGCCCTCTAAGGCTGGCCCTTTAAGGCTGGCCCTTTAAGGCTTGCCCTTTAAGGCTGGCCCTTTAAGCTGGCCCTTTAAGGCTGGCCCTTTAAGCTGGCCCTTTAAGGCTGGCCCTTTAAGGCTGGCCCTTTAAGGCTGGCCCTTTAAGCTGGCCCTTTAAGGCTGGCCCTTTAAGGCTGGCCCTTTGAGGCTGGCCCTTTGAGGCTGGCCCTTTAAGCTGGCCCCTTGAGGCTGGCCCTTTAAGCTGGCCCCTTAAGGCTGGCCCTTTAAGCTGGCCCTCTAAGGCTGGCCCTTTAAGCTGGCCCTCTAAGACTGGCCCTCTAAGGCTGGCCCTTTAAGGCTTGCCCTTTAAGGCTGGCCCTTTAAGCTGGCCCTCTAAGGCTGGCCCTTTAAGCTGGCCCTTTAAGGCTGGCCCTTTAAGCTGGCCCTGTAAAGCTGGCCCTCTAAGGCTGGCCCTTTAAGCTGGCCCTTTAAGGCTGGCCCTTTAAGCTGGCCCTCTAAGGCTGGCCCTTTAAGGCTGGCCCTTTAAGCTGGCCCCTTAAGGCTGGCCCTCTAAGGCTGGCCCTTTAAGCTGGCCCTTTAAGGCTGGCCCTTTAAGCTGGCCCTTTAAGGCTGGCCCTTTAAGGCCGGCCCTTTAAGCTGGCCCTTTAAGGCTGGCCCTTTAAGCTGGCCCTTTAAGGCTGGCCCTTTAAGCTGGCCCTTTAAGGCTGGCCCTTTAAGGCTGGCTCTTTAAGATGGCCCCTTAAGGCTGGCCCTTTAAGCAGGCCCTCTAAGGCTGGCCCTTTAAGCTGGCCCTCTAAGGCTGGCCCTTTAAGGCTTGCCCTTTAAGGCTGGCCCTTTAAGCTGGCCCCTTAAGGCTGGCCCTTTAAGCTGGCCCTTTAAGGCTGGCCCTTTAAGGCTGGCCCTTTAAGCTGGCCCTTTAAGGCTGGCCCTTTAAGGCTGGCCCTTTAAGGCTGGCCCTTTAAGGCTGGCCCTTTAAGCTGGCCCTTTAAGGCTGGCCCTTTAAGGCTGGCCCTTTGAGGCTGGCCCTTTGAGGCTGGCCCTTTAAGCTGGCCCCTTGAGGCTGGCCCTTTAAGCTGGCCCCTTAAGGCTGGCCCTTTAAGCTGGCCCTCTAAGGCTGGCCCTTTAAGCTGGCCCTCTAAGACTGGCCCTCTAAGGCTGGCCCTTTAAGGCTTGCCCTTTAAGGCTGGCCCTTTAAGCTGGCCCTCTAAGGCTGGCCCTTTAAGCTGGCCCTTTAAGGCTGGCCCTTTAAGCTGGCCCTGTAAAGCTGGCCCTGTAAAGCTGGCCCTCTAAGGCTGGCCCTTTAAGGCTGGCCCTTTAAGCTGGCCCTCTAAGGCTGGCCCTTTAAGGCTGGCCCTTTAAGCTGGCCCTTTAAGGCTGGCCCTCTAAGGCTGGCCCTTTAAGCTGGCCCTTTAAGGCTGGCCCTTTAAGCTGGCCCTTTAAGGCTGGCCCTTTAAGGCCGGCCCTTTAAGCTGGCCCTTTAAGGCTGGCCCTTTAAGCTGGCCCTTTAAGGCTGGCCCTTTAAGGCTGGCCCTTTAAGCTGGCCCTTTAAGGCTGGCCCTTTAAGGCTGGCCCTTTAAGGCTGGCTCTTTAAGATGGCCCCTTAAGGCTGGCCCTTTAAGCAGGCCCTCTAAGGCTGGCCCTTTAAGCTGGCCCTCTAAGGCTGGCCCTTTAAGGCTTGCCCTTTAAGGCTGGCCCTTTAAGCTGGCCCCTTAAGGCTGGCCCTTTAAGCTGGCCCTTTAAGGCTGGCCCTTTAAGGCTGGCCCTTTAAGCTGGCCCTTTAAAGCTGGCCCTTTAAGGCTGGCCCTTTAAGGCTGGCCCTTTAAGCTGGCCCCTTAAGGCTGGCCCTTTAAGCTGGCCCTCTAAGGCTGGCCCTTTAAGCTGGCCCTCTAAGGCTGGCCCTTTGAGGCTTGCCCTTTAAGGCTGGCCCTTTAAGCTGGCCCCTTAAGGCTGGCCCTTTAAGCTGGCCCTTTAAGGCTGGCCCTTTAAGGCTGGCCCTTTAAGGCTGGCCCTTTAAGGCTGGCCCTTTAAGGCTGGCCCTTTAAGGCTGGCCCTTTAAGCTGGCCCCTTAAGGCTGGCCATCTAAGGCTGGCCCTTTAAGCTGGCCCTTTAAGGCTGGCCCTTTAAGCTGGCCCTTTAAGGCTGGCCCTTTAAGCTGGCCCTTTAAGGCTGGTCCTCTAAGGCTGGCCCTTTAAGACTGGCCCTTTAAGGCTGGCCCTTTAAGGCTGGCCCTTTAAGCTGGCCCCTTAAGGCTGGCCCTTTAAGCTGGCCCTCTAAGGCTGGCCCTTTAAGCTGGCCCTCTAAGGCTGGCCCTTTAAGGCTGGCCCTTTAAGGCTTGCCCTTTAAGGCTGGCCCTTTAAGCTGGCCCTTTAAGGCTGGCCCTTTAAGGCTGGCCCTTTAAGCTGGCCCTTTAAGGCTGGCCCTTTAAGCTGGCCCTTTAAGGCTGGCCCTTTGAGGCTGGCCCTTTAAGCTGGCCCCTTAAGGCTGGCCCTTTAAGCTGGCCCTCTAAGGCTGGCCCTTTAAGATGGCCCTCTAAGGCTGGCCCTTTAAGGCTTGCCCTTTAAGGCTGGCCCTTTAAGCTGGCCCCTTAAGGCTGGCCCTTTAAGCTGGCCCTCTAAGGCTGGCCCTTTAAGCTGGCCCTTTAAGGCTGGCCCTTTAAGGCTGGCCCTTTAAGCTGGCCCTTTAAGGCTGGCCCTTTAAGGCTGGCCCTTTAAGGCTGGCCCTTTAAGGCTGGCCCTTTAAGGCTTGCCCTTTAAGGCTGGCCCTTTAAGCTGGCCCCTTAAGGCTGGCCCTTTAAGCTGGCCCTTTAAGGCTGGCCCTTTAAGGCTGGCCCTTTAAGGCTGGCCCTTTAAGGCTGGCCCTCTAAGCTGGCCCCTTAAGGCTGGCCATCTAAGGCTGGCCCTTTAAGCTGGCCCTTTAAGGCTGGCCCTTTAAGCTGGCCCTTTAAGGCTGGCCCTTTAAGCTGGCCCTTTAAGGCTGGCCCTCTAAGGCTGGCCCTTTAAGACTGGCCCTTTAAGATTGGCCCTTTAAGGCTGGCCCTTTAAGCTGGCCCCTTAAGGCTGGCCCTTTAAGCTGGCCCTCTAAGGCTGGCCCTTTAAGCTGGCCCTCTAAGGCTGGCCCTTTAAGCTGGCCCTTTAAGGCTGGCCCCCTAAGGCTGGCCCTTTAAGGCTGGCCCTTTAAGGCTGGCCCTTTAAGGCTGGCCCTCTAAGGCTGGCCCTTTAAGGCTAGCCCTTTAAGGCTGGCCCTTTAAGCTGGCCCCTTAAGGCTGGCCATCTAAGGCTGGCCCTTTAAGCTGGCCTTTTAAGGCTGGCCCTTTAAGCTGGCCCTTTAAGGCTGGCCCCTTAAGCTGGCCCTTTAAGGCTGGCCCTCTAAGGCTGGCCCTTTAAGACTGGCCTTTTAAGGCTGGCCCTTTAAGCTGGCCCCTTAAGGCTGGCCCTTTAAGCTGGCCCTCTAAGGCTGGCCCTTTAAGGCTGGCCCTTTAAGGCTTGCCCTTTAAGGCTGGCCCTTTAAGCTGGCCCTTTAAGGCTGGCCATTTAAGCTGGCCCTTTAAGGCTGGCCCTTTAAGGCTGGCCCTTTAAGCTGGCCCTTTAAGGCTGGCCCTTTAAGCTGGCCCTTTAAGGCTGGCCCTTTAAGGCTGGCCCTTTAAGCTGGCCCCTTAAGGCTGGCCCTTTAAGCTGGTCCTCTAAGGCTGGCCCTTTAAGCTGGCCCTTTAAGGCTGGGCCTCTAAGGCTGGACCTCAAAGGCTGGCCCTTTAAGCTGGCCCTTTAAGGCTGGCCCTCTAAAGCTGGCCCTTTAAGGCTGGCCCTTTAAGGCTGGCCCTTTAAGGCTGGCCCTCTAAGGCTGGCCCTTTAAGCTGGCCCCTTAAGGCTGGCCATCTAAGGCTGGCCCTTTAAGCTGGCCCTTTAAGGCTGGCCCTTTAAGCTGGCCCTTTAAGGCTGGCCCTTTAAGCTGGCCCTTTAAGGCTGGCCCTCTAAGGCTGGCCCTTTAAGACTGGCCTTTTAAGGCTGGCCCTTTAAGGCTGGCCCTTTAAGCTGGCCCCTTAAGGCTGGCCCTTTAAGCTGGCCCTCTAAGGCTGGCCCTTTAAGCTGGCCCTCTAAGGCTGGCCCTTCAAGGCTGGCCCTTTAAGGCTTGCCCTTTAAGGCAGGCCCTCTAAGGCTGGCCCTTTAAGGCTTGCCCTTTAAGGCTGGCCCTTTAAGCTGGCCCCTTAAGGCTGGCCCTTTAAGCTGGCCCTCTAAGGCTGGCCCTTTAAGCTGGCCCTTTAAGGCTGGCCCTTTAAGCTGGCCCTGTAAAGCTGGCCCTCTAAGGCTGGCCTTTTAAGCTGGCCCTTTAAGGCTGGCCCTTTAAGCTGGCCCTCTAAGGCTGGCCCTTTAAGGCTGGCCCTTTAAGGCTGGCCCTTTAAGCTGGCCCCTTAGGGCTGGCCCTCTAAGGCTGGCCCTTTAAGCTGGCCCTTTAAGGCTGGCCCTGTAAGCTGGCCCTTTAAGGCTGGCCCTTTAAGGCTGGCCCTTTAAGCTGGCCCT
Source organism: Doryrhamphus excisus (assembly GCF_037039965.1). NCBI lineage: Eukaryota > Metazoa > Chordata > Actinopteri > Syngnathiformes > Syngnathidae > Doryrhamphus > Doryrhamphus excisus. The sequence continues at coordinate 383,263 of NC_136375.1, forward strand.
TTAAGGCTGGCCCTTTAAGGCTGGCCCTTTAAGGCTGGCCCTTTAAGCTGGCCCTTTAAGGCTGGCCCTTTAAGCTGGCCCTGTAAAGCTGGCCCTCTAAGGCTGGCCTTTTAAGCTGGCCCTTTAAGGCTGGCCCTTTAAGCTGGCCCTCTAAGGCTGGCCCTTTAAGGCTGGCCCTTTAAGCTGGCCCCTTAGGGCTGGCCCTCTAAGGCTGGCCCTTTAAGCTGGCCCTTTAAGGCTGGCCCTGTAAACTGGCCCTTTAAGGCTGGCCCTTTAAGGCTGGCCCTTTAAGGCTGGCCCTTTAAGCTGGCCCTTTTAAGGCTGGTCCTCTAAGGCTGGCCCTTTAAGACTGGCCCTTTAAGGCTGGCCCTTTAAGGCTGGCCCCTTAAGGCTGGCCCTTTAAGGCTGGCCCTCTAAGGCTGGCCCTTTAAGCTGGCCCTCTAAGGCTGGCCCTTTAAGGCTGGCCCTTTAAGGCTTGCCCTTTAAGGCTGGCCCTTTAAGCTGGCCCTTTAAGGCTGGCCCTTTAAGCTGGCCCTTTAAGGCTGGCCCTTTAAGGCTGGCCCTTTGAGGCTGGCCCTTTAAGCTGGCCCTCTAAGGCTGGCCCTTTAAGCTGGCCCTCTAAGGCTGGCCCTTTAAGCTGGCCCTCTAAGGCTGGCCCTCTAAGGCTGGCCCTTTAAGGCTTGCCCTTTAAGGCTGGCCCTTTAAGCTGGCCCTTTAAGGCTGGCCCTTTAAGCTGGCCCTCTAAGGCTGGCCCTTTAAGCTGGCCCTTTAAGCTGGCCCTTTAAGGCTGGCCCTTTAAGGCTGGCCCTTTAAGCTGGTCCCTTAAGGCTGGCCCTTTAAGCTGGCCCTCTAAGGCTGGCCCTTTAAGCTGGCCCTCTAAGGCTGGCCCTTTAAGGCTGGCCCTTTAAGCTGGCCCTTTAAGGCTGGCCCTTTAACCTGGCCCTTTAAGGCTGGCCCTTTAAGGCTGGCCCTTTAAGCTGGCCCTTTAAGGCTGGCCCTTTAAGCTGGCCCTTTAAGGCTGGCCCTTTAAGGCTGGCCCTTTGAGGCTGGCCCTTTAAGCTGGCCCCTTAAGGCTGGCCCTTTAAGCTGGCCCTCTAAGGCTGGCCCTTTAAGCTGGCCCTCTAAGGCTGGCATTCTAAGGCTGGCCCTTTAAGGCTTGCCCTTTAAGGCTGGACCTTTAAGCTGGCCCCTTAAGGCTGGCCCTTTAAGCTGGCCCTTTAAGGCTGGCCCTTTAAGCTGGTCCCTTAAGGCTGGCCCTTTAAGCTGGCCCTCTAAGGCTGGCCCTTTAAGCTGGCCCTCTAAGGCTGGCCCTTTAAGGCTGGCCCTTTAAGCTGGCCCTTTAAGGCTGGCCCTTTAACCTGGCCCTTTAAGGCTGGCCCTTTAAGGCTGGCCCTTTAAGCTGGCCCTTTAAGGCTGGCCCTTTAAGCTGGCCCTTTAAGGCTGGCCCTTTAAGGCTGGCCCTTTAAGGCTGGCCCTTTAAGCTGGCCCCTTAAGGCTGGCCCTTTAAGCTGGCCCTCTAAGGCTGGCCCTTTAAGCTGGCCCTCTAAGGCTGGCATTCTAAGGCTGGCCCTTTAAGGCTTGCCCTTTAAGGCTGGACCTTTAAGCTGGCCCCTTAAGGCTGGCCCTTTAAGCTGGCCCTTTAAGGCTGGCCCTTTAAGCTGGCCCTTTAAGGCTGGCCCTCTAAGGCTGGCCCTTTAAGACTGGCCCTTTAAGGCTGGCCCTTTAAGCTGGTCCCTTAAGGCTGGCCCTTTAAGCTGGCCCTCTAAGGCTGGCCCTTTAAGCTGGCCCTCTAAGGCTGGCCCTTTAAGGCTGGCCCTTTAAGCTGGCCCTTTAAGGCTGGCCCTTTAAGCTGGCCCTTTAAGGCTGGCCCTATAAGGCTGGCCCTTTAAGCTGGCCCCTTAAGGCTTGCCCTCTAAGGCTGGCCCTTTAACCTGGCCCTTTAAGGCTGGCCCTTTAAGGCTGGCCCTTTAAGCTGGCCCTTTAAAGCTGGCCCTCTAAGGCTGGCCCTTTAAGACTGGCCCTTTAAGGCTGGCCCTTTAAGCTGGCCCCTTAAGGCTGGCCCTCTAAGGCTGGCCCTTTAAGCTGGCCCTCTAAGGCTGGCCCTTTAAGGCTGGCCCTTTAAGCTGGCCCCTTAAGGCTGGCCCTCTAAGGCTGGCCCTTTAAGCTGGCCCTTTAAGGCTGGCCCTTTAAGCTGGCCCTTTAAGGCTGGCCCTTTAAGGCCGGCCCTTTAAGCTGGCCCTTTAAGGCTGGCCCTTTAAGCTGGCCCTTTAAGGCTGGCCCTCTAAGGCTGGCCCTTTAAGACTGGCCCTTTAAAGCTGGCCATCTAAGGCTGGCCCTTTAAGGCTGGCCCTTTAAGCTGGCCCCTTAAGGCTGGCCCTCTAAGGCTGGCCCTTTAAGCTGGCCCTCTAAGGCTGGCCCTTTAAGGCTGGCCCTTTAAGCTGGCCCCTTAAGGCTGGCCCTCTAAGGCTGGCCCTTTAAGCTGGCCCTTTAAGGCTGGCCCTTTAAGCTGGCCCTTTAAGGCTGGCCCTTTAAGGCCAGCCCTTTAAGCTGGCCCTTTAAGGCTGGCCCTTTAAGCTGGCCCTTTAAGGCTGGCCCTCTAAGGCTGGCCCTTTAAGACTGGCCCTTTAAAGCTGGCCCTTTAAGGCTGGCCCTCTAAGGCTGGCCCTTTAAGGCTGGCCCTTTAAGGCTGGCCCTTTAAGGCTGGCCCTCTAAGGCTGGCCCTTTAAGACTGGCCCTTTAAGGCTGGCCCTTTAAGGCTGGCCCTTTAAGCTGCCCCCTTAAGGCTGGCCCTTTAAGCTGGCCCTCTAAGGCTGGCCCTTTAAGCTGGCCCTCTAAGGCTGGCCCTTTAAGGCTGGCCCTTTAAGGCTTGCCCTTTAAGGCTGGCCCTTTAAGCTGGCCCTTTAAAGCTGGCCCTTTAAGCTGGCCCTTTAAGGCTGGCCCTTCAAGGCTGGCCCTTTAAGCTGGCCCTTTAAGGCTGGCCCTTTAAGCTGGCCCTTTAAGGCTGGCCCTTTGAGGCTGGCCCTTTAAGCTGGCCCCTTAAGGCTGGCCCTTTAAGCTGGCCCTCTAAGGCTGGCCCTTTAAGCTGGCCCTCTAAGGCTGGCCCTTTAAGGCTGGCCCTTTAAGCTGGCCCCTTAAGGCTGGCCCTTTAAGCTGGCCCTTTAAGGCTGGCCCTTTAAGCTGGCCCTTTAAGCTGGCCCCTTAAGGCTGGCCCTTTAAGGCCGGCCCTTTAAGCTGGCCCTTTAAGGCTGGCCCTTTAAGCTGGCCCTTTAAGGCTGGCCCTTTAAGCTGGCCCTTTAAGGCTGGCCCTTTAAGGCTGGCCCTTTAAGCTGGCCCCTTAAGGCTGGCCCTTTAAGCAGGCCCTCTAAGGCTGGCCCTTTAAGCTGGCCCTCTAAGGCTGGCCCTTTAAGGCTTGCCCTTTAAGGCTGGCCCTTTAAGCTGGCCCCTTAAGGCTGGCCCTTTAAACTGGCCCTTTAAGGCTGGCCCTTTAAGGCTGGCCCTTTAAGCTGGCCCTTTAAAGCTGGCCCTTTAAGGCAGGCCCTTTAAGGCTGGCCCTTTAAGCCCTCCCCCTTAAGGCTGGCCCTTTAAGCTGGCCCTTTAAGCTGGCCCTTTAAGGCTGGTCCTCTAAGGCTGGCCCTTTAAGACTGGCCCTTTAAGGCTGGCCCTTTAAGGCTGGCCCTTTAAGCTGGCCCCTTAAGGCTGGCTGTTTAAGCTGGCCCTCTAAGGCTGGCCCTTTAAGCTGGCCCTCTAAGGCTGGCCCTTTAAGGCTGGCCCTTTAAGGCTTGCCATTTAAGGCTGGCCCTTTAAGCTGGCCCTTTAAGGCTGGCCCTTTAAGCTGGCCCTTTAAGGATGGCCCTTTAAGGCTGGCCCTTTAAGCTGGCCCTTTAAGGCTGGCCCTTTAAGCTGGCCCCTTAAGGCTGGCCCTTTAAGCTGGCCCTCTAAGGCTGGCCCTTTAAGCTGGCCCTTTAAGGCTGGCCCTCTAAGGCTGGCCCTTTAAGACTGGCCCTTTAAGGCTGGCCCTTTAAGGCTGGCCCTTTAAGCTGGCCCCTTAAGGCTGGCCCTTTAAGCTGGCCCTCTAAGGCTGGCCCTTTAAGCTGGCCCTTTAAGGCTGGCCCTTTAAGCTGGCCCTTTAAGGCTGGCCCTTTAAGGCTGGCCCTTTAAGCTGGCCCTTTAAGGCTGGCCCTTTAAGGCTGGCCCTTTAAGGCTTGCCCTTTAAGGCTGGCCCTTTAAGATGGCCCTTTAAGGCTGGCCCTTTAAGGCTGGCCCTTTAAGCTGGCCCTTTAAGGCTGGCCCTTTAAGCTGGCCCTTTAAGGCTGGCCCTTTGAGGCTGGCCCTTTAAGCTGGCCCCTTAAGGCTGGCCCTTTAAGCTGGCCCTCTAAGGCTGGCCCTTTAAGCTGGCCCTCTAAGGCTGGCCCTCTAAGGCTGGCCCTTTAAGGCTTGCCCTTTAAGGCTGGCCCTTTAAGCTGGCCCCTTAAGGCTGGCCCTTTAAGCTGGCCCTCTAAGGCTGGCCCTTTAAGCTGGCCCTTTAAGGCTGGCCCTTTAAGGCTGGCCCTTTAAGGCTGGCCCTTTAAGGCTGGCCCTTTAAGCTGGCCCTTTAAGTTGGCCCCTTAAGGCTGGCCATCTAAGGCTGGCCCTTTAGGCTGGCCTTTTAAGCTGGCCCTTTAAGGCTGGCCCTTTAAGCTGGCCCTTTAAGGCTGGCCCTCTAAGGCTGGCCCTTTAAGACTGGCCCTTTAAGGCTGGCCCTTTAAGCTGGTCCCTTAAGGCTGGCCCTTTAAGGCTGGCCCTTTAAGGCTGGCCCCTTAAGGCTGGCCCTTTAAGCTGGCCCTCTAAGGCTGGCCCTTTAAGGCTTGCCCTTTAAGGCTGGCCCTTTAAGCTGGCCCTTTAAGCTGGCCCTCTAAGGCTGGCCCTTTAAGCTGGCCCTTTAAGCTGGCCCCTTAAGGCTGGCCCTTTAAGCTGGCCCTCTAAGGCTGGCCCTTTAAGGCTGGCCCTTTAAGGCTGGCCCTTTAAGGCTGGCCCTTTAAGCTGGCCCTTTAAAGCTGGCCCTTTAAGCTGGCCCTTTAAGGCTGGCCCTTTAAGGCTGGCCCTTTAAGCTGGCCCTTTAAGGCTGGCCCTTTAAGCTGGCCCTTTAAGGCTGGCCCTTTGAGGCTGGCCCTTTAAGCTGGCCCTTTAAGGCTGGCCCTTTGAGGCTGGCCCTTTAAGCTGGCCCCTTAAGGCTGGCCCTTTAAGCTGGCCCTCTAAGGCTGGCCCTTTAAGCTGGCCCTCTAAGGCTGGCCCTTTAAGGCTTGCCCTTTAAGGCTGGCCCTTTAAGCTGGCCCCTTAAGGCTGGCCCTTTAAGCTGGCCCTCTAAGGCTGGCCCTTTAAGCTGGCCCTTTAAGCTGGCCCCTTAAGGCTGGCCCTTTAAGGCCGGCCCTTTAAGCTGGCCCTTTAAGGCTGGCCCTTTAAGCTGGCCCTTTAAGGCTGGCCCTTTAAGCTGGCCCTTTAAGGCTGGCCCTTTAAGGCTGGCCCTTTAAGCTGGCCCCTTAAGGCTGGCCCTTTAAGGCTGGCCCTTTAAGCTGGCCCCTTAAGGCTGGCCCTTTAAGCTGGCCCTCTAAGGCTGGCCCTTTAAGCTGGCCCTCTAAGGCTGGCCCTTTAAGGCTGGCCCTTTAAGCTGGCCCTTTAAGGCTGGCCCTCTAAGGCTGGCCCTTTAAGACTGGCCCTTTAAGGCTGGCCCTTTAAGGCTGGCCCTTTAAGCTGGCCCCTTAAGGCTGGCCCTTTAAGCTGGCCCTCTAAGGCTGGCCCTTTAAGCTGGCCCTTTAAGGCTGGCCCTTTAAGCTGGCCCTTTAAGGCTGGCCCTTTAAGGCTGGCCCTTTAAGCTGGCCCCTTAAGGCTGGCCCTCTAAGGCTGGCCCTTTAAGGCTGGCCCTTTAAGGCTGGCCCTTTAAGCTGGCCCCTTAAGGCTGGCCCTTTAAGCTGGCCCTCTAAGGCTGGCCCTTTAAGCTGGCCCTCTAAGGCTGGCCCTTTAAGGCTTGCCCTTTAAGGCTGGCCCTTTAAGCTGGCCCCTTAAGGCTGGCCCTTTAAGCTGGCCCTTTAAGGCTGGCCCTTTAAGGCTGGCCCTTTAAGGCTGGCCCTTTAAGGCTGGCCCTTTAAGGCTGGCCCTTTAAGGCTGGCCCTTTAAGCTGGCCCCTTAAGGCTGGCCATCTAAGGCTGGCCCTTTAAGCTGGCCCTTTAAGGCTGGCCCTTTAAGCTGGCCCTTTAAGGCTGGCCCTTTAAGCTGGCCCTTTAAGGCTGGCCCTCTAAGGCTGGCCCTTTAAGCTGGCCCATTAAGGCTGGCCCTTTAAGCTGGCCCTCTAAGGCTGGCCCTTTAAGCTGGCCCTCTAAGGCTGGCCCTCTAAGGCTGGCCCTTTAAGGCTTGCCCTTTAAGACTGGCCCTTTAAGCTGGCCCCTTAAGGCTGGCCCTTTAAGCTGGCCCTTTAAGCTGGCCCTTTAAGGCTGGCCCTTTAAGGCTGGCCCTTTAAGGCTGGCCCTATAAGCTGGCCCTTTAAGGCTGGCCCTTTAAGGCCGGCCCCTTAAGGCTGGCCCTTTAAGCTGGCCCTCTAAGGCTGGCCCTTTAAGCTGGCCCTCTAAGGCTGGCCCTTTAAGGCTTGCCCTTTAAGGCTGGCCCTTTAAGCTGGCCCCTTAAGGCTGGCCCTTTAAGCTGGCCCTTTAAGGCTGGCCCTTTAAGGCTGGCCCTTTAAGGCTGGCCCTTTAAGGCTGGCCCTTTAAGCTGGCCCCTTAAGGCTGGCCATCTAAGGCTGGCCCTTTAAGCTGGCCCCTTAAGGCTGGCCCTTTAAGCTGGCCCTCTAAGGCTGGCCCTTTAAGCTGGCCCTCTAAGGCTGGCCCTTTAAGGCTTGCCCTTTAAGGCTGGCCCTTTAAGATGGCCCTTTAAGGCTGGCCCTTTAAGCTGGCCCTTTAAGGCTGGCCCTTTAAGGCTGGCCCTTTAAGCTGGCCCTTTAAGGCTGGCCCTTTAAGCTGGCCCTTTAAGGCTGGCCCTTTGAGGCTGGCCCTTTAAGCTGGCCCCTTAAGGCTGGCCCTTTAAGCTGGCCCTCTAAGGCTGGCCCTTTAAGCTGGCCCTCTAAGGCTGGCCCTTTAAGGCTTGCCCTTTAAGGCTGGCCCTTTAAGCTGGCCCCTTAAGGCTGGCCCTTTAAGCAGGTCCTCTACGGCTGGCCCTTTAAGCTGGCCCTCTAAGGCTGGCCCTTTAAGGCTTGCCCTTTAAGGCTGGCCCTTTAAGCTGGCCCTTTAAGGCTGGCCCTTTAAGCTGGCCCTTTAAGGCTGGCCCTCTAAGGCTGGCCCTTTAAGACTGGCCCTTTAAGGCTGGCCCTTTAAGGCTGGCCCTTTAAGCTGGCCCCTTAAGGCTGGCCCTTTAAGCTGGCCCTCTAAGGCTGGCCCTTTAAGCTGGCCCTCTAAGGCTGGCCCTTTAAGGCTGGCCCTTTAAGCTGGCCCTTTAAGGCTGGCCCTTTAAGCTGGCCCTTTAAGGCTGGCCCTTTAAGGCTGGCCCTTTAAGGCTTGCCCTTTAAGGCTGGCCCTTTAAGCTGGCCCTTTAAGGCTGGCCCTTTAAGCTGGCCCTTTAAGGCTGGCCCTTTAAGGCTGGCCCTTTAAGCTGGCCCTTTAAGGCTGGCCCTTTAAGCTGGCCCTTTAAGGCTGGCCCTTTAAGGCTGGCCCTTTGAGGCTGGCCCTTTAAGGCTGGCCCTTTAAGCTGGCCCCTTAAGGCTGGCCCTTTAAGCTGGCCCTCTAAGGCTGGCCCTTTAAGCTGGCCCTCTAAGGCTGGCCCTTTAAGCTGGCCCTTTAAGCTGGCCCTTTAAGGCTGGCCCTTTAAGGCTGGCCCTTTAAGGCTGGCCCTTTAAGGCTGGCCCTTTAAGCTGGCCCCTTAAGGCTGGCCATCTAAGGCTGGCCCTTTAAGCTGGCCCTTTAAGGCTGGCCTTTTAAGCTGGCCCTTTAAGGCTGGCCCTTTAAGCTGGCCCTTTAAGGCTGGCCCTTTAAGCTGGCCCTTTAAGGCTGGCCCTTTAAGCTGGCCCTTTAAGGCTGGCCCTTTAAGCTGGCCCTTTAAGGCTGGCCCTTTAAGGCTGGCCCTTTGAGGCTGGCCCTTTAAGCTGGCCCCTTAAGGCTGGCCCTTTAAGCTGGCCCTCTAAGGCTGGCCCTTTAAGCTGGCCCTCTAAGGCTGGCCCTCTAAGGCTGGCCCTTTAAGGCTTGCCCTTTAAGGCTGGACCTTTAAGCTGTCCCCTTAAGGCTGGCCCTTTAAGCTGGCCCTCTAAGGCTGGCCCTTTAAGCTGGCCCTTTAAGGCTGGCCCTTTAAGCTGGCCCTGTAAAGCTGGCCCTCTAAGGCTGGCCCTTTAAGCTGGCCCTTTAAGGCTGGCCCTTTAAGCTGGCCCTCTAAGGCTGGCCCTTTAAGGCTGGCCCTTTAAGCTGGCCCCTTAAGGCTTGCCCTCTAAGGCTGGCCCTTTAAGATGGCCCTTTAAGGCTGGCCCTTTAAGCTGGCCCTTTAAGGCTGGCCCTTTAAGGCCGGCCCTTTAAGCTGGCCCTTTAAGGCTGGCCCTTTAAGCTGGCCCTTTAAGGCTGGCCCTTTAAGCTGGCCCTTTAAGGCTGGCCCTTTAAGGCTGGCCCTTTAAGCTGGCCCCTTAAGGCTGGCCCTTTAAGCAGGTCCTCTACGGCTGGCCCTTTAAGCTGGCCCTCTAAGGCTGGCCCTTTAAGGCTTGCCCTTTAAGGCTGGCCCTTTAAGCTGGCCCCTTAAGGCTGGCCCTTTAAGCTGGCCCTCTAAGGCTGGCCCTTTAAGCTGGCCCTTTAAGGCTGGCCCTTTAAGCTGGCCCTTTAAAGCTGGCCCTCTAAGGCTGGCCCTTTAAGACTGGCCCTTTAAGGCTGGCCCTTTAAGGCTGGCCCTTTAAGCTGGCCCCTTAAGGCTTGCCCTTTAAGCTGGCCCTCTAAGGCTGGCCCTTTAAGCTGGCCATCTAAGGCTGGCCCTTTAAGGCTGGCCCTTTAAGCTGGCCCCTTAAGGCTGGCCCTCTAAGGCTGGCCCTTTAAGCTGGCCCTCTAAGGCTGGCCCTTTAAGGCTGGCCCTTTAAGCTGGCCCCTTAAGGCTGGCCCTCTAAGGCTGGCCCTTTAAGCTGGCCCTTTAAGGCTGGCCCTTTAAGCTGGCCCTTTAAGGCTGGCCCTTTAAGGCCGGCCCTTTAAGCTGGCCCTTTAAGGCTGGCCCTTTAAGCTGGCCCTTTAAGGCTGGCCCTCTAAGGCTGGCCCTTTAAAGCTGGCCCTTTAAGGCTGGCCCTCTAAGGCTGGCCCTTTAAGGCTGGCCCTTTAAGGCTGGCCCTTTAAGGCTGGCCCTCTAAGGCTGGCCCTTTAAGACTGGCCCTTTAAGCTGGCCCCTTAAGGCTGGCCCTTTAAGCTGGCCCTCTAAGGCTGGCCCTTTAAGCTGGCCCTCTAATGCTGGCCCTTTAAGGCTGGCCCTTTAAGGCTTGCCCTTTAAGGCTGGCCCTTTAAGCTGGCCCTTTAAGGCTGGCCCTTTAAGCTGGCCCTTTAAGGCTGGCCCTTTAAGGCTGGCCCTTTAAGCTGGCCCTTTAAGGCTGGCCCTTTAAGGCTGGCCCTTTAAGCTGGCCCTTTAAGGCTGGCCCTTTAAGCTGGCCCTTTAAGGCTGGCCCTTTAAGGCTGGCCCTTTGAGGCTGGCCCTTTAAGCTGGCCCTCTAAGGCTGGCCCTTTAAGCTGGCCCTCTAAGGCTGGCCCTTTAAGCTGGCCCTCTAAGGCTGGCCCTCTAAGGCTGGCCCTTTAAGGCTTGCCCTTTAAGGCTGGCCCTTTAAGCTGGCCCTTTAAGGCTGGCCCTTTAAGCTGGCCCTCTAAGGCTGGCCCTTTAAGCTGGCCCTTTAAGCTGGCCCTTTAAGGCTGGCCCTTTAAGGCTGGCCCTTTAAGCTGGTCCCTTAAGGCTGGCCCTTTAAGCTGGCCCTCTAAGGCTGGCCCTTTAAGCTGGCCCTCTAAGGCTGGCCCTTTAAGGCTGGCCCTTTAAGCTGGCCCTTTAAGGCTGGCCCTTTAAGCTGGCCCTTTAAGGCTGGCCCTTTAAGGCTGGCCCTTTAAGCTGGCCCTTTAAGGCTGGCCCTTTAAGCTGGCCCTTTAAGGCTGGCCCTTTAAGGCTGGCCCTTTGAGGCTGGCCCTTTAAGCTGGCCCCTTAAGGCTGGCCCTTTAAGCTGGCCCTCTAAGGCTGGCCCTTTAAGCTGGCCCTCTAAGGCTGGCATTCTAAGGCTGGCCCTTTAAGGCTTGCCCTTTAAGGCTGGACCTTTAAGCTGGCCCCTTAAGGCTGGCCCTTTAAGCTGGCCCTTTAAGGCTGGCCCTTTAAGCTGGCCCTTTAAGGCTGGCCCTCTAAGGCTGGCCCTTTAAGACTGGCCCTTTAAGGCTGGCCCTTTAAGCTGGTCCCTTAAGGCTGGCCCTTTAAGCTGGCCCTCTAAGGCTGGCCCTTTAAGCTGGCCCTCTAAGGCTGGCCCTTTAAGGCTGGCCCTTTAAGCTGGCCCTTTAAGGCTGGCCCTTTAAGCTGGCCCTTTAAGGCTGGCCCTATAAGGCTGGCCCTTTAAGCTGGCCCCTTAAGGCTTGCCCTCTAAGGCTGGCCCTTTAACCTGGCCCTTTAAGGCTGGCCCTTTAAGGCTGGCCCTTTAAGCTGGCCCTTTAAAGCTGGCCCTCTAAGGCTGGCCCTTTAAGACTGGCCCTTTAAGGCTGGCCCTTTAAGCTGGCCCCTTAAGGCTGGCCCTCTAAGGCTGGCCCTTTAAGCTGGCCCTCTAAGGCTGGCCCTTTAAGGCTGGCCCTTTAAGCTGGCCCCTTAAGGCTGGCCCTCTAAGGCTGGCCCTTTAAGCTGGCCCTTTAAGGCTGGCCCTTTAAGCTGGCCCTTTAAGGCTGGCCCTTTAAGGCCGGCCCTTTAAGCTGGCCCTTTAAGGCTGGCCCTTTAAGCTGGCCCTTTAAGGCTGGCCCTCTAAGGCTGGCCCTTTAAGACTGGCCCTTTAAAGCTGGCCATCTAAGGCTGGCCCTTTAAGGCTGGCCCTTTAAGCTGGCCCCTTAAGGCTGGCCCTCTAAGGCTGGCCCTTTAAGCTGGCCCTCTAAGGCTGGCCCTTTAAGGCTGGCCCTTTAAGCTGGCCCCTTAAGGCTGGCCCTCTAAGGCTGGCCCTTTAAGCTGGCCCTTTAAGGCTGGCCCTTTAAGCTGGCCCTTTAAGGCTGGCCCTTTAAGGCCGGCCCTTTAAGCTGGCCCTTTAAGGCTGGCCCTTTAAGCTGGCCCTTTAAGGCTGGCCCTCTAAGGCTGGCCCTTTAAGACTGGCCCTTTAAAGCTGGCCCTTTAAGGCTGGCCCTCTAAGGCTGGCCCTTTAAGGCTGGCCCTTTAAGGCTGGCCCTTTAAGGCTGGCCCTCTAAGGCTGGCCCTTTAAGACTGGCCCTTTAAGGCTGGCCCTTTAAGGCTGGCCCTTTAAGCTGCCCCCTTAAGGCTGGCCCTTTAAGCTGGCCCTCTAAGGCTGGCCCTTTAAGCTGGCCCTCTAAGGCTGGCCCTTTAAGGCTGGCCCTTTAAGGCTTGCCCTTTAAGGCTGGCCCTTTAAGCTGGCCCTTTAAAGCTGGCCCTTTAAGCTGGCCCTTTAAGGCTGGCCCTTCAAGGCTGGCCCTTTAAGCTGGCCCTTTAAGGCTGGCCCTTTAAGCTGGCCCTTTAAGGCTGGCCCTTTGAGGCTGGCCCTTTAAGCTGGCCCCTTAAGGCTGGCCCTTTAAGCTGGCCCTCTAAGGCTGGCCCTTTAAGCTGGCCCTCTAAGGCTGGCCCTTTAAGGCTTGCCCTTTAAGGCTGGCCCTTTAAGCTGGCCCCTTAAGGCTGGCCCTTTAAGCTGGCCCTCTAAGGCTGGCCCTTTAAGCTGGCCCTTTAAGCTGGCCCCTTAAGGCTGGCCCTTTAAGGCCGGCCCTTTAAGCTGGCCCTTTAAGGCTGGCCCTTTAAGCTGGCCCTTTAAGGCTGGCCCTTTAAGCTGGCCCTTTAAGGCTGGCCCTTTAAGGCTGGCCCTTTAAGCTGGCCCCTTAAGGCTGGCCCTTTAAGCAGGCCCTCTAAGGCTGGCCCTTTAAGCTGGCCCTCTAAGGCTGGCCCTTTAAGGCTTGCCCTTTAAGGCTGGCCCTTTAAGCTGGCCCCTTAAGGCTGGCCCTTTAAGCTGGCCCTTTAAGGCTGGCCCTTTAAGGCTGGCCCTTTAAGCTGGCCCTTTAAAGCTGGCCCTTTAAGGCAGGCCCTTTAAGGCTGGCCCTTTAAGCCCTCCCCCTTAAGGCTGGCCCTTTAAGCTGGCCCTTTAAGCTGGCCCTTTAAGGCTGGTCCTCTAAGGCTGGCCCTTTAAGACTGGCCCTTTAAGGCTGGCCCTTTAAGGCTGGCCCTTTAAGCTGGCCCCTTAAGGCTGGCTGTTTAAGCTGGCCCTCTAAGGCTGGCCCTTTAAGCTGGCCCTCTAAGGCTGGCCCTTTAAGGCTGGCCCTTTAAGGCCTGCCATTTAAGGCTGGCCCTTTAAGCTGGCCCTTTAAGGCTGGCCCTTTAAGCTGGCCCTTTAAGGCTGGCCCTTTAAGGCTGGCCCTTTAAGCTGGCCCTTTAAGGCTGGCCCTTTAAGCTGGCCCCTTAAGGCTGGCCCTTTAAGCTGGCCCTCTAAGGCTGGCCCTTTAAGCTGGCCCTTTAAGGCTGGCCCTCCAAGGCTGGCCCTTTAAGACTGGCCCTTTAAGGCTGGCCTTTTAAGGCTGGCCCTTTAAGCTGGCCCCTTAAGGCTGGCCCTTTAAGCTGGCCCTCTAAGGCTGGCCCTTTAAGCTGGCCCTTTAAGGCTGGCCCTTTAAGCTGGCCCTTTAAGGCTGGCCCTTTAAGGCTGGCCCTTTAAGCTGGCCCTTTAAGGCTGGCCCTTTAAGGCTGGCCCTTTAAGGCTTGCCCTTTAAGGCTGGCCCTTTAAGATGGCCCTTTAAGGCTGGCCCTTTAAGGCTGGCCCTTTAAGCTGGCCCTTTAAGGCTGGCCCTTTAAGCTGGCCCTTTAAGGCTGGCCCTTTGAGGCTGGCCCTTTAAGCTGGCCCTTTAAGGCTGGCCCTTTAAGCTGGCCCTTTAAGGCTGGCCCTTTAAGCTGGCCCTTTAAGGCTGGCCCTTTAAGGCTGGCCCTTTAAGCTGGCCCTTTAAGCTGGCCCTTTAAGGCTGGCCCTTTAAGGCTGGCCCTTTGAGGCTGGCCCTTTAAGCTGGCCCCTTAAGGCTGGCCCTTTAAGCTGGCCCTCTAAGGCTGGCCCTTTAAGCTGGCCCTCTAAGGCTGGCATTCTAAGGCTGGCCCTTTAAGGCTTGCCCTTTAAGGCTGGACCTTTAAGCTGGCCCCTTAAGGCTGGCCCTTTAAGCTGGCCCTTTAAGGCTGGCCCTTTAAGCTGGCCCTTTAAGGCTGGCCCTCTAAGGCTGGCCCTTTAAGACTGGCCCTTTAAGGCTGGCCCTTTAAGCTGGTCCCTTAAGGCTGGCCCTTTAAGCTGGCCCTCTAAGGCTGGCCCTTTAAGCTGGCCCTCTAAGGCTGGCCCTTTAAGGCTGGCCCTTTAAGCTGGCCCTTTAAGGCTGGCCCTTTTAGCTGGCCCTTTAAGGCTGGCCCTATAAGGCTGGCCCTTTAAGCTGGCCCCTTAAGGCTTGCCCTCTAAGGCTGGCCCTTTAACCTGGCCCTTTAAGGCTGGCCCTTTAAGGCTGGCCCTTTAAGCTGGCCCTTTAAAGCTGGCCCTCTAAGGCTGGCCCTTTAAGACTGGCCCTTTAAGGCTGGCCCTTTAAGGCTGGCCCTTTAAGCTGGCCCCTTAAGGCTTGCCCTTTAAGCTGGCCCTCTAAGGCTGGCCCTTTCAGCTGGCCATCTAAGGCTGGCCCTTTAAGGCTGGCCCTTTAAGCTGGCCCCTTAAGGCTGGCCCTTTAAGCTGGCCCTCTAAGGCTGGCCCTTTAAGGCTGGCCCTTTAAGCTGGCCCCTTAAGGCTGGCCCTCTAAGGCTGGCCCTTTAAGCTGGCCCTTTAAGGCTGGCCCTTTAAGCTGGCCCTTTAAGGCTGGCCCTTTAAGGCCGGCCCTTTAAGCTGGCCCTTTAAGGCTGGCCCTTTAAGCTGGCCCTTTAAGGCTGGCCCTCTAAGGCTGGCCCTTTAAGACTGGCCCTTTAAAGCTGGCCCTTTAAGGCTGGCCCTCTAAGGCTGGCCCTTTAAGGCTGGCCCTTTAAGGCTGGCCCTTTAAGGCTGGCCCTCTAAGGCTGGCCCTTTAAGACTGGCCCTTTAAGGCTGGCCCTTTAAGGCTGGCCCTTTAAGCTGGCCCCTTAAGGCTGGCCCTTTAAGCTGGCCCTCTAAGGCTGGCCCTTTAAGCTGGCCCTCTAAGGCTGGCCCTTTAAGGCTGGCCCTTTAAGGCTTGCCCTTTAAGGCTGGCCCTTTAAGCTGGCCCTTTAAAGCTGGCCCTTTAAGCTGGCCCTTTAAGGCTGGCCCTTTAAGGCTGGCCCTTTAAGCTGGCCCTTTAAGGCTGGCCCTTTAAGCTGGCCCTTTAAGGCTGGCCCTTTGAGGCTGGCCCTTTAAGCTGGCCCCTTAAGGCTGGCCCTTTAAGCTGGCCCTCTAAGGCTGGCCCTTTAAGCTGGCCCTCTAAGGCTGGCCCTTTAAGGCTTGCCCTTTAAGGCTGGCCCTTTAAGCTGGCCCCTTAAGGCTGGCCCTTTAAGCTGGCCCTCTAAGGCTGGCCCTTTAAGCTGGCCCTTTAAGCTGGCCCCTTAAGGCTGGCCCTTTAAGGCCGGCCCTTTAAGCTGGCCCTTTAAGGCTGGCCCTTTAAGCTGGCCCTTTAAGGCTGGCCCTTTAAGCTGGCCCTTTAAGGCTGGCCCTTTAAGGCTGGCCCTTTAAGCTGGCCCCTTAAGGCTGGCCCTTTAAGCAGGCCCTCTAAGGCTGGCCCTTTAAGCTGGCCCTTTAAGCTGGCCCTCTAAGGCTGGCCCTTTAAGGCTTGCCCTTTAAGGCTGGCCCTTTAAGCTGGCCCCTTAAGGCTGGCCCTTTAAGATGGCCCTTTAAGGCTGGCCCTTTAAGGCTGGCCCTTTAAGCTGGCCCTTTAAAGCTGGCCCTTTAAGGCAGGCCCTTTAAGGCTGGCCCTTTAAGCCCTCCCCCTTAAGGCTGGCCCTTTAAGCTGGCCCTTTAAGCTGGCCCTTTAAGGCTGGTCCTCTAAGGCTGGCCCTTTAAGACTGGCCCTTTAAGGCTGGCCCTTTAAGCTGGCCCCTTAAGGCTGGCTGTTTAAGCTGGCCCTCTAAGGCTGGCCCTTTAAGCTGGCCCTCTAAGGCTGGCCCTTTAAGGCTGGCCCTTTAAGGCTTGCCCTTTAAGGCTGGCCCTTTAAGCTGGCCCTTTAAGGCTGGCCCTTTAAGCTGGCCCTTTAAGGCTGGCCCTTTAAGGCTGGCCCTTTAAGCTGGCCCTTTAAGGCTGGCCCTTTAAGCTGGCCCCTTAAGGCTGGCCCTTTAAGCTGGCCCTCTAAGGCTGGCCCTTTAAGCTGGCCCTTTAAGGCTGGCCCTCTAAGGCTGGCCCTTTAAGACTGGCCCTTTAAGGCTGGCCCTTTAAGGCTGGCCCTTCAAGCTGGCCCCTTAAGGCTGGCCCTTTAAGCTGGCCCTCTAAGGCTGGCCCTTTAAGCTGGCCCTTTAAGGCTGGCCCTTTAAGCTGGCCCTTTAAGGCTGGCCCTTTAAGGCTGGCCCTTTAAGCTGGCCCTTTAAGGCTGGCCCTTTAAGGCTGGCCCTTTAAGGCTTGCCCTTTAAGGCTGGCCCTTTAAGCTGGCCCTTTAAGGCTGGCCCTTTAAGGCTGGCCCTTTAAGCTGGCCCTTTAAGACTGGCCCTTTAAGCTGGCCCTTTAAGGCTGGCCCTTTGAGGCTGGCCCTTTAAGCTGGCCCCTTAAGGCTGGCCCTTTAAGCTGGCCCTCTAAGGCTGGCCCTTTAAGCTGGCCCTCTAAGGCTGGCCCTCTAAGGCTGGCCCTTTAAGGCTTGCCCTTTAAGGCTGGCCCTTTAAGCTGGCCCCTTAAGGCTGGCCCTTTAAGCTGGCCCTCTAAGGCTGGCCCTTTAAGCTGGCCCTTTAAGCTGGCCCTTTACGGCTGGCCCTTTAAGGCTGGCCCTTTAAGGCTGGCCCTTTAAGGCTGGCCCTTTAAGGCTGGCCCTTTAAGTTGGCCCCTTAAGGCTGGCCATCTAAGGCTGGCCCTTTAAGCTGGCCCTTTAAGGCTGGCCTTTTAAGCTGGCCCTTTAAGGCTGGCCCTTTAAGCTGGCCCTTTAAGGCTGGCCCTCTAAGGCTGGCCCTTTAAGACTGGCCCTTTAAGGCTGGCCCTTTAAGCTGGTCCCTTAAGGCTGGCCCTTTAAGGCTGGCCCTTTAAGGCTGGCCCCTTAAGGCTGGCCCTTTAAGCTGGCCCTCTAAGGCTGGCCCTTTAAGGCTTGCCCTTTAAGGCTGGCCCTTTAAGCTGGCCCCTTTAGGCTGGCCCTTTAAGCTGGCCCTCTAAGGCTGGCCTTTTAAGCTGGCCCTTTAAGCTGGCCCCTTAAGGCTGGCCCTTTAAGCTGGCCCTCTAAGGCTGGCCCTTTAAGGCTGGCCCTTTAAGGCTGGCCCTTTAAGGCTGGCCCTTTAAGCTGGCCCTTTAAAGCTGGCCCTTTAAGCTGGCCCTTTAAGGCTGGCCCTTTAAGGCTGGCCCTTTAAGCTGGCCCTTTAAGGCTGGCCCTTTAAGCTGGCCCTTTAAGGCTGGCCCTTTGAGGCTGGCCCTTTAAGCTGGCCCTTTAAGGCTGGCCCTTTGAGGCTGGCCCTTTAAGCTGGCCCCTTAAGGCTGGCCCTTTAAGCTGGCCCTCTAAGGCTGGCCCTTTAAGCTGGCCCTCTAAGGCTGGCCCTTTAAGGCTTGCCCTTTAAGGCTGGCCCTTTAAGCTGGCCCCTTAAGGCTGGCCCTTTAAGCTGGCCCTCTAAGGCTGGCCCTTTAAGCTGGCCCTTTAAGCTGGCCCCTTAAGGCTGGCCCTTTAAGGCCGGCCCTTTAAGCTGGCCCTTTAAGGCTGGCCCTTTAAGCTGGCCCTTTAAGGCTGGCCCTTTAAGCTGGCCCTTTAAGGCTGGCCCTTTAAGGCTGGCCCTTTAAGCCTGCCCCTTAAGGCTGGCCCTTTAAGCAGGCCCTCTAAGGCTGGCCCTTTAAGCTGGCCCTCTAAGGCTGGCCCTTTAAGGCTTGCCCTTTAAGGCTGGCCCTTTAAGCTGGCCCCTTAAGGCTGGCCCTTTAAGCTGGCCCTTTAAGGCTGGCCCTTTAAGGCTGGCCCTTTAAGCTGGCCCTTTAAAGCTGGCCCTTTAAGGCAGGCCCTTTAAGGCTGGCCCTTTAAGCCCTCCCCCTTAAGGCTGGCCCTTTAAGCTGGCCCTTTAAGCTGGCCCTTTAAGGCTGGTCCTCTAAGGCTGGCCCTTTAAGACTGGCCCTTTAAGGCTGGCCCTTTAAGGCTGGCCCTTTAAGCTGGCCCCTTAAGGCTGGCTGTTTAAGCTGGCCCTCTAAGGCTGGCCCTTTAAGCTGGCCCTCTAAGGCTGGCCCTTTAAGGCTGGCCCTTTAAGGCTTGCCCTTTAAGGCTGGCCCTTTAAGCTGGCCCTTTAAGGCTGGCCCTTTAAGCTGGCCCTTTAAGGCTGGCCCTTTAAGGCTGGCCCTTTAAGCTGGCCCTTTTAGGCTGGCCCTTTAAGCTGGCCCCTTAAGGCTGGCCCTTTAAGCTGGCCCTCTAAGGCTGGCCCTTTAAGCTGGCCCTTTAAGGCTGGCCCTCTAAGGCTGGCCCTTTAAGACTGGCCCTTTAAGGCTGGCCCTTTAAGGCTGGCCCTTTAAGCTGGCCCCTTAAGGCTGGCCCTTTAAGCTGGCCCTCTAAGGCTGGCCCTTTAGGCTGGCCCTTTAAGCTGGCCCTTTAAGGCTGGCCCTTTAAGGCTGGCCCTTTAAGCTGGCCCTTTAAGGCTGGCCCTTTAAGGCTGGCCCTTTAAGCTGGCCCTTTAAGGCTGGCCCTTTAAGCTGGCCCTTTAAGCTGGCCCTTTAAGGCTGGCCCTTTAAGCTGGCCCCTTAAGGCTGGCCCTTTAAGCTGGCCCTGTAAAGCTGGCCCTCTAAGGCTGGCCCTTTAAGCTGGCCCCTTAAGGCTGGCCCTTTAAGCTGGCCCTCTAAGGCTGGCCCTTTAAGCTGGCCCTCTAAGGCTGGCCCTTTAAGGCTGGCCCTTTAAGGCTGGCCCTTTAAGGCTGGCCCTTTAAGCTGGCCCTTTATGGCTGGCCCTTTAAAGCTGGCCCTTTAAGGCTGGCCCTTTAAGGCTGGCCCTTTAAGCTGGCCCTCTAAGGCTGGCCCTCTAAGGCTGGCCCTTTAAGGCTGGCCCTTTAAGCTGGCGCTCTAAGGCTGGCCCTTTAAGGCTGGCCCTCTAAGGCTGGCCCTTTAAGGCTGGCCCTTTAAGGCTGGCCCTTTAAGGCTGGCCCTTTAAGCTGGCCCTCTAAGGCTGGCCCTTTAAGCTGGCCATCTAAGGCTGGCCCTTTAAGCTGGCCCCTTAAGGCTGGCCCTCTAAGGCTGGCCCTTTAAGCTGGCCCTTTAAGGCTGGCCCTTTAAGGCTGGCCCTTTAAGCTGGCCCCTTAAGGCTGGCCCTTTAAGCTGGCCCTCTAAGGCTGGCCCTTTAAGCTGGCCATCTAAGGCTGGCCCTTTAAGCTGGCCCTTTAAGCTGGCCCCTTAAGGCTGGCCCTCTAAGGCTGGCCCTTTAAGCTGGCCCTTTAAGGCTGGCCCTTTAAGCTGGCCCTCTAAGGCTGGCCCTTTAAGCTGGCCCTTTAAGGCTGGCCCTTTAAGCTGGCCCTCTAAGGCTGGCCCTTTAAGCTGGCCCTTTAAGGCTGGCCCTTTAAGCTGGCCCTCTAAGGCTGGCCCTTTAAGGCTGGCCCTTTAAGCTGGCCCTTTAAGGCTGGCCCTTTAAGCTGGCCCTTTAAGGCTGGCCCTTTAAGGCTGGCCCTTTAAGGCTGGCCCTTTAAGCTGGCCCTTTAAGGCTGGCCCTCTAAGGCTGGCCCTTTAGGACTGGCCCTTTAAGGCTGGCCCTTTAAGGCTGGCCCTTTAAGCTGGCCCCTTAAGGCTGGCCCTTTAAGCTGGCCCTCTAAGGCTGGCCCTTTAAGCTGGCCCTCTAAGGCTGGCCCTTTAAGGCTGGCCCTTTAAGGCTTGCCCTTTAAGGCTGGCCCTTTAAGCTGGCCCTTTAAGGCTGGCCCTTTAAGCTGGCCCTTTAAGGCTGGCCCTTTAAGGCTTGCCCTTTAAGGCTGGCCCTTTAAGCTGGCCCTTTAAGGCTGGCCCTTTAAGCTGGCCCTTTAAGGCTGGCCCTTTAAGGCTGGCCCTTTAAGCTGGCCCTTTAAGGCTGGCCCTTTAAGCTGGCCCTTTAAGGCTGGCCCTTTAAGGCTGGCCCTTTAAGCTGGCCCCTTAAGGCTGGCCCTTTAAGCTGGCCCTCTAAGGCTGGCCCTCTAAGGCTGGCCCTCTAAGGCTGGCCCTTTAAGGCTTGCCCTTTAAGGCTGGCCCTCTAAGGCTGGCCCTTTAAGCTGGCCCTATAAGGCTGGCCCTTTAAGCTGGCCCTTTAAAGCTGACCCTCTAAGGCTGGCCCTTTAAGCTGGCCCTTTAAGGCTGGCCCTTTAAGCTGGGCCTTTAAGGCTGGCCCTCTAAGGCTGGCCCTTTAAGGCTGGCCCTTTAAGCTGGGCCTTTAAGGCTGGCCCTCTAAGGCTGGCCCTTTAAGGCTGGCCCTCTAAGGCTGGCCCTTTCAGGCCAGAAACATGT
Source organism: Doryrhamphus excisus (assembly GCF_037039965.1). NCBI lineage: Eukaryota > Metazoa > Chordata > Actinopteri > Syngnathiformes > Syngnathidae > Doryrhamphus > Doryrhamphus excisus. The sequence goes on from NC_136375.1 coordinate 402,953, forward strand.
AGCAACATGTCAGTCCACTTTACAAAATTTACCGGTAAATAATCCAACACTTATACATCCAATTCAAGATGGCCATCCTTCATAGTTGCAGTAAAAGTTCACTATTGGCATTCATCCCACTCTACTGTCTAGCAATGTGTTTAGCAGTTGAAATATGCATGTGCTGGAAATGGTGTGTTCCTAACGTCCGAGTGTACTCGGAAGATGAAAACTTGAGCTTCGTTGTCCTTCACATTGTCCCGGAACACATTGGGAGCGTTGTCTCCGTCAAAGGCAATATTAGCGACATCTGGTGGAAGAAGGAAGGCAAAGCAATCTCGCTACAACGAGTGAAAGACAGATCGCCATTACAAACAAAAATGCTTTAATTAGTTCATGTCATTAACAGTTCAATTGCTTGGTGGTCATTATATGCACAAGTTAGCGCCAAAATAACCAGTCCGTTTCAATGCGCGCTGTGACATAAGATGCTCATGACGTCAGCGGTCACGTGATGAAATGGTCACCATTTGGAAGCAGTGTGACTCAGGAAGACTTGACACACTTCGAGGCTTCGGGCTCATTTCACCATCTCTACTAAAAACAAATAGTTGATGGAAAAGCAGAAATCATGAAAATAATGCGTGTAACATCTATTCGCCTTCTTACAGTGTGCATGTTCATCGTTTCGTCGCATGCTTGAGCTTCATGGCCAATTTTTACACGGATTTACGCACCACATTTCCCAAAACGGTGGAAACTTTGGGTCTTGGGAGTTAACTCGGAGTTATGAGGGTGTTAGCGGAGCAATGCTGTCACCTAGTGGCGTTATGGCAGTACTGCAGTGATTTCAAATTGTCACTTTGTTCCAACGATTGAGGGAAGGTTGTCATGTAGCTATGATACCTATTAAGTATCCTCCCTGCTGCGTTAGGAACCTTGGGGGCTGGTCTACAATTGGGTGTGGAGGGGGTGAGGGGTTTCCTTGGGGCTACTCCTTTGCCCTCGGCATGGTTCTGGCTCGGTCACCCTTCTATTTTAACCGCACTAGATACAGGCACGGGACCCACCATAGCCCAGCTGTCCTCCACCTTGAACTACTTGACCAACCCATATATTCATACCGTATATAAACCACATAGAGGCCAGCCCTTTGGAGTGGGTCTCTTTAGTTGACTTATTTTTTATTGCATAATATACACAATGCCATTTCATCACACACATGGGTGAGGCGGGCTTGGCTGGGGTTCCAAGCAGCAATTGAAGACAAGGACAATCCTCCATGTCCAAAGCAGGGATGTCAGAGAGCGGGCGGCAGCAAAGATACGTCCAACAGTTGAGAGTCAGTGAAAGGGCTGCTGGAGTACACGACATCCTCGTCTGAGTTTGCAGCAGAGTCGTACAGCATGGGGTCCACGTCGAGATCCAAATGAGTCTCTAGGATGTCATCGCTCAGTCCTGAACCAACCACAAGAAAGACAGAGGAAGCAAAGTGCACAGTACGGGTCAAAGGTCACAACAACTAACCTTACATGAGACGTCAACACACGTTTGTCTCCATGAAGGTACAGTGCATCCGGAAAGTATTCACAGCGCTTCACTTTTTCTACATTTTGTCATGTTACATTCATGTTTTGAATATATTAAAAATAGAAAACCAAAAAAATCACATTTACATAAGTATTCACAGATCTTTCTACAGCTCAATTGGAGTCCACCTGCAGTAAATTCAGTTGATTGGACATGATTTGGAAATACAATAACTGTCTATATAAGGTCCCACAGTTGACTGTGCATGTCAGAGCACAAACGCCAAGCATGAAGTCAAAAGAACTGTCTGTAGACCTGCGAGACAGGATTGTCTTGAGGCACAAATCTGGGGAAAGATACAGAAACATTTCTGCTGCTTTGAAGGTCCCAATGAGCACAGTGGCCCCCATTATTCGACTAGTCAGGATAGAAGGAAAAATGAATGCAGCAATATATAGAGATATCCTGGATGAAAATATTGTGGGACCTTATATAGACAGTTATTATATTTTCCAAATCATGTCCAATCAACTGAATTTACTGCAGGTGGACTCCAATTACGCTGTAGAAAGATCTCAAGGATGATCAGTGGAAAAAAGATGCACCTGAGCTCAATTTTGAGCTTCATGGCAAAGGCTGTGACTACTTATGTAAATGTGATTTTTTGTTTTCTATTTTTAATAAATTCAAAAAAGTAAAAAAAAAACTTTTTCACATTGTCATAATGGAGTATTTTGAGGTAAGAGATTAAATTAATACAATTGGGAATGAGGCTGTAACTTGACAAAATGTGGAAAAAGTGAAGCGCTGTGAATACTTTCCGGATGTACTGTATGTGCCCTGGGATTGGCTGGCCACCGGTCCAGGGTGTACCCCGCCTCTCGCCCCAAATCAGGCTCCAGCATACCCCCACCCTAGTGAGGATAAGAGACATAGAAAATGAATGAATAACTAAACCATGTTGGTGTCATTCAACAGCTGTACTGTAATCTTACCTTGTCTAAGCTGTTGGGACCAAATTCTTGAGCGTCAACATCCTTCAGTATTCTGTTAAATGGATGGAGAATGCTGCACATGTAATTCATGTGGCAGCCAGAATATCTGTATTCATTAGTGCAGTCCAAAAAAGGAAAAGCAAGGCGATGGGGGCAGAAGGCATACCATGGAGCAGTCCAGAGACAAAAGAACTCCCAAAAACAGCTGGAGGAGGTCGCGGTCCACTGGGCAGTACACTGAAAAAAAATTTGGAGTGCCATTTACTTGAGAAAAGCTAGGTAACAATTTGCACGCACAATTCCCAAGCAACTTTTCCTTGGGAAATACTCTGGTCAAATTTACTTTTTTTGAATGAAAAAGGTACTCTTTGCTAGTAAATTTGACCCCAAACTACCTTTGAATCTACTTCAAAATCCATATAAATGTACTCGCTTTTCAGGATTGTTTAACTAGTTTTCCCTGACTTTATTTGAATATGATTGTGTAGTATTTTTTAAGATGGCCTTCTTTGAATGAAATGATCTTAACACATCTTCTACAAAACATTATTTCAAACCAGAACAGCTTCACTGCATTTGTACTAAAGCTGTATTTACTTCCAGATGACGGTGCACAAAAACGCAACACAGCCACAGGTTGAGGTACCTGTGAAATTAATTCAACATTTCATAACTAAACCAAAGACCTGGGATTTATTCCCTTAATTGGGAATCGTATTATTAGAATGATTATTTTTTGACTTCCACTTTCCTCATGCAGGTATGGACTTCCCACACTAGTGTGCCAGTCGCCTCCTTCTGGACTTTTGGTGTCTACTATACACTCAATTGGAGTCCACCTGCAGTAAATTCAGTTGATTGGACATGATTTGGAAATATAATAACCTTTTTCACATTGTCATAATGGAGTATTTTGAGCTAAGAGATTAAATTAATACAATTGGGAATGAGGCTGTAACTTGACAAAATGTGGAAAAAGTGAAGCGCTGTGAATACTTTCCGGATGCGCTGTATGTGCCCTGGGATTGGCTGGCCACCGGTCCAGGGTGTACCCCGCCTCTCGCCCCAAATCAGGCTCCAGCATACCCCCACCCTAGTGAGGATAAGAGACATAGAAAATGAATGAATAACTAAACCATGTTGGTGTCATTCAACAGCTGTACTGTAATCTTACCTTGTCTAAGCTGTTGGGACCAAATTCTTGAGCGTCAACATCCTTCAGTATTCTGTTAAATGGATGGTCAAATTTATATCTGGCCCTAACGAGCCCTAGCCAGCCCTAAAGAGCCCTGGCCCCAACTCGCCCTAGCCAGCCCTGGCCCCAACTCGCCCTAGCCCCAACTCGCCCTAGCCAGCCCTGGCCCCAACTCGCCCTAACTCGCCCTAGCCAGCCCTAAAGAGCCCTGGCCCCAACTCGCCCTAGCCAGCCCTAACTCGGCCCTAAAACCCTCCTCCAACCATAGCCCTAAAACCCTAACCCAAACATTCAAACGAGATCTATGTTGACTACTTACCCAACGGCGCAGCGCAGACTACTCATGTTTCCTTCGGTTAGCTGGTCCGTTGATACCACCATTCTCTGCCAGTCTGTCTTCTTCCTCTTTTGTTTCAACGCTCCAAGGCGTATTACTGCCCTCCACAGGTTGGGCACAAGTGTAAGAAGGCTGGGGGGGCTGGGGCGAGGGAGTGGGGGGCTGGGGTGTGGGACGGGGGAGGCTGGGCCTAAATGTAGAAGGCTGGGGGGCTCGGGGACTGGGGTGTGGAAGGCTGGGCCCAAATGAGGAAGGCAGGGGGTGAGGGAGGGGGGAGGCTGCTATTTCTACTTGCTATGTACTGCCAACTAGGGGTCACTTTAAAGTAATGCTATTCTACTCGGTAAATACCACCATCTCGTGGTCACTTTAATGGACTGCTGCTTCCAACAATGCAATCTCAATGGGCGACGTTTTTCGCCAGTAACTCCCCAACGAAAGGTCGTATAAACATAGAACCGACTTCTGCCTACACAAATTCAGCTGCAAGCTTTCCGTTGAGACCCCCAAGCCAAACAAACTTGGGTGCCCTCATTCCATCCCAAGACCTGCAAAACATCCTTACCGCCAAAGGACAAAACCCCTGAGACTCCAGCGCTACCCCCTGGGTCAGCACCCAGCGCAAACGCACGAGGAAAGAGAAAAACCTTGACCAAGGTCAGCCACCGGGAGAGGAATCCGGCGATTACGGTGACCAGCTGTCCCTGCTCTTGGATCTGATGGCGCGAGGGGAATCGGTTCCCCCCACTCCCCCACCAACCCGGGCCACAGAGGCCCTTCGGCGTTGGGAGTCAGAATTCGCTTTCTGTTGAGAACCCTAAGAAATTGAAAAATAGAATCCAGGAATCTGAACCTGTAAAACCTGTAAAACCTCATCCCAAGACCTGCAAAACATGCTTACCGCCGAAGGACAAAACCCCTGAGACTCCAGCGCTACCGCACGAGTAAAGAGAAAAACCTCGACCAAGGTCAGCCACCGGGAGAGGAATCCGACCATTACGGTGACCAGCTGTCCCTGCTCTTGGATCTGATGGCGCGAGGGGAATTGGTTCCCCCCACTCCCCCACCAACCCGGGCCACAGAGGCCCTTCGGCGTTGGGAGTCAGAATTCGCTTTCCGTTGAGAACCCTAAGAAATTGAAACCTGTGAAACCTGTGAAACCTGTGAAACCTGTGAAACCTGTGAAACCTGTGAAACCTGTGAAACCTGTGAAACCTGTGAAACCTGTGAAACCTGTGAAACCTGTGAAACCTGTGAAACCTGTGAAACCTGTGAAACCTGTGAAACCTGTGAAACCTGTGAAACCTGTAAAACCTGTAAAACCTGTGAAACCTGTAAAACCTGTAAAACCTGTAAAACCTGTAAAACCTGTAAAACCTGTAAAACCTTATCCCAAGACCTGCAAAACATCCTTACCGCCGAAGGACAAAACCCCTGAGACTCCAGCGCTACCGCACGAGTAAAGAGAAAAACCTCGACCAAGGTCAGCCACCGGGAGAGGAATCCGACGATTACGGTGACCAGCTGTCCCTGCTCTTGGATCTGATGGCGCGAGGGGAATCGGTTCCCCCCACTCCCCCACCAACCCAGGCCACAGAGGCCCTTCGGCGTTGGGAGTCAGAATTCGCTTTCCGTTGAGAACCCTAAGAAATTGAAAAATAGAATCCAGGAATATGAACCCTGTGAACCCTGTAAAACCTGTAAAACCTGTAAATCCTCATCCCAAGACCTGCAAAACATCCTTACCGCCGAAGGACAAAACCCCTGAGACTCCAGCGCTACCGCACGAGGAAAGAGAAAAACCTCGACCAAGGTCAGCCACCGGGAGAGGAATCCGACGATTACGGTGACCAGCTGTCCCTGCTCTTGGATCTGATGGCGCGAGGGGAATCGGTTCCCCCCACTCCCCCACCAACCCAGGCCACAGAGGCCCTTCGGCATTGGGAGTCAGAATTCGCTTTCCGTTGAGAACCCTAGAGAAATTGAAAAATAGAATCCAGGAATATGAACCTGAATATGAACCGACATTGCTTCAAACAATATTATGTGTGTTAGCCTGTTAAACTATTCAATCTGCAACATTTTACACACACACTGAATGTTGAACCTGAATTTGCCAACAAATAGTTTAACGTCTGTCACCCCCTTGTGACAGCTCTTAGTTTTCCTCAGTTCCTCGTTCATGCCCTTGTTTTGTATTTCCTTCCTGTGTTGCTCTGCTGTGTTTTCAGTTGATGTCCATTATCTCCCGCACCTGTTTCTCATTATTTGTGATGCCTATTTGGTTCAGGTGCGCGCTCCTTTCTTTGTTGGGTCATTGATGTTGTTTTCTCTGTTGAACATGCTAGTGCGTTGGTCTGCTGCATAGTATCAACAATAAATGCCTTTTTACCTGCTATTGGGTCCTCATCTCTGCATCCTGGGGTCGTGCCGTAAAGCTCCCAAGCCGGAACGTGACAACCTCTCTGTGCTAACCACAAAAAAGAAAATTAATTATCTAACCAGATCATTTAACTTTGAGACAGACAACATGTGGTGCTAAAGTTAGCTTTCTGCTTGTTTAAAGCATCGGCAGCTTACCGGAGCAAAGGTAGCTTAACACACAGCCAGTGCAATCCTAGCCTCAAGAGGCTGACACTGCACTTCCTGCAAGCCCTCCAAAATGCACGCCAGGTCCTCAACAACCAACCCCGCTGCAAATTAAAACAACCATGGCTGCGGTCACATGATGCACCGTCACCGGTACACGCCCAGTAATTTTATGCCTACCTTTCACATACGCTGCTGATGGCACGACAGACCAGAGCCCGCCACCGGAGCGCGCCAACACAGCCTCGACAGGTGAACAGCAAGGAACAATGAGCGCCCCGGTGACGCCAAGACCCATCAATAACCCTGGCACCGCCTCGCAATCGAGCCCCAACAGCTGATGCCAATTCAGGTGGAAGCGCAACAACGCTCAACCTACCAAAAATGCTGCACATGTAATTCATGTGGCAGCAAGAATATCTGTATTCATTAGTGCAGTTCATTAGTGGAGTGGAGTATTTTGAGGTAAGAGATTAAATTAATACAATTTGGAATGAGGCTGTAACTTGACAAAATGTGGAAAAAGTGAAGCGCTGTGAATACTTTCCGGATGCACTGTATGTGCCCTGGGATTGGCTGGCCACCGGTCCAGGGTGTACCCCGCCTCTCGCCCCAAATCAGGCTCCAGCATACCCCAACCCTAGTGAGGATAAGACATAGAAAAGAGTTTCTACCGGAGTGTCCACCAAACTTGACCTAAGAACCCAATGTAGCATGAAAACCAAATAAGACCTGAGACTAGTGTGCTTGGATATACGCAGCGCTCACTTTTGCATCACATCTGCCTCCCGTTTCTGCTGCTCAGTCGAGCGGTCGGAGTCTTTGGAAGTGAATTTAGCCTCATGATCACCACGAGGACATTTGCTCGGAATCAGCATCTGCAACAATTGCATGTGAAGTCTGGTGCGAGTTAAGACTAGAATGAGAGATCGCCTACCTTGAGTTCAGCTCGAAGAAGAATCTGACTCTCTGGGGAGGCGCCATCCAGATGGAACCACTGATCCAGGACCAGTTCTGGTTCCGAGAGCAGCTCTCTGATTGGGACGACTAAGGAACCCATGGGCAACGTCCAGCTGTGAGAGAGCTGGAGAAACAAAGTGTAAAGGTAGTAATACAAGTCAAGTTTGTTGATATCACATGGTGGAAATACTAAAAATAATATTGTTAACTTACCTTGACAACAACATTCTCTTCTCTAGGGTCATGAACCAGGAAGCAGAACGCCTCATTCCACTGAGGTGATGTCGTGCGATCACACACCTACAGCAAAGATGGACGTGTTAGTCCCGGATGCCAATACCCTGGTTATTATTTGGCTAGTTGCCACGCTTAGTAGTCTCACAGTAGTTTTGTGGGATGTTTTTCCAAGAAGCATATCCGCTCCCACTTTTGGCTCTTTTCCACTCTTTTCCACCTGTTGACACGCCACATGGGTCATAATAAAACACAGATCATGCCTCCTCAGTACCTCCTCGACTCACTTACTGGTAAACCATCTGCTTGTTCGATGAAGACAAACAAAAGTCCCACAGATGGAACGGCTTTGTTCTGGTAGGACTGCCTGGAGTAGAACTTGAGAATCTGAAGAGAATGGTTCGATATTAGTATTTTTTATAGTTGAATGAAGCATTAGTACGCTTTTTCTTCTTCTGGAAGCACCCCCCTTATCCAGTTGGTCTGCCTCCGAGGCTGTTGGAAGCCATTCCAGGATCAGGTGAACGCGACCTGACTTGACATCACTGAGCGTGTACTGATACACTGATACATAAAACACACACAATCCTTTGAATGCTTGAACAATTCAATGACAATAATATAAGCCGTTTCCATACCTGATCCGTGTACTGAGAATCAATTATGTCCTTCAGTTTGACCTTCAGCCTGCATGTTGAGAAACATGACAATTATTTCAACCACTTGATAATGGAATGGATTTCTTTTCTCTAATTCATGTTTATTTTTATTTATTTACACTGCAATATTTGATATTTATACATATATATTTAATATCATTTGCGTTCTACATGAATGTTCTAAATGATTCCAACCATATCAAATTCTACAACCTGTCTTTAATATACTGTAAGTGTGTGACATAATTTTTCTTGTGAATCGGACAATAAAGTGTAGATAAAGGAGGATGGCGGTGCTCTTCTCAATACTGGCATCGCTGCGCTGGAGGTAGTAAGCAGTATTATCAAGCAGTTGCAGTATGTGACAGTATCGATAATAACAACACTACTAATGTGTACTGGAAGCAGTACCTTCCCATAAAGTCATCCTTCATGTCCATGTCTTTATCAAACACCTCCAGATGTAACCTGATGGAGCAACAAAACTCATCATTTATCATCTGGTACATGTATTCATAATGTGACGAGTTGCTACTTTACTGTGGCCAGCAAGCTTTCTACAAATGGATTAAGGATTAAATATTCTAAAACAAAAGATGCAGATTGGGCATTGATACTTTTATGTTGAAAGAACTCAATTGTACATCAATAACTCCTGTAACCACAAATCTCACTCTCTCAATTTCTGCGGCAGTTTTTCCTTGTGTATGGAAGGCATCAGCTGTCATTCAATATATAAGAACGTAGATCCTTGTCCGTTTCCAATTTCAAACCAATCTTCGACTTGAAAAAAGGTTTTGACACTGTAAAGCATAGAATAACCTAAACCATGTTGGTGTCATTCAACAGCTGTACTGTAATCTTACCTTGTCTAAGCTGTTGGGACCAAATTCTTGAGCGTCAACATCCTTCAGTATTCTGTTAAATGGATGGAGAATGCTGCACATGTAATTCATGTGGCAGCCAGAATATCTGTATTCATTAGTGCAGTCCAAAAAAGGAAAAGCAAGGCGATGGGGGCAGAAGGCATACCATGGAGCAGTCCAGAGACAAAAGAACTCCCAAAAACAGCTGGAGGAGGTCGCGGTCCACTGGGCAGTACACTGAAAAAAAATTTGGAGTGCCATTTACTTGAGCAAAGCTAGGTAACAATTTGCACGCACAATTCCCAAGCAACTTTTCCTTGGGAAATACTCTGGTCAAATTTACTTTTTTTGAATGAAAGAGGTACTCTTTGCTAGTAAATTTGACCCCAAACTACCTTTGAATCTACTTCAAAATCCATATAAATGTACTCGCTTTTCAGGATTGTTTAACTAGTTTTCCCTGACTTTATTTGGAGCAATTTATAAGTAATATTTACATGATTTAAGCTACCACCTACACCACTTTTCTAATATGATTGTGTAGTATTTTTTTAAGATGGCCTTCTTTGAATGAAATGATCTTAACACATCTTCTACAAAACATTATTTCAAACCAGAACAGCTTCACTGCATTTGTACTAAAGCTGTATTTACTTCCAGATGACGGTGCACAAAAACGCAACACAGCCACAGGTTGAGGTACCTGTGAAATTAATTCAACATTTCATAACTAAACCAAAGACCTGGGATTTATTCCCTTAATTGGGAATCGTATTATTAGAATGATTATTTTTTGACTTCCACTTTCCTCATGCAGGTATGGACTTCCCACACTAGTGTGCCAGTCGCCTCCTTCTGGACGTTTGGTGTCTACTATACACTCAATTGGAGTCCACCTGCAGTAAATTCAGTTGATTGGACATGATTTGGAAATATAATAACCTTTTTCACATTGTCATAATGGAGTATTTTGAGGTAAGAGATTAAATTAATACAATTTGGAATGAGGCTGTAACTTGACAAAATGTGGAAAAAAGTGAAGCGCTGTGAATACTTTCCGGATGCGCTGTATGTGCCCTGGGATTGGCTGGCCACCGGTCCAGGGTGTACCCCGCCTCTCGCCCCAAATCAGGCTCCAGCATACCCCCACCCTAGTGAGGATAAGAGACATAGAAAATGAATGAATAACTAAACCATGTTGGTGTCATTCAACAGCTGTACTGTAATCTTACCTTGTCTAAGCTGTTGGGACCAAATTCTTGAGCGTCAACATCCTTCAGTATTCTGTTAAATGGATGGTCAAATTTATATCTGGCCCTAACGAGCCCTAGCCAGCCCTAAAGAGCCCTGGCCCCAACTCGCCCTAGCCAGCCCTGGCCCCAACTCGCCCTAGCCCCAACTCGCCCTAGCCAGCCCTGGCCCCAACTCGCCCTAACTCGCCCTAGCCAGCCCTAAAGAGCCCTGGCCCCAACTCGCCCTAGCCAGCCCTAACTCGGCCCTAAAACCCTCCTCCAACCATAGCCCTAAAACCCTAACCCAAACATTCAAACGAGATCTATGTTGACTACTTACCCAACGGCGCAGCGCAGACTACTCATGTTTCCTTCGGTTAGCTGGTCCGTTGATACCACCATTCTCTGCCAGTCTGTCTTCTTCCTCTTTTGTTTCAACGCTCCAAGGCGTATTACTGCCCTCCACAGGTTGGGCACAAGTGTAAGAAGGCTGGGGGGGCTGGGGCGAGGGAGTGGGGGGCTGGGGTGTGGGACGGGTGAGGCTGGGCCTAAATGTAGAAGGCTGGGGGGCTCGGGGACTGGGGTGTGGAAGGCTGGGCCCAAATGAGGAAGGCAGGGGGTGAGGGAGGGGGGAGGCTGCTATTTCTACTTGCTATGTACTGCCAACTAGGGGTCACTTTAAAGTAATGCTATTCTACTCGGTAAATACCACCATCTCGTGGTCACTTTAATGGACTGCTGCTTCCAACAATGCAATCTCAATGGGCGACGTTTTTCGCCAGTAACTCCCCAACGAAAGGTCGTATAAACATAGAACCGACTTCTGCCTACACAAATTCAGCTGCAAGCTTTCCGTTGAGACCCCCAAGCCAAACAAACTTGGGTGCCCTCATTCCATCCCAAGACCTGCAAAACATCCTTACCGCCAAAGGACAAAACCCCTGAGACTCCAGCGCTACCCCCTGGGTCAGCACCCAGCGCAAACGCACGAGGAAAGAGAAAAACCTTGACCAAGGTCAGCCACCGGGAGAGGAATCCGGCGATTACGGTGACCAGCTGTCCCTGCTCTTGGATCTGATGGCGCGAGGGGAATCGGTTCCCCCCACTCCCCCACCAACCCGGGCCACAGAGGCCCTTCGGCGTTGGGAGTCAGAATTCGCTTTCTGTTGAGAACCCTAAGAAATTGAAAAATAGAATCCAGGAATATGAACCTGTAAAACCTGTAAAACCTCATCCCAAGACCTGCAAAACATGCTTACCGCCGAAGGACAAAACCCCTGAGACTCCAGCGCTACCGCACGAGTAAAGAGAAAAACCTCGACCAAGGTCAGCCACCGGGAGAGGAATCCGACCATTACGGTGACCAGCTGTCCCTGCTCTTGGATCTGATGGCGCGAGGGGAATTGGTTCCCCCCACTCCCCCACCAACCCGGGCCACAGAGGCCCTTCGGCGTTGGGAGTCAGAATTCGCTTTCCGTTGAGAACCCTAAGAAAGTGAAACCTGTGAAACCTGTGAAACCTGTGAAACCTGTGAAAACCTGTGAAAACCTGTGAAAACCTGTGAAAACCTGTGAAAACCTGTGAAAACCTGTGAAAACCTGTGAAACCTGTAAAACCTGTAAATCCTTATCCCAAGACCTGCAAAACATCCTTACCGCCGAAGGACAAAACCCCTGAGACTCCAGCGCTACCGCACGAGTAAAGAGAAAAACCTCGACCAAGGTCAGCCACCGGGAGAGGAATCCGACGATTACGGTGACCAGCTGTCCCTGCTCTTGGATCTGATGGCGCGAGGGGAATCGGTTCCCCCCACTCCCCCACCAACCCAGGCCACAGAGGCCCTTCGGCGTTGGGAGTCAGAATTCGCTTTCCGTTGAGAACCCTAGAGAAATTGAAAAATAGAATCCAGGAATATGAACCTGTAAAACCACCCGCACAAAACGAAGATCCGCCACCGACAAACCCTGACATCCAAGGATTGGAACAAGATTTGGAGGAACCTTCCACCTCTGGGAACCCTCCACCTCTGGGACGCCGGAAGGCCATCCATCCCAACCACTTCTCTTCGTTCTCGGCTCGATCCAACAGTTGCCGGGGCCTGCCTGGATGCCGGTATCCAAACAGAACCAGAGGTATCCTCATCCCAAGACCTGCAAGACCTGCAAAACATCCTTACCGCCGAAGGACAAAACCCCTGAGACTCCAGCGCTACCCCCTGGGTCAGCACCCAGCGCAAACGCACGAGGAAAGAGAAAAACCTCGACCAAGGTCAGCCACCGGGAGAGGAATCCGACAATTACGGTGACCAGCTGTCCCTGCTCTTGGATCAGATGGCGCGAGGGGAATCGGTTACCCCCCGGTCCCCTACCAACTCGGACCACATAGGCCCTTTGCTGTTGGGAGTCAGAATTTGCTTGACGACGCCCCACTACTTACGCCACCAAGGGAGTCACCTGCGGAAAAAGGCCAATGGGAAGATATACTGGCGGACATCAGCTTCGACAGCTCTATGTCCGGCTCAATCGGCGGGAGCCAAAAGCAACTGGTCCAGCGTCATCGGCACACCACCAGGAAAATGGTTGATTGGCAACTTGCCGTGCGGAAGAGATTCGTCATCCTGGGAGATTCCAGTTTCCACCAAATGACTTCCCAGACCTGCAGGTGGACAGCTTTCCGGGGGACACCTTCAGGAATGCCAAGGATCTTCTTGCCAACGCAATCGTTCCCACAAAGGTGGAAAAACTGGTGTTGTCCTTCGGGATCAACAGAAGAACCTGGAAGCACAAACACCCCACCTTTGCTAACTTGTGACTATTGTCAGGAGAAGACAGCATGAACATTTCAGTGCATCCTAACCCTTCCATTGGTTAAGACGGGGAGAAGAACCCAGAGTTGAAGCTGCAGATACTGTTTTTGCCCCACAGGCCTGGTGTGAGTGGAGAGCGCTAGCAAGGCTGGCCTTCATCCAGCCTGTAGAAGACAGCACAAACACTTCAGTTCATCCTAACCCCTGACTCCAACCCCGGACCCTAACCCTGGTTGTCAACGGGGGATCATCACTTGTGGTTAATACAAAAATATATATAATTATATTATATATTTATAGATATATAAATACAAAAATAGGGGTCACTGTAATCTACTGCTGTTTCTACTTGGTATGTACCGCCAACTAGTGGTCATCATGCACGTCACATGGCCTACTACAATTTGAGCTTGCAAGTGCAGTAATATCAGAACTGAAAATGACAGATGAGCACAAACTGACAACATGTACATTGTGCAAATGTGGCAAACTAATACATTTCAATGACTCGCGTGGCAAAGAACACTTTCTGGCAGTGTGATCTGGACAATTCTAAATGGGACAGGAAGACAATGGTTGAGAGAAGTTAACAAGGGACACTTCCTATAATTATTGTTTTTGCACAGGTAAATGCTTTGTGGTCAACATTCACCCACCAACTGTAAAATACAATTTCAGGTCAAATTCACAATTTTAGCACAAACTATATACTAGCTATGACTGTACAGCCAGCATAGATGTTCAACAATGGGTGACTTTTTCTCTCCTAAGACTCCTAACTCTCTTCTAAGTTATGACATATGCACTCACACACATCAACTGATGAGATGATAATTAAACTCATTGAATCCCTGAAAGCAACACATCAAGCTGTTGAGTAACACTATCATAAACAAGACCAAAAAAAATGTCCCTACTTAAATGACTGGGGTCAATATCTGGCACCATAGTACTACTGCACCTTTGTTTATTTAACTAACTAAACCAGGTTTAACTAACTATAAACGTTAGCTAAACCATTTGTTAGCTAGAAGGTTAGCCAAAACACTTGTTAGCTAGAACATTAGCACAGTTCAAACAGGCACTTTTGCAAATTTACCATTGGCTTAGCTCACAATACGTCTGTGGTAATGTTGGTTTAATACGAGAATATTACATGATAGAGATAAAGACATGCTACTCACCAGTGACGAAAGCGCACTGCTGCCGTCGGCGGGGTTTGAAAGAAATTCAAAATAAAAGCGCGCGCGCTAAAAATGTACAATAACGTCATACCATTTGTCAACAACATTCCAGCACATGAGGAGCAAATTGCCAGCACATGTCAACAACAACAAAATATAATCATTCACAAAAACAGGACTGGGGCTGCTCTTGGATCAGCTCACCTTGTACAGTATCTACAGTTAATGTCTATAGATACCGTGTTATTAGGAAAATATAGCCAGCCGAAAGCATGTTGATTGTGAGTATGCTCAAAGACAATGTCACTAGAAAAGTCTGATGCAAGACTCCCTTGGTGCACTCTACTTTTATGGCGTTCAATGAAGAGTAGACATTTGTGCTAACTCTAGCACCATGTGTTGTGTCTATTTAAAAGTTAAATGATCTGGTTAGATAATTATTTTATATACTATACCTCTGTCTCGTTCTTTTTTAAGTGTGATCTTATGTGACTGAGGAGTACAGACTGAAAATGGTTGCTCAGATGTGCATAAAGGACACTAAAAAGTCACAATTAAGTATGATATCTTGACAGGTGACTACTCAGTGCACCAAGTGTCTGAAATGTGCACATGCAATCATCATGGAGGCATGGGAGGGGGCTCATTTTTGAAAAGTGGTTGTGCTGCAATCTACAGTGTTTAAATAGATGTTCTAGTGGTAAAAAAAAAAGCTGAACAGAACTTACAGTGCCGAGTCACGTTCGTTGCAGCAACCTGAAAACACATACACAAAATATTAGACAGGGCACCACTTTTGAAGTTTAAACCTCTGTCAGAGCTAGCAAAGTACAACAGAACACACCGACATTGCTTCAAACAATATTATGTGTGTTAGCCTGTTAAACTATTCAATCTGCAACATTTTACACACACACACTGAATGTTGAACCTGAATTTGCCAACAAATAGTTTAACGTCTGTCACCCCCTTGTGACAGCTCTTAGTTTTCCTCAGTTCCTCGTTCATGCCCTTGTTTTGTATTTCCTTCCTGTGTTGCTCTGCTGTGTTTTCAGTTGATGTCCATTATCTCCCGCACCTGTTTCTCATTATTTGTGATGCCTATTTGGTTCAGGTGCGCGCTCCTTTCTTTGTTGGGTCATTGATGTTGTTTTCTCTGTTGAACATGCTAGTGCGTTGGTCTGCTGCATAGTATCAACAATAAATGCCTTTTTACCTGCTATTGGGTCCTCATCTCTGCATCCTGGGGTCGTGCCGTAAAGCTCCCAAGCCGGAACGTGACAACCTCTCTGTGCTAACCACAAAAAAGAAAATTAATTATCTAACCAGATCATTTAACTTTGAGACAGACAACATGTGGTGCTAAAGTTAGCTTTCTGCTTGTTTAAAGCATCGGCAGCTTACCGGAGCAAAGGTAGCTTAACACACAGCCAGTGCAATCCTAGCCTCAAGAGGCTGACACTGCACTTCCTGCAAGCCCTCCAAAATGCACGCCAGGTCCTCAACAACCAACCCCGCTGCAAATTAAAACAACCATGGCTGCGGTCACATGATGCACCGTCACCGGTACACGCCCAGTAATTTTATGCCTACCTTTCACATACGCTGCTGATGGCACGACAGACCAGAGCCCGCCACCGGAGCGCGCCAACACAGCCTCGACAGGTGAACAGCAAGGAACAATGAGCGCCCCGGTGACGCCAAGACCCATCAATAACCCTGGCACCGCCTCGCAATCGAGCCCCAACAGCTGATGCCAATTCAGGTGGAAGCGCAACAACGCTCAACCTACCAAAAATGCTGCACATGTAATTCATGTGGCAGCAAGAATATCTGTATTCATTAGTGCAGTTCATTAGTGGAGTGGAGTATTTTGAGGTAAGAGATTAAATTAATACAATTTGGAATGAGGCTGTAACTTGACAAAATGTGGAAAAAGTGAAGCGCTGTGAATACTTTCCGGATGCACTGTATGTGCCCTGGGATTGGCTGGCCACCGGTCCAGGGTGTACCCCGCCTCTCGCCCCAAATCAGGCTCCAGCATACCCCAACCCTAGTGAGGATAAGACATAGAAAAGAGTTTCTACCGGAGTGTCCACCAAACTTGACCTAAGAACCCAATGTAGCATGAAAACCAAATAAGACCTGAGACTAGTGTGCTTGGATATACGCAGCGCTCACTTTTGCATCACATCTGCCTCCCGTTTCTGCTGCTCAGTCGAGCGGTCGGAGTCTTTGGAAGTGAATTTAGCCTCATGATCACCACGAGGACATTTGCTCGGAATCAGCATCTGCAACAATTGCATGTGAAGTCTGGTGCGAGTTAAGACTAGAATGAGAGATCGCCTACCTTGAGTTCAGCTCGAAGAAGAATCTGACTCTCTGGGGAGGCGCCATCCAGATGGAACCACTGATCCAGGACCAGTTCTGGTTCCGAGAGCAGCTCTCTGATTGGGACGACTAAGGAACCCATGGGCAACGTCCAGCTGTGAGAGAGCTGGAGAAACAAAGTGTAAAGGTAGTAATACAAGTCAAGTTTGTTGATATCACATGGTGGAAATACTAAAAATAATATTGTTAACTTACCTTGACAACAACATTCTCTTCTCTAGGGTCATGAACCAGGAAGCAGAACGCCTCATTCCACTGAGGTGATGTCGTGCGATCACACACCTACAGCAAAGATGGACGTGTTAGTCCCGGATGCCAATACCCTGGTTATTATTTGGCTAGTTGCCACGCTTAGTCTCACAGTAGTTTTGTGGGATGTTTTTCCAAGAAGCATATCCGCTCCCACTTTTGGCTCTTTTCCACTCTTTTTCACCTGTTGACACGCCACATGGGTCATAATAAAACACAGATCATGCCTCCTCAGTACCTCCTCGACTCACTTACTGGTAAACCATCTGCTTGTTCGATGAAGACAAACAAAAGTCCCACAGATGGAACGGCTTTGTTCTGGTAGGACTGCCTGGAGTAGAACTTGAGAATCTGAAGAGAATGGTTCGATATTAGTATTTTTTATAGTTGAATGAAGCATTAGTACGCTTTTTCTTCTTCTGGAAGCACCCCCCTTATCCAGTTGGTCTGCCTCCGAGGCTGTTGGAAGCCATTCCAGGATCAGGTGAACGCGACCTGACTTGACATCACTGAGCGTGTACTGATACACTGATACATAAAACACACACAATCCTTTGAATGCTTGAACAATTCAATGACAATAATATAAGCCGTTTCCATACCTGATCCGTGTACTGAGAATCAATTATGTCCTTCAGTTTGACCTTCAGCCTGCATGTTGAGAAACATGACAATTATTTCAACCACTTGATAATGGAATGGATTTCTTTTCTCTAATTCATGTTTATTTTTATTTATTTACACTGCAATATTTGATATTTATACATATATATTTAATATCATTTGCGTTCTACATGAATGTTCTAAATGATTCCAACCATATCAAATTCTACAACCTGTCTTTAATATACTGTAAGTGTGTGACATAATTTTTCTTGTGAATCGGACAATAAAGTGTAGATAAAGGAGGATGGCGGTGCTCTTCTCAATACTGGCATCGCTGCGCTGGAGGTAGTAAGCAGTATTATCAAGCAGTTGCAGTATGTGACAGTATCGATAATAACAACACTACTAATGTGTACTGGAAGCAGTACCTTCCCATAAAGTCATCCTTCATGTCCATGTCTTTATCAAACACCTCCAGATGTAACCTGATGGAGCAACAAAACTCATCATTTATCATCTGGTACATGTATTCATAATGTGACGAGTTGCTACTTTACTGTGGCCAGCAAGCTTTCTACAAATGGATTAAGGATTAAATATTCTAAAACAAAAGATGCAGATTGGGCATTGATACTTTTATGTTGAAAGAACTCAATTGTACATCAATAACTCCTGTAACCACAAATCTCACTCTCTCAATTTCTGCGGCAGTTTTTCCTTGTGTATGGAAGGCATCAGCTGTCATTCAATATATAAGAACGTAGATCCTTGTCCGTTTCCAATTTCAAACCAATCTTCGACTTGAAAAAAGGTTTTGACACTGTAAAGCATAGAATAACCTAAACCATGTTGGTGTCATTCAACAGCTGTACTGTAATCTTACCTTGTCTAAGCTGTTGGGACCAAATTCTTGAGCGTCAACATCCTTCAGTATTCTGTTAAATGGATGGAGAATGCTGCACATGTAATTCATGTGGCAGCCAGAATATCTGTATTCATTAGTGCAGTCCAAAAAAGGAAAAGCAAGGCGATGGGGGCAGAAGGCATACCATGGAGCAGTCCAGAGACAAAAGAACTCCCAAAATCAGCTGGAGGAGGTCGCGGTCCACTGGGCAGTACACTGAAAAAAAATTTGGAGTGCCATTTACTTGAGCAAAGCTAGGTAACAATTTGCACGCACAATTCCCAAGCAACTTTTCCTTGGGAAATACTCTGGTCAAATTTACTTTTTTTGAATGAAAGAGGTACTCTTTGCTAGTAAATTTGACCCCAAACTACCTTTGAATCTACTTCAAAATCCATATAAATGTACTCGCTTTTCAGGATTGTTTAACTAGTTTTCCCTGACTTTATTTGGAGCAAATTATAAGTAATATTTACATGATTTAAGCTACCACCTACACCACTTTTCTAATATGATTGTGTAGTATTTTTTTTAAGATGGCCTTCTTTGAATGAAATGATCTTAACACATCTTCTACAAAACATTATTTCAAACCAGAACAGCTTCACTGCATTTGTACTAAAGCTGTATTTACTTCCAGATGGCGGTGCACAAAAACGCAACACAGCCACAGGTTGAGGCACCTGTGAAATTAATTCAACATTTCATAACTAAACCAAAGACCTGGGATTTATTCCCTTAATTGGGAATCGTATTATTAGAATGATTATTTTTTGACTTCCACTTTCCTCATGCAGGTATGGACTTCCCACACTAGTGTGCCAGTCGCCTCCTTCTGGACGTTTGGTGTCTACTATACACTCAGTTGGAGTCCACCTGCAGTAAATTCAGTTGATTGGACATGATTTGGAAATATAATAACTGTCTATATAAGGTCCCACAGTTGACTGTGCATGTCAGAGCACAAACGCCAAGCATGAAGTCAAAAGAACTGTCTGTAGACCAGCGAGACAGGATTGTCTTGAGGCACAAATCTGGGGAAGGATACAGAAACACTTCAGCTGCTTTGAAGGTCCCAATGAGCACAGTGGCCTCCATCCCCACAGTGAAGCATGGTGGTGGCAGCATCATGCAGCAGCAGCAGGAACTGGCAGACTAGTCAGGATAGAAGGAAAAATGAATGCAACAATATATAGAGATATCCTGGATGAAAATATTGCTGCATTCATTTTTCCTTCTATCCTGGCTAGTCGAATAATGGGGGCCACTGTGCTCATTGGGACCTTCAAAGCAGCAGAAATGTTTCTGTATCCTTCCCCAGATTTGTGCCTCAAGACAATCCTGTCTCGCAGGTCTACAGACAGTTCTTTTGACTTCATGCTTGGCGTTTGTGCTCTGACATGCACAGTCAACTGTGGGACCTTATATAGACAGTTATTATCTCAAGGATGATCAGTGGAAAAAAGATGCACCTGAGCTCAATTTTGAGCTTCATGGCAAAGGCTGTGAATACTTATGTAAATGTGATTTTTTTGTTTTCTATTTTTAATAAATTCAAAAAAGTAAAAAAAAAAACTTTCACATTGTCATAATGGAGTATTTTGTGTAGAATTTTGAGGTAAGAGATTAAATTAATACAATTGGGAATGAGGCTGTAACTTGACAAAATGTGGAAAAAGTGAAGCGCTGTGAATACTTTCCGGATGTACTGTATGTGCCCTGGGATTGGCTGGCCACCGGTCCAGGGTGTACCCCGCCTCTCGCCCCAAATCAGGCTCCAGCATACCCCCACCCTAGTGAGGATAAGAGACATAGAAAATGAATGAATAACTAAACCATGTTGGTGTCATTCAACAGCTGTACTGTAATCTTACCTTGTCTAAGCTGTTGGGACCAAATTCTTGAGCGTCAACATCCTTCAGTATTCTGTTAAATGGATGGAGAATGCTGCACATGTAATTCATGTGGCAGCCAGAATATCTGTATTCATTAGTGCAGTCCAAAAAAGGAAAAGCAAGGCGATAGGGGCAGAAGGCATACCATGGAGCAGTCCAGAGACAAAAGAACTCCCAAAAACAGCTGGAGGAGGTCGCGGTCCACTGGGCAGTACACTGAAAAAAAATTTGGAGTGCCATTTACTTGAGAAAAGCTAGGTAACAATTTGCACGCACAATTCCCAAGCAACTTTTCCTTGGGAAATACTCTGGTCAAATTTACTTTTTTTGAATGAAAGAGGTACTCTTTGCTAGTAAATTTGACCCCAAACTACCTTTGAATCTACTTCAAAATCCATATAAATGTACTCGCTTTTCAGGATTGTTTAACTAGTTTTCCCTGACTTTATTTGGAGCAAATTATAAGTAATATTTACATGATTTAAGCTACCACCTACACCACTTTTCCAATATGATTGTGTAGTATTTTTTTAAGATGGCCTTCTTTGAATGAAATGATCTTAACACATCTTCTACAAAACATTATTTCAAACCAGAACAGCTTCACTGCATTTGTAGTAAAGCTGTATTTACTTCCAGATGACTGTGCACAAAAACACAACACAGCCACAGGTTGAGGCACCTGTGAAATGAATTCAACATTTCATAACTAAACCAAAGACCTGGGATTTATTCCCTTAATTGGGAATCGTATTATTAGAATGATTATTTTTTGACTTCCACTTTCCTCATGCAGGTATGGACTTCCCACACTAGTGTGCCAGTCGCCTCCTTCTGGACGTTTGGTGTCTACTATACACTCAATTGGAGTCCACCTGCAGTAAATTCAGTTGACTGGACATGATTTGGAAATACAATAACTGTCTATATAAGGTCCCACAGTTGACTGTGCATGTCAGAGCACAAACGCCAAGCATGAAGTCAAAAGAACTGTCTGTAGACCTGCGAGACAGGATTGTCTTGAGGCACAAATCTGGGGAAGGATACAGAAACATTTCTGCTGCTTTGAAGGTCCCAATGAGCACAGTGGCCCCCATTATTCGACCAGCCAGGATAGAAGGAAAAATGAATGCAGCAATATTTTCATCCAGGATATCTCTATATATTGTTGCATTCATTTTTCCTTCTATCCTGACTAGTCTGCCAGTTCCTGCTGCTGAAAAACATCCCCACAGCATGATGCTGCCACCACCATGCTTCACTGTAGGGATGGAGGCCACTGTGCTCATTGGGACCTTCAAAGCAGCAGAAATGTTTCTGTATCCTTCCCCAGATTTGTGCCTCAAGACAATCCTGTCTCGCAGGTCTACAGACAGTTCTTTTGACTTCATGCTTGGCGTTTGTGCTCTGACATGCACAGTCAACTGTGGGACCTTATATAGACAGTTATTATCTCAAGGATGATCAGTGGAAAAAAGATGCACCTGAGCTCAATTTTGAGCTTCATGGCAAAGGCTGTGAATACTTATGTAAATGTGATTTTTTTGTTTTCTATTTTTAATAAATTCAAAAAAGTAAAAAAAAAAACTTTTTCACATTGTCATAATGGAGTATTTTGAGGTAAGAGATTAAATTAATACAATTGGGAATGAGGCTGTAACTTGACAAAATGTGGAAAAAGTGAAGCGCTGTGAATACTTTCCGGATGTACTGTATGTGCCCTGGGATTGGCTGGCCACCGGTCCAGGGTGTACCCCGCCTCTCGCCCCAAATCAGGCTCCAGCATACCCCCACCCTAGTGAGGATAAGAGACATAGAAAATGAATGAATAACTAAACCATGTTGGTGTCATTCAACAGCTGTACTGTAATCTTACCTTGTCTAAGCTGTTGGGACCAAATTCTTGAGCGTCAACATCCTTCAGCATTCTGTTAAATGGATGGAGAAATCATTTCAATTATGGCAACTACAAAATCTAAAATCATCACAATGGTTAGTAGTCCAAACGACAAAGCTGCTTGACAATATTTGTTGGGTTTTTTTTTTGTTTTTTTTTTTTTAAACAAAACACTCAAAATCAACTTAGTTCTTAACCCTAAGATGCATGAGTGACTGGACCCTACACTCTTCCATAAGAGTCCATATTTCTTGAAATGTATAAAAGGTAAGTTAAAAATTTGAATGGTATTATATTAAAAACATGTTTTTTTTCGGAATAACTGGAATATGAAATGATAAAAAAAAAATCATTATGAAGATATTTCAAGAAAACAACCTGACTGGGTCATTTTTGACCCACTTATGCATCTATGGGTTAATACACATTTTTCATCTGTGTCTTGAAACCTAACCTAAACAAAACTCTTTTTTCCTCACAACGGGATATCGTTGAGGAACTCCATTATCCAACTCTTTAAATCAATAAAACTTAAAAGGCTAAACTGCCATTTCCAGATTCAAATAACCATATACATATTGTAATGTTACCTTCTGTAGGGGTTGGCCACCTTGACCCCGGCGGCGGCATCTCTGTGGCGCGTCCTTCACCCCAGGTGTCTAGAGATCGTGTATGTGTATAGGTGAAATTAAAGTTCCAAAATTCACTTCCATGGAATACTTGTCACAAACAAAAACTCCCGCTCCCCGACGGTATCCACAAGACTCAGGTCGCTAGCATACTTCAACAAATGTTTGCGCTACACGCGGTTCCCATGGCTTAGAGGACACTGTTGCTGCCAAAATAATCACATAACATATATAAAAGGGACGAATCCTTACACATTTAATAAACATAAAAATCTCCTGTTCTGCAACCGAAAACAGCTCGCAGTTGATAGCGAGCTAGCTAGCTAGCTAGCTAGCTGGCTGGCAGGCTAAAGGTAAGCTAATGCTAACGTCGCGTATGTCACATTATGACACTGACGTAAACATTGAACAGGAACAGGAAAGGTGACAGAAAACAAGTCAGATAAGCATATGACCTACCCATATGGCTCCACATCGATGAATTTCCTTGTTAAACGACTGTCCACGTCGTCTTCCGTCGTCTTCCATCGTCTTCCCGTGAAAACATGGCGCCCTCGAACTTCGCCTTGGGAAGTCTGAGCTCAAACGATCCTCTGACGCATGCGCAGAATGGCATGGCACAAGGTGGCCATGTTCACTGTGAGTAGCTGCTGCAATCAATTACAGGTGTGACCGGTGGACCAGCCTCCTGCCATAGAAGGGAGTTCTGTAAAACAAAAAAAGGAGGGAAAGCGCAGTCAATATGCTTTCAAACTATATAGAATTCAGCCTGCTGTCTGCTTTAGTTTTTTGAATATGAGCCTCTGAAGTTGAAGGCCGTGTGCTACTTAAGCTAGCTCAATGTATGCCGTTTAAAGGTCACTTAAAGCCATTTAACAATTATAATGTTTTAATAGCGTGTACAAAGAGTACAGAGAGTTTGCGTACTTACTACTCACACTTGTTCAATTTTCTTCAAAGTGCGTAAGAAGCAGGTTGCCCTCAGGCCGTCCCTCTTTTATTTGAAACCGCTCTATAGCGTGCCGGGCGGGGCTTCCGGCCGTCCGTGCTTCATCTGAATGTTGCGACCATCGTTTCCGGAAAGTGCGTCATGGCCCTTTAAGAAAAATGGCATTGTGGGAAGTCTGTGTGCTGTAGTTCTGCGTTTTTGGCACTAGGTGTCTCTGTTCTGCTTGTACACAGTGTGAACGCACTTAAGTGCAAGTATGCAAGTGTATGTTAAAAGTTGGCTTCTGCATGCATGTGCTTCTACCATATAAGACCATTCACTCGGGAAAGAGACGCCCACAGGAGGACTGAGGCTTCCAAAAGAAGACTTTGACTTTGTACCGCCCATAAGCGAGATAGGTCAGAGTCATCCAAGCTCTCGTCCACCTGTTATTTTTGGAGAAAAGGTCTCTGATTTGCTGTGCTAACCCACTGTTCTTTTAAGGAGAAGGACCTTTGGTCAAGCAACTTTTTCCTACGGAGCGACAAATTCTTGGAACTCCGCACCAAGTGCCTGATCTACCCACTATTGCTTCATTTTCCAAGCATCTTCAACTTTGGAAAATCAAACCCGTTGCCACTGATTGTGATCATTTTTAACTTGTCCACTGCTGCTGATTTGTTGTGTGTTATTATCTATTGTATGTTATAATGTTGCATTTTTACATAGTTGGGTAGCCACAAATTATAACTGCTAATTCATTATTGTAGTATGTCATAAGTCTGTAATTCTGTCATCATTTATCTTTTATTCTTAGGCAGGAGAGCAACGTGCAATTCAACAAGCACTTTATATTTCTGTTCTATACACTCTAAAAAAAAATATAGTGGCTCAGCTTAATTCAATGAAGGTAACAATTTGCGTCAATCTTTTTAAGAAATTCCAACTAAAACCTTTCAGTAAATCCAACAAGTCTTTTAATGTTAGAAACTAAGTTATTTAAGGACAACCGACATGATTTACTTCATCCTGCAAACAGTTAATTAAGGTGAACCAACTTCATTTTAATAAAATGGTTCAAGTTCAATTCAGGTGAACCAACTCAATTTTAATAAAATGGTTAAAGTTCAATGAAGTTGTCAATATAATTAATTTAAGCTATTCCAGCTCATTTGTTTTTCATTCCTCATCACAAATATTTCAAATTGTTTTCTCAATTGTTTTTTTTATCAATAACATTAATTTTATGAACATAAATACAGTTCAGTCAGTTTAATGGTCAAACTTGTTTATTACATATAATCAGTGGTGGAAAGTAACGGAGTAAATTTACTTGAGTACAGATTTTAAGGATTTGTACTTTGTAATTTGTACTCGAGTAGAAAATTGATTTCATACTCTTACTCGAGTAACATTTTGACAGAGCTACTTTTACTTGTAGTGGAGTAAATTTGACAAGGAGGATTTGTACTCTTACTCAAGTACTGAAGTCGTGTACTCACTCCACCACTGCATATAATGGCCAACTTGTCCAACTGTTTACCATCAAATAAACATGGAGGAGCTCCAAATGAAGACATGAAATCAAATATTACATATTATACATATTTCTTCCTGAAGAATATTGAAACATATTTTACATAGCAGTCATACTTCTTCCAAAAAAGAACACAGAATATATCAAATGTGTACGTATGTATGTAGGTCTAAATATTGACAGCTAACAGCTCAAAAGTAAAAAAAAAAAATGACAAACTAGTCTTCAAAATGATCCTTCAAAGAAATGACTTGTATTAAACTGCATTAAACATAACAGTGAAATTAGAATGCAGCCTAATTTTCAGTGCAGCAGTTTAGCTTTTAGAGACATTACCTTGGGACTTGCTCTCAGAGCATCCAGCTCAAGGAATATCTTTTGAAATACCTCAAAAGTGCTTTTCAGGTAACTCTTTTGGGTAACTCAGGTTGAGTGC
This sequence comes from Doryrhamphus excisus, assembly GCF_037039965.1. Classification (NCBI taxonomy): domain Eukaryota; kingdom Metazoa; phylum Chordata; class Actinopteri; order Syngnathiformes; family Syngnathidae; genus Doryrhamphus; species Doryrhamphus excisus. The sequence continues at coordinate 428,991 of NC_136375.1, forward strand.
ATACATTAGTCCCATGAGCAAGGCACATGCTCTTGGGACAGTCAGGCCATCCAGGACTTCTGCTCCCTCAATCACCACTGTTGCGTTGGCTGGTTCAGATGCCCCTCTGCTCACAACAATCTTCATCACTTCATCACCATTCTGGCATAAGTAGATCAGAGTCAACATCAGTGTTTTTTGTCTTATGTAAAAACAAGAATAATGTACAGTGAATCTGCACTTGGGTTAACTTCAGGATTTAACGTGGGCTTTGGGGACGGCTGTTTAGTAGCAAAACAAACATTTTTAATGACATACTTTTGACAAACAAACGCTGCCCATAAAGTTCTGATAAAACGTAGAAAACTTTCACTTTTCACCAAACTTCCTGAATATATCACTGATGGTCCTGATTTTGGTTCCTATCATTCAGTTGCACCCAGTCATTCAGTCTGCCACCCCTAAATACTGCCCAGGTTAAATCCTTGAAGTTGAAGTGTTGGATTACTTAGCAGCTGTTCTTTAAAGAGATCCTCCTCCTGTTCTCTCAGGTACACGATTAGGCTACGGATTGCAGCTTCTCTCCTACTTTCTACCGACTGGTCCTGTAAATAAAATAATACAAGAAAATGAAACAATCTTTAAAAAGATGAATTTATGATTTATTGATTGAAATATTTATTTAACTAACCCATCAACACCTCCTAAAAATAAAGTGATTTTTTTTTCTATTTGAAATGAACCTTGTTACATTTATTTATACCTCTAGCAGCATGTTCTTTATGTGCTGAATCTCCTCCTCTTGAGGACACCAGTGCCATTATTTTTGGGGTATACTGGTCCAGTTTTGCCATGAATGTTCTCTCAAGGCAACCAGCGGTGATCCTTCTGAATTCTTCATTTATCTGTATAAAATACAAATAAAAAGGTGCAATTTGTTCATGTAGTAAATTGACTGACATAGCACATACTGCAAACCATTTTATAAAACAATATTAACCTGAGTTGCATCGAAAAGAGCCGGCCATCGGTCTCTTATGTCACAGATTTGTGGTGCTTGTGGTGCAACTTCCTGCCTGCGAATGGAGAAAGTCTTTGCCATTTTCTCACTGATGACCTGGCAGTTGTTCCTCTTCTTTACTTCATCAAGGAGCTCCAAAGTTCCTTCTGTTTCTCCTTGTGGGTGAGGAGGTAAATAGTTCACCTCTGCCTGCCCTTCTTGGCTTTTTTTTTGGATATTCTTTGCAGGGGCTTTCTCATGCTCTATGCTCGCTTCTTTCTGAGAGAGTTCACATCAAGCTCAGGGCATCCTAGCCCTCTCCATTTAGATCTATAGCTGGCCATTTTATGTTTTAGTCTTTGTTGCCATGCGTAGCATCCATTATATGACCCTGGTTCTTTAAGGCAAGGATGCTTCTGAATCAGTGCCTCAGCAACATGGTTAAACTGCGCACTAGTGGGGTAAGATGCTTTCAGCCAGCTTCTCAAGGATGTCTGGAGGCAAAGGATTGTGGCAAAGTTGAGCTGAATTCCATCCTTCTTGAAAACTTCATTTCCTGAGGCCAGCACAAGCTCTGTGTCGTAAGCAAAATTAGGTACAGGAAATGTAGTGGGCCAACACTGTGTACGGTGAGTAACCTGTTCAGGTGATGAAAGTGTGATCAGTGTGTCCTGCGATCCAGAGGAACAGCTGCTGCTAGCAGGATGGACAGAGGTCTCAGAATTAGGGAGCGAGGCTACTGATGCACTTTCAAAGGAACTGTCAGTACCCATCAGTAAAGGTCAGAGTAACTGTAGGAGGTTCAACAATGTGAACCACCTTAATGGTATCCTTGTCCTTGGTGTCACTTGTTGAGGTAAGAGAAAAATATTCCTCTCCAAAGTCAGCATCCTTATAATGCAAGGTAAAGTTCCCATCAAGCCCAAATTTCTCCCTCACAATAGACTCAAGTTCATCAGGGATTCCATCCGGTAAGTCCAGTTTGCCAATTTCACGGTCCTGAAGAATGATCCCAAGTTTGGCTTGAGGAGACATCAGGGTATCTATTAGAGAAAACATGACATCAGTTTGGGTTCTAGAATACATGCAGACACATCATATAATCATCATCATTCAGTATGGGAGAAGAATATGACCACTAAAAATGACTCTAGATAAATAAAAGCTTTGGACTTTGAATTTTCATCACATTTATCATATAGTAAACTAGTATGCTGACAAGTACTGGTTGATTCAGTCTCCAAGAAATTTGACATCACACATCCGTGACATTTCCTCATCATCAAACTTCACACCAAGTCTTAGATTTGTGTCCATAAGTATACTTCTACAAAAGCCAATGCAAAGAATCCTATATGCCTGCTTATACTATGATTAAATGTTGAAGACTTTTATTTCTGTGGCAAAGACAAGGATAGGAACAAAGCTTTGTTCACTTGAACATTTCCCCCTGAAGAATAATGTCATAAAAGTCAAACTACAAAGATCTTGTACCATCTTGTTGTCCATCTCGTGTCAGTATTATGGAGCTCATATTTACAACTACTACTAATCATAATTTCAGATCTCCATATTGGCATAGTCATCAAGAGCCTAACATCCTCTCCTCAGCGAGAATCAGTGTGGTCTGGGTTTAAAAGTCTTACCATGCTTCTGGCAAATTGACAAACTAATATTGTCTCATGTTTGATTATAGGTTGAACATTATCACACTTCATCACAAAAATATGATTGGAATACACACATTCAAGGAGTTGTATATTCTCACTACACCTGCAAGTGAAAATGATCATTTGTGCTCAAGTGTGGGGCAAGCACGTTCATTGAAAAAAAACAACAACTTTGTTTTTGTAATGAGACAGTAACCCCATATACAGAGAGGATGATGCCATTTTTGAGGTCTCTCCTATAAACTCAAACAAATGATGAGTTATACTGACCCCTTTGCAATCTATGGTACATTCATGTAGCACTTCTGGGTCACCATACGCTTCCCTGCAACACCGTATGCTGCCATGGGGAAGATGTCAAACAACTCACGAGGCTCAATGAGCTTGAAAACACTTGTTGTGTTTCTAAGATGCTCAATATACCATGAATTGAAACATTTGACAATGAAGCCAACCTTGCCATTTATGACAACAAGCTGCATCAATTCTACAAAATCTGGCAGACCACCTGTTGAACCATGTGCCAAGATCATGCCAGTGGAATAACTGGTGCCACTGTAGCACACTGTGTTTGCCATGTGGACAAATGATTCACCAGGGAATTTTCATTCCACTGCTTTCTTAATGTCTTCCCTCAGCACAGTCAAATCCACTGTTGACACTTTTGCTACTTGTAGAGACTGAACAATTTTACTGCCATGTAGATGGTATGCAATCATTAACTGATGCTTCACTGCAAGAGACAACAGAATGTTTCGGAAGCTATGCGTATGTCTGACCACACGCTTCAAAAAGCTGTGCTTAGCTTCAAAGCGCATAGTCCACAAAGTGAACCAAATGAACCAAGTGGACCAAAAGCTTTCATCTGGCTGGTGTGGGTAGTGTTCAAGAAAATGATGCTTTCCTGAGGGAAAACCTCCAGGAATCTGTGCCGATGCTCAGAAATCTTGCTTTCAAGGAAACAAACAGCGAGGTCTGTGTGAACAGGAGAAAGGACAAGTTCAACTATGTCCTTAAGGTTCAGAAGGATCAGCCATGCTGGTTCATTCTCAGGGATTCTTTCTCCAACCATCAGGGGAAGGAGGCGAAGCAAAGCCCAGTTTTCATGGGCATTTCCACCAACAGTTTTTCTTGCAGCAAAAGTCAGTGGAACTGGTTGCGGTGCATCCGTTCTATCTGTCCATCTGTATGGGAACTCTTTGATTCATTGATTTCATTCCTCGAGTGTGAAATATTTCTCTTTGATGAACACATTTAGGCATAGTGCTAACTCTAAAGGCACAACGCCTTCAAAGAGATCATGTAGCAAATCAGGTGGATAGCCAGATAAAACATTGAAATATTTGAGTTTGTCAGTCAGTGGGCACTGTCTCTTTACTCCATAACAATGAGAAGAATGCACTTGTATCTCTCTGTGCTGTCTGAACATGCAACCTGTGCTCTTGTGTTGTTCCTGTTTTAACTTCACTCACCTGGAATTGAGATCTTTCTCCAAGACAGAACCTGCAGGTGTGTGTACTTGTGAGACGTGAGAAGCTCTCCACAAACCCTCCAATAGAGTGGGCACCAAGGTTATCTGCAACGACACAATACACAGTACCTTTGACTCGTAGACCTATTGAAGGAATGTAAAGTCCTTCTTCTTCTAGGCTGGCAAGGAAGGTCCTTAAGCAGTGGTTCTAACACAGCACTATAGCCAAACTTTTGAACATCATCAGCCTTGCAGAGAATGGCAAGGTAGATTGATGTGAGCGAGGATCTGAGCAATGGTGGCACATTGGCTAAAACCCAATACACAGCAGTCATTTTGTGTTTTTTTCTTGATGTGCCAAGTGGATTACACACTTCAAAATCATCCACATACAGAATGAGAGAAATGGCTGGATTCTTTTCTCATAGCAATTTATTGTTTTTCAAATGTATGCCATCATGAAATGAATTGTAGTGAGTGTCAGAGCTGCTGTCTGCTTCAGAGCTATGTTTGAGCAAATCCTGGATCTCTTTTTTTCTTCAAAACCTCATGCAAGGACTTTCAAATTGGTACATGTTGGAAACTTTTCTTCTCCCTGAGAAGAACTGAGAAGACATGATTAGATATTCTGTAGGTTCCACCATGGAAAAATGCTCCCTTCTTTTGTAGGTGGAAAGGTGGAAAGAGGAGCAGTATGTCCTAGAGCTAATGTCATTGGCTTAGACTTGCACAGATAGGTCTGTCGCCATCTCTGAGATGATCACATCATCAACTTTTCATCAACAATTATGCCTCTTTAAGCATGACTGTAAAATATCTTTCAAAAGAGGACCTGAAGCTGATGAAGAAATAAAGTGCAGTTCTTCCACTAACTCATGAATACACCTTTGTGGTACATTGAATATGCTTTCCATTTTCAACAGCAGGTGGGCTACATTTTTTTCAATGAAGTTGCAGTGGCAGTTCTCTCATTTCTTCATCTTCAGGATCTTCACTCACTGTAACCTCCATATCCTCGTCAAAAGGATCATATCAAAAGGACCCCTGTATTTGAAAGATGAACATACAGTACCTCTGCAAGAGCTCAGGCTTGAAGTCATCCAGGGAATGAGGAGTGTGTTTCCGGCTCCTATGAGAGGCAAATGTTCCAGAAATGTTTGTTTTGAGAGCAAGAGCAATTTTCAAAAACACAAGACACTGTTTCCTGCTTTTTTAAATGACGGCCAATGTGTTCAAAGTATTCTCTTTCTGTGGAGATGGTGTTTAAAGAGCAACATGAACATTTCAAAGACAGAACTTCTCTGCGTGTCCCTGTCTCACGAGTTGAATGGCTTCTTGACAGACGGGTTCTCAGGCTGCCCCATGTTTTAAACGAGCAATAACGCTCCCAATAACGCTCCCAATGGAGGCAAGGGAGAAGTTCTCCACCATGGCCACCATGGTCTAAGCCTATAATGCTTTCAAAGATCACTTTTTCTTGACACAAGTTTACAGGTCCAATTCATTTTTAAAACTAAACAAAGCTCTATTTAAACGGCTTTGAATTTTTTCATGACATTTGGAATTGTTTAGTGATTCATAGCTTTAGTGCTTACAGCGTGTGCAGCATGACTTGGAAAAATATATTGCCTATGATGTGTTTCTAAATTGAAGATGGAAAAACTGTGAAAAATGTGCTTGCAACCAACTGCACAAAAATGATCCTTTGTCTTGGGTTCTAAAGGATTTGAAATATGGTTGAACTGCTTCACAATATTTTGGACTTTTAAAGTGAGCTAAATGAGAAAAAAAAAACACTACACACCACTATACACACATTTTGTGTGTATACATTCATTCCTAACTTCAGAAAATGCCACCTGTCTCAATAGCAAAAGAGAAAAATAGCCAGGCCTACTGCAGCCTTACTAAAAGGAAACTTGTTCTATGGCGTATCTACAACTAATGTGGGTGCCTTAACCTCTCATAGACACACACCAACACGTCACTTAAAACAGAAACTACTAGCTGGCCAAACTTCATCAATGTAGTCCAAACTTGGAAAAAATGTGAACAAAACAATACACTCATTTCTCTTACCTTGATAAGAGTGATATACTAACTAACGTTTACCGCTAATTCAAATCGTTCGGCTGCCACAGACGTCTTTGTCTGACGATAAACGGTCGAGGGGCGGCGCTGGGCGAGAGAGCGCGGGCAAAAGGACATTTATGAACAGCTTCAGTTCTAAAGTTTTGTAACATGCAGTTATAGGCAGCTATGAAGCTACCATTTTACAAAATGGCTACATTAGCTTCATTTCAATGATGTCTGCGTTAACACGAATTAGTGCAACATTTGCTGATACAGTTAGTAGCCGTTATGAACAAAATAAAGCAAAAACAGTTACTTACCTCGTATTGCTCCATAGAAACTCTTGTTTTTTTCTTGGGATTTTGGGGATTTTCCAACAGGCATTAATAGCAGTCGCAGTCTGGCTCCTCTCTGTACGTGATTGCAGGATAAAACCAGAAGCAGGAGCAGGAGCAGAGCAGCTTCTGAAAGCTGTTGAACATTTGGCTCTAGCTGTGGGAATATGTCATTTCATCAAGTTTTAACAACCTTTTAAGTGAGAATGTGACCCTGTAGCTTACCTTCATCCAGAAAATTCGGAGAAACGTTTGGTCCTGACATCTCGGAGACATCGTACAATAGAACGTCTTCCCTGTTTTTTTCAAAATAAAAGCTCCCATTACTATGAACATGAAACATGAGCGGTGCTCTTGTTTTGAAACGGCATGTTTAATGTGGCCTTTGAATTACCCCTGGGGACAGATAAAGTTTTTGTATTTGAATTTGTTCAAAAGTTTGCTTCAAAATATACATACATATTTAAGTTAACATTTCTATTTTTCTATTTTCAGCTGGGCCAACTTCTTCAAATAAGTTAACAACTTGTTTTAATAAGTCAGTGACACAAGTTTATCGTTTTATGTTGAAAAAGCTCTTGATTTTAACTCAACTCAACTAACTAAGCCCATATTTTCAGCTGGACCAACTTCTTCAAATAAGTTACCAACTTGTTATAATAAGTCCATGTAACAACCTTATTCTTTTATGTTGAAAAAGCTCTTGATTTTAAGCTCAACTAACTAATCCCATGAATCATTTTTAGAGTCTAGTTCTCTCAGTATTATAAAATGACCATTGTTGGTATTTCATGATTGTAAAATGTTTGGAGAATTGTCAAATGAAAATAGCACTTTACAGCATCTAGTGTGCACTTGGGCAAGTTGCAATATAGTAATACGCATGAAACACATAACCTTGCATGTTTTATGAATAATGTGATTTATATGTTCAAAACCAAGCTGCCAATGGGAAGTGCAAATTAGCCATACGGCTATCATCTCCCATGTCCCATTTTTTCAAAAATCAATCAATCTACACATTTCTTACATATAGTACCTTTAAGACTGACAGCACTCAGTCTGTGACCATCGCTGTCTATGGTCCTGAAGTCTCAGACAGGTCACAGCCCAGAAGGTCCTACAATCAAACACATAGGATTTCTGAACATTTACACCTCTGATCACAACAGTCATAGTACATAGTACATAGTACATAGTACATAGTACGGCTGACTTGGGGGCGAGAGGCGGGGTACACCCTGGACCGGTGGCCAGTACACCACAACGGTAATGTATTACAAGTAAGTATTACAATATCAAATTGCATTTTGTGAAAATGTAGCATATACGTATGAGAAATGCAAGAAAAGGTCAAGATGAATTAAATACAAGTACGGACTAGCTCAGAAGATCTATGCTCGGCTCTAGGGAGGTTGAGGTACAGTAATATCACACAAGACACAAAATGTACTTTTAAGTGGCTTGGTGCCTTATTATTTGCTTTAAGTGCAAACAGTGACAAATTATTGACAATATTTACAAACGGCAGTAAAATGGTATAGAGGTTTTGGGAATTCCTATAGCTGTTTGATGAAGTGCACTTCAGTCTTTCAATCTAGTTCATTTGTTTCTTACAAATAAAGAAATCACAATTCAACAGTGGTTCAGCACAGTCCAGGGTGTAAACGCCCTTCAAATCACACAAAGCACAAAATCACAGTATTCACAATAAAGGGTCAGTGGCCACAACAATGTGTGGAGCGAATGTCCATCTCATAGGAACCCAGAGTCCATGGTATATGTGGAAATTGTCCATGATCGCGCGCAACAGAGTTCATATGTGAACAGATAAAGTGACCAGTGCATAGGTGGGAGAGAACTGGCTGCCAACACCCCTACCAGACCGCAGGAGGATGTTGAAGTGGTTCGGTTCTCTTTGGGTCTAGCTCGCCTCGGGGTCCCCAACCAGGCACACCTGGCCTGTATATCACAGACAGGACCACTATCAGTAAATCAGTCATAATTATCATCAGCTAGCTCAGTGTACACAAATCAATGAATCAGTATGCAAAATCAGAATATAAAAATACATTTTCAATGATCAACCCCGGTTTAGCTTTAAAGAGGATTGTTTTAAAATGCAATTTAAGGTGCATAACATTCAGAATACACAGTAATCAAAAGCAGTGGCTCAATATTTAAACAGTTAATCAAGTTAAAAAGTTTGATTATCGTTTTGGGGGTTAGCATAACAATGAATCGCATTACAGCAGCGAAGTTGGTTGCCGATCGCATTGATATGCTAACGCTACATAAGCTAACCACACGCAACAATAGCATCCAGACTCACCGATTCCCTCGTAATTCAGTCCCCGCTAGAACCCACATGTCTGCAGCGACGGCACGCGGCTTCTACAAGTTTTATAATGCACAAAGTTTTAGAGAACGATCAACAATATATATAAGTTGAAGTAGTTTGTTCGAGACTAACCGTGTTAGCAGCGTCCTGTAGCCTGTCTCCTCACCACTGTGTGTGAGGGAGAGCGCACCGGTGTATTTGATTGCGGCCCTGGCGAACCTGATTGGCTGAGACGCAGCGCAAGCGGAAGAACGTTCCGTCTTCCGTCATGTGACTGGGTTGCATTCACGGACGTTATAAAAGACCGGGGAATATTTTTATATGATAGAAATATTCATCATCATCATTTGATTATAAAATATATTTTCATTATTTTCCAAGGATGCATAACTTCCATGTGGGTTACAAAAACAAACTAAATGATGCTGTAAATAGTACAGGCTATAGACATTAAGCAAAACATCACATTAAAACATAACCATCTCAAATGATCCTTACTAATAACAATTCATGATTGGCAATGTTTACAAACATTAGGCCTAGCGTGCTGGAGGCTCCTAGCGTACTGCATAAGAGAGAAAAATGCAACATGGACATGTTTGACAATCTAGCGGACTCAAAGGTAGCACCAAACCAGTGGTATTATTTGAATCTTGAGATTTCAACCAATCCATTGACACCAAATACATCATGCTTGCTGACCGGGAAAGGAGTGAAAAGTTGTTGCAAAGTTGAACTGTTTTACCGCGACGTGACCATAGACTTTTATTTCAACTGTATGTGGTGCAGCTAATTGTTTTGGAGTATCATGCTGTATAAGAGGAAAAAAATACAAGAGTGACACTTTTGACAATATAGCGGACTGAGCTTTAAAACTACTGCCAAACCATCATATATCTTGAGATTTCAATGAATTCATCCATACAAAATACATCATGCTGACTTACCGGGAAATGAGTGAAGCTTTACGCAAACCCGGAAGACACCGGACTATTATTATTATTATTATTTACCCCCCCTCAAATCACTGACTAGTGAAACGAGAATGCCTAGTGGGAGAAGCAATACACGGGACAAAGATAAGGACACGGCAGCAGCTGACGACATGGAAGAGATTAAAAAAGCATTGAATTTTATGTCTGGTGAGCTTGCAAAGCTAACATCACAACAGGAACGACTAATTGGACTGGTGGAGGAAGTAAAAACCTTGAAGGCTATGCTAATGGAAAAAGACAGAAGGATTATTGTGCTGGAGCAGAGGGTGGACGAATTGGAACAATACACGAAAAGAGACAACTTGGTACTAACAGGTCTGGAAACGCGACACCGAACTTACGCACGAGCTACAGCTAACTTGGAGACAACAGAAGATGCACCACGGGAAGAACTACTGACACTGGAGCAACAAGTAGTGGGATTTCTGCACAGTAAGAACATAAGCATTCAAAGTGCTGATATATCTATCTGTCACGTATTACCCAGAAAGACAGAGAAGGAGAAACCGGCTATCATCATAAGATTTATCAGTAGAAAGCATAGGAATGAACTGTTAATGCAAGCAAAGAAACTTAAAGGTACAAATGTATACTTAAATGAGCACTTGACAAAGAAAAATGGGGACATTGCACGAGAGGCAAGGATACTAAGAAAACAAAAAAGCATTTTCGCAACATGGACCAGAAATGGCAACATATGGATAAGAGAACAAGAAGGGTCACAGCCGAGGATGATAAGAGACTTGAAAGACCTTGAACAACTTAGAAGAAGGAAATGAACAATTGTTGTTATAATTGATTGAAAGACAGGCTATGGACAATATGTTGTGGTGGGATATAGAAAATGGGCATATATTAGAACATGGATGCATATATAAATATAGATATTGATATTATGAGTGAAATATATGAGGTAAATGAGGGTATGAACAAAAGTGCATTTATCCCAAATTATAACTGTGTTTATATGATACACTATGATGCCAATAATGGAACTGAACAATGAATATAGACTTCCCTTCAGTGATTTAGACGATGATGGACTGATTGAGACTGTGGCAGACAGCGTGAGCAGTGAACATCATGATTTAGAACAGCTGAATTTGGAAACTTTTGCATACACTGAACACAAGATGTATGATATAGACAATAGTATTGATTCAGAAAATCATCATTATAACACAATTAACTGTAGCTGTGACTACTACACAGATGAGACATTTACAGAAAAAAAATTAATGGATGGAACCTTTTCAGTCATACACTTCAACAGCAGAAGTTTGAGTAGAAACTTCACCAAAATCAGGGACTATTTAAAACAAATTCCTACCTTTAACGTGATTGCAATATCAGAGACTTGGTTGGACAGTGAGAAAGAAGCTGATGTTAGTTTAGATGGGTATGAATTATTTACCACAAATCGGAGCAATAAGAAGGGAGGAGGAGTTGCCCTATTTGTGAGCAGTGATTTAAAGTATAAAAAAATTGAGCATATGTCAGTGCAAATAGAAAACATCATGGAATGTGTCACAATAGAAATAGATATGGGGAAAACCAGTAACATAATAATAAGTTGCATCTACAGAACACCAGGATCTTGTATAGATGTATTTAATGATAAACTTATTGAAATGTATCATAAGATGAATGATAGAAAAATGGTAATTGTCTGTGGTGACTTTAACATAGATCTATTAAACCCACATAAACACAATAAGACAAAAAGCTATATTGAATCACTGTACAGTGTAAATTTATTTCCTACCATATTAAAACCTAGTAGAATAACAACAGACACTGCAACACTAATAGATAATATATTTACCAATGCAATGGAGAAAAAAATAGTAAGTGGACTTCTTCTTAATGACATCAGTGACCATTTACCTGTATTCATAACAGTACAATGTTCATATGACACCCAAACACAGGCAAACTCTGATACCTACAACATAAGATATAGAACAACTGAATCCATAGAAGCACTTAAGAAGGACTTAAAAGAGCAAAGATGGACAGGTATTTACTCAAACAATGACCCTAATAAAGCATACGAAGAATTTCTGGCAACTTTTACCAAATTATATGATAAACATTGTCCCATTACAACAAAAAAGAAGAAAATACAATGTGAAAAGCCTTGGATGACAAGGGGTTTGGAAAATGCGTGTAAAAAGAAAAACCTACTTTACAAACAGTTTCTGCAGTCAAGAACAAAGGAAGCTGAGAATAAATATAAAAAATATAAAAATAAATTAATTAGCATATTGAGAACCAATAAGAAGGATTACTATCATAGACAATTAGAAGAGCACAAAAATGACACACAGAGTTTATGGAAAGTGCTTAATACTATTATTAAAAAAGGAGTTACTAAATTATATTATCCTAATTACTTTACTAAAGAGAATCAGCCACATATAACCAAAGCTAATGAAATTACAAATGGCTTTAACAACTATTTTGTGAATATGGGCCATGACTTGTCAAAAGAAATTGTACACCCAACAGCAACTCAAGATGTAGATGAGAATATTATTAAGGTAAATCCAAATACCATCTTCCTCAAGAAAATAACTGAAAGAGAACTTGTGGATGTGGTAAATACATGTAAAAACAAAAAATCAGTTGACTATACTGGCATTGATATGCAATTAGTAAAAGAAGTTGTAGATTGTATAGCTACACCTCTGACCCATATTTGCAACCAGTCATTTCAAACAGGCATATTTCCTAATCAAATGAAAATAGCAAAAGTCATTCCAATATATAAAACCGAAAATAAACATATATTCGCTAATTATAGACCCATCTCTATACTTCCACAATTCTCCAAAATTTTAGAGAAACTTTTTAACCATAGACTTGATCACTTTATAGAAACACAAAAAGTACTAACTGAACATCAATATGGGTTCAGATCAAAGCGATCTACGACATTAGCAGTCATGGAACTTACAGAAAAAATAGCGACAGCAATAGATAATAAGGAATATGCAATTGGTATTTTTATGGACTTACAAAAAGCATTCGATACTATTGACCACAACTTATTAATAAAGAAGCTGGAAAGATATGGGATCAGAGGTATAGCACTAAGGTGGTTACAAGATTATTTAAATAATAGACAACAATATGTGCAACTAAATGATAATAAATCTGATCTACTGAATGTGACATGCGGGGTACCACAAGGTTCTGTGCTGGGTCCTAAATTATTTATTATATATATGAATGACATCTGTAAAGTGTCTAAGCTGTTACATTTTGTTTTGTTTGCCGATGACACAAATGTATTATGTACTGGTGGGGATCTGGAACATCTCCTGGTTACAGTGCAGAGGGAGCTCGGAACCATAAAAAGATGGCTCGCCACAAATAAATTATCATTAAACCTACATAAAACCAAATATATTATATTTGGAAACTATAAAAAAATAAAACAAACACAAATTAAAATAGAGAATACGGAAATTGAACGCGTAAAGGAAAGCAAATTTTTAGGAATTATTGTAGATGACAAACTCAACTGGAAATCACATATAAATCATATAAAAAACAAAATATCAAAAGTAATCGCAATACTATATAAACTAAAGTATATCCTCAATAAACACTCTCTACAATTACTATATCGAACTTTTATAGAGCCATATATTGTCTATGGCATTGAAATCTGGGGACACACCTACAAAACCATTGCAAAACCAATTTACATGATGCAAAAGAGAATAATAAGGATAATCAATCAAGCTGCTTACCAAGCACCAACAAGTAAATTCTATTTACATTCACAAATTGTAAAATTTTATGACCTAGTTGATTTCAAAACTGCGCAAATGATGTTTAAGGTAAATAAAAACATGCTCCCAAATGTTGTCCAGGGGATGTTTCAGATTCGTACTAGTCAATATGACCTACGAGGAATGAGTGTGTATACAAAAGGGAAAGTACGAACAAATGTAAAGCAAAGATGTATGTCAATCAACGGAGTAGATATATGGAATAATTTAGATTTAAAGATGAAAACTTGTGATACGCTAAATAGATTTAAACAACTATTTATAAACAATCTTATGAGTAAATATGAAAGGGAATCATGAGTACCAGAAAGCAAATTGTAAACCGCATTGTATAGATTACATAACAGTTGCTGTGAGCCAAGTTGCAACAAATCCAGTTGTTATGTTTACATCATGGTAACATCATTTATAGGCAGACAACATGAGGGGGGGGTGATGTCGGGCATCTAGGTGAAGCTCTGGGAAGGGCGGGAGTGTGCTGTGGCCTCGTAAAGTGGACCCTGCCTTGTCTGGCCTCCCCTGGCTACTGGGGGTGTGAGTCTGGGTCTCAGGTGCTTCAGCAGCTGCTTGCTGCTCTCTGGCGGGGCTGGGGCCTCAATAGCCGCAGATGGCGCTGTGGGCGCCCGGGCTTGGTGGGTGCTTCTTATGGGAGCATTCCGTGTGGCCTCACAATAATGAGGTAAATGATGGTTGGACATCGGGTGTCACGTTGACCACATGTTGGTAACATGTCTGTGGCACGAGGAAGAGGTCTGTTGGATAACAGAACAAACAATCCATCCAAATGTAGGCCCGCCCAGGGATCACACATACTTGTGGGTTCAGCCAAAATGGCGTCTTATTGGAGGGCAGCGGGGTGTGCGGGGACTGCTGGGGTGCTGGGCACTCGGTGGGTGCACTCAGGGGCTAGGGGGGTCGGGGCCAGGTGGGTTGACTGGCGGGGTTGGTGGTGTGCTTCAGCAATGTTCTGGGGTTTTGCTGGGGTGTCCGATGTTCCCACTCTTCTTTTGTTGTTTTGTCATAAGTCTGGAATAAAAAAGCAAACAAAAAAAAAAAAAAAACTTATTGAATTGGTAACTGCTATGGCGTGGAGAAGGGGTAGGATTTAATAAGCTTTGCTTCTTCCTGCTCCTTTTCAGACATGTGTAGTAATGAGGTGTTGTGTGTATGCATGTATGTGTATGTGTATATATGTATATATGTATGTATGTAGATATTTGTGTATGTATATGTATGTATATATTTGTGTATGTATATATATATATATATATATATATATATAAATAGATATTGTAAGTGCATATGTGAGAAAGAATAATGTAACATAGTATTCATGTCTGAAATAAATTAAGAAGAAGAAGAAGAAGAAGGGCCAGCTTAAAGGGCCAGCCTTAAAGGGCCAGCTTAAAAGGCCAGCCTTAGAGGGCCAGCTTTACAGGGCCAGCTTAAAGGGCCAGCCTTAAAGGGCCAGCTTAAAGGGCCAGCCTTAAAGGGCCAGCCTTAAAGGGCCAGCCTTAAGGGGCCAGCTTAAAGGGCCAGCCTTAAAGGGCAAGCCTTAAAGGGCCAGCCTTAGAGGGCCAGCTTAAAGGGCCAGCCTTAGAGGGCCAGCTTAAAGGGCCAGCCTTAAGGGGCCAGCTTAAAGGGCCAGCCTTAAAGGGCCAGCCTTAAAGGGCCAGCTTAAAGGGCCAGCCTTAAAGGGCCAGCCTTAAAGGGCCAGCTTAAAGGGCCAGCCTTAAAGGGCCAGCCTTAAAGGGCCAGCCTTAAAGGGCCAGCTTAAAGGGCCAGCCTTAAAGGGCCAGCCTTAAAGGGCCAGCTTACAGGGCCAGCCTTAAAGGGCCAGCTTAAAGGGCCAGCCTTAGAGGGCCAGCCCTAAGGGGCCAGCTTAAAGGGCCAGCCTTAAAGGGCCAGCCTTAAAGGGCCAGCCTTAGAGGGCCAGCTTAAAGGGCCAGCCTTAAAGGGCCAGCTTAAAAGGCCAGCCTTAGAGGGCCAGCTTTACAGGGCCAGCTTAAAGGGCCAGCCTTAAAGGGCCAGCTTAAAGGGCCAGCCTTAGAGGGCCAGCCTTAAAGGGCCAGCTTAAAGGGCCAGCCTTAAAGGGCCAGCTTAAAGGGCCAGCCTTAAAGGGCCAGCTTAAAGGGCCAGCCTTAGAGGGCCAGCCTTAAAGGGCCAGCTTAAAGGGCCAGCCTTAAAGGGCCAGCTTAAAGGGCCAGCCTTAAAGGGCCAGCTTAAAGGGCCAGCCTTAGATGGCCAGCCTTAAGGGGCCAGCTTAAAGGGCCAGCCTTAAAGGGCCAGCCTTAAAGGGCCAGCCTTAAAGGGCAAGCCTTAAAGGGCCAGCCTTAGAGGGCCAGCTTAAAGGGCCAGCCTTAGAGGGCCAGCTTAAAGGGCCAGCCTTAAGGGGCCAGCTTAAAGGGCCAGCCTTAAAGGGCCAGCCTTAAGGGGCCAGCTTAAAGGGCCAGCCTTAAAGGGCCAGCCTTAAAAGGCCAGTCTTAAAGGGCCAGCCTTAGAGGGCCAGCCTTAAAGGGCCAGCTTAAAGGGCCAGCCTTAAAGGGCCAGCTTAAAGGGCCAGCCTTAAAGGGCCAGCTTAAAGGGCCAGCCTTAGATGGCCAGCCTTAAGGGGCCAGCTTAAAGGGCCAGCCTTAAAGGGCCAGCCTTAAAGGGCCAGCCTTAGAGGGCCAGCCTTAAAGGGCCAGCCTTAAAGGGCCAGCCTTAAAGGGCCAGCCTTAGGGGGCCAGCCTTAAAGGGCCAGCTTAAAGGGCCAGCCTTTGAGGTCCAGCCTTAGAGGCCCAGCCTTAAAGGGCCAGTTTAAAGGGCCAGACTTAGATGGCCAGCCTTAAAGGGCCAGCTTAAAGGGCCAGCCTTAAAGGGCCAGCCTTAAAGGGCAAGCCTTAAAGGGCCAGCCTTAGAGGGCCAGCTTAAAGGGCCAGCCTTAAGGGGCCAGCTTAAAGGGCCAGCCTTAAGGGGCCAGCTTAAAGGGCCAGCCTTAGAGGGCCAGCTTAAAGGGCCAGCCTTAAGGGGCCAGCTTAAAGGGCCAGCCTTAAAGGGCCAGCCTTAAAAGGCCAGTCTTAAAGGGCCAGCCTTAGAGGGCCAGCCTTAAAGGGCCAGCTTAAAGGGCCAGCCTTAAAGGGCCAGCTTAAAGGGCCAGCCTTAGATGGCCAGCCTTAAGGGGCCAGCTTAAAGGGCCAGCCT
Organism: Doryrhamphus excisus; assembly: GCF_037039965.1. Lineage (NCBI taxonomy): Eukaryota > Metazoa > Chordata > Actinopteri > Syngnathiformes > Syngnathidae > Doryrhamphus > Doryrhamphus excisus. The sequence goes on from NC_136375.1 coordinate 445,841, forward strand.
TAAAGGGCCAGCCTTAAAGGGCCAGCCTTGGAGGGCCAGCCTTAAAGGGCCAGCCTTAAAGGGCCAGCCTTAAAGGGCCAGCCTTAAAGGGCCAGCCTTAGGGGGCCAGCCTTAAAGGGCCAGCTTAAAGGGCCAGCCTTTGAGGTCCAGCCTTAGAGGCCCAGCCTTAAAGGGCCAGTTTAAAGGGCCAGACTTAGATGGCCAGCCTTAAAGGGCCAGCTTAAAGGGACAGCCTTAAAGGGCAAGCCTTAAAGGGCCAGCCTTAAAGGGCCAGCCTTAGAGGGCCAGCTTAAAGGGCCAGCCTTAGAGGGCCAGCTTAAAGGGCCAGCCTTAAGGGGCCAGCTTAAAGGGCCAGCCTTAAAGGGCCAGCCTTAAAGGGCCAGCCTTAAAGGGCCAGCTTAAAGGGCCAGCCTTAAAGGGCCAGCCTTAAAGGGCCAGCTTACAGGGCCAGCCTTAAAGGGCCAGCTTAAAGGGCCAGCCTTAGAGGGCCAGCCCTAAGGGGCCAGCTTAAAGGGCCAGCCTTAAAGGGCCAGCCTTAAAGGGCCAGCCTTAGAGGGCCAGCTTAAAGGGCCAGCCTTAAAGGGCCAGCTTAAAAGGCCAGCCTTAGAGGGCCAGCCTTAGAGGGCCAGCTTAAAGGGCCAGCCTTAAAGGGCCAGCTTAAAAGGCCAGCCTTAGAGGGCCAGCTTTACAGGGCCAGCTTAAAGGGCCAGCCTTAAAGGGCCAGCTTAAAGGGCCAGCCTTAGAGGGCCAGCTTAAAGGGCCAGCCTTAAGGGGCCAGCTTAAAGGGCCAGCCTTAAAGGGCAAGCCTTAAAGGGCCAGCCTTAGAGGGCCTGCCTTAAAGGGCAAGCCTTAAAGGGCCAGCCTTAAAGGGCCAGCCTTAGAGGGCCAGCTTAAAGGGCCAGCCTTAGAGGGCCAGCTTTACAGGGCCAGCTTAAAGGGCCAGCCTTAAAGGGCCAGCTTAAAGGGCCAGCCTTAAAGGGCCAGCCTTAAAGGGCCAGCCTTAAGGGGCCAGCTTAAAGGGCCAGCCTTAAAGGGCAAGCCTTAAAGGGCCAGCCTTAGAGGGCCAGCTTAAAGGGCCAGCCTTAGAGGGCCAGCTTAAAGGGCCAGCCTTAAGGGGCCAGCTTAAAGGGCCAGCCTTAAAGGGCCAGCCTTAAAGGGCCAGCTTAAAGGGCCAGCCTTAAAGGGCCAGCCTTAAAGGGCCAGCTTAAAGGGCCAGCCTTAAAGGGCCAGCCTTAAAGGGCCAGCCTTAAAGGGCCAGCTTAAAGGGCCAGCCTTAAAGGGCCAGCCTTAAAGGGCCAGCTTACAGGGCCAGCCTTAAAGGGCCAGCTTAAAGGGCCAGCCTTAGAGGGCCAGCCCTAAGGGGCCAGCTTAAAGGGCCAGCCTTAAAGGGCCAGCCTTAAAGGGCCAGCCTTAGAGGGCCAGCTTAAAGGGCCAGCCTTAAAGGGCCAGCTTAAAAGGCCAGCCTTAGAGGGCCAGCTTTACAGGGCCAGCTTAAAGGGCCAGCCTTAAAGGGCCAGCTTAAAGGGCCAGCCTTAGAGGGCCAGTCTTAAAGGGCCAGCTTAAAGGGCCAGCCTTAAAGGGCCAGCTTAAAGGGCCAGCCTTAAAGGGCCAGCTTAAAGGGCCAGCCTTAGAGGGCCAGCCTTAAAGGGCCAGCTTAAAGGGCCAGCCTTAAAGGGCCAGCTTAAAGGGCCAGCCTTAAAGGGCCAGCTTAAAGGGCCAGCCTTAGATGGCCAGCCTTAAGGGGCCAGCTTAAAGGGCCAGCCTTAAAGGGCCAGCCTTAAAGGGCCAGCCTTAAAGGGCCAGCCTTAAAGGGCAAGCCTTAAAGGGCCAGCCTTAGAGGGCCAGCTTAAAGGGCCAGCCTTAGAGGGCCAGCTTAAAGGGCCAGCCTTAAGGGGCCAGCTTAAAGGGCCAGCCTTAAAGGGCCAGCCTTAAGGGGCCAGCTTAAAGGGCCAGCCTTAAAGGGCCAGCCTTAAAAGGCCAGTCTTAAAGGGCCAGCCTTAGAGGGCCAGCCTTAAAGGGCCAGCTTAAAGGGCCAGCCTTAAAGGGCCAGCTTAAAGGGCCAGCCTTAAAGGGCCAGCTTAAAGGGCCAGCCTTAGATGGCCAGCCTTAAGGGGCCAGCTTAAAGGGCCAGCCTTAAAGGGCCAGCCTTAAAGGGCCAGCCTTAGAGGGCCAGCCTTAAAGGGCCAGCCTTAAAGGGCCAGCCTTAAAGGGCCAGCCTTAGGGGGCCAGCCTTAAAGGGCCAGCTTAAAGGGCCAGCCTTTGAGGTCCAGCCTTAGAGGCCCAGCCTTAAAGGGCCAGTTTAAAGGGCCAGACTTAGATGGCCAGCCTTAAAGGGCCAGCTTAAAGGGCCAGCCTTAAAGGGCCAGCCTTAAAGGGCAAGCCTTAAAGGGCCAGCCTTAGAGGGCCAGCTTAAAGGGCCAGCCTTAGAGGGCCAGCTTAAAGGGCCAGCCTTAAGGGGCCAGCTTAAAGGGCCAGCCTTAGAGGGCCAGCTTAAAGGGCCAGCCTTAAGGGGCCAGCTTAAAGGGCCAGCCTTAAAGGGCCAGCCTTAAAAGGCCAGTCTTAAAGGGCCAGCCTTAGAGGGCCAGCCTTAAAGGGCCAGCTTAAAGGGCCAGCCTTAAAGGGCCAGCTTAAAGGGCCAGCCTTAAAGGGCCAGCTTAAAGGGCCAGCCTTAGATGGCCAGCCTTAAGGGGCCAGCTTAAAGGGCCAGCCTTAAAGGGCCAGCCTTAAAGGGCCAGCCTTGGAGGGCCAGCCTTAAAGGGCCAGCCTTAAAGGGCCAGCCTTAAAGGGCCAGCCTTAAAGGGCCAGCCTTAGGGGGCCAGCCTTAAAGGGCCAGCTTAAAGGGCCAGCCTTTGAGGTCCAGCCTTAGAGGCCCAGCCTTAAAGGGCCAGTTTAAAGGGCCAGACTTAGATGGCCAGCCTTAAAGGGCCAGCTTAAAAGGACAGCCTTAAAGGGCAAGCCTTAAAGGGCCAGCCTTAAAGGGCCAGCCTTAGAGGGCCAGCTTAAAGGGCCAGCCTTAGAGGGCCAGCTTAAAGGGCCAGCCTTAAGGGGCCAGCTTAAAGGGCCAGCCTTAAAGGGCCAGCCTTAAAGGGCCAGCCTTAAAGGGCCAGCTTAAAGGGCCAGCCTTAAAGGGCCAGCCTTAAAGGGCCAGCTTACAGGGCCAGCCTTAAAGGGCCAGCTTAAAGGGCCAGCCTTAGAGGGCCAGCCCTAAGGGGCCAGCTTAAAGGGCCAGCCTTAAAGGGCCAGCCTTAAAGGGCCAGGCTTAGAGGGCCAGCTTAAAGGGCCAGCCTTAAAGGGCCAGCTTAAAAGGCCAGCCTTAGAGGGCCAGCCTTAAAGGGCCAGCCTTAGAGGGCCAGCTTAAAGGGCCAGCCTTAAAGGGCCAGCTTAAAAGGCCAGGCTTAGAGGGCCAGCTTTACAGGGCCAGCTTAAAGGGCCAGCCTTAAAGGGCCAGCTTAAAGGGCCAGCCTTAGAGGGCCAGCTTAAAGGGCCAGCCTTAAGGGGCCAGCTTAAAGGGCCAGCCTTAAAGGGCAAGCCTTAAAGGGCCAGCCTTAGAGGGCCTGCCTTAAAGGGCAAGCCTTAAAGGGCCAGCCTTAAAGGGCCAGCCTTAGAGGGCCAGCTTAAAGGGCCAGCCTTAGAGGGCCAGCTTAAAGGGCCAGCCTTAAGGGGCCAGCTTAAAGGGCCAGCCTTAAAGGGCCAGCCTTAAAAGGCCAGTCTTAAAGGGCCAGCCTTAGAGGGCCAGCCTTAAAGGGCCAGCTTAAAGGGCCAGCCTTAAAGGGCCAGCTTAAAGGGCCAGCCTTAAAGGGCCAGCTTAAAGGGCCAGCCTTAGATGGCCAGCCTTAAGGGGCCAGCTTAAAGGGCCAGCCTTAAAGGGCCAGCCTTAAAGGGCCAGCTTACAGGGCCAGCCTTAAAGGGCCAGCTTAAAGGGCCAGCCTTAGAGGGCCAGCCCTAAGGGGCCAGCTTAAAGGGCCAGCCTTAAAGGGCCAGCCTTAAAGGGCCAGCCTTAGAGGGCCAGCTTAAAGGGCCAGCCTTAAAGGGCCAGCTTAAAAGGCCAGCCTTAGAGGGCCAGCTTTACAGGGCCAGCTTAAAGGGCCAGCCTTAAAGGGCCAGCTTAAAGGGCCAGCCTTAGAGGGCCAGCTTAAAGGGCCAGCCTTAAGGGGCCAGCTTAAAGGGCCAGCCTTAAAGGGCAAGCCTTAAAGGGCCAGCCTTAGAGGGCCTGCCTTAAAGGGCAAGCCTTAAAGGGCCAGCCTTAAAGGGCCAGCCTTAGAGGGCCAGCTTAAAGGGCCAGCCTTAGAGGGCCAGCTTAAAGGGCCAGCCTTAAGGGGCCAGCTTAAAGGGCCAGCCTTAAAGGGCCAGCCTTAAAAGGCCAGTCTTAAAGGGCCAGCCTTAGAGGGCCAGCCTTAAAGGGCCAGCTTAAAGGGCCAGCCTTAAAGGGCCAGCTTAAAGGGCCAGCCTTAAAGGGCCAGCTTAAAGGGCCAGCCTTAGATGGCCAGCCTTAAGGGGCCAGCTTAAAGGGCCAGCCTTAAAGGGCCAGCCTTAGAGGGCCAGCCTTAAAGGGCCAGCCTTAAAGGGCCAGCCTTAAAGGGCCAGCTTTAGAGGGCCAGCCTTAAAGGGCCAGCTTAAAGGGCCAGCCTTTGAGGTCCAGCCTTAGAGGCCCAGCCTTAAAGGGCCAGCTTAAAGGGCCAGCCTTAGAGGACCAGCTTAAAGGGCCAGCCTTAAGGGGCCAGCTTAAAGGGCCAGCCTTAAAGGGCCAGCCTTAAAGGGCCAGCCTTAAAGGGCCAGCTTAAAGGGCCAGCCTTAAAGGGCCAGCTTAAAGGGCCAGCCTTAAAGGGCCAGCTTAAATGGCCAGCCTTAAAGGGCCAGCTTAAAGGGCCAGCCTTAAAGGGCAAGCCTTAAAGGGCCAGCCTTAAAGGGCCAGCCTTAGAGGGCCAGCTTAAAGGGCCAGCCTTAGAGGGCCAGCTTAAAGGGCCAGCCTTAAGGGGCCAGCTTAAAGGGCCAGCCTTAAACGGCCAGTCTTAAAGGGCCAGCCTTAGAGGGCCAGCCTTAAAGGGCCAGCTTAAAGGGCCAGCCTTAAAGGGCCAGCTTAAAGGGCCAGCCTTAAAGGGCCAGCTTAAAGGGCCAGCCTTAGAGGGCCAGCCCTAAGGGGCCAGCTTAAAGGGCCAGCCTTAAAGGGCCAGCCTTAAAGGGCCAGCCTTAGAGGGCCAGCTTAAAGGGCCAGCCTTAAAGGGCCAGCTTAAAAGGCCAGCCTTAGAGGGCCAGCTTTACAGGGCCAGCTTAAAGGGCCAGCCTTAAAGGGCCAGCTTAAAGGGCCAGCCTTAGAGGGCCAGCTTAAAGGGCCAGCCTTAAGGGGCCAGCTTAAAGGGCCAGCCTTAAAGGGCAAGCCTTAAAGGGCCAGCCTTAGAGGGCCTGCCTTAAAGGGCAAGCCTTAAAGGGCCAGCCTTAAAGGGCCAGCCTTAGAGGGCCAGCTTAAAGGGCCAGCCTTAGAGGGCCAGCTTAAAGGGCCAGCCTTAAGGGGCCAGCTTAAAGGGCCAGCCTTAAAGGGCCAGCCTTAAAAGGCCAGTCTTAAAGGGCCAGCCTTAGAGGGCCAGCCTTAAAGGGCCAGCTTAAAGGGCCAGCCTTAAAGGGCCAGCTTAAAGGGCCAGCCTTAAAGGGCCAGCTTAAAGGGCCAGCCTTAGATGGCCAGCCTTAAGGGGCCAGCTTAAAGGGCCAGCCTTAAAGGGCCAGCCTTAGAGGGCCAGCCTTAAAGGGCCAGCCTTAAAGGGCCAGCCTTAAAGGGCCAGCTTTAGAGGGCCAGCCTTAAAGGGCCAGCTTAAAGGGCCAGCCTTTGAGGTCCAGCCTTAGAGGCCCAGCCTTAAAGGGCCAGCTTAAAGGGCCAGCCTTAGAGGACCAGCTTAAAGGGCCAGCCTTAAGGGGCCAGCTTAAAGGGCCAGCCTTAAAGGGCCAGCCTTAAAGGGCCAGCCTTAAAGGGCCAGCTTAAAGGGCCAGCCTTAAAGGGCCAGCTTAAAGGGCCAGCCTTAAAGGGCCAGCTTAAATGGCCAGCCTTAAAGGGCCAGCTTAAAGGGCCAGCCTTAAAGGGCAAGCCTTAAAGGGCCAGCCTTAAAGGGCCAGCCTTAGAGGGCCAGCTTAAAGGGCCAGCCTTAGAGGGCCAGCTTAAAGGGCCAGCCTTAAGGGGCCAGCTTAAAGGGCCAGCCTTAAACGGCCAGTCTTAAAGGGCCAGCCTTAGAGGGCCAGCCTTAAAGGGCCAGCTTAAAGGGCCAGCCTTAAAGGGCCAGCTTAAAGGGCCAGCCTTAAAGGGCCAGCTTAAAGGGCCAGCCTTAGATGGCCAGCCTTAAGGGGCCAGCTTAAAGGGCCAGCCTTAAAGGGCCAGCCTTAAAGGGCCAGCCTTAGAGGGCCAGCCTTAAAGGGCCAGCCTTAAAGGGCCAGCCTTAAAGGGCCAGCCTTAGGGGGCCAGCCTTAAAGGGCCAGCTTAAAGGGCCAGCCTTTGAGGTCCAGCCTTAGAGGCCCAGCCTTAAAGGGCCAGTTTAAAGGGCCAGACTTAGATGGCCAGCCTTAAAGGGCCAGCTTAAAGGGCCAGCCTTAAAGGGCCAGCTTAAAGGGCCAGCCTTAAAGGGCAAGCCTTAAAGGGCCAGCCTTAAAGGGCCAGCCTTAGAGGGCCAGCTTAAAGGGCCAGCCTTAGAGGGCCAGCTTAAAGGGCCAGCCTTAAGGGGCCAGCTTAAAGGGCCAGCCTTAAAGGGCCAGCCTTAAAGGGCCAGTCTTAAAGGGCCAGCCTTAGAGGGCCAGCCTTAAAGGGCCATCTTAAAGGGCCAGCCTTAAAGGGCCAGCTTAAAGGGCCAGCCTTAAGGGGCCAGCTTAAAGGGCCAGCCTTAGAGGGCCAGCTTAAAGGGCCAGCCTTAGAGGGCCTGCTTAAAGGGCCAGCCTTAAGGGGCCAGCTTAAAGGGCCAGCCTTAAAGGGCCAGCCTTAAAGGGCCAGCCTTAAAGGGCCAGCTTAAAGGGCCAGCCTTAAAGGGCCAGCTTAAAGGGCCAGCCTTAAAGGGCCAGCCTTAAAGGGCCAGCTTAAATGGCCAGCCTTAAAGGGCCAGCTTAAAGGGCCAGCCTTAAAGGGCAAGCCTTAAAGGGCCAGCCTTAAAGGGCCAGCCTTAGAGGGCCAGCTTAAAGGGCCAGCCTTAGAGGGCCAGCTTAAAGGGCCAGCCTTAAGGGGCCAGCTTAAAGGGCCAGCCTTAAAGGGCCAGCCTTAAAAGGCCAGTCTTAAAGGGCCAGCCTTAGAGGGCCAGCCTTAAAGGGCCAGCTTAAAGGGCCAGCCTTAAAGGGCCAGCTTAAAGGGCCAGCCTTAAAGGGCCAGCTTAAAGGGCCAGCCTTAGATGGCCAGCCTTAAGGGGCCAGCTTAAAGGGCCAGCCTTAAAGGGCCAGCCTTAAAGGGCCAGCCTTAGAGGGCCAGCCTTAAAGGGCCAGCCTTAAAGGGCCAGCCTTAAAGGGCCAGCCTTAGGGGGCCAGCCTTAAAGGGCCAGCTTAAAGGGCCAGCCTTTGAGGTCCAGCCTTAGAGGCCCAGCCTTAAAGGGCCAGTTTAAAGGGCCAGACTTAGATGGCCAGCCTTAAAGGGCCAGCTTAAAGGGCCAGCCTTAAAGGGCAAGCCTTAAAGGGCCAGCCTTAAAGGGCCAGCCTTAGAGGGCCAGCTTAAAGGGCCAGCCTTAGAGGGCCAGCTTAAAGGGCCAGCCTTAAGGGGCCAGCTTAAAGGGCCAGCCTTAAAGGGCCAGCCTTAAAGGGCCAGTCTTAAAGGGCCAGCCTTAGAGGGCCAGCTTAAAGGGCCAGCCTTAGAGGGCCAGCTTAAAGGGCCAGCCTTAAGGGGCCAGCTTAAAGGGCCAGCCTTAAAGGGCCAGCCTTAAAGGGCCAGTCTTAAAGGGCCAGCCTTAGAGGGCCAGCCTTAAAGGGCCATCTTAAAGGGCCAGCCTTAAAGGGCCAGCTTAAAGGGCCAGCCTTAAGGGGCCAGCTTAAAGGGCCAGCCTTAGAGGGCCAGCTTAAAGGGCCAGCCTTAGAGGGCCTGCTTAAAGGGCCAGCCTTAAGGGGCCAGCTTAAAGGGCCAGCCTTAAAGGGCCAGCCTTAAAGGGCCAGCCTTAAAGGGCCAGCTTAAAGGGCCAGCCTTAAAGGGCCAGCTTAAAGGGCCAGCCTTAAAGGGCCAGCCTTAAAGGGCCAGCTTAAATGGCCAGCCTTAAAGGGCCAGCTTAAAGGGCCAGCCTTAAAGGGCAAGCCTTAAAGGGCCAGCCTTAAAGGGCCAGCCTTAGAGGGCCAGCTTAAAGGGCCAGCCTTAGAGGGCCAGCTTAAAGGGCCAGCTTAAAGGGCCAGCCTTAAAGGGCAAGCCTTAAAGGGCCAGCCTTAAAGGGCCAGCCTTAGAGGGCCAGCTTAAAGGGCCAGCCTTAGAGGGCCAGCTTAAAGGGCCAGCCTTAAGGGGCCAGCTTAAAGGGCCAGCCTTAAAGGGCCAGCCTTAAAAGGCCAGTCTTAAAGGGCCAGCCTTAAGGGGCCAGCTTAAAGGGCCAGCCTTAAAGGGCCAGCCTTAGAGGGCCAGCCTTAAAGGGCCAGCCTTAAAGGGCCAGCCTTAAAGGGCCAGCCTTAGGGGGGCTGCCTTAAAGGGCCAGCTTAAAGGGCCAGCCTTTGAGGTCCAGCCTTAGAGGCCCAGCCTTAAAGGGCCAGTTTAAAGGGCCAGACTTAGATGGCCAGCCTTAAAGGTCCAGCTTAAAGGGCCAGCCTTAAAGGGCAAGCCTTAAAGGGCCAGCCTTAAAGGGCCAGCCTTAGAGGGCCAGCTTAAAGGGCCAGCCTTAGAGGGCCAGCTTAAAGGGCCAGCCTTAGAGGCCCAGCCTTAAAGGGCCAGTTTAAAGGGCCAGACTTAGATGGCCAGCCTTAAAGGGCCAGCTTAAAGGGCCAGCCTAAAGGGGCCAGCTTAAAGGGCCAGCCTTAAAGGGCAAGCCTTAAAGGGCCAGCCTTAGAGGGCCAGCTTAAAGGGCCAGCCTTAGAGGGCCAGCTTAAAGGGCCAGCCTTAAGGGGCCAGCTTAAAGGGCCAGCCTTAAAGGGCCAGCTTTAAAGGGCCAGCCTTAAAGGGCCAGCTTAAAGGGCCAGCCTTAAGGGGCCAGCTTAAAGGGCCAGCCTTAGAGGGCCAGCTTAAAAGGCCAGCCTTAGAGGGCCTGCTTAAAGGGCCAGCCTTAAGGGGCCAGCTTAAAGGGCCAGCCTTAAAGGGCCAGCCTTAAAGGGCCAGCCTTAAAGGGCCAGCTTAAAGGGCCAGCCTTAAAGGGCCAGCTTAAAGGGCCAGCCTTAAAGGGCCAGCTTAAAGGGCCGGCCTTAAAGGGCCAGCCTTAAAGGGCCAGCTTAAAGGGCCAGCCTTAAAGGGCCAGCTTAAAGGGCCAGCCTTAGAGGGCCAGCCTTAAGGGGCCAGCTTAAAGGGCCAGCCTTAAAGGGCCAGCCTTAGAGGGCCAGCTTAAAGGGCCAGCCTTAAAGGGCCAGCTTAAAGGGCCAGCCTTAGAGGGCCAGCTTTACAGGGCCAGCGTAAAGGGCCAGCTTAAAGGGCCAGCCTTAGAGGGCCAGCTTAAAGGGCCAGCCTTAAGGGGCCAGCTTAAAGGGCCAGCCTTAAAGGGCAAGCCTTAAAGGGCCAGCCTTAGAGGGCCAGCCTTAGAGGGCCAGCTTAAAGGGCCAGCCTTAGAGGGCCAGCTTAAAGGGCCAGCCTTAAGGGGCCAGCTTAAAGGGCCAGCCTCAAAGGGCCAGCCTTAAAGGGCCAGCTTAAAGGGCCAGCCTTAAAGGGCCAGCCTTAAAGGGCCAGCCTTAAAGGGCCAGCCTTAAAGGGCCAGCCTTAAAGGGCCAGCTTAAAGGGCCAGCCTTAAGGGGCCAGCTTAAAGGGCCAGCCTTAAAGGGCAAGCCTTAAAGGGACAGCCTTAGAGGGCCAGCTTAAAGGGCCAGCCTTAGAGGGCCAGCTTAAAGAGCCAGCCTTAAAGGGCCAGCTTAAAGGGCCAGCCTTAAAGGGCCAGCTTAAAGGGCCAGCCTTAAAGGGCCAGCCTTAGAGGGCCAGCTTAAAGGGCCAGCTTTAAAGGGCCAGCCTTAAAGGGCCAGCCTTAAAGGGCCAGCCTTAAAGGGCCAGCTTAAAGGGCCAGCCTTAAAGGGCCAGCTTAAAGGGCCAGCCTTAAAGGGCCAGCCTTAAAGGGCCAGTTTAAAGGGCCGGCCTTAAAGGGCCAGCCTTAAAGGGCCAGCTTAAAGGGCCAGCCTTAAAGGGCCAGCTTAAAGGGCCAGCCTTAGAGGGCCAGCCTTAAGGGGCCAGCTTAAAGGGCCAGCCTTAAAGGGCCAGCCTTAAAGGGCCAGCCTTAGAGGGCCAGCTTAAAGGGCCAGCCTTAAAGGGCCAGCTTAAAGGGCCAGCCTTAGAGGGCCAGCCTTAAGGGGCCAGCTTAAAGGGCCAGCCTTAAAGGGCCAGCCTTAAAGGGCCAGCCTTAAAGGGCCAGCCTTAGATGGCCAGCTTAAAGGGCCAGCCTTAGAGGGCCAGCTTAAAGGGCCAGCCTTAGAGGGCCAGCTTAAAGGGCCAGCCTTAAGGGGCCAGCTTAAAGGGCCAGCCTTAAAGGGCCAGTCTTAAAGGGCCAGCCTTAGAGGGCCAGCCTTAAAGGGCCAGCTTAAAGGGCCAGCCTTAAAGGGCCAGCTTAAAGGGCCAGCCTTAGATGGCCAGCCTTAAGGGGCCAGCTTAAAGGGCCAGCCTTAAAGGGCCAGCCTTAAAGGGCCAGCTTTAAAGGGCCAGCTTAAAGGGCCAGCCTTAAAGGGCCAGCCTAAAGGGCCAGCCTTAAAGGGCCAGCCTTAAAGGGCCAGCTTAAAGGGCCAGCCTTAAAGGGCCAGCCTTAAAGGGCCAGCTTACAGGGCCAGCCTTAAAGGGCCAGCTTAAAGGGCCAGCCTTAGAGGGCCAGCCCTAAGGGGCCAGCTTAAAGGGCCAGCCTTAAAGGGCCAGCCTTAAAGGGCCAGCCTTAAAGGGCCAGCTTAAAGGGCCAGCCTTAAAGGGCCAGCCTTAAAGGGCCAGCCTTTGAGGTCCAGCCTTAGAGGCCCAGCCTTAAAGGGCCAGCTTAAAGGGCCAGCCTTAGAGGACCAGCTTAAAGGGCCAGCCTTAAGGGGCCAGCTTAAAGAGCCAGCCTTAAAGGGCCAGCCTTAAAGGGCCAGCCTTAAAGGGCCAGCTTAAAGGGCCAGCCTTAAAGGGCCAGCTTAAAGGGCCAGCCTTAAAGGGCCAGCCTTAAAGGGCCAGCTTAAATGGCCAGCCTTAAAGGGCCAGCTTAAAGGGCCAGCCTTAAAGGGCAAGCCTTAAAGGGCCAGCCTTAAAGGGCCAGCCTTAGAGGGCCAGCTTAAAGGGCCAGCCTTAGAGGGCCAGCTTAAAGGGCCAGCCTTAAGGGGCCAGCTTAAAGGGCCAGCCTTAAAGGGCCAGCCTTAAAAGGCCAGTCTTAAAGGGCCAGCCTTAGAGGGCCAGCCTTAAAGGGCCAGCTTAAAGGGCCAGCCTTAAAGGGCCAGCTTAAAGGGCCAGCCTTAAAGGGCCAGCTTAAAGGGCCAGCCTTAGATGGCCAGCCTTAAGGGGCCAGCTTAAAGGGCCAGCCTTAAAGGGCCAGCCTTAAAGGGCCAGCCTTAGAGGGCCAGCCTTAAAGGGCCAGCCTTAAAGGGCCAGCCTTAAAGGGCCAGCCTTAGGGGGCCAGCCTTAAGGGGCCAGCTTAAAGGGCCAGCCTTAAAGGGCAAGCCTTAAAGGGCCAGCCTTAGAGGGCCAGCTTAAAGGGCCAGCCTTAGAGGGCCAGCTTAAAGGGCCAGCCTTAAGGGGCCAGCTTAAAGGGCCAGCCTTAAAGGGCCAGCCTTAAAGGGCCAGCTTAAAGGGACAGCCTTAAAGGGCCAGCCTTAAAGGGCCAGCCTTAAAGGGCAAGCCTTAAAGGGCCAGCCTTAAAGGGCCAGCCTTAGAGGGCCAGCTTAAAGGGCCAGCCTTAGAGGGCCAGCTTAAAGGGCCAGCCTTAAGGGGCCAGCTTAAAGGGCCAGCCTTAAAGGGCCAGCCTTAAAAGGCCAGTCTTAAAGGGCCAGCCTTAGAGGGCCAGCCTTAAAGGGCCAGCTTAAAGGGCCAGCCTTAAAGGGCCAGCTTAAAGGGCCAGCCTTAAAGGGCCAGCTTAAAGGGCCAGCCTTAGAGGGCCAGCCTTAAGGGGCCAGCTTAAAGGGCCAGCCTTAAAGGGCCAGCCTTAAAGGGCCAGCCTTAAAGGGCCAGCCTTAGAGGGCCAGCTTAAAGGGCCAGCCTTAAAGGGCCAGCTTAAAGGGCCAGCCTTAGAGGGCCAGCCTTAAGGGGCCAGCTTAAAGGGCCAGCCTTTGAGGTCCAGCCTTAGAGGCCCAGCCTTAAAGGGCCAGTTTAAAGGGCCAGACTTAGATGGCCAGCCTTAAAGGGCCAGCTTAAAGGGCCAGCCTTAAAGGGCAAGCCTTAAAGGGCCAGCCTTAAAGGGCCAGCCTTAAAGGGCCAGTCTTAAAGGGCCAGCCTTAGAGGGCCAGCCTTAAAGGGCCAGCTTAAAGGGCCAGCCTTAAAGGGCCAGCTTAAAGGGCCAGCCTTAGATGGCCAGCCTTAAGGGGCCAGCTTAAAGGGCCAGCTTTAAAGGGCCAGCTTAAAGGGCCAGCCTTAAAGGGCCAGCTTAAAGGGCCAGCCTTAAAGGGCCAGCTTAAAGGGCCAGCCTTAGAGGGCCAGCCCTAAGGGGCCAGCTTAAAGGGCCAGCCTTAAAGGGCCAGCTTAAAAGGCCAGCCTTAGAGGGCCAGCTTTACAGGGCCAGCTTAAAGGGCCAGCCTTAAAGGGCCAGCTTAAAGGGCCAGCCTTAGAGGGCCAGCTTAAAGGGACAGCCTTAAGGGGCCAGCTTAAAGGGCCAGCCTTAAAGGGCAAGCCTTAAAGGGCCAGCCTTAGAGGGCCTGCCTTAAAGGGCAAGCCTTAAAGGGCCAGCCTTAAAGGGCCAGCCTTAGAGGGCCAGCTTAAAGGGCCAGCCTTAGAGGGCCAGCTTAAAGGGCCAGCCTTAAGGGGCCAGCTTAAAGGGCCAGCCTTAAAGGGCCAGCCTTAAAAGGCCAGTCTTAAAGGGCCAGCCTTAGAGGGCCAGCCTTAAAGGGCCAGCTTAAAGGGCCAGCCTTAAAGGGCCAGCTTAAAGGGCCAGCCTTAAGGGCCAGCTTAAAGGGCCAGCCTTAGATGGCCAGCCTTAAGGGGCCAGCTTAAAGGGCCAGCCTTAAAGGGCCAGCCTTAAAGGGCCAGCCTTAGAGGGCGAGCCTTAAAGGGCCAGCCTTAAAGGGCCAGCCTTAAAGGGCCAGCCTTAGAGGGCCAGCCTTAAAGGGCCAGCTTAAAGGGCCAGCCTTTGAGGTCCAGCCTTAGAGGCCCAGCCTTAAAGGGCCAGCTTAAAGGGCCAGCCTTAGAGGACCAGCTTAAAGGGCCAGCCTTAAGGGGCCAGCTTAAAGAGCCAGCCTTAAAGGGCCAGCCTTAAAGGGCCAGCCTTAAAGGGCCAGCTTAAAGGGCCAGCCTTAAAGGGCCAGCTTAAAGGGCCAGCCTTAAAGGGCCAGCCTTAAAGGGCCAGCTTAAATGGCCAGCCTTAAAGGGCCAGCTTAAAGGGCCAGCCTTAAAGGGCAAGCCTTAAAGGGCCAGCCTTAAAGGGCCAGCCTTAGAGGGCCAGCTTAAAGGGCCAGCCTTAAAGGGCCAGCCTTAAAGGGCCAGCTTAAATGGCCAGCCTTAAAGGGCCAGCTTAAAGGGCCAGCCTTAAAGGGCAAGCCTTAAAGGGCCAGCCTTAAAGGGCCAGCCTTAGAGGGCCAGCTTAAAGGGCCAGCCTTAGAGGGCCAGCTTAAAGGGCCAGCCTTAAGGGGCCAGCTTAAAGGGCCAGCCTTAAAGGGCCAGCCTTAAAAGGCCAGTCTTAAAGGGCCAGCCTTAGAGGGCCAGCCTTAAAGGGCCAGCTTAAAGGGCGAGCCTTAAAGGGCCAGCTTAAAGGGCCAGCCTTAAAGGGCCAGCCTTAAAGGGCCAGCTTAAAGGGCCAGCCTTAAGGGGCCAGCTTAAAGGGCCAGCCTTAAAGGGCAAGCCTTAAAGGGCCAGCCTTAGAGGGCCAGCTTAAAGGGCCAGCCTTAGAAGGCCAGCTTAAAGGGCCAGCCTTAAGGGGCCAGCTTAAAGGGCCAGCCTTAAAGGGCCAGCCTTAAAGGGCCAGCCTTAAAGGGCCAGCTTAAAGGGCCAGCCTTAAAGGGCCAGCCTTAAAGGGCCAGCTTAAAGGGCCAGCCTTAAAGGGCCAGCCTTAGAGGGCCAGCTTAAAGGGCCAGCTTTAAAGGGCCAGCCTTAAAGGGCCAGCCTTAAAGGGCCAGCCTTAAAGGGCCAGCCTTAAAGGGCCAGCCTTAAAGGGCCAGCTTAAAGGGCCAGCCTTAAAGGGCCAGCCTTAAAGGGCCAGTTTAAAGGGCCGGCCTTAAAGGGCCAGCCTTAAAGGGCCAGCTTAAAGGGCCAGCCTTAAAGGGCCAGCTTAAAGGGCCAGCCTTAGAGGGCCAGCCTTAAGGGGCCAGCTTAAAGGGCCAGCCTTAAAGGGCCAGCCTTAAAGGGCCAGCTTAAAGGGCCAGCCTTAAAGGGCCAGCTTAAAGGGCCAGCCTTAGATGGCCAGCCTTAAGGGGCCAGCTTAAAGGGCCAGCCTTAAAGGGCCAGCCTTAAAGGGCCAGCTTTAAAGGGCCAGCTTAAAGGGCCAGCCTTAAAGGGCCAGCCTAAAGGGCCAGCCTTAAAGGGCCAGCCTTAAAGGGCCAGCTTAAAGGGCCAGCCTTAAAGGGCCAGCCTTAAAGGGCCAGCTTACAGGGCCAGCCTTAAAGGGCCAGCTTAAAGGGCCAGCCTTAGAGGGCCAGCCCTAAGGGGCCAGCTTAAAGGGCCAGCCTTAAAGGGCCAGCCTTAAAGGGCCAGCCTTAAAGGGCCAGCTTAAAGGGCCAGCCTTAAAGGGCCAGCCTTAAAGGGCCAGCCTTTGAGGTCCAGCCTTAGAGGCCCAGCCTTAAAGGGCCAGCTTAAAGGGCCAGCCTTAGAGGACCAGCTTAAAGGGCCAGCCTTAAGGGGCCAGCTTAAAGAGCCAGCCTTAAAGGGCCAGCCTTAAAGGGCCAGCCTTAAAGGGCCAGCTTAAAGGGCCAGCCTTAAAGGGCCAGCTTAAAGGGCCAGCCTTAAAGGGCCAGCCTTAAAGGGCCAGCTTAAATGGCCAGCCTTAAAGGGCCAGCTTAAAGGGCCAGCCTTAAAGGGCAAGCCTTAAAGGGCCAGCCTTAAAGGGCCAGCCTTAGAGGGCCAGCTTAAAGGGCCAGCCTTAGAGGGCCAGCTTAAAGGGCCAGCCTTAAGGGGCCAGCTTAAAGGGCCAGCCTTAAAGGGCCAGCCTTAAAAGGCCAGTCTTAAAGGGCCAGCCTTAGAGGGCCAGCCTTAAAGGGCCAGCTTAAAGGGCCAGCCTTAAAGGGCCAGCTTAAAGGGCCAGCCTTAAAGGGCCAGCTTAAAGGGCCAGCCTTAGATGGCCAGCCTTAAGGGGCCAGCTTAAAGGGCCAGCCTTAAAGGGCCAGCCTTAAAGGGCCAGCCTTAGAGGGCCAGCCTTAAAGGGCCAGCCTTAAAGGGCCAGCCTTAAAGGGCCAGCCTTAGGGGGCCAGCCTTAAGGGGCCAGCTTAAAGGGCCAGCCTTAAAGGGCAAGCCTTAAAGGGCCAGCCTTAGAGGGCCAGCTTAAAGGGCCAGCCTTAGAGGGCCAGCTTAAAGGGCCAGCCTTAAGGGGCCAGCTTAAAGGGCCAGCCTTAAAGGGCCAGCCTTAAAGGGCCAGCTTAAAGGGACAGCCTTAAAGGGCCAGCCTTAAAGGGCCAGCCTTAAAGGGCAAGCCTTAAAGGGCCAGCCTTAAAGGGCCAGCCTTAGAGGGCCAGCTTAAAGGGCCAGCCTTAGAGGGCCAGCTTAAAGGGCCAGCCTTAAGGGGCCAGCTTAAAGGGCCAGCCTTAAAGGGCCAGCCTTAAAAGGCCAGTCTTAAAGGGCCAGCCTTAGAGGGCCAGCCTTAAAGGGCCAGCTTAAAGGGCCAGCCTTAAAGGGCCAGCTTAAAGGGCCAGCCTTAAAGGGCCAGCTTAAAGGGCCAGCCTTAGAGGGCCAGCCTTAAGGGGCCAGCTTAAAGGGCCAGCCTTAAAGGGCCAGCCTTAAAGGGCCAGCCTTAAAGGGCCAGCCTTAGAGGGCCAGCTTAAAGGGCCAGCCTTAAAGGGCCAGCTTAAAGGGCCAGCCTTAGAGGGCCAGCCTTAAGGGGCCAGCTTAAAGGGCCAGCCTTTGAGGTCCAGCCTTAGAGGCCCAGCCTTAAAGGGCCAGTTTAAAGGGCCAGACTTAGATGGCCAGCCTTAAAGGGCCAGCTTAAAGGGCCAGCCTTAAAGGGCAAGCCTTAAAGGGCCAGCCTTAAAGGGCCAGCCTTAAAGGGCCAGTCTTAAAGGGCCAGCCTTAGAGGGCCAGCCTTAAAGGGCCAGCTTAAAGGGCCAGCCTTAAAGGGCCAGCTTAAAGGGCCAGCCTTAGATGGCCAGCCTTAAGGGGCCAGCTTAAAGGGCCAGCCTTAGAGGGCCAGCCTTAAAGGGCCAGCTTAAAGGGCCAGCCTTAAAGGGCCAGCTTAAAGGGCCAGCCTTAGATGGCCAGCCTTAAGGGGCCAGCTTAAAGGGCCAGCTTTAAAGGGCCAGCTTAAAGGGCCAGCCTTAAAGGGCCAGCTTAAAGGGCCAGCCTTAAAGGGCCAGCTTAAAGGGCCAGCCTTAGAGGGCCAGCCCTAAGGGGCCAGCTTAAAGGGCCAGCCTTAAAGGGCCAGCTTAAAAGGCCAGCCTTAGAGGGCCAGCTTTACAGGGCCAGCTTAAAGGGCCAGCCTTAAAGGGCCAGCTTAAAGGGCCAGCCTTAGAGGGCCAGCTTAAAGGGACAGCCTTAAGGGGCCAGCTTAAAGGGCCAGCCTTAAAGGGCAAGCCTTAAAGGGCCAGCCTTAGAGGGCCTGCCTTAAAGGGCAAGCCTTAAAGGGCCAGCCTTAAAGGGCCAGCCTTAGAGGGCCAGCTTAAAGGGCCAGCCTTAGAGGGCCAGCTTAAAGGGCCAGCCTTAAGGGGCCAGCTTAAAGGGCCAGCCTTAAAGGGCCAGCCTTAAAAGGCCAGTCTTAAAGGGCCAGCCTTAGAGGGCCAGCCTTAAAGGGCCAGCTTAAAGGGCCAGCCTTAAAGGGCCAGCTTAAAGGGCCAGCCTTAAGGGCCAGCTTAAAGGGCCAGCCTTAGATGGCCAGCCTTAAGGGGCCAGCTTAAAGGGCCAGCCTTAAAGGGCCAGCCTTAAAGGGCCAGCCTTAGAGGGCGAGCCTTAAAGGGCCAGCCTTAAAGGGCCAGCCTTAAAGGGCCAGCCTTAGAGGGCCAGCCTTAAAGGGCCAGCTTAAAGGGCCAGCCTTTGAGGTCCAGCCTTAGAGGCCCAGCCTTAAAGGGCCAGCTTAAAGGGCCAGCCTTAGAGGACCAGCTTAAAGGGCCAGCCTTAAGGGGCCAGCTTAAAGAGCCAGCCTTAAAGGGCCAGCCTTAAAGGGCCAGCCTTAAAGGGCCAGCTTAAAGGGCCAGCCTTAAAGGGCCAGCTTAAAGGGCCAGCCTTAAAGGGCCAGCCTTAAAGGGCCAGCTTAAATGGCCAGCCTTAAAGGGCCAGCTTAAAGGGCCAGCCTTAAAGGGCAAGCCTTAAAGGGCCAGCCTTAAAGGGCCAGCCTTAGAGGGCCAGCTTAAAGGGCCAGCCTTAAAGGGCCAGCCTTAAAGGGCCAGCTTAAATGGCCAGCCTTAAAGGGCCAGCTTAAAGGGCCAGCCTTAAAGGGCAAGCCTTAAAGGGCCAGCCTTAAAGGGCCAGCCTTAGAGGGCCAGCTTAAAGGGCCAGCCTTAGAGGGCCAGCTTAAAGGGCCAGCCTTAAGGGGCCAGCTTAAAGGGCCAGCCTTAAAGGGCCAGCCTTAAAAGGCCAGTCTTAAAGGGCCAGCCTTAGAGGGCCAGCCTTAAAGGGCCAGCTTAAAGGGCGAGCCTTAAAGGGCCAGCTTAAAGGGCCAGCCTTAAAGGGCCAGCCTTAAAGGGCCAGCTTAAAGGGCCAGCCTTAAGGGGCCAGCTTAAAGGGCCAGCCTTAAAGGGCAAGCCTTAAAGGGCCAGCCTTAGAGGGCCAGCTTAAAGGGCCAGCCTTAGAAGGCCAGCTTAAAGGGCCAGCCTTAAGGGGCCAGCTTAAAGGGCCAGCCTTAAAGGGCCAGCCTTAAAGGGCCAGCCTTAAAGGGCCAGCTTAAAGGGCCAGCCTTAAAGGGCCAGCCTTAAAGGGCCAGCTTAAAGGGCCAGCCTTAAAGGGCCAGCCTTAGAGGGCCAGCTTAAAGGGCCAGCTTTAAAGGGCCAGCCTTAAAGGGCCAGCCTTAAAGGGCCAGCCTTAAAGGGCCAGCCTTAAAGGGCCAGCCTTAAAGGGCCAGCTTAAAGGGCCAGCCTTAAAGGGCCAGCCTTAAAGGGCCAGTTTAAAGGGCCGGCCTTAAAGGGCCAGCCTTAAAGGGCCAGCTTAAAGGGCCAGCCTTAAAGGGCCAGCTTAAAGGGCCAGCCTTAGAGGGCCAGCCTTAAGGGGCCAGCTTAAAGGGCCAGCCTTAAAGGGCCAGCCTTAAAGGGCCAGCCTTAGAGGGCCAGCTTAAAGGGCCAGCCTTAAAGGGCCAGCTTAAAGGGCCAGCCTTAGAGGGCCAGCCTTAAGGGGCCAGCTTAAAGGGCCAGCCTTAAAGGGCCAGCCTTAAAGGGCCAGCCTTAGATGGCCAGCTTAAAGGGCCAGCCTTAGAGGGCCAGCTTAAAGGGCCAGCCTTAGAGGGCCAGCTTAAAGGGCCAGCCTTAAGGGGCCAGCTTAAAGGGCCAGCCTTAAAGGGCCAGCCTTAAAGGGCCAGTCTTAAAGGGCCAGCCTTAGAGGGCCAGCCTTAAAGGGCCAGCTTAAAGGGCCAGCCTTAAAGGGCCAGCTTAAAGGGCCAGCCTTAGATGGCCAGCCTTAAGGGGCCAGCTTAAAGGGCCAGCCTTAAAGGGCCAGCTTAAAGGGCCAGCCTTAAAGGGCCAGCTTAAAGGGCCAGCCTTAGAGGGCCAGCCCTAAGGGGCCAGCTTAAAGGGCCAGCCTTAAAGGGCCAGCTTAAAAGGCCAGCCTTAGAGGGCCAGCTTTACAGGGCCAGCTTAAAGGGCCAGCCTTAAAGGGCCAGCTTAAAGGGCCAGCCTTAGAGGGCCAGCTTAAAGGGACAGCCTTAAGGGGCCAGCTTAAAGGGCCAGCCTTAAAGGGCAAGCCTTAAAGGGCCAGCCTTAGAGGGCCTGCCTTAAAGGGCAAGCCTTAAAGGGCCAGCCTTAAAGGGCCAGCCTTAGAGGGCCAGCTTAAAGGGCCAGCCTTAGAGGGCCAGCTTAAAGTGCCAGCCTTAAGGGGCCAGCTTAAAGGGCCAGCCTTAAAGGGCCAGCCTTAAAGGGCCAGCCTTAAAGGGCCAGCTTAAAGGGCCAGCCTTAAAGGGCCAGCTTAAAGGGCCAGCCTTAGATAGCCAGCCTTAAGGGGCCAGCTTAAAGGGCCAGCCTTAAAGGGCCAGCCTTAGAGGGCCAGCCTTAAAGGGCCAGCCTTAAAGGGCCAGCCTTAAAGGGCCAGCCTTAGAGGGCCAGCCTTAAAGGGCCAGCTTAAAGGGCCAGCCTTTGAGGTCCAGCCTTAGAGGCCCAGCCTTAAAGGGCCAGCTTAAAGGGCCAGCCTTAGAGGACCAGCTTAAAGGGCCAGCCTTAAGGGGCCAGCTTAAAGAGCCAGCCTTAAAGGGCCAGCCTTAAAGGGCCAGCCTTAAAGGGCCAGCTTAAAGGGCCAGCCTTAAAGGGCCAGCTTAAAGGGCCAGCCTTAAAGGGCCAGCCTTAAAGGGCCAGCTTAAATGGCCAGCCTTAAAGGGCCAGCTTAAAGGGCCAGCCTTAAAGGGCAAGCCTTAAAGGGCCAGCCTTAAAGGGCCAGCCTTAGAGGGCCAGCTTAAAGGGCCAGCCTTAAAGGGCCAGCCTTAAAGGGCCAGCTTAAATGGCCAGCCTTAAAGGGCCAGCTTAAAGGGCCAGCCTTAAAGGGCAAGCCTTAAAGGGCCAGCCTTAAAGGGCCAGCCTTAGAGGGCCAGCTTAAAGGGCCAGCCTTAGAGGGCCAGCTTAAAGGGCCAGCCTTAAGGGGCCAGCTTAAAGGGCCAGCCTTAAAGGGCCAGCCTTAAAAGGCCAGTCTTAAAGGGCCAGCCTTAGAGGGCCAGCCTTAAAGGGCCAGCTTAAAGGGCCAGCCTTAAAGGGCCAGCTTAAAGGGCCAGCCTTAAAGGGCCAGCTTAAAGGGCCAGCCTTAGATGGCCAGCCTTAAGGGGCCAGCTTAAAGGGCCAGCCTTAAAGGGCCAGCCTTAAAGGGCCAGCCTTAGAGGGCCAGCCTTAAAGGGCCAGCCTTAAAGGGCCAACCTTAGGGGGCCAGCCTTAAAGGGCCAGCTTAAAGGGCCAGCCTTTGAGGTCCAGCCTTAGAGGCCCAGCCTTAAAGGGCCAGTTTAAAGGGCCAGACTTAGATGGCCAGGCTTAAAGGGCCAGCTTAAAGGGCCAGCCTTAAAGGGCCAGCTTAAAGGGCCAGCCTTAAAGGGCAAGCCTTAAAGGGCCAGCTTAAAGGGCCAGCCTTAAAGGGCCAGCCTTAAAGGGCCAGTCTTAAAGGGCCAGCCTTAAGGGGCCAGCTTAAAGGGCCAGCCTTAAAGGGCCAGCCTTAGAGGGCCAGCTTAAAGGGCCAGCCTTAGAGGGCCAGCTTAAAGGGCCAGCCTTAAGGGGCCAGCTTAAAGGGCCAGCCTCAAAGGGCCAGCCTTAAAGGGCCAGCCTTAAAGGGCCAGCCTTAAAGGGCCAGCCTTAAAGGGCAAGCCTTAAAGGGCCAGCCTTAAAGGGCCAGCCTTAAAGGGCCAGCCTTAAAGGGCCAGCTTAAAGGGCCAGCCTTAAGGGGCCAGCTTAAAGGGCCAGCCTTAAAGGGCAAGCCTTAAAGGGCCAGCCTTAGAGGGCCAGCTTAAAGGGCCAGCCTTAGAGGGCCAGCTTAAAGGGCCAGCCTTAAGGGGCCTGCTTAAAGGGCCAGCCTTAAAGGGCCAGCCTTAAAGGGCCAGCTTTAAAGGGCCAGCTTAAAGGGCCAGCCTTAAAGGGCCAGCCTTAAAGGGCCAGCTTAAAGGGCCAGCCTTAAGGGGCCAGCTTAAAGGGCCAGCCTTAAAGGGCAAGCCTTAAAGGGCCAGCCTTAGAGGGCCAGCTTAAAGGGCCAGCCTTAGAGGGCCTGCTTAAAGGGCCAGCCTTAAGGGGCCAGCTTAAAGGGCCAGCCTTAAAGGGCCAGCCTTAAAGGGCCAGCCTTAAAGGGCCAGCTTAAAGGGCCAGCCTTAGATGGCCAGCCTTAAAGGGCCAGCTTAAAGGGCCAGCCTTAAAGGGCCAGCTTAAAGGGCCAGCCTTAAAGGGCAAGCCTTAAAGGGCCAGCCTTAAAGGGCCAGCCTTAGAGGGCCAGCTTAAAGGGCCAGCCTTAGAGGGCCAGCTTAAAGGGCCAGCCTTAAGGGGCCAGCTTAAAGGGCCAGCCTTAAAGGGCCAGCCTTAAAGGGCCAGTCTTAAAGGGCCAGCCTTAGAGGGCCAGCCTTAAAGGGCCAGCTTAAAGGGCCAGCCTTAAAGGGCCAGCTTAAAGGGCCAGCCTTAAAGGGCCAGCTTAAAGGGCCAGCCTTAAAGGGCCAGCTTAAAGGGCCAGCCTTAAAGGGCCAGCCTTAAAGGGCCAGCTTAAAGAGCCAGCCTTAGAGGGCCAGCTTAAAGGGCCAGCCTTAAGGGGCCAGCTTAAAGGGCCAGCCTTAAAGGGCAAGCCTTAAAGGGCCAGCCTTAGAGGGCCAGCTTAAAGGGCCAGCCTTAGAGGGCCAGCTTAAAGGGCCAGCCTTAAGGGGCCAGCTTAAAGGGCCAGCCTCAAAGGGCCAGCCTTAAAGGGCCAGCTTAAAGGGCCAGCCTTAAAGGGCCAGCTTAAAGGGCCAGCCTTAAAGGGCCAGCCTTAAAGGGCCAGCTTAAAGGGCCAGCCTTAAAGGGTCAGCTTAAAGGGCCAGCCTTAAAGGGCAAGCCTTAAAGGGCCAGCCTTAAAGGGCCAGCCTTAGAGGGCCAGCTTAAAGGGCCAGCCTTAGAGGGCCAGCTTAAAGGGCCAGCCTTAGATGGCCAGCCTTAAGGGGCCAGCTTAAAGGGCCAGCCTTAAAGGGCCAGCCTTAAAGGGCCAGCCTTAAAGGGCCAGCCTTAAAGGGCCAGCCTTAAAGGGCCAGCCTTAAAGGGCCAGCTTAAAGGGCCAGCCTTAAGGGGCCAGCTTAAAGGGCCAGCCTTAAAGGGCAAGCCTTAAAGGGCCAGCCTTAGAGGGCCAGCTTAAAGGGCCAGCCTTAGAGGGCCAGCTTAAAGGGCCAGCCTTAAGGGGCCAGCTTAAAGGGCCAGCCTTAAAGGGCCAGCTTTAAAGGGCCAGCTTAAAGGGCCAGCCTTAAAGGGCCAGCCTTAAAGGGCCAGCTTAAAGGGCCAGCCTTAAGGGGCCAGCTTAAAGGGCCAGCCTTAAAGGGCAAGCCTTAAAGGGCCAGCCTTAGAGGGCCTGCTTAAAGGGCCAGCCTTAAGGGGCCAGCTTAAAGGGCCAGCCTTAAAGGGCCAGCCTTAAAGGGCCAGCCTTAAAGGGCCAGCTTAAAGGGCCAGCCTTAAAGGGCCAGCTTAAAGGGCCAGCCTTAAAGGGCCAGCTTAAAGGGCCGGCCTTAAAGGGCCAGCCTTAAAGGGCCAGCTTAAAGGGCCAGCCTTAAAGGGCCAGCTTAAAGGGCCAGCCTTAGAGGGCCAGCCTTAAGGGGCCAGCTTAAAGGGCCAGCCTTAAAGGGCCAGCCTTAGAGGGCCAGGTTAAAGGGCCAGCCTTAAGGGGCCAGCTTAAAGGGCCAGCCTTAGAGGGCCAGCTTTACAGGGCCAGCTTAAAGGGCCAGCCTTAAAGGGCCAGCTTAAAGGGCCAGCCTTAGAGGGCCAGCTTAAAGGGCCAGCCTTAAAGGGCCAGCTTAAAGGGCCAGCCTTAAAGGGCAAGCCTTAAAGGGCCAGTCTTAGAGGGCCAGCCTTAGAGGGCCAGCTTAAAGGGCCAGCCTTAGAGGGCCAGCTTAAAGGGCCAGCCTTAAGGGGCCAGCTTAAAGGGCCAGCCTCAAAGGGCCAGCCTTAAAGGGCCAGCCTTAAAGGGCCAGCTTAAAGGGCCAGCCTTAAAGGGCCAGCTTAAAGGGCCAGCCTTAAAGGGCCAGCCTTAAAGGGCCAGCTTAAAGGGCCAGCCTTAAAGGGCCAGCTTAAAGGGCCAGCTTTAGATGGCCAGCCTTAAGGGGCCAGCTTAAAGGGCCAGCCTTAAAGGGCCAGCTTAAAGGGCCAGCCTTAAAGGGCCAGCTTAAAGGGCCAGCTTTAGATGGCCAGCCTTAAGGGGCCAGCTTAAAGGGCCAGCCTTAAAGGGCCAGCCTTAAAGGGCCAGCTTAAAGGGCCAGCCTTAAGGGGCCAGCTTAAAGGGCCAGCCTTAAAGGGCAAGCCTTAAAGGGCCAGCCTTAGAGGGCCAGCTTAAAGGGCCAGCCTTAGAGGGCCAGCTTAAAGGGCCAGCCTTAAGGGGCCAGCTTAAAGGGCCAGCCTTAAAGAGCCAGCCTTAAAGGGCCAGCCTTAAAGGGCCAGCTTAAAGGGCCAGCCTTAAAGGGCCAGCCTTAAAGGGCCAGCTTAAAGGGCCAGCCTTAAAGGGCCAGCCTTAGAGGGCCAGCTTAAAGGGCCAGCTTTAAAGGGCCAGCCTTAAAGGGCCAGCCTTAAAGGGCCAGCTTAAAGGGCCAGCCTTAAAGGGCCAGCCTTAAAGGGCCAGTTTAAAGGGCCGGCCTTAAAGGGCCAGCCTTAAAGGGCCAGCTTAAAGGGCCAGCTTAAAGGGCCAGCCTTAAAGGGCCAGCTTAAAGGGCCAGCCTTAGAGGGCCAGCCTTAAGGGGCCAGCTTAAAGGGCCAGCCTTAAAGGGCCAGCCTTAAAGGGCCAGCCTTAGAGGGCCAGCTTAAAGGGCCAGCCTTAAAGGGCCAGCTTAAAGGGCCAGCCTTAGAGGGCCAGCCTTAAGGGGCCAGCTTAAAGGGCCAGCCTTAAAGGGCCAGCCTTAAAGGGCCAGCCTTAGATGGCCAGCTTAAAGGGCCAGCCTTAGAGGGCCAGCTTAAAGGGCCAGCCTTAGAGGGCCAGCTTAAAGGGCCAGCCTTAAGGGGCCAGCTTAAAGGGCCAGCCTTAAAGGGCCAGCCTTAAAGGGCCAGTCTTAAAGGGCCAGCCTTAGAGGGCCAGCCTTAAAGGGCCAGCTTAAAGGGCCAGCCTTAAAGGGCCAGCTTAAAGGGCCAGCCTTAGATGGCCAGCCTTAAGGGGCCAGCTTAAAGGGCCAGCCTTAAAGGGCCAGCCTTAAAGGGCCAGCTTTAAAGGGCCAGCTTAAAGGGCCAGCCTTAAAGGGCCAGCTTAAAGGGCCAGCCTTAAAGGGCCAGCTTAAAGGGCCAGCCTTAGAGGGCCAGCCCTAAGGGGCCAGCTTAAAGGGCCAGCCTTAAAGGGCCAGCCTTAGAGGGCCAGCTTAAAGGGCCAGCCTTAAAGGGCCAGCTTAAAAGGCCAACCTTAGAGGGCCAGCTTTACAGGGCCAGCTTAAAGGGCCAGCCTTAAAGGGCCAGCTTAAAGGGCCAGCCTTAGAGGGCCAGCTTAAAGGGCCAGCCTTAAGGGGCCAGCTTAAAGGGCCAGCCTTAAAGGGCAAGCCTTAAAGGGCCAGCCTTAGAGGGCCTGCCTTAAAGGGCAAGCCTTAAAGGGCCAGCCTTAAAGGGCCAGCCTTAGAGGGCCAGCTTAAAGGGCCAGCCTTAGAGGGCCAGCTTAAAGGGCCAGCCTTAAAGGGCCAGCCTTAAGGGGCCAGCCTTAAAGGGCCAGCCTTAAAGGGCCAGCCTTAAAGGGCCAGCCTTAGAGGGCCAGCCTTAAAGGGCCAGCCTTAAAGGGCCAGCCTTAAAGGGCCAGCCTTAGAGGGCCAGCCTTAAAGGGCCAGCTTAAAGGGCCAGCCTTTGAGGTCCAGCCTTAGAGGCCCAGCCTTAAAGGGCCAGCTTAAAGGGCCAGCCTTAGAGGACCAGCTTAAAGGGCCAGCCTTAAGGGGCCAGCTTAAAGGGCCAGCCTTAAAGGGCCTGCCTTAAAGGAACAGCCTTAAAGGGCCAGCTTAAAGGGCCAGCCTTAAAGGGCCAGCTTAAAGGGCCAGCCTTAAAGGGCCAGCCTTAAAGGGCCAGCTTAAATGGCCAGCCTTAAAGGGCCAGCTTAAAGGGCCAGCCTTAAAGGGCAAGCCTTAAAGGGCCAGCCTTAAAGGGCCAGCCTTAGAGGGCCAGCTTAAAGGGCCAGCCTTAGAGGGCCAGCTTAAAGGGCCAGCCTTAAGGGGCCAGCTTAAAGGGCCAGCCTTAAAGGGCCAGCCTTAAAAGGCCAGTCTTAAAGGGCCAGCCTTAGAGGGCCAGCCTTAAAGGGCCAGCTTAAAGGGCCAGCCTTAAAGGGCCAGCTTAAAGGGCCAGCCTTAAAGGGCCAGCTTAAAGGGCCAGCCTTAGATGGCCAGCCTTAAGGGGCCAGCTTAAAGGGCCAGCCTTAAAGGGCCAGCCTTAAAGGGCCAGCCTTAGAGGGCCAGCCTTAAAGGGCCAGCCTTAAAGGGCCAGCCTTAAAGGGCCAGCCTTAGGGGGCCAGCCTTAAAGGGCCAGCTTAAAGGGCCAGCCTTTGAGGTCCAGCCTTAGAGGCCCAGCCTTAAAGGGCCAGTTTAAAGGGCCAGACTTAGATGGCCAGGCTTAAAGGGCCAGCTTAAAGGGCCAGCCTTAAAGGGCCAGCTTAAAGGGCCAGCCTTAAAGGGCAAGCCTTAAAGGGCCAGCCTTAAAGGGCCAGCCTTAGAGGGCCAGCTTAAAGGGCCAGCCTTAGAGGGCCAGCTTAAAGGGCCAGCCTTAAGGGGCCAGCTTAAAGGGCCAGCCTTAAAGGGCCAGCCTTAAGGGGCCAGTCTTAAAGGGCCAGCCTTAGAGGGCCAGCCTTAAAGGGCCAGCTTAAAGGGCCAGCCTTAAAGGGCCAGCTTAAAGGGCCAGCCTTAAAGGGCCAGCCTTAAAGGGCCAGCCTTAAAGGGCCAGCCTTAAAGGGCCAGCCTTAAAGGGCCAGCCTTAAAGGGCCAGCTTAAAGGGCCAGCCTTAAGGGGCCAGCTTAAAGGGCCAGCCTTAAAGGGCAAGCCTTAAAGGGCCAGCCTTAAAGGGCCAGCCTTAAAGGGCCAGCCTTAAAGGGCCAGCTTAAAGGGCCAGCCTTAAAGGGTCAGCTTAAAGGGCCAGCCTTAAAGGGCCAGCCTTAAAGGGCCAGCTTAAAGGGCCAGCCTTAGAGGGCCAGCTTAAAGGGCCAGCCTTAAGGGGCCAGCTTAAAGGGCCAGCCTTAAAGGGCAAGCCTTAAAGGGCCAGCCTTAAAGGGCCAGCCTTAGAGGGCCAGCTTAAAGGGCCAGCCTTAGAGGGCCAGCTTAAAGGGCCAGCCTTAAAGGGCAAGCCTTAAAGGGCCAGCCTTAAAGGGCCAGCCTTAGAGGGCCATCTTAAAGGGCCAGCCTTAGAGGGCCAGCTTAAAGGGCCAGCCTTAAGGGGCCAGCTTAAAGGGCCAGCCTTAAAGGGCCAGCCTTAAAGGGCCAGTCTTAAAGGGCCAGCCTTAGAGGGCCAGCCTTAAAGGGCCAGCTTAAAGGGCCAGCCTTAAAGGGCCAGCTTAAAGGGCCAGCCTTAAAGGGCCAGCCTTAAAGGGCCAGCCTTAAAGGGCCAGCCTTAAAGGGCCAGCCTTAAAGGGCCAGCCTTAAAGGGCCAGCTTAAAGGGCCAGCCTTAAGGGGCCAGCTTAAAGGGCCAGCCTTAAAGGGCAAGCCTTAAAGGGCCAGCCTTAAAGGGCCAGCCTTAAAGGGCCAGCTCAAAGGGCCAGCCTTAAAGGGCCAGCTTAAAGGGCCAGCCTTAAAGGGCCAGCCTTAAAGGGCCAGCTTAAAGGGCCAGCCTTAGAGGGCCAGCTTAAAGGGCCAGCCTTAAGGGGCCAGCTTAAAGGGCCAGCCTTAAAGGGCAAGCCTTAAAGGGCCAGCCTTAGAGGGCCAGCTTAAAGGGCCAGCCTTAGAGGGCCAGCTTAAAGGGCCAGCCTTAAGGGGCCAGCTTAAAGGGCCAGCCTCAAAGGGCCAGCCTTAAAGGGCCAGCTTAAAGGGCCAGCCTTAAAGGGCCAGCTTAAAGGGCCAGCCTTAAAGGGCCAGCTTAAAGGGCCAGCCTTAAAGGGCCAGCTTAAAGGGCCAGCCTTAAAGGGCCAGCTTAAAGGGCCAGCCTTAAAGGGGAAGCCTTAAAGGGCCAGCCTTAAAGGGCCAGCCTTAGAGGGCCAGCTTAAAGGGCCAGCCTTAGAGGGCCAGCTTAAAGGGCCAGCCTTAAGGGGCCAGCTTAAAGGGCCAGCCTTAAAGGGCCAGCCTTAAAGGGCCAGTCTTAAAGGGCCAGCCTTAGAGGACCAGCCTTAAAGGGCCAGCTTAAAGGGCCAGCCTTAAAGGGCCAGCTTAAAGGGCCAGCCTTAAAGGGCCAGCTTAAAGGGCCAGCCTTAGATGGCCAGCCTTAAGGGGCCAGCTTAAAGGGCCAGCCTTAAAGGGCCAGCCTTAAAGGGCCAGCCTTAAAGGGCCAGCCTTAAAGGGCCAGCCTTAAAGGGCCAGCTTAAAGGGTCAGCCTTAAGGGGCCAGCTTAAAGGGCCAGCCTTAAAGGGCAAGCCTTAAAGGGCCAGCCTTAGAGGTCCAGCTTAAAGGGCCAGCCTTAGAGGGCCAGCTTAAAGGGCCAGCCTTAAGGGGCCAGCTTAAAGGGCCAGCCTTAAAGGGCCAGCCTTAAAGCGCCAGCTTTAAAGGGCCAGCTTAAAGGGCCAGCCTTAAAGGGCCAGCCTTAAAGGGCCAGCTTAAAGGGCCAGCCTTAAGGGGCCAGCTTAAAGGGCCAGCCTTAAAGGGCAAGCCTTAAAGGGCCAGCCTTAGAGGGCCAGCTTAAAGGGCCAGCCTTAGAGGGCCTGCTTAAAGGGCAAGCCTTAAAGGGCCAGCCTTAAAGGGCCAGCTTAAAGGGCCAGCCTTAGAGGGCCAGCTTAAAGGGCCAGCCTTAAGGGGCCAGCTTAAAGGGCCAGCCTTAAAGGGCCAGCCTTAAAGGGCCAGTCTTAAAGGGCCAGCCTTAGAGGACCAGCCTTAAAGGGCCAGCTTAAAGGGCCAGCCTTAAAGGGCCAGCTTAAAGGGCCAGCCTTAAAGGGCCAGCTTAAAGGGCCAGCCTTAGATGGCCAGCCTTAAGGGGCCAGCTTAAAGGGCCAGCCTTAAAGGGCCAGCCTTAAAGGGCCAGCCTTAAAGGGCCAGCCTTAAAGGGCCAGCCTTAAAGGGCCAGCTTAAAGGGTCAGCCTTAAGGGGCCAGCTTAAAGGGCCAGCCTTAAAGGGCAAGCCTTAAAGGGCCAGCCTTAGAGGTCCAGCTTAAAGGGCCAGCCTTAGAGGGCCAGCTTAAAGGGCCAGCCTTAAGGGGCCAGCTTAAAGGGCCAGCCTTAAAGGGCCAGCCTTAAAGCGCCAGCTTTAAAGGGCCAGCTTAAAGGGCCAGCCTTAAAGGGCCAGCCTTAAAGGGCCAGCTTAAAGGGCCAGCCTTAAGGGGCCAGCTTAAAGGGCCAGCCTTAAAGGGCAAGCCTTAAAGGGCCAGCCTTAGAGGGCCAGCTTAAAGGGCCAGCCTTAGAGGGCCTGCTTAAAGGGCAAGCCTTAAAGGGCCAGCCTTAAAGGGCCAGCCTTAGAGGGCCAGCTTAAAGGGCCAGCCTTAGAGTGCCAGCTTAAAGGGCCAGCCTTAAGGGGCCAGCTTAAAGGGCCAGCCTTAAAGGGCCAGCCTTAAAGGGCCAGTCTTAAAGGGCCAGCCTTAGAGGGCCAGCCTTAAAGGGCCAGCTTAAAGGGCCAGCCTTAAAGGGCCAGCTTAAAGGGCCAGCCTTAAAGGGCCAGCTTAAAGGGCCAGCCTTAAAGGGCCAGCCTTAAAGGGCCAGCTTAAAGGGCCAGCCTTAAAGGGCCAGCTTAAAGGGCCAGCCTTAAAGGGCAAGCCTTAAAGGGCCAGCCTTAAAGGGCCAGCCTTAGAGGGCCAGCTTAAAGGGCCAGCCTTAGAGGGCCAGCTTAAAGGGCCAGCCTTAAGGGGCCAGCTTAAAGGGCCAGCCTTAAAGGGCCAGCCTTAAAGGGCCAGTCTTAAAGGGCCAGCCTTAGAGGACCAGCCTTAAAGGGCCAGCTTAAAGGGCCAGCCTTAAAGGGCCAGCTTAAAGGACCAGCCTTAAAGGGCCAGCTTAAAGGGCCAGCCTTAGATGGCCAGCCTTAAGGGGCCAGCTTAAAGGGCCAGCCTTAAAGGGTCAGCCTTAGAGGACCAGCCTTAAAGGGCCAGCTTAAAGGGCCAGCCTTAAGGGGCCAGCCTTAAAGGGCCAGCCTTAAAGGGCCAGCCTTAAAGGGCCAGCCTTAGAGGGCCAGCCTTAAAGGGCCAGCCTTAAAGGGCCAGCCTTAAAGGGCCAGCCTTAGAGGGCCAGCCTTAAAGGGCCAGCTTAAAGGGCCAGCCTTTGAGGTCCAGCCTTAGAGGCCCAGCCTTAAAGGGCCAGCTTAAAGGGCCAGCCTTAGAGGACCAGCTTAAAGGGCCAGCCTTAAGGGGCCAGCTTAAAGGGCCAGCCTTAAAGGGCCTGCCTTAAAGGAACAGCCTTAAAGGGCCAGCTTAAAGGGCCAGCTTAAAGGGCCAGCCTTAAAGGGCCAGCTTAAAGGGCCAGCCTTAAAGGGCCAGCTTAAAGGGCCAGCCTTAGATGGCCAGCCTTAAGGGGCCAGCTTAAAGGGCCAGCCTTAAAGGGCCAGCCTTAAAGGGCCAGCCTTAGAGGGCCAGCCTTAAAGGGCCAGCCTTAAAGGGCCAGCCTTAAAGGGCCAGCCTTAGGGGGCCAGCCTTAAAGGGCCAGCTTAAAGGGCCAGCCTTTGAGGTCCAGCCTTAGAGGCCCAGCCTTAAAGGGCCAGTTTAAAGGGCCAGACTTAGATGGCCAGGCTTAAAGGGCCAGCTTAAAGGGCCAGCCTTAAAGGGCCAGCTTAAAGGGCCAGCCTTAAAGGGCAAGCCTTAAAGGGCCAGCCTTAAAGGGCCAGCCTTAGAGGGCCAGCTTAAAGGGCCAGCCTTAGAGGGCCAGCTTAAAGGGCCAGCCTTAAGGGGCCAGCTTAAAGGGCCAGCCTTAAAGGGCCAGCCTTAAAGGGCCAGTCTTAAAGGGCCAGCCTTAGAGGGCCAGCCTTAAAGGGCCAGCTTAAAGGGCCAGCCTTAAAGGGCCAGCTTAAAGGGCCAGCCTTAAAGGGCCAGCCTTAAAGGGCCAGCCTTAAAGGGCCAGCCTTAAAGGGCCAGCCTTAAAGGGCCAGCCTTAAAGGGCCAGATTAAAGGGCCAGCCTTAAGGGGCCAGCTTAAAGGGCCAGCCTTAAAGGGCAAGCCTTAAAGGGCCAGCCTTAAAGGGCCAGCCTTAAAGGGCCAGCTTAAAGGGCCAGCCTTAAAGGGCCAGCTTAAAGGGCCAGCCTTAAAGGGCCAGCCTTAAAGGGCCAGCTTAAAGGGCCAGCCTTAAAGGGCCATCTTAAAGGGCCAGCCTTAAGGGGCCAGCTTAAAGGGCCAGCCTTAAAGGGCAAGCCTTAAAGGGCCAGCCTTAGAGGGCCAGCTTAAAGGGCCAGCCTTAGAGGGCCAGCTTAAAGGGCCAGCCTTAAGGGGCCAGCTTAAAGGGCCAGCCTCAAAGGGCCAGCCTTAAAGGGCCAGCTTAAAGGGCCAGCCTTAAAGGGCCAGCTTAAAGGGCCAGCCTTAAAGGGCCGGCCTTAAAGGGCCAGCTTAAAGGGCCATCCTTAAAGGGCCAGCTTAAAGGGCCAGCCTTAAAGGGCAAGCCTTAAAGGGCCAGCCTTAAAGGGCCAGCCTTAGAGGGCCAGCTTAAAGGGCCAGCCTTAGAGGGCCAGCTTAAAGGGCCAGCCTTAAGGGGCCAGCTTAAAGGGCCAGCCTTAAAGGGCCAGCCTTAAAGGGCCAGCTTTAAAGGGCCAGCTTAAAGGGCCAGCCTTAAAGGGCCAGCCTTAAAGGTCCAGCTTAAAGGGCCAGCCTTAAGGGGCCAGCTTAAAGGGCCAGCCTTAAAGGGCAAGCCTTAAAGGGCCAGTCTTAGAGGGCCAGCTTAAAGGGCCAGCCTTAGAGGGCCTGCTTAAAGGGCCAGCCTTAAGGGGCCAGCTTAAAGGGCCAGCCTTAAAGGGCCAGCCTTAAAGGGCCAGCCTTAAAGGGCCAGCTTAAAGGGCCAGCCTTAAAGGGCCAGCTTAAGGGGCCAGCCTTAAAGGGCCAGCTTAAAGGGCCGGCCTTAAAGGGCCAGCCTTAAAGGGCCAGCTTAAAGGGCCAGCCTTAAAGGGCCAGCTTAAAGGGCCAGCCTTAGAGGGCCAGCCTTAAGGGGCCAGCTTAAAGGGCCAGCCTTAAAGGGCCAGCCTTAGAGGGCCAGCTTAAAGGGCCAGCCTTAAAGGGCCAGTTTAAAGGGCCAGCCTTAGAGGGCCAGCTTTACAGGGCCAGCTTAAAGGGCCAGCCTTAAAGGGCCAGCTTAAAGGGCCAGCCTTAGAGGGCCAGCTTAAAGGGCCAGCCTTAAGGGGCCAGCTTAAAGGGCCAGCCTTAAAGGGCAAGCCTTAAAGGGCCAGCCTTAGAGGGCCAGCCTTAGAGGGCCAGCTTAAAGGGCCAGCCTTAGAGGGCCAGCTTAAAGGGCCAGCCTTAAGGGGCCAGCTTAAAGGGCCAGCCTCAAAGGGCCAGCCTTAAAGGGCCAGCCTTCAAGGGCCAGCTTTAAAGGGCCAGCTTAAAGGGCCAGCCTTAAAGGGCCAGCTTAAAGGGCCAGCCTTAAAGGGCCAGCTTAAAGGGCCAGCCTTAGAGGGCCAGCCCAAAGGGGCCAGCTTAAAGGGCCAGCCTTAAAGGGCCAGCCTTAAAGGGCCTTCCTTAGAGGGCCAGCTTAAAGGGCCAGCCTTAAAGGGCCAGCTTAAAAGGCCAGCCTTAGAGGGCCAGCTTTACAGGGCCAGCTTAAAGGGCCAGCCTTAGAGGGCCAGCTTAAAGGGCCAGCCTTAGAGGGCCAGCTTAAAGGGCCAGCCTTAAGGGGCCAGTTTAAAGGCCCAGCCTTAAAGGGCAAGCCTTAAAGGGCCAGCCTTAGAGGGCCTGCCTTAAAGGGCAAGCCTTAAAGTGCCAGCCTTAAAGGGCCAGCCTTAGAGGGCCAGCTTAAAGGGCCAGCCTTAGAGGGCCAGCTTAAAGGGCCAGCCTTAAGGGGCCAGCTTAAAGGGCCAGCCTTAAAGGGCCAGCCTTAAAAGGCCAGTCTTAAAGGGCCAGCCTTAGAGGGCCAGCCTTAAAGGGCCAGCTTAAAGGGCCAGCCTTAAAGGGCCAGCTTAAAGGGCCAGCCTTAAAGGGCCAGCTTAAAGGGCCAGCCTTAGATGGCCAGCCTTAAGGGGCCAGCTTAAAGGGCCAGCCTTAAAGGGCCAGCCTTAAAGGGCCAGCCTTAGAGGGCCAGCCTTAAAGGGCCAGCCTTAAAAGGCCAGCCTTAGAGGGCCAGCCTTAAAGGGCCAGCTTAAAGGGCCAGCCTTTGAGGTCCAGCCTTAGAGGCCCAGCCTTAAAGGGCCAGCTTAAAGGGCCAGCCTTAGAGGACCAGCTTAAAGGGCCAGCCTTAAGGGGCCAGCTTAAAGGGCCAGCCTTAAAGGGCCAGTTTAAAGGGCCAGACTTAGATGGCCAGGCTTAAAGAGCCAGCTTAAAGGGCCAGCCTTAAAGGGCCAGCTTAAAGGGCCAGCCTTAAAGGGCAAGCCTTAAAGGGCCAGCCTTAAAGGGCCAGCCTTAGAGGGCCAGCTTAAAGGGCCAGCCTTAGAGGGCCAGCTTAAAGGGCCAGCCTTAAGGGGCCAGCTTAAAGGGCCAGCCTTAAAGGGCCAGCCTTAAAGGGCCAGTCTTAAAGGGCCAGCCTTAGAGGACCAGCCTTAAAGGGCCAGCTTAAAGGGCCAGCCTTAAAGGGCCAGCTTAAAGGGCCAGCCTTAAAGGGCCAGCTTAAAGGGCCAGCCTTAGATGGCCAGCCTTAAGGGGCCAGCTTAAAGGGCCAGCCTTAAAGGGCCAGCCTTAAAGGGCCAGCCTTAAAGGGCCAGCCTTAAAGGGCCAGCCTTAAGGGGCCAGCTTAAAGGGCCAGCCTTAAAGGGCAAGCCTTAAAGGGCCAGCCTTAGAGGGCCAGCTTAAAGGGCCAGCCTTAGAGGGCCAGCTTAAAGGGCCAGCCTTAAGGGGCCAGCTTAAAGGGCCAGCCTTAAAGGGCCAGCCTTAAAGGGCCAGCTTTAAAGGGCCAGCTTAAAGGGCCAGCCTTAAAGGGCCAGCTTAAAGGGCCAGCCTTAAGGGGCCAGCTTAAAGGGCCAGCCTTAAAGGGCAAGCCTTAAAGGGCCAGCCTTAGAGGGCCAGCTTAAAGGGCCAGCCTTAGAGGGCCTGCTTAAAGGGCCAGCCTTAAGGGGCCAGCTTAAAGGGCCAGCCTTAAAGGGCCAGCCTTAAAGGGCCAGCCTTAAAGGGCCAGCTTAAAGGGCCAGCCTTAGATGGCCAGCCTTAAAGGGCCAGCTTAAAGGGCCAGCCTTAAAGGGCCAGCTTAAAGGGCCAGCCTTAAAGGGCCAGCCTTAAAGGGCCAGCTTAAAGGGCCAGCCTTAAAGGGCCAGCCTTAGAGGGCCAGCCTTAAAGGGCCAGCTTAAAGGGCCAGCCTTTGAGGTCCAGCCTTAGAGGCCCAGCCTTAAAGGGCCAGCTTAAAGGGCCAGCCTTAGAGGACCAGCTTAAAGGGCCAGCCTTAAGGGGCCAGCTTAAAGGGCCAGCCTTAAAGGGCCAGCCTTAAAGGGCCAGCTTAAAGGGCATGCCTTAAAGGGCCAGCTTAAAGGGCCAGCCTTAAAGGGCCAGCCTTAAAGGGCCAGCTTAAATGGCCAGCCTTAAAGGGCCAGCTTAAAGGGCCAGCCTTAAAGGGCAAGCCTTAAAGGGCCAGCCTTAGAGGGCCAGCTTAAAGGGCCAGCCTTAGAGGGCCAGCTTAAAGGGCCAGCCTTAAGGGGCCAGCTTAAAGGGCCAGCCTTAAAGGGCCAGCCTTAACAGGCCAGTCTTAAAGGGCCAGCTTAAAGGGCCAGCCTTAGATGGCCAGCCTTAAAGGGCCAGCTTAAAGGGCCAGCCTTAAAGGGCCAGCTTAAAGGGCCGGCCTTAAAGGGCCAGCCTTAAAGGGCCAGCTTAAAGGGCCAGCCTTAAAGGGCCAGCCTTAAAGGGCCAGCCTTAGAGGGCGAGCCTTAAAGGGCCAGCCTTAAAGGGCCAGCCTTAAAGGGCCAGCCTTAGAGGGCCAGCCTTAAAGGGCCAGCTTAAAGGGCCAGCCTTTGAGGTCCAGCCTTAGAGGCCCAGCCTTAAAGGGCCAGCTTAAAGGGCCAGCCTTAGAGGACCAGCTTAAAGGGCCAGCCTTAAGGGGCCAGCTTAAAGAGCCAGCCTTAAAGGGCCAGCCTTAAAGGGCCAGCCTTAAAGGGCCAGCTTAAAGGGCCAGCCTTAAAGGGCCAGCTTAAAGGGCCAGCCTTAAAGGGCCAGCCTTAAAGGGCCAGCTTAAATGGCCAGCCTTAAAGGGCCAGCTTAAAGGGCCAGCCTTAAAGGGCAAGCCTTAAAGGGCCAGCCTTAAAGGGCCAGCCTTAGAGGGCCAGCTTAAAGGGCCAGCCTTAAAGGGCCAGCCTTAAAGGGCCAGCTTAAATGGCCAGCCTTAAAGGGCCAGCTTAAAGGGCCAGCCTTAAAGGGCAAGCCTTAAAGGGCCAGCCTTAAAGGGCCAGCCTTAGAGGGCCAGCTTAAAGGGCCAGCCTTAGAGGGCCAGCTTAAAGGGCCAGCCTTAAGGGGCCAGCTTAAAGGGCCAGCCTTAAAGGGCCAGCCTTAAAAGGCCAGTCTTAAAGGGCCAGCCTTAGAGGGCCAGCCTTAAAGGGCCAGCTTAAAGGGCGAGCCTTAAAGGGCCAGCTTAAAGGGCCAGCCTTAAAGGGCCAGCCTTAAAGGGCCAGCTTAAAGGGCCAGCCTTAAGGGGCCAGCTTAAAGGGCCAGCCTTAAAGGGCAAGCCTTAAAGGGCCAGCCTTAGAGGGCCAGCTTAAAGGGCCAGCCTTAGAAGGCCAGCTTAAAGGGCCAGCCTTAAGGGGCCAGCTTAAAGGGCCAGCCTTAAAGGGCCAGCCTTAAAGGGCCAGCCTTAAAGGGCCAGCTTAAAGGGCCAGCCTTAAAGGGCCAGCCTTAAAGGGCCAGCTTAAAGGGCCAGCCTTAAAGGGCCAGCCTTAGAGGGCCAGCTTAAAGGGCCAGCTTTAAAGGGCCAGCCTTAAAGGGCCAGCCTTAAAGGGCCAGCCTTAAAGGGCCAGCCTTAAAGGGCCAGCCTTAAAGGGCCAGCTTAAAGGGCCAGCCTTAAAGGGCCAGCCTTAAAGGGCCAGTTTAAAGGGCCGGCCTTAAAGGGCCAGCCTTAAAGGGCCAGCTTAAAGGGCCAGCCTTAAAGGGCCAGCTTAAAGGGCCAGCCTTAGAGGGCCAGCCTTAAGGGGCCAGCTTAAAGGGCCAGCCTTAAAGGGCCAGCCTTAAAGGGCCAGCCTTAGAGGGCCAGCTTAAAGGGCCAGCCTTAAAGGGCCAGCTTAAAGGGCCAGCCTTAGAGGGCCAGCCTTAAGGGGCCAGCTTAAAGGGCCAGCCTTAAAGGGCCAGCCTTAAAGGGCCAGCCTTAGATGGCCAGCTTAAAGGGCCAGCCTTAGAGGGCCAGCTTAAAGGGCCAGCCTTAGAGGGCCAGCTTAAAGGGCCAGCCTTAAGGGGCCAGCTTAAAGGGCCAGCCTTAAAGGGCCAGCCTTAAAGGGCCAGTCTTAAAGGGCCAGCCTTAGAGGGCCAGCCTTAAAGGGCCAGCTTAAAGGGCCAGCCTTAAAGGGCCAGCTTAAAGGGCCAGCCTTAGATGGCCAGCCTTAAGGGGCCAGCTTAAAGGGCCAGCCTTAAAGGGCCAGCTTAAAGGGCCAGCCTTAAAGGGCCAGCTTAAAGGGCCAGCCTTAGAGGGCCAGCCCTAAGGGGCCAGCTTAAAGGGCCAGCCTTAAAGGGCCAGCTTAAAAGGCCAGCCTTAGAGGGCCAGCTTTACAGGGCCAGCTTAAAGGGCCAGCCTTAAAGGGCCAGCTTAAAGGGCCAGCCTTAGAGGGCCAGCTTAAAGGGACAGCCTTAAGGGGCCAGCTTAAAGGGCCAGCCTTAAAGGGCAAGCCTTAAAGGGCCAGCCTTAGAGGGCCTGCCTTAAAGGGCAAGCCTTAAAGGGCCAGCCTTAAAGGGCCAGCCTTAGAGGGCCAGCTTAAAGGGCCAGCCTTAGAGGGCCAGCTTAAAGTGCCAGCCTTAAGGGGCCAGCTTAAAGGGCCAGCCTTAAAGGGCCAGCCTTAAAGGGCCAGCCTTAAAGGGCCAGCTTAAAGGGCCAGCCTTAAAGGGCCAGCTTAAAGGGCCAGCCTTAGATGGCCAGCCTTAAGGGGCCAGCTTAAAGGGCCAGCCTTAAAGGGCCAGCCTTAGAGGGCCAGCCTTAAAGGGCCAGCCTTAAAGGGCCAGCCTTAAAGGGCCAGCCTTAGAGGGCCAGCCTTAAAGGGCCAGCTTAAAGGGCCAGCCTTTGAGGTCCAGCCTTAGAGGCCCAGCCTTAAAGGGCCAGCTTAAAGGGCCAGCCTTAGAGGACCAGCTTAAAGGGCCAGCCTTAAGGGGCCAGCTTAAAGAGCCAGCCTTAAAGGGCCAGCCTTAAAGGGCCAGCCTTAAAGGGCCAGCTTAAAGGGCCAGCCTTAAAGGGCCAGCTTAAAGGGCCAGCCTTAAAGGGCCAGCCTTAAAGGGCCAGCTTAAATGGCCAGCCTTAAAGGGCCAGCTTAAAGGGCCAGCCTTAAAGGGCAAGCCTTAAAGGGCCAGCCTTAAAGGGCCAGCCTTAGAGGGCCAGCTTAAAGGGCCAGCCTTAAAGGGCCAGCCTTAAAGGGCCAGCTTAAATGGCCAGCCTTAAAGGGCCAGCTTAAAGGGCCAGCCTTAAAGGGCAAGCCTTAAAGGGCCAGCCTTAAAGGGCCAGCCTTAGAGGGCCAGCTTAAAGGGCCAGCCTTAGAGGGCCAGCTTAAAGGGCCAGCCTTAAGGGGCCAGCTTAAAGGGCCAGCCTTAAAGGGCCAGCCTTAAAAGGCCAGTCTTAAAGGGCCAGCCTTAGAGGGCCAGCCTTAAAGGGCCAGCTTAAAGGGCCAGCCTTAAAGGGCCAGCTTAAAGGGCCAGCCTTAAAGGGCCAGCTTAAAGGGCCAGCCTTAGATGGCCAGCCTTAAGGGGCCAGCTTAAAGGGCCAGCCTTAAAGGGCCAGCCTTAGAGGGCCAGCCTTAAAGGGCCAGCCTTAAAGGGCCAACCTTAGGGGGCCAGCCTTAAAGGGCCAGCTTAAAGGGCCAGCCTTTGAGGTCCAGCCTTAGAGGCCCAGCCTTAAAGGGCCAGTTTAAAGGGCCAGACTTAGATGGCCAGGCTTAAAGGGCCAGCTTAAAGGGCCAGCCTTAAAGGGCCAGCTTAAAGGGCCAGCCTTAAAGGGCAAGCCTTAAAGGGCCAGCTTAAAGGGCCAGCCTTAAAGGGCCAGCCTTAAAGGGCCAGTCTTAAAGGGCCAGCCTTAAGGGGCCAGCTTAAAGGGCCAGCCTTAAAGGGCCAGCCTTAGAGGGCCAGCTTAAAGGGCCAGCCTTAGAGGGCCAGCTTAAAGGGCCAGCCTTAAGGGGCCAGCTTAAAGGGCCAGCCTCAAAGGGCCAGCCTTAAAGGGCCAGCCTTAAAGGGCCAGCCTTAAAGGGCCAGCCTTAAAGGGCAAGCCTTAAAGGGCCAGCCTTAAAGGGCCAGCCTTAAAGGGCCAGCCTTAAAGGGCCAGCTTAAAGGGCCAGCCTTAAGGGGCCAGCTTAAAGGGCCAGCCTTAAAGGGCAAGCCTTAAAGGGCCAGCCTTAGAGGGCCAGCTTAAAGGGCCAGCCTTAGAGGGCCAGCTTAAAGGGCCAGCCTTAAGGGGCCTGCTTAAAGGGCCAGCCTTAAAGGGCCAGCCTTAAAGGGCCAGCTTTAAAGGGCCAGCTTAAAGGGCCAGCCTTAAAGGGCCAGCCTTAAAGGGCCAGCTTAAAGGGCCAGCCTTAAGGGGCCAGCTTAAAGGGCCAGCCTTAAAGGGCAAGCCTTAAAGGGCCAGCCTTAGAGGGCCAGCTTAAAGGGCCAGCCTTAGAGGGCCTGCTTAAAGGGCCAGCCTTAAGGGGCCAGCTTAAAGGGCCAGCCTTAAAGGGCCAGCCTTAAAGGGCCAGCCTTAAAGGGCCAGCTTAAAGGGCCAGCCTTAGATGGCCAGCCTTAAAGGGCCAGCTTAAAGGGCCAGCCTTAAAGGGCCAGCTTAAAGGGCCAGCCTTAAAGGGCAAGCCTTAAAGGGCCAGCCTTAAAGGGCCAGCCTTAGAGGGCCAGCTTAAAGGGCCAGCCTTAGAGGGCCAGCTTAAAGGGCCAGCCTTAAGGGGCCAGCTTAAAGGGCCAGCCTTAAAGGGCCAGCCTTAAAGGGCCAGTCTTAAAGGGCCAGCCTTAGAGGGCCAGCCTTAAAGGGCCAGCTTAAAGGGCCAGCCTTAAAGGGCCAGCTTAAAGGGCCAGCCTTAAAGGGCCAGCTTAAAGGGCCAGCCTTAAAGGGCCAGCTTAAAGGGCCAGCCTTAAAGGGCCAGCCTTAAAGGGCCAGCTTAAAGAGCCAGCCTTAGAGGGCCAGCTTAAAGGGCCAGCCTTAAGGGGCCAGCTTAAAGGGCCAGCCTTAAAGGGCAAGCCTTAAAGGGCCAGCCTTAGAGGGCCAGCTTAAAGGGCCAGCCTTAGAGGGCCAGCTTAAAGGGCCAGCCTTAAGGGGCCAGCTTAAAGGGCCAGCCTCAAAGGGCCAGCCTTAAAGGGCCAGCTTAAAGGGCCAGCCTTAAAGGGCCAGCTTAAAGGGCCAGCCTTAAAGGGCCAGCCTTAAAGGGCCAGCTTAAAGGGCCAGCCTTAAAGGGTCAGCTTAAAGGGCCAGCCTTAAAGGGCAAGCCTTAAAGGGCCAGCCTTAAAGGGCCAGCCTTAGAGGGCCAGCTTAAAGGGCCAGCCTTAGAGGGCCAGCTTAAAGGGCCAGCCTTAGATGGCCAGCCTTAAGGGGCCAGCTTAAAGGGCCAGCCTTAAAGGGCCAGCCTTAAAGGGCCAGCCTTAAAGGGCCAGCCTTAAAGGGCCAGCCTTAAAGGGCCAGCCTTAAAGGGCCAGCTTAAAGGGCCAGCCTTAAGGGGCCAGCTTAAAGGGCCAGCCTTAAAGGGCAAGCCTTAAAGGGCCAGCCTTAAAGGGCCAGCTTAGAGGGCCAGCTTAAAGGGCCAGCCTTAGAGGGCCAGCTTAAAGGGCCAGCCTTAAGGGGCCAGCTTAAAGGGCCAGCCTTAAAGGGCCAGCTTTAAAGGGCCAGCTTAAAGGGCCAGCCTTAAAGGGCCAGCCTTAAAGGGCCAGCTTAAAGGGCCAGCCTTAAGGGGCCAGCTTAAAGGGCCAGCCTTAAAGGGCAAGCCTTAAAGGGCCAGCCTTAGAGGGCCTGCTTAAAGGGCCAGCCTTAAGGGGCCAGCTTAAAGGGCCAGCCTTAAAGGGCCAGCCTTAAAGGGCCAGCCTTAAAGGGCCAGCTTAAAGGGCCAGCCTTAAAGGGCCAGCTTAAAGGGCCAGCCTTAAAGGGCCAGCTTAAAGGGCCGGCCTTAAAGGGCCAGCCTTAAAGGGCCAGCTTAAAGGGCCAGCCTTAAAGGGCCAGCTTAAAGGGCCAGCCTTAGAGGGCCAGCCTTAAGGGGCCAGCTTAAAGGGCCAGCCTTAAAGGGCCAGCCTTAGAGGGCCAGGTTAAAGGGCCAGCCTTAAGGGGCCAGCTTAAAGGGCCAGCCTTAGAGGGCCAGCTTTACAGGGCCAGCTTAAAGGGCCAGCCTTAAAGGGCCAGCTTAAAGGGCCAGCCTTAGAGGGCCAGCTTAAAGGGCCAGCCTTAAAGGGCCAGCTTAAAGGGCCAGCCTTAAAGGGCAAGCCTTAAAGGGCCAGTCTTAGAGGGCCAGCCTTAGAGGGCCAGCTTAAAGGGCCAGCCTTAGAGGGCCAGCTTAAAGGGCCAGCCTTAAGGGGCCAGCTTAAAGGGCCAGCCTCAAAGGGCCAGCCTTAAAGGGCCAGCCTTAAAGGGCCAGCTTAAAGGGCCAGCCTTAAAGGGCCAGCTTAAAGGGCCAGCCTTAAAGGGCCAGCCTTAAAGGGCCAGCTTAAAGGGCCAGCCTTAAAGGGCCAGCTTAAAGGGCCAGCTTTAGATGGCCAGCCTTAAGGGGCCAGCTTAAAGGGCCAGCCTTAAAGGGCCAGCTTAAAGGGCCAGCCTTAAAGGGCCAGCTTAAAGGGCCAGCTTTAGATGGCCAGCCTTAAGGGGCCAGCTTAAAGGGCCAGCCTTAAAGGGCCAGCCTTAAAGGGCCAGCTTAAAGGGCCAGCCTTAAGGGGCCAGCTTAAAGGGCCAGCCTTAAAGGGCAAGCCTTAAAGGGCCAGCCTTAGAGGGCCAGCTTAAAGGGCCAGCCTTAGAGGGCCAGCTTAAAGGGCCAGCCTTAAGGGGCCAGCTTAAAGGGCCAGCCTTAAAGAGCCAGCCTTAAAGGGCCAGCCTTAAAGGGCCAGCTTAAAGGGCCAGCCTTAAAGGGCCAGCCTTAAAGGGCCAGCTTAAAGGGCCAGCCTTAAAGGGCCAGCCTTAGAGGGCCAGCTTAAAGGGCCAGCTTTAAAGGGCCAGCCTTAAAGGGCCAGCCTTAAAGGGCCAGCTTAAAGGGCCAGCCTTAAAGGGCCAGCCTTAAAGGGCCAGTTTAAAGGGCCGGCCTTAAAGGGCCAGCCTTAAAGGGCCAGCTTAAAGGGCCAGCTTAAAGGGCCAGCCTTAAAGGGCCAGCTTAAAGGGCCAGCCTTAGAGGGCCAGCCTTAAGGGGCCAGCTTAAAGGGCCAGCCTTAAAGGGCCAGCCTTAAAGGGCCAGCCTTAGAGGGCCAGCTTAAAGGGCCAGCCTTAAAGGGCCAGCTTAAAGGGCCAGCCTTAGAGGGCCAGCCTTAAGGGGCCAGCTTAAAGGGCCAGCCTTAAAGGGCCAGCCTTAAAGGGCCAGCCTTAGATGGCCAGCTTAAAGGGCCAGCCTTAGAGGGCCAGCTTAAAGGGCCAGCCTTAGAGGGCCAGCTTAAAGGGCCAGCCTTAAGGGGCCAGCTTAAAGGGCCAGCCTTAAAGGGCCAGCCTTAAAGGGCCAGTCTTAAAGGGCCAGCCTTAGAGGGCCAGCCTTAAAGGGCCAGCTTAAAGGGCCAGCCTTAAAGGGCCAGCTTAAAGGGCCAGCCTTAGATGGCCAGCCTTAAGGGGCCAGCTTAAAGGGCCAGCCTTAAAGGGCCAGCCTTAAAGGGCCAGCTTTAAAGGGCCAGCTTAAAGGGCCAGCCTTAAAGGGCCAGCTTAAAGGGCCAGCCTTAAAGGGCCAGCTTAAAGGGCCAGCCTTAGAGGGCCAGCCCTAAGGGGCCAGCTTAAAGGGCCAGCCTTAAAGGGCCAGCCTTAGAGGGCCAGCTTAAAGGGCCAGCCTTAAAGGGCCAGCTTAAAAGGCCAGCCTTAGAGGGCCAGCTTTACAGGGCCAGCTTAAAGGGCCAGCCTTAAAGGGCCAGCTTAAAGGGCCAGCCTTAGAGGGCCAGCTTAAAGGGCCAGCCTTAAGGGGCCAGCTTAAAGGGCCAGCCTTAAAGGGCAAGCCTTAAAGGGCCAGCCTTAGAGGGCCTGCCTTAAAGGGCAAGCCTTAAAGGGCCAGCCTTAAAGGGCCAGCCTTAGAGGGCCAGCTTAAAGGGCCAGCCTTAGAGGGCCAGCTTAAAGGGCCAGCCTTAAAGGGCCAGCCTTAAGGGGCCAGCCTTAAAGGGCCAGCCTTAAAGGGCCAGCCTTAAAGGGCCAGCCTTAGAGGGCCAGCCTTAAAGGGCCAGCCTTAAAGGGCCAGCCTTAAAGGGCCAGCCTTAGAGGGCCAGCCTTAAAGGGCCAGCTTAAAGGGCCAGCCTTTGAGGTCCAGCCTTAGAGGCCCAGCCTTAAAGGGCCAGCTTAAAGGGCCAGCCTTAGAGGACCAGCTTAAAGGGCCAGCCTTAAGGGGCCAGCTTAAAGGGCCAGCCTTAAAGGGCCTGCCTTAAAGGAACAGCCTTAAAGGGCCAGCTTAAAGGGCCAGCCTTAAAGGGCCAGCTTAAAGGGCCAGCCTTAAAGGGCCAGCCTTAAAGGGCCAGCTTAAATGGCCAGCCTTAAAGGGCCAGCTTAAAGGGCCAGCCTTAAAGGGCAAGCCTTAAAGGGCCAGCCTTAAAGGGCCAGCCTTAGAGGGCCAGCTTAAAGGGCCAGCCTTAGAGGGCCAGCTTAAAGGGCCAGCCTTAAGGGGCCAGCTTAAAGGGCCAGCCTTAAAGGGCCAGCCTTAAAAGGCCAGTCTTAAAGGGCCAGCCTTAGAGGGCCAGCCTTAAAGGGCCAGCTTAAAGGGCCAGCCTTAAAGGGCCAGCTTAAAGGGCCAGCCTTAAAGGGCCAGCTTAAAGGGCCAGCCTTAGATGGCCAGCCTTAAGGGGCCAGCTTAAAGGGCCAGCCTTAAAGGGCCAGCCTTAAAGGGCCAGCCTTAGAGGGCCAGCCTTAAAGGGCCAGCCTTAAAGGGCCAGCCTTAAAGGGCCAGCCTTAGGGGGCCAGCCTTAAAGGGCCAGCTTAAAGGGCCAGCCTTTGAGGTCCAGCCTTAGAGGCCCAGCCTTAAAGGGCCAGTTTAAAGGGCCAGACTTAGATGGCCAGGCTTAAAGGGCCAGCTTAAAGGGCCAGCCTTAAAGGGCCAGCTTAAAGGGCCAGCCTTAAAGGGCAAGCCTTAAAGGGCCAGCCTTAAAGGGCCAGCCTTAGAGGGCCAGCTTAAAGGGCCAGCCTTAGAGGGCCAGCTTAAAGGGCCAGCCTTAAGGGGCCAGCTTAAAGGGCCAGCCTTAAAGGGCCAGCCTTAAGGGGCCAGTCTTAAAGGGCCAGCCTTAGAGGGCCAGCCTTAAAGGGCCAGCTTAAAGGGCCAGCCTTAAAGGGCCAGCTTAAAGGGCCAGCCTTAAAGGGCCAGCCTTAAAGGGCCAGCCTTAAAGGGCCAGCCTTAAAGGGCCAGCCTTAAAGGGCCAGCCTTAAAGGGCCAGCTTAAAGGGCCAGCCTTAAGGGGCCAGCTTAAAGGGCCAGCCTTAAAGGGCAAGCCTTAAAGGGCCAGCCTTAAAGGGCCAGCCTTAAAGGGCCAGCCTTAAAGGGCCAGCTTAAAGGGCCAGCCTTAAAGGGTCAGCTTAAAGGGCCAGCCTTAAAGGGCCAGCCTTAAAGGGCCAGCTTAAAGGGCCAGCCTTAGAGGGCCAGCTTAAAGGGCCAGCCTTAAGGGGCCAGCTTAAAGGGCCAGCCTTAAAGGGCAAGCCTTAAAGGGCCAGCCTTAAAGGGCCAGCCTTAGAGG
Organism: Doryrhamphus excisus; assembly: GCF_037039965.1. NCBI lineage: Eukaryota > Metazoa > Chordata > Actinopteri > Syngnathiformes > Syngnathidae > Doryrhamphus > Doryrhamphus excisus. The sequence goes on from NC_136375.1 coordinate 489,152, forward strand.
GCCAGCTTAAAGGGCCAGCCTTAGAGGGCCAGCTTAAAGGGCCAGCCTTAAAGGGCAAGCCTTAAAGGGCCAGCCTTAAAGGGCCAGCCTTAGAGGGCCATCTTAAAGGGCCAGCCTTAGAGGGCCAGCTTAAAGGGCCAGCCTTAAGGGGCCAGCTTAAAGGGCCAGCCTTAAAGGGCCAGCCTTAAAGGGCCAGTCTTAAAGGGCCAGCCTTAGAGGGCCAGCCTTAAAGGGCCAGCTTAAAGGGCCAGCCTTAAAGGGCCAGCTTAAAGGGCCAGCCTTAAAGGGCCAGCCTTAAAGGGCCAGCCTTAAAGGGCCAGCCTTAAAGGGCCATCCTTAAAGGGCCAGCCTTAAAGGGCCAGCTTAAAGGGCCAGCCTTAAGGGGCCAGCTTAAAGGGCCAGCCTTAAAGGGCAAGCCTTAAAGGGCCAGCCTTAAAGGGCCAGCCTTAAAGGGCCAGCTCAAAGGGCCAGCCTTAAAGGGCCAGCTTAAAGGGCCAGCCTTAAAGGGCCAGCCTTAAAGGGCCAGCTTAAAGGGCCAGCCTTAGAGGGCCAGCTTAAAGGGCCAGCCTTAAGGGGCCAGCTTAAAGGGCCAGCCTTAAAGGGCAAGCCTTAAAGGGCCAGCCTTAGAGGGCCAGCTTAAAGGGCCAGCCTTAGAGGGCCAGCTTAAAGGGCCAGCCTTAAGGGGCCAGCTTAAAGGGCCAGCCTCAAAGGGCCAGCCTTAAAGGGCCAGCTTAAAGGGCCAGCCTTAAAGGGCCAGCTTAAAGGGCCAGCCTTAAAGGGCCAGCTTAAAGGGCCAGCCTTAAAGGGCCAGCTTAAAGGGCCAGCCTTAAAGGGCCAGCTTAAAGGGCCAGCCTTAAAGGGCAAGCCTTAAAGGGCCAGCCTTAAAGGGCCAGCCTTAGAGGGCCAGCTTAAAGGGCCAGCCTTAGAGGGCCAGCTTAAAGGGCCAGCCTTAAGGGGCCAGCTTAAAGGGCCAGCCTTAAAGGGCCAGCCTTAAAGGGCCAGTCTTAAAGGGCCAGCCTTAGAGGACCAGCCTTAAAGGGCCAGCTTAAAGGGCCAGCCTTAAAGGGCCAGCTTAAAGGGCCAGCCTTAAAGGGCCAGCTTAAAGGGCCAGCCTTAGATGGCCAGCCTTAAGGGGCCAGCTTAAAGGGCCAGCCTTAAAGGGCCAGCCTTAAAGGGCCAGCCTTAAAGGGCCAGCCTTAAAGGGCCAGCCTTAAAGGGCCAGCTTAAAGGGTCAGCCTTAAGGGGCCAGCTTAAAGGGCCAGCCTTAAAGGGCAAGCCTTAAAGGGCCAGCCTTAGAGGTCCAGCTTAAAGGGCCAGCCTTAGAGGGCCAGCTTAAAGGGCCAGCCTTAAGGGGCCAGCTTAAAGGGCCAGCCTTAAAGGGCCAGCCTTAAAGCGCCAGCTTTAAAGGGCCAGCTTAAAGGGCCAGCCTTAAAGGGCCAGCCTTAAAGGGCCAGCTTAAAGGGCCAGCCTTAAGGGGCCAGCTTAAAGGGCCAGCCTTAAAGGGCAAGCCTTAAAGGGCCAGCCTTAGAGGGCCAGCTTAAAGGGCCAGCCTTAGAGGGCCTGCTTAAAGGGCAAGCCTTAAAGGGCCAGCCTTAAAGGGCCAGCCTTAGAGGGCCAGCTTAAAGGGCCAGCCTTAGAGTGCCAGCTTAAAGGGCCAGCCTTAAGGGGCCAGCTTAAAGGGCCAGCCTTAAAGGGCCAGCCTTAAAGGGCCAGTCTTAAAGGGCCAGCCTTAGAGGGCCAGCCTTAAAGGGCCAGCTTAAAGGGCCAGCCTTAAAGGGCCAGCTTAAAGGGCCAGCCTTAAAGGGCCAGCTTAAAGGGCCAGCCTTAAAGGGCCAGCCTTAAAGGGCCAGCTTAAAGGGCCAGCCTTAAAGGGCCAGCTTAAAGGGCCAGCCTTAAAGGGCAAGCCTTAAAGGGCCAGCCTTAAAGGGCCAGCCTTAGAGGGCCAGCTTAAAGGGCCAGCCTTAGAGGGCCAGCTTAAAGGGCCAGCCTTAAGGGGCCAGCTTAAAGGGCCAGCCTTAAAGGGCCAGCCTTAAAGGGCCAGTCTTAAAGGGCCAGCCTTAGAGGACCAGCCTTAAAGGGCCAGCTTAAAGGGCCAGCCTTAAAGGGCCAGCTTAAAGGACCAGCCTTAAAGGGCCAGCTTAAAGGGCCAGCCTTAGATGGCCAGCCTTAAGGGGCCAGCTTAAAGGGCCAGCCTTAAAGGGTCAGCCTTAGAGGACCAGCCTTAAAGGGCCAGCTTAAAGGGCCAGCCTTAAGGGGCCAGCCTTAAAGGGCCAGCCTTAAAGGGCCAGCCTTAAAGGGCCAGCCTTAGAGGGCCAGCCTTAAAGGGCCAGCCTTAAAGGGCCAGCCTTAAAGGGCCAGCCTTAGAGGGCCAGCCTTAAAGGGCCAGCTTAAAGGGCCAGCCTTTGAGGTCCAGCCTTAGAGGCCCAGCCTTAAAGGGCCAGCTTAAAGGGCCAGCCTTAGAGGACCAGCTTAAAGGGCCAGCCTTAAGGGGCCAGCTTAAAGGGCCAGCCTTAAAGGGCCTGCCTTAAAGGAACAGCCTTAAAGGGCCAGCTTAAAGGGCCAGCTTAAAGGGCCAGCCTTAAAGGGCCAGCTTAAAGGGCCAGCCTTAAAGGGCCAGCTTAAAGGGCCAGCCTTAGATGGCCAGCCTTAAGGGGCCAGCTTAAAGGGCCAGCCTTAAAGGGCCAGCCTTAAAGGGCCAGCCTTAGAGGGCCAGCCTTAAAGGGCCAGCCTTAAAGGGCCAGCCTTAAAGGGCCAGCCTTAGGGGGCCAGCCTTAAAGGGCCAGCTTAAAGGGCCAGCCTTTGAGGTCCAGCCTTAGAGGCCCAGCCTTAAAGGGCCAGTTTAAAGGGCCAGACTTAGATGGCCAGGCTTAAAGGGCCAGCTTAAAGGGCCAGCCTTAAAGGGCCAGCTTAAAGGGCCAGCCTTAAAGGGCAAGCCTTAAAGGGCCAGCCTTAAAGGGCCAGCCTTAGAGGGCCAGCTTAAAGGGCCAGCCTTAGAGGGCCAGCTTAAAGGGCCAGCCTTAAGGGGCCAGCTTAAAGGGCCAGCCTTAAAGGGCCAGCCTTAAAGGGCCAGTCTTAAAGGGCCAGCCTTAGAGGGCCAGCCTTAAAGGGCCAGCTTAAAGGGCCAGCCTTAAAGGGCCAGCTTAAAGGGCCAGCCTTAAAGGGCCAGCCTTAAAGGGCCAGCCTTAAAGGGCCAGCCTTAAAGGGCCAGCCTTAAAGGGCCAGCCTTAAAGGGCCAGATTAAAGGGCCAGCCTTAAGGGGCCAGCTTAAAGGGCCAGCCTTAAAGGGCAAGCCTTAAAGGGCCAGCCTTAAAGGGCCAGCCTTAAAGGGCCAGCTTAAAGGGCCAGCCTTAAAGGGCCAGCTTAAAGGGCCAGCCTTAAAGGGCCAGCCTTAAAGGGCCAGCTTAAAGGGCCAGCCTTAAAGGGCCATCTTAAAGGGCCAGCCTTAAGGGGCCAGCTTAAAGGGCCAGCCTTAAAGGGCAAGCCTTAAAGGGCCAGCCTTAGAGGGCCAGCTTAAAGGGCCAGCCTTAGAGGGCCAGCTTAAAGGGCCAGCCTTAAGGGGCCAGCTTAAAGGGCCAGCCTCAAAGGGCCAGCCTTAAAGGGCCAGCTTAAAGGGCCAGCCTTAAAGGGCCAGCTTAAAGGGCCAGCCTTAAAGGGCCGGCCTTAAAGGGCCAGCTTAAAGGGCCATCCTTAAAGGGCCAGCTTAAAGGGCCAGCCTTAAAGGGCAAGCCTTAAAGGGCCAGCCTTAAAGGGCCAGCCTTAGAGGGCCAGCTTAAAGGGCCAGCCTTAGAGGGCCAGCTTAAAGGGCCAGCCTTAAGGGGCCAGCTTAAAGGGCCAGCCTTAAAGGGCCAGCCTTAAAGGGCCAGCTTTAAAGGGCCAGCTTAAAGGGCCAGCCTTAAAGGGCCAGCCTTAAAGGTCCAGCTTAAAGGGCCAGCCTTAAGGGGCCAGCTTAAAGGGCCAGCCTTAAAGGGCAAGCCTTAAAGGGCCAGTCTTAGAGGGCCAGCTTAAAGGGCCAGCCTTAGAGGGCCTGCTTAAAGGGCCAGCCTTAAGGGGCCAGCTTAAAGGGCCAGCCTTAAAGGGCCAGCCTTAAAGGGCCAGCCTTAAAGGGCCAGCTTAAAGGGCCAGCCTTAAAGGGCCAGCTTAAGGGGCCAGCCTTAAAGGGCCAGCTTAAAGGGCCGGCCTTAAAGGGCCAGCCTTAAAGGGCCAGCTTAAAGGGCCAGCTTAAAGGGCCAGCCTTAGAGGGCCAGCCTTAAGGGGCCAGCTTAAAGGGCCAGCCTTAAAGGGCCAGCCTTAGAGGGCCAGCTTAAAGGGCCAGCCTTAAAGGGCCAGTTTAAAGGGCCAGCCTTAGAGGGCCAGCTTTACAGGGCCAGCTTAAAGGGCCAGCCTTAAAGGGCCAGCTTAAAGGGCCAGCCTTAGAGGGCCAGCTTAAAGGGCCAGCCTTAAGGGGCCAGCTTAAAGGGCCAGCCTTAAAGGGCAAGCCTTAAAGGGCCAGCCTTAGAGGGCCAGCCTTAGAGGGCCAGCTTAAAGGGCCAGCCTTAGAGGGCCAGCTTAAAGGGCCAGCCTTAAGGGGCCAGCTTAAAGGGCCAGCCTCAAAGGGCCAGCCTTAAAGGGCCAGCCTTCAAGGGCCAGCTTTAAAGGGCCAGCTTAAAGGGCCAGCCTTAAAGGGCCAGCTTAAAGGGCCAGCCTTAAAGGGCCAGCTTAAAGGGCCAGCCTTAGAGGGCCAGCCCAAAGGGGCCAGCTTAAAGGGCCAGCCTTAAAGGGCCAGCCTTAAAGGGCCTTCCTTAGAGGGCCAGCTTAAAGGGCCAGCCTTAAAGGGCCAGCTTAAAAGGCCAGCCTTAGAGGGCCAGCTTTACAGGGCCAGCTTAAAGGGCCAGCCTTAGAGGGCCAGCTTAAAGGGCCAGCCTTAGAGGGCCAGCTTAAAGGGCCAGCCTTAAGGGGCCAGTTTAAAGGCCCAGCCTTAAAGGGCAAGCCTTAAAGGGCCAGCCTTAGAGGGCCTGCCTTAAAGGGCAAGCCTTAAAGTGCCAGCCTTAAAGGGCCAGCCTTAGAGGGCCAGCTTAAAGGGCCAGCCTTAGAGGGCCAGCTTAAAGGGCCAGCCTTAAGGGGCCAGCTTAAAGGGCCAGCCTTAAAGGGCCAGCCTTAAAAGGCCAGTCTTAAAGGGCCAGCCTTAGAGGGCCAGCCTTAAAGGGCCAGCTTAAAGGGCCAGCCTTAAAGGGCCAGCTTAAAGGGCCAGCCTTAAAGGGCCAGCTTAAAGGGCCAGCCTTAGATGGCCAGCCTTAAGGGGCCAGCTTAAAGGGCCAGCCTTAAAGGGCCAGCCTTAAAGGGCCAGCCTTAGAGGGCCAGCCTTAAAGGGCCAGCCTTAAAAGGCCAGCCTTAGAGGGCCAGCCTTAAAGGGCCAGCTTAAAGGGCCAGCCTTTGAGGTCCAGCCTTAGAGGCCCAGCCTTAAAGGGCCAGCTTAAAGGGCCAGCCTTAGAGGACCAGCTTAAAGGGCCAGCCTTAAGGGGCCAGCTTAAAGGGCCAGCCTTAAAGGGCCAGTTTAAAGGGCCAGACTTAGATGGCCAGGCTTAAAGAGCCAGCTTAAAGGGCCAGCCTTAAAGGGCCAGCTTAAAGGGCCAGCCTTAAAGGGCAAGCCTTAAAGGGCCAGCCTTAAAGGGCCAGCCTTAGAGGGCCAGCTTAAAGGGCCAGCCTTAGAGGGCCAGCTTAAAGGGCCAGCCTTAAGGGGCCAGCTTAAAGGGCCAGCCTTAAAGGGCCAGCCTTAAAGGGCCAGTCTTAAAGGGCCAGCCTTAGAGGACCAGCCTTAAAGGGCCAGCTTAAAGGGCCAGCCTTAAAGGGCCAGCTTAAAGGGCCAGCCTTAAAGGGCCAGCTTAAAGGGCCAGCCTTAGATGGCCAGCCTTAAGGGGCCAGCTTAAAGGGCCAGCCTTAAAGGGCCAGCCTTAAAGGGCCAGCCTTAAAGGGCCAGCCTTAAAGGGCCAGCCTTAAGGGGCCAGCTTAAAGGGCCAGCCTTAAAGGGCAAGCCTTAAAGGGCCAGCCTTAGAGGGCCAGCTTAAAGGGCCAGCCTTAGAGGGCCAGCTTAAAGGGCCAGCCTTAAGGGGCCAGCTTAAAGGGCCAGCCTTAAAGGGCCAGCCTTAAAGGGCCAGCTTTAAAGGGCCAGCTTAAAGGGCCAGCCTTAAAGGGCCAGCTTAAAGGGCCAGCCTTAAGGGGCCAGCTTAAAGGGCCAGCCTTAAAGGGCAAGCCTTAAAGGGCCAGCCTTAGAGGGCCAGCTTAAAGGGCCAGCCTTAGAGGGCCTGCTTAAAGGGCCAGCCTTAAGGGGCCAGCTTAAAGGGCCAGCCTTAAAGGGCCAGCCTTAAAGGGCCAGCCTTAAAGGGCCAGCTTAAAGGGCCAGCCTTAGATGGCCAGCCTTAAAGGGCCAGCTTAAAGGGCCAGCCTTAAAGGGCCAGCTTAAAGGGCCAGCCTTAAAGGGCCAGCCTTAAAGGGCCAGCTTAAAGGGCCAGCCTTAAAGGGCCAGCCTTAGAGGGCCAGCCTTAAAGGGCCAGCTTAAAGGGCCAGCCTTTGAGGTCCAGCCTTAGAGGCCCAGCCTTAAAGGGCCAGCTTAAAGGGCCAGCCTTAGAGGACCAGCTTAAAGGGCCAGCCTTAAGGGGCCAGCTTAAAGGGCCAGCCTTAAAGGGCCAGCCTTAAAGGGCCAGCTTAAAGGGCATGCCTTAAAGGGCCAGCTTAAAGGGCCAGCCTTAAAGGGCCAGCCTTAAAGGGCCAGCTTAAATGGCCAGCCTTAAAGGGCCAGCTTAAAGGGCCAGCCTTAAAGGGCAAGCCTTAAAGGGCCAGCCTTAGAGGGCCAGCTTAAAGGGCCAGCCTTAGAGGGCCAGCTTAAAGGGCCAGCCTTAAGGGGCCAGCTTAAAGGGCCAGCCTTAAAGGGCCAGCCTTAACAGGCCAGTCTTAAAGGGCCAGCTTAAAGGGCCAGCCTTAGATGGCCAGCCTTAAAGGGCCAGCTTAAAGGGCCAGCCTTAAAGGGCCAGCTTAAAGGGCCGGCCTTAAAGGGCCAGCCTTAAAGGGCCAGCTTAAAGGGCCAGCCTTAAAGGGCCAGCTTAAAGGGCCAGCCTTAGAGGGCCAGCCTTAAGGGGCCAGCTTAAAGGGCCAGCCTTAAAGGGCCAGCTTAAAGGGCCAGCCTTAGAGGGCCAGCTTTACAGGGCCAGCTTAAAGGGCCAGCCTTAAAGGGCCAGCTTAAAGGGCCAGCCTTAGAGGGCCAGCTTAAAGGGCCAGCCTTAAGGGGCCAGCTTAAAGGGCCAGCCTTAAAGGGCAAGCCTTAAAGGGCCAGCCTTAGAGGGCCAGCCTTAGAGGGCCAGCTTAAAGGGCCAGCCTTAGAGGGCCAGCTTAAAGGGCCAGCCTCGAAGGGCCAGCCTTAAAGGGCCAGCCTTAAAGGGCCAGCTTAAAGGGCCAGCCTTAAAGGGCCAGCTTAAAGGGCCAGCCTTAAAGGGCCAGCCTTAAAGGGCCAGCTTAAAGGGCCAGCCTCGAAGGGCCAGCCTTAAAGGGCCAGCCTTAGAGGGCCAGCTTAAAGGGCCAGCCTTAAGGGGCCAGCTTAAAGGGCCAGCCTTAAAGGGCCAGCCTTAAAGGGCCAGTCTTAAAGGGCCAGCCTTAGAGGGCCAGCCTTAAAGGGCCAGCTTAAAGGGCCAGCCTTAAAGGGCCAGATTAAAGGGCCAGCCTTAAAGGGCCAGCTTAAAGGGCCAGCCTTAAAGGGCCAGCTTAAAGGGCCAGCCTTAGATGGCCAGCCTTAAGGGGCCAGCTTAAAGGGCCAGCCTTAAAGGGCCAGCCTTAAAGGGCCAGCCTTAGAGGGCCAGCCTTAAAGGGCCAGCCTTAAGGGGCCAGCTTAAAGGGCCAGCCTTAAAGGGCCAGTCTTAAAGGGCCAGCCTTAGAGGGCCAGCCTTAAAGGGCCAGCTTAAAGGGCCAGCCTTAAAGGGCCAGCTTAAAGGGCCAGCCTTAAAGGGCCAGCCTTAAAGGGCCAGCTTAAAGGGCCAGCCTTAAAGGGCCAGCTTAAAGGGCCAGCCTTAAAGGGCAAGCCTTAAAGGGCCAGCCTTAAAGGGCCAGCCTTAGAGGGCCAGCCTTAAAAGGCCAGCTTAAAGGGCCAGCCTTTGAGGTCCAGCCTTAGAGGCCCAGCCTTAAAGGGCCAGCTTAAAGGGCCAGCCTTAGAGGACCAGCTTAAAGGGCCAGCCTTAAGGGGCCAGCTTAAAGGGCCAGCCTTAAAGGGCCAGCCTTAAAGGGCCAGCCTTAAAGGGCCAGCTTAAAGGGCCAGCCTTAAAGGGCCAGCTTAAAGGGCCAGCCTTAAAGGGCCAGCCTTAAAGGGCCAGCTTAAATGGCCAGCCTTAAAGGGCCAGCTTAAAGGGCCAGCCTTAAAGGGCAAGGCTTAAAGGGCCAGCCTTAGAGGGCCAGCTTAAAGGGCCAGCCTTAGAGGGCCAGCTTAAAGGGCCAGCCTTAAGGGGCCAGCTTAAAGGGCCAGCCTTAAAGGGCCAGCCTTAACAGGCCAGTCTTAAAGGGCCAGCCTTAGAGGGCCAGCCTTAAAGGGCCAGCTTAAAGGGCCAGCCTTAAAGGGCCAGCTTAAAGGGCCAGCCTTAAAGGGCCAGCTTAAAGGGCCAGCCTTAGATGGCCAGCCTTAAGGGGCCATCTTAAAGGGCCAGCCTTAAAGGGCCAGCCTTAAAGGGCCAGCCTTAGAGGGCCAGCCTTAAAGGGCCAGCCTTAAAGGGCCAGCCTTAAAGGGCCAGCCTTAGGGGGCCAGCCTTAAAGGGCCAGCTTAAAGGGCCAGCCTTTGAAGTCCAGCCTTAGAGGCCCAGCCTTAAAGGGCCAGTTTAAAGGGCCAGACTTAGATGGCCAGGCTTAAAGGGCCAGCTTAAAGGGCCAGCCTTAAAGGGCCAGCTTAAAGGGCCAGCCTTAAAGGGCAAGCCTTAAAGGGCCAGCCTTAAAGGGCCAGCCTTAGAGGGCCAGCTTAAAGGGCCAGCCTTAGAGGGCCAGCTTAAAGGGCCAGCCTTAAGGGGCCAGCTTAAAGGGCCAGCCTTAAAGGGCCAGCCTTAAAGGGCCAGTCTTAAAGGGCCAGCCTTAGAGGGCCAGCCTTAAAGGGCCAGCTTAAAGGGCCAGCCTTAAAGGGCCAGCTTAAAGGGCCAGCCTTAAAGGGCAAGCCTTAAAGGGCCAGCCTTAAAGGGCCAGCCTTAAAGGGCCAGCTTAAAGGGCCAGCCTTACAGGGCAAGCCTTAAAGGGCCAGCCTTAAAGGGCCAGCCTTAGAGGGCCAGCTTAAAGGGCCAGCCTTGGAGGGCCAACTTAAAGGGCCAGCCTTAAGGGGCCAGCTTAAAGGGCCAGCCTTAAAGGGCCAGCCTTAAAGGGCCAGTCTTAAAGGGCCAGCCTTAAAGGACCAGCCTTAAAGGGCCAGCTTAAAGGGCCAGCCTTAAAGGGCCAGCTTAAAGGGCCAGCCTTAAAGGGCCAGCTTAAAGGGCCAGCCTTAGATGGCCAGCCTTAAGGGGCCAGCTTAAAGGGCCAGCCTTAAAGGGCCAGCCTTAAAGGGCCAGCCTTAAAGGGCCAGCCTTAAAGGGCCAGCCTTAAAGGGCCAGCTTAAAGGGCCAGCCTTAAGGGGCCAGCTTAAAGGGCCAGCCTTAAAGGGCAAGCCTTAAAGGGCCAGCCTTAGAGGGCCAGCTTAAAGGGCCAGCCTTAGAGGGCCAGCTTAAAGGGCCAGCCTTAAGGGGCCAGCTTAAAGGGCCAGCCTTAAAGGGCCAGCCTTAAAGGGCCAGCTTTAAAGGGCCAGCTTAAAGGGCCAGCCTTAAAGGGCCAGCCTTAAAGGGCCAGCCTTAAGGGGCCAGCTTAAAGGGCCAGCCTTAAAGGGCAAGCCTTAAAGGGCCAGCCTTAGAGGGCCAGCTTAAAGGGCCAGCCTTAGAGGGCCTGCTTAAAGGGCCAGCCTTAAGGGGCCAGCTTAAAGGGCCAGCCTTAAAGGGCCAGCCTTAAAGGGCCAGCCTTAGAGGGCCAGCTTAAAGGGCCAGCCTTAGAGGGCCAGCTTAAAGGGCCAGCCTTAAGGGGCCAGCTTAAAGGGCCAGCCTTAAAGGGCCAGCCTTAAAGGGCCAGTCTTAAAGGGCCAGCCTTAGAGGACCAGCCTTAAAGGGCCAGCTTAAAGGGCCAGCCTTAAAGGGCCAGCTTAAAGGGCCAGCCTTAAAGGGCCAGCTTAAAGGGCCAGCCTTAGATGGCCAGCCTTAAGGGGCCAGCTTAAAGGGCCAGCCTTAAAGGGCCAGCCTTAAAGGGCCAGCCTTAAAGGGCCAGCCTTAAAGGGCCAGCCTTAAAGGGCCAGCCTTAAAGGGCCAGCTTAAAGGGCCAGCCTTAAGGGGCCAGCTTAAAGGGCCAGCCTTAAAGGGCAAGCCTTAAAGGGCAAGCCTTAGAGGGCCAGCTTAAAGGGCCAGCCTTAGAGGGCCAGCTTAAAGAGCCAGCCTTAAGGGGCCAGCTTAAAGAGCCAGCCTTAAAGGGCCAGCCTTAAAGGGCCAGCTTTAAAGGGCCAGCTTAAAGGGCCAGCCTTAAAGGGCCAGCTTTAAAGGGCCAGCTTAAAGGGCCAGCCTTAACGGGCCAGCTTAAAGGGCCAGCCTTAAAGGGCAAGCCTTAAAGGGCCAGCCTTAGAGGGCCAGCTTAAAGGGCCAGCCTTAGAGGGCCTGCTTAAAGGGCCAGCCTTAAGGGGCCAGCTTAAAGGGCCAGCCTTAAAGGGCCAGCCTTAAAGGGCCAGCCTTAAAGGGCCAGCTTAAAGGGCAAGCCTTAAAGGGCCAGCTTAAAGGGCCAGCCTTAAAGGGCCAGCTTAAAGGGCCGGCCTTAAAGGGCCAGCCTTAAAGGGCCAGCTTAAAGGGCCAGCCTTAAAGGGCCAGCTTAAAGGGCCAGCCTTAGAGGGCCAGCTTTACAGGGCCAGCTTAAAGGGCCAGCCTTAAAGGGCCAGCTTAAAGGGCCAGCCTTAGAGGGCCAGCTTAAAGGGCCAGCCTTAAGGGGCCAGCTTAAAGGGCCAGCCTTAAAGGGCAAGCCTTAAAGGGCCAGCCTTAGAGGGCCAGCCTTAGAGGGCCAGCTTAAAGGGCCAGCCTTAGAGGGCCAGCTTAAAGGGCCAGCCTCGAAGGGCCAGCCTTAAAGGGCCAGCCTTAAAGGGCCAGCTTAAAGGGCCAGCCTTAAAGGGCCAGCTTAAAGGGCCAGCCTTAAAGGGCCAGCCTTAAAGGGCCAGCTTAAAGGGCCAGCCTCGAAGGGCCAGCCTTAAAGGGCCAGCCTTAGAGGGCCAGCTTAAAGGGCCAGCCTTAAGGGGCCAGCTTAAAGGGCCAGCCTTAAAGGGCCAGCCTTAAAGGGCCAGTCTTAAAGGGCCAGCCTTAGAGGGCCAGCCTTAAAGGGCCAGCTTAAAGGGCCAGCCTTAAAGGGCCAGCTTAAAGGGCCAGCCTTAAAGGGCCAGCTTAAAGGGCCAGCCTTAAAGGGCCAGCTTAAAGGGCCAGCCTTAAAGGGCAAGCCTTAAAGGGCCAGCCTTAAAGGGCCAGCCTTAGAGGGCCAGCTTAAAGGGCCAGCCTTAGAGTGCCAGCTTAAAGGGCCAGCCTTAAGGGGCCAGCTTAAAGGGCCAGCCTTAAAGGGCCAGTCTTAAAGGGCCAGCCTTAGAGGGCCAGCCTTAAAGGGCCAGCTTAAAGGGCCAGCCTTAAAGGGCCAGCTTAAAGGGCCAGCCTTAAAGGGCCAGCCTTAAAGGGCCAGCTTAAAGGGCCAGCCTTAAAGGGCCAGCTTAAAGGGCCAGCCTTAAAGGGCAAGCCTTAAAGGGCCAGCCTTAAAGGGCCAGCCTTAGAGGGCCAGCTTAAAGGGCCAGCCTTAGAGGGCCAGCTTAAAGGGCCAGCCTTAAGGGGCCAGCTTAAAGGGCCAGCCTTAAAGGGCCAGCCTTAAAGGGCCAGTCTTAAAGGGCCAGCCTTAGAGGACCAGCCTTAAAGGGCCAGCTTAAAGGGCCAGCCTTAAAGGGCCAGCTTAAAGGGCCAGCCTTAAAGGGCCAGCTTAAAAGGCCAGCCTTAAAGGGCCAGCTTAAAGGGCCAGCCTTAGATGGCCAGCCTTAAGGGGCCAGCTTAAAGGGCCAGCCTTAAAGGGCCAGCCTTAAAGGGCCAGCTTAAAGGGCCAGCCTTAAAGGGCCAGCCTTAAAGGGCCAGCTTAAAGGGCCAGCCTTAAAGGGCCTGCTTAAAGGGCCAGCCTTAAGGGGCCAGCTTAAAGGGCCAGCCTTAAAGGGCCAGCCTTAAAGGGCCAGCCTTAAAGGGCCAGCTTAAAGGGCCAGCCTTAGATGGCCAGCCTTAAAGGGCCAGCTTAAAGGGCCAGCCTTAAAGGGCCAGCTTAAAGGGCCAGCCTTAAAGGGCCAGCCTTAAAGGGCCAGCTTAAAGGGCCAGCCTTAAAGGGCCAGCCTTAGAGGGCCAGCCTTAAAGGGCCAGCTTAAAGGGCCAGCCTTTGAGGTCCAGCCTTAGAGGCCCAGCCTTAAAGGGCCAGCTTAAAGGGCCAGCCTTAGAGGACCAGCTTAAAGGGCCAGCCTTAAGGGGCCACCTTAAAGGGCCAGCCTTAAAGGGCCAGCCTTAAAGGGCCAGCCTTAAAGGGCCAGCTTAAAGGGCCAGCCTTAAAGGGCCAGCTTAAAGGGCCAGCCTTAAAGGGCCAGCCTTAAAGGGCCAGCTTAAATGGCCAGCCTTAAAGGGCCAGCTTAAAGGGCCAGCCTTAAAGGGCAAGCCTTAAAGGGCCAGCCTTAGAGGGCCAGCTTAAAGGGCCAGCCTTAGAGGGCCAGCTTAAAGGGCCAGCCTTAAGGGGCCAGCTTAAAGGGCCAGCCTTAAAGGGCCAGCCTTAACAGGCCAGTCTTACAGGGCCAGCTTAAAGGGCCAGCCTTAGATGGCCAGCCTTAAAGGGCCAGCTTAAAGGGCCAGCCTTAAAGGGCCAGCTTAAAGGGCCAGCCTTAAAGGGCAAGCCTTAAAGGGCCAGCCTTAAAGGGCCAGCCTTAGAGGGCCAGCTTAAAGGGCCAGCCTTAAAGGGCCAGCTTAAAGGGCCAGCCTTAAAGGGCCAGCCTTAAAGGGCCAGCTTAAATGGCCAGCCTTAAAGGGCCAGCTTAAAGGGCCAGCCTTAAAGGGCAAGCCTTAAAGGGCCAGCCTTAAAGGGCCAGCCTTAGAGGGCCAGCTTAAAGGGCCAGCCTTAGAGGGCCAGCTTAAAGGGCCAGCCTTAAGGGGCCAGCTTAAAGGGCCAGCCTTAAAGGGCCAGCCTTAAAGGGCCAGCCTTAGAGGGCCAGCCTTAGAGGGCCAGCCTTAAAGGGCCAGCTTAAAGGGCCAGCCTTAAAGGGCCAGCTTAAAGGGCCAGCCTTAAAGGGCCAGCTTAAAGGGCCAGCCTTAGATGGCCAGCCTTAAGGGGCCAGCTTAAAGGGCCAGCCTTAAAGGGCCAGCCTTAAAGGGCCAGCCTTAGAGGGCCAGCCTTAAAGGGCCAGCCTTAAAGGGCCAGCCTTAAAGGGCCAGCCTTAGGGGGCCAGCCTTAAAGGGCCAGCTTAAAGGGCCAGCCTTTGAAGTCCAGCCTTAGAGGCCCAGCCTTAAAGGGCCAGTTTAAAGGGCCAGACTTAGATGGCCAGGCTTAAAGGGCCAGCTTAAAGGGCCAGCCTTAAAGGGCCAGCTTAAAGGGCCAGCCTTAAAGGGCAAGCCTTAAAGGGCCAGCCTTAAAGGGCCAGCCTTAGAGGGCCAGCTTAAAGGGCCAGCCTTAGAGGGCCAGCTTAAAGGGCCAGCCTTAAGGGGCCAGCTTAAAGGGCCAGCCTTAAAGGGCCAGCCTTAAAGGGCCAGTCTTAAAGGGCCAGCCTTAGAGGACCAGCCTTAAAGGGCCAGCTTAAAGGGCCAGCCTTAAAGGGCCAGCTTAAAGGGCCAGCCTTAAAGGGCCAGCTTAAAGGGCCAGCCTTAGATGGCCAGCCTTAAGGGGCCAGCTTAAAGGGCCAGCCTTAAAGGGCCAGCCTTAAAGGGCCAGCCTTAAAGGGCCAGCCTTAAAGGGCCAGCCTTAAAGGGCCAGCCTTAAGGGGCCAGCTTAAAGGGCCAGCCTTAAAGGGCAAGCCTTAAAGGGCCAGCCTTAGAGGGCCAGCTTAAAGGGCCAGCCTTAGAGGGCCAGCTTAAAGGGCCAGCCTTAAGGGGCCAGCTTAAAGGGCCAGCCTTAAAGGGCCAGCCTTAAAGGGCCAGCTTTAAAGGGCCAGCTTAAAGGGCCAGCCTTAAAGGGCCAGCCTTAAAGGGCCAGCTTAAAGGGCCAGCCTTAAGGGGCCAGCTTAAAGGGCCAGCCTTAAAGGGCAAGCCTTAAAGGGCCAGCCTTAGAGGGCCAGCTTAAAGGGCCAGCCTTAGAGGGCCTGCTTAAAGATCCAGCCTTAAGGGGCCAGCTTAAAGGGCCAGCCTTAAAGGGCCAGCCTTAAAGGGCCAGCCTTAAAGGGCCAGCTTAAAGGGCCAGCCTTAGATGGCCAGCCTTAAAGGGCCAGCTTAAAGGGCCAGCCTTAAAGGGCCAGCTTAAAGGGCCAGCCTTAAAGGGCCAGCCTTAAAGGGCCAGCTTAAAGGGCCAGCCTTAAAGGGCCAGCCTTAGAGGGCCAGCCTTAAAGGGCCAGCTTAAAGGGCCAGCCTTTGAGGTCCAGCCTTAGAGGCCCAGCCTTAAAGGGCCAGCTTAAAGGGCCAGCCTTAGAGGACCAGCTTAAAGGGCCAGCCTTAAGGGGCCAGCTTAAAGGGCCAGCCTTAAAGGGCCAGCCTTAAAGGGCCAGCCTTAAAGGGCCAGCTTAAAGGGCCAGCCTTAAAGGGCCAGCTTAAAGGGCCAGCCTTAAAGGGCCAGCCTTAAAGGGCCAGCTTAAATGGCCAGCCTTAGAGGGCCAGCTTAAAGGGCCAGCCTTAAGGGGCCAGCTTAAAGGGCCAGCCTTAAAGGGCCAGCCTTAACAGGCCAGTCTTAAAGGGCCAGCCTTAGAGGGCCAGCCTTAAAGGGCCAGCTTAAAGGGCCAGCCTTAAAGGGCCAGCTTAAAGGGCCAGCCTTAAAGGGCCAGCTTAAAGGGCCAGCCTTAGATGGCCAGCCTTAAGGGGCCAGCTTAAAGGGCCAGCCTTAAAGGGCCAGCCTTAAAGGGCCAGCCTTAGAGGGCCAGCCTTAAAGGGCCAGCCTTAAAGGGCCAGCCTTAAAGGGCCAGCCTTAGGGGGCCAGCCTTAAAGGGCCAGCTTAAAGGGCCAGCCTTTGAAGTCCAGCCTTAGAGGCCCAGCCTTAAAGGGCCAGTTTAAAGGGCCAGACTTAGATGGCCAGGCTTAAAGGGCCAGCTTAAAGGGCCAGCCTTAAAGGGCCAGCTTAAAGGGCCAGCCTTAAAGGGCAAGCCTTAAAGGGCCAGCCTTAAAGGGCCAGCCTTAGAGGGCCAGCTTAAAGGGCCAGCCTTAGAGGGCCAGCTTAAAGGGCCAGCCTTAAGGGGCCAGCTTAAAGGGCCAGCCTTAAAGGGCCAGCCTTAAAGGGCCAGCCTTAAAGGGCCAGCCTTAGAGGGCCAGCCTTAAAGGGCCAGCTTAAAGGGCCAGCCTTAAAGGGCCAGCTTAAAGGGCCAGCCTTAAAGGGCCAGCCTTAAAAGGCCAGCCTTAAAGGGCCAGCCTTAAAGGGTCAGCTTAAAGGGCCAGCCTTAAAGGGCCAGCCTTAAAGGGCCAGCTTAAAGGGCCAGCCTTAAAGGGCAAGCCTTAAAGGGCCAGCCTTAAAGGGCCAGCCTTAGAGGGACAGCTTAAAGGGCCAGCCTTGGAGGGCCAACTTAAAGGGCCAGCCTTAAGGGGCCAGCTTAAAGGGCCAGCCTTAAAGGGCCAGCCTTAAAGGGCCAGTCTTAAAGGGCCAGCCTTAGAGGACCAGCCTTAAAGGGCCAGCTTAAAGGGCCAGCCTTAAAGGGCCAGCTTAAAGGGCCAGCCTTAAAGGGCCAGCTTAAAGGGCCAGCCTTAGATGGCCAGCCTTAAGGGGCCAGCTTAAAGGGCCAGCCTTAAAGGGCCAGCCTTAAAGGGCCAGCCTTAAAGGGCCAGCCTTAAAGGGCCAGCCTTAAAGGGCCAGCCTTAAAGGGCCAGCTTAAAGGGCCAGCCTTAAGGGGCCAGCTTAAAGGGCCAGCCTTAAAGGGCAAGCCTTAAAGGGCCAGCCTTAGAGGGCCAGCCTTAAAGGGCCAGCCTTAGAGGGCCAGCTTAAAGGGCCAGCCTTAGAGGGCCAGCTTAAAGGGCCAGCCTTAAGGGGCCAGCTTAAAGGGCCAGCCTTAAAGGGCCAGCCTTAAAGGGCCAGTCTTAAAGGGCCAGCCTTAGAGGGCCAGCCTTAAAGGGCCAGCTTAAAGGGCCAGCCTTAAAGGGCCAGCTTAAAGGGCCAGCCTTAGATGGCCAGCCTTAAGGGGCCAGCTTAAAGGGCCAGCCTTAAAGGGCCAGCCTTAAAGGGCCAGCTTTAAAGGGCCAGCTTAAAGGGCCAGCCTTAAAGGGCCAGCCTTAAAGGGCCAGCCTTAAAGGGCCAGCTTAAAGGGCCAGCCTTAAAGGGCCAGCCTTAAAGGGCCAGCTTACAGGGCCAGCCTTAAAGGGCCAGCTTAAAGGGCCAGCCTTAGAGGGCCAGCCCTAAGGGGCCATCTTAAAGGGCCAGCCTTAATGGGCCAGCCTTAAAGGGCCAGCCTTAGAGGGCCAGCTTAAAGGGCCAGCCTTAAAGGGCCAGCTTAAAAGGCCAGCCTTAGAGGGCCAGCTTTACAGGGCCAGCTTAAAGGGCCAGCTTAAAGGGCCAGCCTTAAAGGGCCAGCTTAAAGGGCCAGCCTTAAAGGGCCAGCTTAAAGGGCCAGCCTTAAAGGGCCAGCCTTAAAGGGCCAGCCTTAGAGGGCCAGCTTAAAGGGCCAGCCTTAGAGGGCCAGCTTAAAGGGCCAGCCTTAAGGGGCCAGCTTAAAGGGCCAGCCTTAAAGGGCCAGCCTTAAAGGGCCAGTCTTAAAGGGCCAGCCTTAGAGGGCCAGCCTTAAAGGGCCAGCTTAAAGGGCCAGCCTTAAA
Source organism: Doryrhamphus excisus (assembly GCF_037039965.1). Lineage (NCBI taxonomy): Eukaryota > Metazoa > Chordata > Actinopteri > Syngnathiformes > Syngnathidae > Doryrhamphus > Doryrhamphus excisus. Next base: position 506,122 of record NC_136375.1, read on the forward strand.
GGGCCAGCTTAAAGGGCCAGCCTTAGATGGCCAGCCTTAAGGGGCCAGCTTAAAGGGCCAGCCTTAAAGGGCCAGCCTTAAAGGGCCAGCTTTAAAGGGCCAGCTTAAAGGGCCAGCCTTAAAGGGCCAGCCTTAAAGGGCCAGCCTTAAAGGGCCAGCTTAAAGGGCCAGCCTTAAAGGGCCAGCCTTAAAGGGCCAGCTTACAGGGCCAGCCTTAAAGGGCCAGCTTAAAGGGCCAGCCTTAGAGGGCCAGCCCTAAGGGGCCATCTTAAAGGGCCAGCCTTAATGGGCCAGCCTTAAAGGGCCAGCCTTAGAGGGCCAGCTTAAAGGGCCAGCCTTAAAGGGCCAGCTTAAAAGGCCAGCCTTAGAGGGCCAGCTTTACAGGGCCAGCTTAAAGGGCCAGCTTAAAGGGCCAGCCTTAAAGGGCCAGCTTAAAGGGCCAGCCTTAAAGGGCCAGCCTTAAAGGGCCAGCTTTAAAGGGCCAGCTTAAAGGGCCAGCCTTAAAGGGCCAGCCTTAAAGGGCCAGCTTAAAGGGCCAGCCTTAAGGGGCCAGCTTAAAGGGCCAGCCTTAAAGGGCAAGCCTTAAAGGGCCAGCCTTAGAGGGCCAGCTTAAAGGGCCAGCCTTAGAGGGCCTGCTTAAAGATCCAGCCTTAAGGGGCCAGCTTAAAGGGCCAGCCTTAAAGGGCCAGCCTTAAAGGGCCAGCCTTAAAGGGCCAGCTTAAAGGGCCAGCCTTAGATGGCCAGCCTTAAAGGGCCAGCTTAAAGGGCCAGCCTTAAAGGGCCAGCTTAAAGGGCCAGCCTTAAAGGGCCAGCCTTAAAGGGCCAGCTTAAAGGGCCAGCCTTAAAGGGCCAGCCTTAGAGGGCCAGCCTTAAAGGGCCAGCTTAAAGGGCCAGCCTTTGAGGTCCTGCCTTAGAGGCCCAGCCTTAAAGGGCCAGCTTAAAGGGCCAGCCTTAGAGGACCAGCTTAAAGGGCCAGCCTTAAGGGGCCAGCTTAAAGGGCCAGCCTTAAAGGGCCAGCCTTAAAGGGCCAGCCTTAAAGGGCCAGCTTAAAGGGCCAGCCTTAAAGGGCCAGCTTAAAGGGCCAGCCTTAAAGGGCCAGCCTTAAAGGGCCAGCTTAAATGGCCAGCCTTAAAGGGCCAGCTTAAAGGGCCAGCCTTAAAGGGCAAGCCTTAAAGGGCCAGCCTTAGAGGGCCAGCTTAAAGGGCCAGCCTTAGAGGGCCAGCTTAAAGGGCCAGCCTTAAGGGGCCAGCTTAAAGGGCCAGCCTTAAAGGGCCAGCCTTAACAGGCCAGTCTTAAAGGGCCAGCCTTAGAGGGCCAGCCTTAAAGGGCCAGCTTAAAGGGCCAGCCTTAAAGGGCCAGCTTAAAGGGCCAGCCTTAAAGGGCCAGCTTAAAGGGCCAGCCTTAGATGGCCAGCCTTAAGGGGCCAGCTTAAAGGGCCAGCCTTAAAGGGCCAGCCTTAAAGGGCCAGCCTTAGAGGGCCAGCCTTAAAGGGCCAGCCTTAAAGGGCCAGCCTTAAAGGGCCAGCCTTAGGGGGCCAGCCTTAAAGGGCCAGCTTAAAGGGCCAGCCTTTGAAGTCCAGCCTTAGAGGCCCAGCCTTAAAGGGCCAGTTTAAAGGGCCAGACTTAGATGGCCAGGCTTAAAGGGCCAGCTTAAAGGGCCAGCCTTAAAGGGCCAGCTTAAAGGGCCAGCCTTAAAGGGCAAGCCTTAAAGGGCCAGCCTTAAAGGGCCAGCCTTAGAGGGCCAGCTTAAAGGGCCAGCCTTAGAGGGCCAGCTTAAAGGGCCAGCCTTAAGGGGCCAGCTTAAAGGGCCAGCCTTAAAGGGCCAGCCTTAAAGGGCCAGCCTTAAAGGGCCAGTCTTAAAGGGCCAGCCTTAGAGGGCCAGCCTTAAAGGGCCAGCTTAAAGGGCCAGCCTTAAAGGGCCAGCTTAAAGGGCCAGCCTTAAAGGGCCAGCCTTAAAGGGCCAGCCTTAAAGGGCCAGCCTTAAAGGGTCAGCTTAAAGGGCCAGCCTTAAGGGGCCAGCTTAAAGGGCCAGCCTTAAAGGGCAAGCCTTAAAGGGCCAGCCTTAAAGGGCCAGCCTTAAAGGGCCAGCTTAAAGGGCCAGCCTTAAAGGGCAAGCCTTAAAGGGCCAGCCTTAAAGGGCCAGCCTTAGAGGGACAGCTTAAAGGGCCAGCCTTGGAGGGCCAACTTAAAGGGCCAGCCTTAAGGGGCCAGCTTAAAGGGCCAGCCTTAAAGGGCCAGCCTTAAAGGGCCAGTCTTAAAGGGCCAGCCTTAGAGGACCAGCCTTAAAGGGCCAGCTTAAAGGGCCAGCCTTAAAGGGCCAGCTTAAAGGGCCAGCCTTAAAGGGCCAGCTTAAAGGGCCAGCCTTAGATGGCCAGCCTTAAGGGGCCAGCTTAAAGGGCCAGCCTTAAAGGGCCAGCCTTAAAGGGCCAGCCTTAGAGGGCCAGCCTTAAAGGGCCAGCCTTAAAGGGCCAGCCTTAAAGGGCCAGCCTTAGGGGGCCAGCCTTAAAGGGCCAGCTTAAAGGGCCAGCCTTTGAAGTCCAGCCTTAGAGGCCCAGCCTTAAAGGGCCAGTTTAAAGGGCCAGACTTAGATGGCCAGGCTTAAAGGGCCAGCTTAAAGGGCCAGCCTTAAAGGGCCAGCTTAAAGGGCCAGCCTTAAAGGGCAAGCCTTAAAGGGCCAGCCTTAAAGGGCCAGCCTTAGAGGGCCAGCTTAAAGGGCCAGCCTTAGAGGGCCAGCTTAAAGGGCCAGCCTTAAGGGGCCAGCTTAAAGGGCCAGCCTTAAAGGGCCAGCCTTAAAGGGCCAGCCTTAAAGGGCCAGCCTTAGAGGGCCAGCCTTAAAGGGCCAGCTTAAAGGGCCAGCCTTAAAGGGCCAGCTTAAAGGGCCAGCCTTAAAGGGCCAGCCTTAAAAGGCCAGCCTTAAAGGGCCAGCCTTAAAGGGTCAGCTTAAAGGGCCAGCCTTAAAGGGCCAGCCTTAAAGGGCCAGCTTAAAGGGCCAGCCTTAAAGGGCAAGCCTTAAAGGGCCAGCCTTAAAGGGCCAGCCTTAGAGGGACAGCTTAAAGGGCCAGCCTTGGAGGGCCAACTTAAAGGGCCAGCCTTAAGGGGCCAGCTTAAAGGGCCAGCCTTAAAGGGCCAGCCTTAAAGGGCCAGTCTTAAAGGGCCAGCCTTAGAGGACCAGCCTTAAAGGGCCAGCTTAAAGGGCCAGCCTTAAAGGGCCAGCTTAAAGGGCCAGCCTTAAAGGGCCAGCTTAAAGGGCCAGCCTTAGATGGCCAGCCTTAAGGGGCCAGCTTAAAGGGCCAGCCTTAAAGGGCCAGCCTTAAAGGGCCAGCCTTAAAGGGCCAGCCTTAAAGGGCCAGCCTTAAAGGGCCAGCCTTAAAGGGCCAGCTTAAAGGGCCAGCCTTAAGGGGCCAGCTTAAAGGGCCAGCCTTAAAGGGCAAGCCTTAAAGGGCCAGCCTTAGAGGGCCAGCTTAAAGGGCCAGCCTTAGAGGGCCAGCTTAAAGGGCCAGCCTTAAGGGGCCAGCTTAAAGGGCCAGCCTTAAAGGGCCAGCCTTAAAGGGCCAGCTTTAAAGGGCCAGCTTAAAGGGCCAGCCTTAAAGGGCCAGCCTTAAAGGGCCAGCCTTAGAGGGCCAGCTTAAAGGGCCAGCCTTAGAGGGCCAGCTTAAAGGGCCAGCCTTAAGGGGCCAGCTTAAAGGGCCAGCCTTAAAGGGCCAGCCTTAAAGGGCCAGTCTTAAAGGGCCAGCCTTAGAGGGCCAGCCTTAAAGGGCCAGCTTAAAGGGCCAGCCTTAAAGGGCCAGCTTAAAGGGCCAGCCTTAGATGGCCAGCCTTAAGGGGCCAGCTTAAAGGGCCAGCCTTAAAGGGCCAGCCTTAAAGGGCCAGCCTTAAAGGGCCAGCCTTAAAGGGCCAGCCGTAAAGGGCCAGCCTTAAAGGGCCAGCTTAAAGGGCCAGCCTTAAGGGGCCAGCTTAAAGGGCCAGCCTTAAAGGGCAAGCCTTAAAGGGCAAGTCTTAGAGGGCCAGCTTAAAGGGCCAGCCTTAGAGGGCCAGCTTAAAGAGCCAGCCTTAAGGGGCCAGCTTAAAGGGCCAGCCTTAAAGGGCCAGCCTTAAAGGGCCAGCTTTAAAGGGCCAGCTTAAAGGGCCAGCCTTAAAGGGCCAGCTTTAAAGGGCCAGCTTAAAGGGCCAGCCTTAAGGGGCCAGCTTAAAGGGCCAGCCTTAAAGGGCAAGCCTTAAAGGGCCAGCCTTAGAGGGCCAGCTTAAAGGGCCAGCCTTAGAGGGCCTGCTTAAAGGGCCAGCCTTAAGGGGCCAGCTTAAAGGGCCAGCCTTAAAGGGCCAGCCTTAAAGGGCCAGCCTTAAAGGGCCAGCTTAAAGGGCAAGCCTTAAAGGGCCAGCTTAAAGGGCCAGCCTTAAAGGGCCAGCTTAAAGGGCCGGCCTTAAAGGGCCAGCCTTAAAGGGCCAGCTTAAAGGGCCAGCCTTAGAGGGCCAGCCTTAAGGGGCCAGCTTAAAGGGCCAGCCTTAAGGGGCCAGCTTAAAGGGCCAGCTTAAAGGGCCAGCCTTAAAGGGCAAGCCTTAAAGGGCCAGCCTTAGAGGGCCAGCCTTAGAGGGCCAGCTTAAAGGGCCAGCCTTAGAGGGTCAGCTTAAAGGGCCAGCCTCGAAGGGCCAGCCTTAAAGAGCCAGCCTTAAAGGGCCAGCTTAAAGGGCCAGCCTTAAAGGGCCAGCTTAAAGGGCCAGCCTTAAAGGGCCAGCCTTAAAGGGCCAGCTTAAAGGGCCAGCCTCGAAGGGCCAGCCTTAAAGGGCCAGCCTTAGAGGGCCAGCTTAAAGGGCCAGCCTTAAGGGGCCAGCTTAAAGGGCCAGCCTTAAAGGGCCAGTCTTAAAGGGCCAGCCTTAGAGGGCCAGCCTTAAAGGGCCAGCTTAAAGGGCCAGCCTTAAAGGGCCAGCTTAAAGGGCCAGCCTTAAAGGGCCAGCTTAAAGGGCCAGCCTTAGATGGCCAGCCTTAAGGGGCCAGCTTAAAGGGCCAGCCTTAAAGGGCCAGCCTTAAAGGGCCAGCCTTAAAGGGCCAGCCTTAAAGGGCCAGCCTTAAAGGGCCAGCTTAAAGGGCCAGCCTTAAGGGGCCAGCTTAAAGGGCCAGCCTTAAAAGGCAAGCCTTAAAGGGCCAGCCTTAGAGGGCCAGCTTAAAGGGCCAGCCTTAGAGGGCCAGCTTAAAGGGCCAGCCTTAAGGGGCCAACTTAAAGGGCCAGCCTTAAAGGGCCAGCCTTAAAGGGCCAGCCTTAAAGGGCCAGCTTAAAGGGCCAGCCTTAAAGGGCCAGCCTTAAAGGGCCAGCTTAAAGGGCCAGCCTTAAAGGGCCAGCCTTAGAGGGCCAGCTTAAAGGGCCAGCTTTAAAGGGCCAGCCTTAAAGGGCCAGCCTTAAAGGGCCAGCCTTAAAGGGCCAGCTTAAAGGGCCAGCCTTAAAGGGCACGCTTAAAGGGCCAGCCTTAAAGGGCCAGCCTTAAAGGGCCAGTTTAAAGGGCCGGCCTTAAAGGGCCAGCCTTAAAGGGCCAGCTTAAAGGGCCAGCCTTAAAGGGCCAGCTTAAAGGGCCAGCCTTAGAGGGCCAGCCTTAAGGGGCCAGTTTAAAGGGCCAGCCTTAAAGGGCCAGCCTTAAAGGGCCAGCCTTAAAGGGCCAGCCTTAGATGGCCAGCTTAAAGGGCCAGCCTTAGAGGGCCAGCTTAAAGGGCCAGCCTTAGAGGGCCAGCTTAAAGGGCCAGCCTTAAGGGGCCAGCTTAAAGGGCCAGCCTTAAAGGGCCAGTCTTAAAGGGCCAGCCTTAGAGGGCCAGCCTTAAAGGGCCAGCTTAAAGGGCCAGCCTTAAAGGGCCAGCTTAAAGGGCCAGCCTTAGATGGCCAGCCTTAAGGGGCCAGCTTAAAGGGCCAGCCTTAAAGGGCCAGCCTTAAAGGGCCAGCTTTAAAGGGCCAGCTTAAAGGGCCAGCCTTAAAGGGCCAGCCTTAAAGGGCCAGCCTTAAAGGGCCAGCTTAAAGGGCCAGCCTTAAAGGGCCAGCCTTAAAGGGCCAGCTTACAGGGCCAGCCTTAAAGGGCCAGCTTAAAGGGCCAGCCTTAGAGGGCCAGCCCTAAGGGGCCAGCTTAAAGGGCCAGCCTTAATGGGCCAGCCTTAAAGGGCCAGCCTTAGAGGGCCAGCTTAAAGGGCCAGCCTTAAAGGGCCAGCTTAAAAGGCCAGCCTTAGAGGGCCAGCTTTACAGGGCCAGCTTAAAGGGCCAGCCTTAAAGGGCCAGCTTAAAGGGCCAGCCTTAGAGGGCCAGCTTAAAGGGCCAGCCTTAAGGGGCCAGCTTAAAGGGCCAGCCTTAAAGGGCAAGCCTTAAAGGGCCAGCCATAGAGGGCCAGCTTAAAGGGCCAGCTTAAAGGGCCAGCCTTAAGGGGCCAGCTTAAAGGGCCAGCCTTAAAGGGCCAGCCTTAAAGGGCCAGCCTTAAAGGGCCAGCTTTAAAGGGCCAGCCTTAAAGGGCCAGCTTAAAGGGCCAGCCTTAAAGGGCCAGCCTTAGAGGGCCAGCTTAAAGGGCCAGCTTTAAAGGGCCAGCCTTAAAGGGCCAGCCTTAAAGGGCCAGCCTTAAAGGGCCAGCTTAAAGGGCCAGCCTTAAAGGGCACGCTTAAAGGGCCAGCCTTAAAGGGCCAGCCTTAAAGGGCCAGTTTAAAGGGCCGGCCTTAAAGGGCCAGCCTTAAAGGGCCAGCCTTAAAGGGCCAGCTTAAAGGGCCAGCCTTAAAGGGCCAGCTTAAAGGGCCAGCCTTAGAGGGCCAGCCTTAAGGGGCCAGCTTAAAGGGCCAGCCTTAAAGGGCCAGCCTTAAAGGGCCAGCCTTAAAGGGCCAGCCTTAGATGGCCAGCTTAAAGGGCCAGCCTTAGAGGGCCAGCTTAAAGGGCCAGCCTTAGAGGGCCAGCTTAAAGGGCCAGCCTTAGAGGGCCTGCTTAAAGGGCCAGCCTTAAGGGGCCAGCTTAAAGGGCCAGCCTTAAGGGGCCAGCTTAAAGGGCCAGCCTTAAAGGGCAAGCCTTAAAGGGCCAGCCTTAGAGGGCCAGCTTAAAGGGCCAGCCTTAGAGGGCCTGCTTAAAGGGCCAGCCTTAAGGGGCCAGCTTAAAGGGCCAGCCTTAAAGGGCCAGCCTTAAAGGGCCAGCCTTAAATGACCAGCTTAAAGGGCCAGCTTAAAGGGCCAGCCTTAAAGGGCCAGCTTAAAGGGCCGGCCTTAAAGTGCCAGCCTTAAAGGGCCAGCTTAAAGGGCCAGCCTTAAAGGGCCAGCTTAAAGGGCCAGCCTTAAAGGGCTAGCTTAAAGGGCCAGCCTTAAAGGGCCAGCCTTAAAGGGCCAGCTTAAAGGGCCAGCCTTAAAGGGCCAGCTTAAAGGGCCAGCCTTAAAGGGCAAGCCTTAAAGGGCCAGCCTTAAAGGGCCAGCCTTAGAGGGCCAGCTTAAAGGGCCAGCCTTAGAGGGCCAGCTTAAAAGGCCAGCCTTAAGGGGCCAGCTTAAAGGGCCAGCCTTAAAGGGCCAGCCTTAAAGGGCCAGTCCTAAAGGGCCAGCCTTAGAGGACCAGCCTTAAAGGGCCAGCTTAAAGGGCCAGCCTTAAAGGGCCAGCTTAAAGGGCCAGCCTTAAAGGGCCAGCTTAAAGGGCCAGCCTTAGATGGCCAGCCTTAAAGGGCCAGCTTAAAGGGCCAGCCTTAAAGGGCCAGCCTTAAAGGGCCAGCCTTAAAGGGCCAGCCTTAAAGGGCCAGCTTAAAGGGCCAGCCTTAAGGGGCCAGCTTAAAGGGCCGGCCTTAAAGGGCAAGCCTTAAAGGGCAAGCCTTAGAGGGCCAGCTTAAAGGGCCAGCCTTAGAGGGCCAGCTTAAAGAGCCAGCCTTAAGGGGCCAGCTTAAAGGGCCAGCCTTAAAGGGCCAGCCTTAAAGGGCCAGCTTTAAAGGGCCAGCTTAAAGGGCCAGCCTTAAAGGGCCAGCTTTAAAGGGCCAGCTTAAAGGGCCAGCCTTAAGGGGCCAGCTTAAAGGGCCAGCCTTAAAGGGCAAGCCTTAAAGGGCCAGCCTTAAAGGGCCAGCTTAAAGGGCAAGCCTTAAAGGGCCAGCTTAAAGGGCCAGCCTTAAAGGGCCAGCTTAAAGGGCCGGCCTTAAAGGGCCAGCCTTAAAGGGCCAGCTTAAAGGGCCAGCCTTAAAGGGCCAGCTTAAAGGGCCAGCCTTAGAGGGCCAGCCTTAAGGGGCCAGCTTAAAGGGCCAGCCTTAAAGGGCCAGCTTAAAGGGCCAGCCTTAGAGGGCCAGCTTTACAGGGCCAGCTTAAAGGGCCAGCCTTAAAGGGCCAGCTTAAAGGGCCAGCCTTAGAGGGCCAGCTTAAAGGGCCAGCCTTAAGGGGCCAGCTTAAAGGGCCAGCCTTAAAGGGCAAGCCTTAAAGGGCCAGCCTTAGAGGGCCAGCCTTAGAGGGCCAGTTTAAAGGGCCAGCCTTAGAGGGCCAGCTTAAAGGGCCAGCCTCGAAGGGCCAGCCTTAAAGGGCCAGCCTTAAAGGGCCAGCTTAAAGGGCCAGCCTTAAAGGGCCAGCTTAAAGGGCCAGCCTTAAAGGGCCAGCCTTAAAGGGCCAGCTTAAAGGGCCAGCCTCAAAGGGCCAGCCTTAAAGGGCCAGCCTTAGAGGGCCAGCTTAAAGGGCCAGCCTTAAGGGGCCAGCTTAAAGGGCCAGCCTTAAAGGGCCAGCCTTAAAGGGCCAGTCTTAAAGGGCCAGCCTTAGAGGGCCAGCCTTAAAGGGCCAGCTTAAAGGGCCAGCCTTAAAGGGCCAGCCTTAAAGGGCCAGCCTTAAAGGGCCAGCCTTAAAGGGCCAGCTTAAAGGGCCAGCCTTAAAGGGCCAGCTTACAGGGCCAGCCTTAAAGGGCCAGCTTAAAGGGCCAGCCTTAGAGGGCCAGCCCTAAGGGGCCAGCTTAAAGGGCCAGCCTTAATGGGCCAGCCTTAAAGGGCCAGCCTTAGAGGGCCAGCTTAAAGGGCCAGCCTTAAAGGGCCAGCTTAAAAGGCCAGCCTTAGAGGGCCAGCTTTACAGGGCCAGCTTAAAGGGCCAGCCTTAAAGGGCCAGCTTAAAGGGCCAGCCTTAGAGGGCCAGCTTAAAGGGCCAGCCTTAAAGGGCAAGCCTTAAAGGGCCAGCCATAGAGGGCCAGCTTAAAGGGCCAGCTTAAAGGGCCAGCCTTAAGGGGCCAGCTTAAAGGGCCAGCCTTAAAGGGCCAGCTTTAAAGGGCCAGCCTTAAAGGGCCAGCCTTAAAGGGCCAGCTTAAAGGGCCAGCCTTAAAGGGCCAGCCTTAGAGGGCCAGCTTAAAGGGCCAGCTTTAAAGGGCCAGCCTTAAAGGGCCAGCCTTAAAGGGCCAGCCTTAAAGGGCCAGCTTAAAGGGCCAGCCTTAAAGGGCACGCTTAAAGGGCCAGCCTTAAAGGGCCAGCCTTAAAGGGCCAGTTTAAAGGGCCGGCCTTAAAGGGCCAGCCTTAAAGGGCCAGCTTAAAGGGCCAGCCTTAAAGGGCCAGCTTAAAGGGCCAGCCTTAGAGGGCCAGCCTTAAGGGGCCAGCTTAAAGGGCCAGCCTTAAAGGGCCAGCCTTAAAGGGCCAGCCTTAAAGGGCCAGCCTTAGATGGCCAGCTTAAAGGGCCAGCCTTAGAGGGCCAGCTTAAAGGGCCAGCCTTAGAGGGCCAGCTTAAAGGGCCAGCCTTAGAGGGCCTGCTTAAAGGGCCAGCCTTAAGGGGCCAGCTTAAAGGGCCAGCCTTAAGGGGCCAGCTTAAAGGGCCAGCCTTAAAGGGCAAGCCTTAAAGGGCCAGCCTTAGAGGGCCAGCTTAAAGGGCCAGCCTTAGAGGGCCTGCTTAAAGGGCCAGCCTTAAGGGGCCAGCTTAAAGGGCCAGCCTTAAAGGGCCAGCCTTAAAGGGCCAGCCTTAAATGACCAGCTTAAAGGGCCAGCTTAAAGGGCCAGCCTTAAAGGGCAAGCCTTAAAGGGCCAGCCTTAAAGGGCCAGCCTTAGAGGGCCAGCTTAAAGGGCCAGCCTTAGAGGGCCAGCTTAAAAGGCCAGCCTTAAGGGGCCAGCTTAAAGGGCCAGCCTTAAAGGGCCAGCCTTAAAGGGCCAGTCCTAAAGGGCCAGCCTTAGAGGACCAGCCTTAAAGGGCCAGCTTAAAGGGCCAGCCTTAAAGGGCCAGCCTTAGAGGACCAGCCTTAAAGGGCCAGCTTAAAGGGCCAGCCTTAAAGGGCCAGCTTAAAGGGCCAGCCTTAAAGGGCCAGCTTAAAGGGCCAGCCTTAGATGGCCAGCCTTAAGGGGCCAGCTTAAAGGGCCAGCCTTAAAGGGCCAGCCTTAAAGGGCCAGCCTTAAAGGGCCAGCCTTAAAGGGCCAGCTTAAAGGGCCAGCCTTAAGGGGCCAGCTTAAAGGGCCGGCCTTAAAGGGCAAGCCTTAAAGGGCAAGCCTTAGAGGGCCAGCTTAAAGGGCCAGCCTTAGAGGGCCAGCTTAAAGAGCCAGCCTTAAGGGGCCAGCTTAAAGGGCCAGCCTTAAAGGGCCAGCCTTAAAGGGCCAGCTTTAAAGGGCCAGCTTAAAGGGCCAGCCTTAAAGGGCCAGCTTTAAAGGGCCAGCTTAAAGGGCCAGCCTTAAGGGGCCAGCTTAAAGGGCCAGCCTTAAAGGGCAAGCCTTAAAGGGCCAGCCTTAGAGGGCCAGCTTAAAGGGCCAGCCTTAGAGGGCCTGCTTAAAGGGCCAGCCTTAAGGGGCCAGCTTAAAGGGCCAGCCTTAAAGGGCCAGCCTTAAAGGGCCAGCCTTAAAGGGCCAGCTTAAAGGGCAAGCCTTAAAGGGCCAGCTTAAAGGGCCAGCCTTAAAGGGCCAGCTTAAAGGGCCGGCCTTAAAGGGCCAGCCTTAAAGGGCCAGCTTAAAGGGCCAGCCTTAAAGGGCCAGCTTAAAGGGCCAGCCTTAGAGGGCCAGCCTTAAGGGGCCAGCTTAAAGGGCCAGCCTTAAAGGGCCAGCTTAAAGGGCCAGCCTTAGAGGGCCAGCTTTACAGGGCCAGCTTAAAGGGCCAGCCTTAAAGGGCCAGCTTAAAGGGCCAGCCTTAGAGGGCCAGCTTAAAGGGCCAGCCTTAAGGGGCCAGCTTAAAGGGCCAGCCTTAAAGGGCAAGCCTTAAAGGGCCAGCCTTAGAGGGCCAGCCTTAGAGGGCCAGCTTAAAGGGCCAGCCTTAGAGGGCCAGCTTAAAGGGCCAGCCTCGAAGGGCCAGCCTTAAAGGGCCAGCCTTAAAGGGCCAGCTTAAAGGGCCAGCCTTAAAGGGCCAGCTTAAAGGGCCAGCCTTAAAGGGCCAGCCTTAAAGGGCCAGCTTAAAGGGCCAGCCTCGAAGGGCCAGCCTTAAAGGGCCAGCTTAAAGGGCCAGCCTTAAAGGGCCAGCTTAAAGGGCCAGCCTTAGATGGCCAGCCTTAAGGGGCCAGCTTAAAGGGCCAGCCTTAAAGGGCCAGCCTTAAAGGGCCAGCTTTAAAGGGCCAGCTTAAAGGGCCAGCCTTAAAGGGCCAGCCTTAAAGGGCCAGCTTAAAGGGCCAGCCTTAAAGGGCCAGCCTTAAAGGGCCAGCCTTAGATGGCCAGCTTAAAGGGCCAGCCTTAGAGGGCCAGCTTAAAGGGCCAGCCTTAGAGGGCCAGCTTAAAGGGCCAGCCTTAAGGGGCCAGCTTAAAGGGCCAGCCTTAAAGGGCCAGCCTTAAAGGGCCAGTCTTAAAGGGCCAGCCTTAGAGGGCCAGCCTTAAAGGGCCAGCTTAAAGGGCCAGCCTTAAAGGGCCAGCTTAAAGGGCCAGCCTTAGATGGCCAGCCTTAAGGGGCCAGCTTAAAGGGCCAGCCTTAAAGGGCCAGCCTTAAAGGGCCAGCTTTAAAGGGCCAGCTTAAAGGGCCAGCCTTAAAGGGCCAGCCTTAAAGGGCCAGCCTTAAAGGGCCAGCTTAAAGGGCCAGCCTTAAAGGGCCAGCCTTAAAGGGCCAGCTTACAGGGCCAGCCTTAAAGGGCCAGCTTAAAGGGCCAGCCTTAGAGGGCCAGCCCTAAGGGGCCAGCTTAAAGGGCCAGCCTTAGAGGGCCAGCTTAAAGGGCCAGCCTTAAGGGGCCAGCTTAAAGGGCCAGCCTTAGAGGGCCAGCTTAAAGGGCCAGCCTTAAGGGGCCAGCTTAAAGGGCCAGCTTAAAGGGCCAGCCTTAAAGGGCCAGCTTAAAGGGCCAGCCTTAAAGGGCCAGCCTTAAAGGGCCAGCTTAAAGGGCCAGCCTTAAAGGGCCAGCTTAAAGGGCCAGCCTTAAAGGGCAAGCCTTAAAGGGCCAGCCTTAAAGGGCCAGCCTTAGAGGGCCAGCTTAAAGGGCCAGCCTTAGAGGGCCAGCTTAAAGGGCCAGCCTTAAGGGGCCAGCTTAAAGGGCCAGCCTTAAAGGGCCAGCTTAAAGGGCCAGCCTTAAAGGGCCAGCTTAAAGGGCCAGCCTTAGATGGCCAGCCTTAAGGGGCCAGCTTAAAGGGCCAGCCTTAGATGGCCAGCCTTAAGGGGCCAGCTTAAAGGGCCAGCCTTAAAGGGCCAGCCTTAGAGGGCCAGCTTAAAGGGCCAGCCTTAGAGGGCCAGCTTAAAGGGCCAGCCTTAAGGGGCCAGCTTAAAGGGCCAGCCTTAAAGGGCCAGCTTAAAGGGCCAGCCTTAAAGGGCCAGCTTAAAGGGCCAGCCTTAGATGGCCAGCCTTAAAGGGCCAGCTTAAAGGGCCAGCCTTAGATGGCCAGCCTTAAGGGGCCAGCTTAAAGGGCCAGCCTTAAAGGGCCAGCCTTAAAGGGCCAGCCTTAAAGGGCCAGCCTTAAAGGGCCAGCCTTAAAGGGCCAGCTTAAAGGGCCAGCCTTAAGGGGCCAGCTTAAAGGGCCAGCCTTAAAGGGCAAGCCTTAAAGGGCCAGCCTTAGAGGGCCAGCTTAAAGGGCCAGCCTTAGAGGGCCAGCTTAAAGGGCCAGCCTTAAGGGGCCAGCTTAAAGGGCCAGCCTTAAAGGGCCAGCCTTAAAGGGCCAGCCTTAAAGGGCCAGCTTAAAGGGCCAGCCTTAAAGGGCCAGCCTTAAAGGGCCAGCTTAAAGGGCCAGCCTTAAAGGGCCAGCCTTAGAGGGCCAGCTTAAAGGGCCAGCTTTAAAGGGCCAGCCTTAAAGGGCCAGCCTTAAAGGGCCAGCTTAAAGGGCCAGCCTTAAAGGGCCAGCTTAAAGGGCCAGCCTTAAAGGGCCAGCCTTAAAGGGCCAGTTTAAAGGGCCGGCCTTAAAGGGCCAGCCTTAAAGGGCCAGCTTAAAGGGCCAGCCTTAAAGGGCCAGCTTAAAGGGCCAGCCTTAGAGGGCCAGCCTTAAGGGGCAAGCTTAAAGGGCCAGCCTTAAAGGGCCAGCCTTAAAGGGCCAGCCTTAAAGGGCCAGCCTTAAAGGGCCAGCCTTAGATGGCCAGCTTAAAGGGCCAGCCTTAGAGGGCCAGCTTAAAGGGCCAGCCTTAGAGGGCCAGCTTAAAGGGCCAGCCTTAAGGGGCCAGCTTAAAGGGCCAGCCTTAAAGGGCCAGCCTTAAAGGGCCAGTCTTAAAGGGCCAGCCTTAGAGGGCCAGCCTTAAAGGGCCAGCTTAAAGGGCCAGCCTTAAAGGGCCAGCTTAAAGGGCCAGCCTTAGATGGCCAGCCTTAAGGGGCCAGCTTAAAGGGCCAGCCTTAAAGGGCCAGCCTTAAAGGGCCAGCTTTAAAGGGCCAGCTTAAAGGGCCAGCCTTAAAGGGCCAGCCTTAAAGGGCCAGCCTTAAAGGGCCAGCTTAAAGGGCCAGCCTTAAAGGGCCAGCCTTAAAGGGCCAGCTTACAGGGCCAGCCTTAAAGGGCCAGCTTAAAGGGCCAGCCTTAGAGGGCCAGCCCTAAGGGGCCAGCTTAAAGGGCCAGCCTTAAAGGGCCAGCCTTAAAGGGCCAGCCTTAGAGGGCCAGCTTAAAGGGCCAGCCTTAAAGGGCCAGCTTAAAAGGCCAGCCTTAGAGGGCCAGCTTTACAGGGCCAGCTTAAAGGGCCAGCCTTAAAGGGCCAGCTTAAAGGGCCAGCCTTAAAGGGCCAGTTTAAAGGGCCGGCCTTAAAGGGCCAGCCTTAAAGGGCCAGCTTAAAGGGCCAGCCTTAAAGGGCCAGCTTAAAGGGCCAGCCTTAGAGGGCCAGCCTTAAGGGGCAAGCTTAAAGGGCCAGCCTTAAAGGGCCAGCCTTAAAGGGCCAGCCTTAGATGGCCAGCTTAAAGGGCCAGCCTTAGAGGGCCAGCTTAAAGGGCCAGCCTTAGAGGGCCAGCTTAAAGGGCCAGCCTTAAGGGGCCAGCTTAAAGGGCCAGCCTTAAAGGGCCAGCCTTAAAGGGCCAGTCTTAAAGGGCCAGCCTTAGAGGGCCAGCCTTAAAGGGCCAGCTTAAAGGGCCAGCCTTAAAGGGCCAGCTTAAAGGGCCAGCCTTAGATGGCCAGCCTTAAGGGGCCAGCTTAAAGGGCCAGCCTTAAAGGGCCAGCCTTAAAGGGCCAGCTTTAAAGGGCCAGCTTAAAGGGCCAGCTTTAAAGGGCCAGCCTTAAAGGGCCAGCTTAAAGGGCCAGCCTTAAAGGGCCAGCCTTAAAGGGCCAGCTTACAGGGCCAGCCTTAAAGGGCCAGCTTAAAGGGCCAGCCTTAGAGGGCCAGCCCTAAGGGGCCAGCTTAAAGGGCCAGCCTTAAAGGGCCAGCCTTAAAGGGCCAGCCTTAGAGGGCCAGCTTAAAGGGCCAGCCTTAAAGGGCCAGCTTAAAAGGCCAGCCTTAGAGGGCCAGCTTTACAGGGCCAGCTTAAAGGGCCAGCCTTAAAGGGCCAGCTTAAAGGGCCAGCCTTAGAGGGCCAGCTTAAAGGGCCAGCCTTAAGGGGCCAGCTTAAAGGGCCAGCTTTAAAGGGCAAGCCTTAAAGGGCCAGCCTTAGAGGGCCTGCCTTAAAGGGCAAGCCTTAAAGGGCCAGCCTTAAAGGGCCAGCCTTAGAGGGCCAGCTTAAAGGGCCAGCCTTAGAGGGCCAGCTTAAAGGGCCAGCCTTAAGGGGCCAGCTTAAAGGGCCAGCCTTAAAGGGCCAGCCTTAAAGGGCCAGTCTTAAAGGGCCAGCCTTAGAGGGCCAGCCTTAAAGGGCCAGCCTTAAAGGGCCAGCTTTAAAGGGCCAGCTTAAAGGGCCAGCCTTAAAGGGCCAGCTTAAAGGGCCAGCCTTAAAGGACCAGCTTAAAGGGCCAGCCTTAGATGGCCAGCCTTAAGGGGCCAGCTTAAAGGGCCAGCCTTAAAGGGCCAGCCTTAAAGGGCCAGCCTTAGAGGGCCAGCCTTAAGGGGCCAGCCTTAAAGGGCCAGCCTTAGAGGGCCAGCCTTAAAGGGCCAGCTTAAAGGGCCAGCCTTTGAGGTCCAGCCTTAGAGGCCCAGCCTTAAAGGGCCAGCTTAAAGGGCCAGCCTTAGAGGACCAGCTTAAAGGGCCAGCCTTAAGGGGCCAGCTTAAAGGGCCAGCCTTAAAGGGCCAGCCTTAAAGGGCCAGCCTTAAAGGGCCAGCTTAAAGGGCCAGCCTTAATGGGCCAGCTTAAAGGGCCAGCCTTAAAGGGCCAGCCTTAAAGGGCCAGCTTAAATGGCCAGCCTTAAAGGGCCAGCTTAAAGGGCCAGCCTTAAAGGGCAAGCCTTAAAGGGCCAGCCTTAAAGCGCCAGCCTTAGAGGGCCAGCTTAAAGGGCCAGCCTTAGAGGGCCAGCTTAAAGGGCCAGCCTTAAGGGGCCAGCTTAAAGGTCCAGCCTTAAAGGGCCAGCCTTAAAAGGCCAGTCTTAAAGGGCCAGCCTTAGAGGGCCAGCCTTAAAGGGCCAGCTTAAAGGGTCAGCCTTAAAGGGCCAGCTTAAAGGGCCAGCCTTAAAGGGCCAGCTTAAAGGACCAGCCTTAGATGGCCAGCCTTAAGGGGCCAGCTTAAAGGGCCAGCCTTAAAGGGCCAGCCTTAAAGGGCCAGCCTTAGAGGGCCAGCCTTAAAGGGCCAGCCTTAAAGGGCCAGCCTTAAAGGGCCAGCCTTAGAGGGCCAGCCTTAAAGGGCCAGCTTTAAAGGGCCAGTCTTAAAGGGCCAGCCTTAGAGGGCCAGCCTTAAAGGGCCAGCTTAAAGGGCCAGCCTTAAAGGGCCAGCTTAAAGGGCCCGCCTTAAAGGGCCAGCCTTAAAGGGCCAGCTTAAAGGGCCAGCCTTAAAGGGCCAGCTTAAAGAGCCAGCCTTAGAGGGCCAGCCTTAAGGGGCCAGCTTAAAGGGCCAGCCTTAAAGGGCCAGCCTTAGAGGGCCAGCTTAAAGGGCCAGCCTTAGAGGGCCAGCTTAAAGGGCCAGCCTTAAGGGGCCAGCCTTAAAGGGCCAGCCTTAAAGGGCCAGCCTTAAGGGACCAGCTTAAAGGGCCAGCCTTAAAGGGCCAGCCTTAAAGGGCCAGCCTTAGAGGGCCAGCCTTAAAGGGCCAGCTTAAAGGGCCAGCCTTAAAGGGCCAGCTTAAAAGGCCAGCCTTAAAGGGCCAGCTTAAAGGGCCAGCCTTAGATGGCCAGCCTTAAGGGGCCAACTTAAAGGGCCAGCCTTAAAGGGCCAGCCTTAAAGGGCCAGCCTTAAAGGGCCAGCCTTAAAGGGCCAGCCTTAAAGGGCCAGCTTAAAGGGCCATCTTAAAGGGCCAGCCTTAGAGGGCCAGCTTAAAGGGCCAGCCTTAAGGGGCCAGCTTAAAGGGCCAGCCTTAAAGGGCAAGCCTTAAAGGGCCAGCCTTAGAGGGCCAGCCTTAGAGGGCCAGCTTAAAGGGCCAGCCTTAGAGGGCCAGCTTAAAGGGCCAGCCTTAAGGGGCCAGCTTAAAGGGCCAGCCTCAAAGGGCCAGCCTTAAAGGGCCAGCTTAAAGGGCCAGCCTTAAAGGGCCAGCTTAAAGGGCCAGCCTTAAAGGGCCAGCCTTAAAGGGCCAGCTTAAAGGGCCAGCCTTAAAGGGCAAGCCTTAAAGGGCCAGCCTTAAAGGGCCAGCCTTAAAGGGCCAGCTTAAAGGGCCAGCCTTAAAGGGCCAGCCTTAAAGGGCCAGCCTTAAAGGGCCAGCCTTAAAGGGCCAGCTTAAAGGGCCAGCCTTAGAGGGCCAGCTTAAAGGGCCAGCCTTAAGGGGCCAGCTTAAAGGGCCAGCCTTAAAGGGCCAGCCTTAAAGGGCCAGTCTTAAAGGGCCAGCCTTAGAGGGCCAGCCTTAAAGGGCCAGCTTAAAGGGCCAGCCTTAGAGGGCCAGCTTAAAGGGCCAGCCTTAAGGGGCCAGCTTAAAGGGCCAGCCTTAAAGGGCCAGCTTAAAGGGCCAGCCTTAAAGGGCCAGCCTTAAAGGGCCAGCTTAAAGGGCCAGCCTTAAAGGGCCAGCTTAAAGGGCCAGCCTTAAAGGGCAAGCCTTAAAGGGCCAGCCTTAAAGGGCCAGCCTTAGAGGGCCAGCTTAAAGGGCCAGCCTTAGAGGGCCAGCTTAAAGGGCCAGCCTTAAAGGGCCAGTCTTAAAGGGCCAGCCTTAGAGGACCAGCCTTAAAGGGCCAGCTTAAAGGGCCAGCTTAAAGGGCCAGCCTTAAGGGGGAGGGCTTAAAGGGCCAGCCTTAAAGGGCCTGCCTTAAAGGGCCAGCTTTAAAGGGCCAGCTTAAAGGGCCAGCCTTAAAGGGCCAGCCTTAAAGGGCCAGCTTAAAGGGCCAGCCTTAAGGGGCCAGCTTAAAGGGCCAGCCTTAAAGGGCAAGCCTTAAAGGGCCAGCCTTAGAGGGCCAGCTTAAAGGGCCAGCCTTAGAGGGCCTGCTTAAAGGGCCAGCCTTAAGGGGCCAGCTTAAAGGGCCAGCCTTAAAGGGCCAGCCTTAAAGGGCCAGCTTAAAGGGCCAGCCTTAAAGGGCCAGCTTAAAGGGCCAGCCTTAAAGGGCCAGCTTAAAGGGCCGGCCTTAAAGGGCCAGCCTTAAGGGGCCAGCTTAAAGGGCCAGCATAAAGGGCCAGCCTTAGAGGGCCAGCTTAAAGGGCCAGCCTTAAAGGGCCAGTCTCAAAGGGCCAGCCTTAGAGGACCAGCCTTAAAGGGCCAGCTTAAAGGGCCAGCTTAAAGGGCCAGCCTTAAGGGGGAGGGCTTAAAGGGCCTGCCTTAAAGGGCCTGCCTTAAAGGGCCAGCTTTAAAGGGCCAGCTTAAAGGGCCAGCCTTAAAGGGCCAGCCTTAAAGGGCCAGCTTAAAGGGCCAGCGTTAAGGGGCCAGCTTAAAGGGCCAGCCTTAAAGGGCAAGCCTTAAAGGGCCAGCCTTAGAGGGCCAGCTTAAAGGGCCAGCCTTAGAGGGCCTGCTTAAAGGGCCAGCCTTAAGGGGCCAGCTTAAAGGGCCAGCCTTAAAGGGCCAGCCTTAAAGGGCCAGCTTAAAGGGCCAGCCTTAAAGGGCCAGCTTAAAGGGCCAGCCTTAAAGGGCCAGCTTAAAGGGCCGGCCTTAAAGGGCCAGCCTTAAGGGGCCAGCTTAAAGGGCCAGCTTAAAGGGCCAGCCTTAGAGGGCCAGCTTAAAGGGCCAGCCTTAAGGGGCCAGCTTAAAGGGCCAGCCTTAAAGGGCAAGCCTTAAAGGGCCAGCCTTAGAGGGCCAGCTTAAAGGGCCAGCCTTAGAGGGCCAGCTTAAAGGGCCAGCCTTAAGGGGCCAGCTTAAAGGGCCAGCCTCAAAGGGCCAGCCTTAAAGGGCCAGCTTAAAGGGCCAGCCTCAAAGGGCCAGCCTTAAAGGGCCAGCTTAAAGGGCCAGCCTTAAAGGGCCAGCTTAAAGGGCCAGCCTTAAAGGGCCAGCTTAAAGGGCCAGCTTTAAAGGGCCAGCTTAAAGGGCCAGCCTTAAAGGGCCAGCCTTAAAGGGCCAGCCTTAGAGGGCCAGCTTAAAGGGCCAGCCTTAAGGGGCCAGCTTAAAGGGCCAGCTTAAAGGGCCAGCCTTAGAGGGCCAGCTTAAAGGGCCAGCCTTAAGGGGCCAGCTTAAAGGGCCAGCCTTAAAGGGCAAGCCTTAAAGGGCCAGCCTTAGAGGGCCAGCTTAAAGGGCCAGCCTTAGAGGGCCAGCTTAAAGGGCCAGCCTTAAGGGGCCAGCCTTAAAGGGCCAGCCTTAAAGGGCCAGCCTTAAGGGACCAGCTTAAAGGGCCAGCCTTAACGGGCCAGCCTTAAAGGGCCAGCCTTAGAGGGCCAGCCTTAAAGGGCCAGCTTAAAGGGCCAGCCTTAAAGGGCCAGCTTAAAAGGCCAGCCTTAAAGGGCCAGCTTAAAGGGCCAGCCTTAGATGGCCAGCCTTAAGGGGCCAACTTAAAGGGCCAGCCTTAAAGGGCCAGCCTTAAAGGGCCAGCCTTAAAGGGCCAGCCTTAAAGGGCCAGCCTTAAAGGGCCAGCGTAAAGGGCCAGCCTTAGAGGGCCAGCTTAAAGGGCCAGCCTTAAGGGGCCAGCTTAAAGGGCCAGCCTTAAAGGGCAAGCCTTAAAGGGCCAGTCTTAAAGGGCCAGCCTTAGAGGGCCAGCCTTAAAGGGCCAGCCTTAAAGGGCCAGCCTTAAAGGGCCAGCCTTAGAGGGCCAGCCTTAAAGGGCCAGCTTTAAAGGGCCAGTCTTAAAGGGCCAGCCTTAGAGGGCCAGCCTTAAAGGGCCAGCTTAAAGGGCCAGCCTTAAAGGGCCAGCTTAAAGGGCCGGCCTTAAAGGGCCAGCCTTAAAGGGCCAGCTTAAAGGGCCAGCCTTAAAGGGCCAGCTTAAAGGGCCAGCCTTAGAGGGCCAGCCTTAAGGGGCCAGCTTAAAGGGCCAGCCTTAAAGGGCCAGCCTTAGAGGGCCAGCTTAAAGGGCCAGCCTTAGAGGGCCAGCCTTAAGGGGCCAGCTTAAAGGGCCAGCCTTAAAGGGCCAGCCTTAGATGGCCAGCTTAAAGGGCCAGCCTTAGAGGGCCAGCTTAAAGGGCAAGCCTTAAGGGGCCAGCTTAAAGGGCCAGCCTTAAAGGGCCAGCCTTAAAGGGCCAGTCTTAAAGGGCCAGCCTTAGAGGGCCAGCTTTAAAGGGCCAGCTTAAAGGGCCAGCCTTAAAGGGCCAGCCTTAAAGGGCCAGGTTAAAGGGCCAGCCTTAGAGGGCAAGCCTTAAGGGGCCAGCTTAAAGGGCCAGCCTTATAGGGCCAGCCTTAAAGGGCCAGCTTAAAGGGCCAGCCTTAAAGGGCCAGCTTAAAGGGCCAGCCTTAAAGGGCCAGCCTTAGAGGGCCAGCTTAAAGGGCCAGCCTTAGAGGGCCAGCTTAAAGGGCCAGCCTTAAGGGACCAGCTTAAAGGGCCAGCCTTAAAGGGCCAGTCTTAAAGGGCCAGCCTTAGAGGGCCAGCCTTAAAGGGCCAGCTTAAAGGGCCAGCCTTAAAGGGCCAGCTTAAAGGGCCAGCCTTAAGGGGCCAGCTTAAAGGTCCAGCCTTAAAGGGCAAGCCTTAAAGGGCCAGCCTTAGAATGCCAGCCTTAGAGGGCCAGCTTAAAGGGCCAGCCTTAGAGGGCCAGCTTAAAGGGCCAGCCTTAAGGGGCCAGCTTAAAGGGCCAGCCTCAAAGGGCCAGCCTTAAAGGGCCAGCCTTAAAGGGCCAGCCTTAAAGGGCCAGCTTAAAGGGCCAGCCTTAAAGGGCCAGCCTTAAAGGGCCAGCTTAAAGGGCCAGCCTTAGAGGGCCAGCTTAAAGGGCCAGCCTTAAGGGACCAGCTTAAAGGGCCAGCCTTAAAGGGCCAGCCTTAAAGGGCCAGCTTAAAGGGCCAGCTTAAAGGGCCAGCCTTAGAGGGCCAGCTTAAAGGGCCAGCCTTAAAGGGCCAGCTTAAAGGGCCAGCCTTAAAGGGCAAGCCTTAAAGGGCCAGCCTTAGAGGGCCAGCCTTAGAGGGCCAGCTTAAAGGGCCAGCCTTAGAGGGCCAGCTTAAAGGGCCAGCCTTAGAGGGCCAGCTTAAAGGGCCAGCCTCAAAGGGCCAGCCTTAAAGGGCCAGCCTTAAAGGGCCAGCTTAAAGGGCCAGCCTTAAAGGGCCAGCTTAAAGGGCCAGCCTTAAAGGGCCAGCCTTAAAGGGCCAGCTTAAAGGGCCAGCCTTAAAGGGCCAGCTTAAAGGGCCAGCCTTAAAGGGCAAGCCTTAAAGGGCCAGCCTTAAAGGGCCAGCCTTAAAGGGCCAGCTTAAAGGGCCAGCCTTAAAGGGCCAGCTTAAAGGGCCAGCCTTAAAGGGCCAGCTTAAAGGGCCAGCCTTAGAGGGCCAGCTTAAAGGGCCAGCCTTAAGGGGCCAGCTTAAAGGGCCAGCCTTAAAGGGCCAGCCTTAAAGGGCCAGTCTTAAAGGGCCAGCCTTAGAGGGCCAGCCTTAAAGGGCCAGCTTAAAGGGCCAGCCTTAAAGGGCCAGCTTAAAGGGCCAGCCTTAAAGGGCCAGCTTAAAGGGCCAGCCTTAGATGGCCAGCCTTAAGGGGCCAGCTTAAAAGGCCAGCCTTAAAGGGCCAGCCTTAAAGGGCCAAACTTAAAGGGCCAGCCTTAAAGGGCCAGCTTAAAGGGCCAGCTTAAAGGGCCAGCCTTAGAGGGCCAGCTTAAAGGGCCAGCCTTAGAGGGCCAGCTTAAAGGGCCAGCCTTAAGGGGCCAGCTTAAAGGGCCAGCCTTAGAGGGCCAGCTTAAAGGGCCAGCCTTAAGGGGCCAGCTTAAAGGGCCAGCCTTAAAGGGCAAGCCTTAAAGGGCCAGCCTTAGAGGGCCAGCTTAAAGGGCCAGCCTTAGAGGGCCAGCTTAAAGGGCCAGCCTTAAGGGGCCAGCTTAAAGGGCCAGCCTCAAAGGGCCAGCCTTAAAAGGCCAGCTTAAAGGGCCAGCCTTAAAGGGCCAGCTTAAAGGGCCAGCCTTAAAGGGCCAGCCTTAAAGGGCCAGCTTAAAGGGCCAGCCTTAAAGGGCCAGCTTAAAGGGCCAGCCTTAAAGGGCAAGCCTTAAAGGGCCAGCCTTAGAGGGCCAGCTTAAAGGGCCAGCCTTAGAGGGCCAGCTTAAAGGGCCAGCCTTAAGGGGCCAGCTTAAAGGGCCAGCCTTAAAGGGCCAGTCTTAAAGGGCCAGCCTTAGAGGACCAGCCTTAAAGGGCCAGCTTAAAGGGCCAGCCTTAAAGGGCCAGCTTAAAGGGCCAGCCTTAAGGGGCCAGCTTAAAGGGCCAGCCTCAAAGGGCCAGCCTTAAAAGGCCAGCTTAAAGGGCCAGCCTTAAAGGGCCAGCTTAAAGGGCCAGCCTTAAAGGGCCAGCCTTAAAGGGCCAGCTTAAAGGGCCAGCCTTAGAGGGCCAGCTTAAAGGGCCAGCCTTAAGGGGCCAGCTTAAAGGGCCAGCCTTAAAGGGCCAGCCTTAAAGGGCCAGTCTTAAAGGGCCAGCCTTAGAGGGCCAGCCTTAAAGGGCCAGCCTTAAAGGGCCAGCCTTAAAGGGCCAGCCTTGGAGGGCCAGCCTTAAAGGGCCAGCTTTAAAAGGCCAGCCTTAGAGGGCCAGCCTTAAAGGGCCAGCTTAAAGGGCCAGCCTTAAAGGGCCAGCTTAAAGGGCCGGCCTTAAAGGGCCAGCCTTAAAGGGCCAGCTTAAAGGGCCAGCCTTAAAGGGCCAGCTTAAAGGGCCAGCCTTAGAGGGCCAGCCTTAAGGGGCCAGCTTAAAGGGCCAGCCTTAAAGGGCCAGCCTTAGAGGGCCAGCTTAAAGGGCCAGCCTTAGAGGGCCAGCCTTAAGGGGCCAGCTTAAAGGGCCAGCCTTAAAGGGCCAGCCTTAGATGGCCAGCTTAAAGGGCCAGCCTTAGAGGGCCAGCTTAAAGGGCAAGCCTTAAGGGGCCAGCTTAAAGGGCCAGCCTTAAAGGGCCAGCTTAAATGGCCAGCCTTAAAGGGCCAGCCTTAAAGGGCCAGCTTAAAGGGCCAGCCTTAAAGGGCCAGCTTAAAGGGCCAGCCTTAAAGGGCCAGCCTTAGAGGGCCAGCTTAAAGGGCCAGCCTTAGAGGGCCAGCTTAAAGGGCCAGCCTTAAGGGACCAGCTTAAAGGGCCAGCCTTAAAGGGCCAGTCTTAAAGGGCCAGCCTTAGAGGGCCAGCCTTAAAGGGCCAGCTTAAAGGGCCAGCCTTAAAGGGCCAGCTTAAAAGGCCAGCCTTAAAGGGCCAGCTTAAAGGGCCAGCCTTAGATGGCCAGCCTTAAGGGGCCAACTTAAAGGGCCAGCCTTAAAGGGCCAGCCTTAAAGGGCCAGCCTTAAAGGGCCAGCCTTAAAGGGCCAGCTTAAAGGGCCAGCTTAAAGGGCCAGCCTTAGAGGGCCAGCTTAAAGGGCCAGCCTTAAGGGGCCAGCTTAAAGGGCCAGCCTTAAAGGGCAAGCCTTAAATGGCCAGCCTTAGAGGGCCAGCTTAAAGGGCCAGCCTTAAAGGGCCAGCTTAAAGGGCCAGCCTTAAAGGGCCAGCTTAAAGGGCCAGCCTTAAAGGGCCAGCTTAAAGGGCCGGCCTTAAAGGGCCAGCCTTAAGGGGCCAGCTTAAAGGGCCAGCTTAAAGGGCCAGCCTTAGAGGGCCAGCTTAAAGGGCCAGCCTTAAAGGGCCAGCCTTAAGGGGCCAGCTTAAAGGGCCAGCTTAAAGGGCCAGCCTTAGAGGGCCAGCTTAAAGGGCCAGCCTTAAGGGGCCAGCTTTAAGCTGACCCTGTAAAGCTGGCCCTCTAAGGCTGGCCCTTTAAGACTGGCCCTTTAAGGCTGGCCCTTTAAGGCTGGCCCTTTAAGCTGGCCCCTTAAGGCTGGCCCTTTAAGCTGGCCCTGTAAAGCTGGCCCTCTAAGGCTGGCCCTTTAAGCTGGCCCTTTAAGGCTGGCCCTTTAAGCTGGCCCTCTAAGGCTGGCCCTTTAAGGCTGGCCCTTTAAGGCTGGCCCTTTAAGCTGGCCCCTTAAGGCTGGCCCTTTAAGCTGGCCCTCTAAGGCTGGCCCTTTAAGCTGGCCCTTTAAGGCTGGCCCTTTAAGCTGGCCCTCTAAGGCTGGCCCTTTAAGACTGGCCCTTTAAGACTGGCCCTTTAAGGCTGGCTTTTTAAGGCTGGCCCTTTAAGCTGGCCCCTTAAGGCTTGCCCTTTAAGCTGGCCCTCTAAGGCTGGCCCTTTAAGCTGGCCATCTAAGGCTGGCCCTTTAAGGCTGGCCCTTTAAGCTGGCCCCTTAAGGCTCGCCCTCTAAGGCTGGCCCTTTAAGCTGGCCCTTTAAGGCTGGCCCTTTAAGCTGGCCCTCTAAGGCTGGCCCTCTAAGGCTGGCCCTTTAAGCTGGCCCCTTAAGGCTGGCCCTCTAAGGCTGGCCCTTTAAGCTGGCCCTTTAAGGCTGGCCCTTTAAGCTGGCCCTTTAAGGCTGGCCCTTTAAGGCCGGCCCTTTAAGCTGGCCCTTTAAGGCTGGCCCTCTAAGGCTGGCCCTTTAAGACTGGCCCTTTAAGGCTGGCCCTTTAAGCTGGCCCCTTAAGGCTGGCCCTTTAAGCTGGCCCTCTAAGGCTGGCCCTTTAAGCTGGCCCTTTAAGGCTGGCCCTTTAAGCTGACCCTGTAAAGCTGGCCCTCTAAGGCTGGCCCTTTAAGACTGGCCCTTTAAGGCTGGCCCTTTAAGGCTGGCCCTGTAAAGCTGGCCCTCTAAGGCTGGCCCTTTCAGCTGGCCCTTTAAGGCTGGCCCTTTAAGCTGGCCCTCTAAGGCTGGCCCTTTAAGGCTTGCCCTTTAAGGCTGGCCCTTTAAGCTGGCCCCTTAAGGCTGGCCCTTTAAGCTGGCCCTCTAAGGCTGGCCCTTTAAGCTGGCCCTTTAAGGCTGGCCCTTTAAGCTGGCCCTTTAAAGCTGGCCCTCTAAGGCTGGCCCTTTAAGACTGGCCCTTTAAGGCTGGCCCTTTAAGCTGGCCCCTTAAGGCTTGCCCTTTAAGCTGGCCCTCTAAGGCTGGCCCTTTAAGCTGGCCATCTAAGGCTGGCCCTTTAAGGCTGGCCCTTTAAGCTGGCCCCTTAAGGCTGGCCCTCTAAGGCTGGCCCTTTAAGCTGGCCCTTTAAGGCTGGCCCTTTAAGCTGGCCCTCTAAGGCTGGCCCTCTAAGGCTGGCCCTTTAAGCTGGCCCCTTAAGGCTGGCCCTTTAAGCTGGCCCTCTAAGGCTGGCCCTTTAAGCTGGCCCTTTAAGGCTGGCCCTTTAAGCTGGCCCTTTAAAGCTGGCCCTCTAAGGCTGGCCCTTTAAGACTGGCCCTTTAAGGCTGGCCCTTTAAGGCTGGCCCTTTAAGCTCGCCCCCTAAGGCTGGCCCTTTAAGCTGGCCCTCTAAGGCTGGCCCTTTAAGCTGGCCCTTTAAGGCTGGCCCTTTAAGCTGACCCTGTAAAGCTGGCCCTCTAAGGCTGGCCCTTTAAGACTGGCCCTTTAAGGCTGGCCCTTTAAGGCTGGCCCTTTAAGCTGGCCCCTTAAGGCTGGCCCTTTAAGCTGGCCCTGTAAAGCTGGCCCTCTAAGGCTGGCCCTTTAAGCTGGCCCTTTAAGGCTGGCCCTTTAAGCTGGCCCTCTAAGGCTGGCCCTTTAAAGCTTGCCCTTTAAGGCTGGCCCTTTAAGCTGGCCCCTTAAGGCTGGCCCTTTAAGATGGCCCTCTAAGGCTGGCCCTTTAAGGCTGGCCCTCTAAGGCTGGCCCTTTAAGGCTTGCCCTTTAAGGCTGGCCCTTTAAGCTGGCCCCTTAAGGCTGGCCCTTTAAGCTGGCCCTCTAAGGCTGGCCCTTTAAGGCTGGCCCTTTAAGGCTGGCCCTTTAAGGCTTGCCCTCTAAGGCTGGCCCTTTAAGGCTGGCCCTTTAAGGCTGGCCCTTTAAGCTGGCCCCTTAAGGCTGGCCATCTAAGGCTGGCCCTTTAAGCTGGCCCTTTAAGGCTGGCCCTTTAGGCTGGCCCTTTAAGGCTGGCCCTTTAAGCTGGCCCTTTAAGGCTTGCCCTCTAAGGCTGGCCCTTTAAGACTGGCCCTTTAAGGCTGGCCTTTTAAGACTGGCCCCTTAAGGCTGGCCCTTTAAGGCTGGCCCTTTAAGCTGGCCCCTTAAGGCTGGCCCTTTAAGCAGGCCCTCTAAGGCTGGCCCTTTAAGCTGGCCCTCTAAGGCTGGCCCTTTAAGGCTTGCCCTTTAAGGCTGGCCCTTTAAGCTGGCCCCTTAAGGCTGGCCCTTTAAGCTGGCCCTCTAAGGCTGGCCCTTTAAGCTGGCCCTTTAAGGCTGGCCCTTTAAGGTGGCCCCTTAAGGCTGGCCCTTTAAGCTGGCCCTCTAAGGCTGGCCCTTTAAGCTGGCCCTCTAAGGCTGGCACTCTAAGGCTGGCCCTTTAAGGCTTGCCCTTTAAGGCTGGCCCTTTAAAGCTTGCCCTTTAAGGCTGGCCCTTTAAGCTGGCCCCTTAAAGCTGGCCCTTTAAGCTGGCCCTCTAAGGCTGGCCCTTTAAGCTGGCCCTTTAAGGCTGGCCCTTTAAGCTGGCCCTGTAAAGCTGGCCCTCTAAGGCTGGCCCTTTAAGCTGGCCCTTTAAGGCTGGCCCTTTAAGCTGGCCCTCTAAGGCTGACCCTTTAAGCTGGCCCTTTAAGGCTGGCCCTTTAAGCTGGCCCTTTAAGGCTGGCCCTTTAAGGCCGGCCCTTTAAGCTGGCCCTTTAAGGCTGGCCCTTTAAGGCTGGCCCTTTAAGCTGGCCCTCTAAGGCTGGCCCTTTAAGGCTTGCCCTCTAAGGCTGGCCCTTTAAGCTGGCCCCTTAAGGCTGGCCCTTTAAGCTGGCCCTCTAAGGCTGGCCCTTTAAGCTGGCCCTTTAAGGCTGGCCCTTTAAGCTGGCCCTTTAAAGCTGGCCCTCTAAGGCTGGCCCTTTAAGACTGGCCCTTTAAGGCTGGCCCTTTAAGCTGGCCCCTTAAGGCTTACCCTTTAAGCTGGCCCTCTAAGGCTGGCCCTTTAAGGCTGGCCCTTTAAGGCTGGCCCTTTAAGCTGGCCCCTTAAGGCTGGCCCTCTAAGGCTGGCCCTTTAAGCTGGCCCTTTAAGGCTGGCCCTTTAAGGCCGGCCCTTTAAGCTGGCCCTTTAAGGCTGGCCCTTTAAGCTGGCAGTTTAAGGCTGGCCCTTTAAGACTGGGCCTTTAAGACTGGCTCTTTAAGGCTGGCCCTTTAAGGCTGGCCCTTTAAGCTGGCCCCTTAAGGCTGGCCCTTTAAGCTGGCCCTCTAAGGCTGGCCCCTTAAGGCTGGCCCTTTAAGCTCGCCCCCTAAGGCTTGCCCTTTAAGCTGGCCCTCTAAGGCTGGCCCTTTAAGCTGGCCCTTTAAGGCTGGCCCTTTAAGCTGACCCTGTAAAGCTGGCCCTCTAAGGCTGGCCCTTTAAGACTGGCCCTTTAAGGCTGGCCCTTTAAGGCTGGCCCTTTAAGCTGGCCCCTTAAGGCTGGCCCTTTAAGCTCGCCCCCTAAGGCTGGCCTTTTAAGCTGGCCCTCTAAGGCTGGCCCTTTAAGCTGGCCCTTTAAGGCTGGCCCTTTAAGCTGACCCTGTAAAGCTGGACCTCTAAGGCTGGCCCTTTAAGACTGGCCCTTTAAGGCTGGCCCTTTAAGCTGGCCCCTTAAGGCTGGCCCTTTAAGCTGGCCCTGTAAAGCTGGCCCTCTAAGGCTGGCCCTTTAAGACTGGCCCTTTAAGGCTGGCCTTTTAAGGCTGGCCCTTTAAGCTGGCCCCTTAAGGCTTGCCCTTTAAGCTGGCCCTCTAAGGCTGGCCCTTTAAGCTGGCCATCTAAGGCTGGCCCTTTAAGGCTGGCCCTTTAAGCTGGCCCCTTAAGGCTGGCCCTCTAAGGCTGGCCCTTTAAGCTGGCCCTTTAAGGCTGGCCCTTTAAGCTGGCCCTCTAAGGCTGGCCCTCTAAGGCTGGCCCTTTAAGCTGGCCCCTTAAGGCTGGCCCTCTAAGGCTAGCCCTTTAAGCTGGCCCTTTAAGGCTGGCCCTTTAAGCTGGCCCTTTAAGGCTGGCCCTTTAAGGCCGGCCCTTTAAGCTGGCCCTTTAAGGCTGGCCCTTTAAGCTGGCCCTTTAAGGCTGGCCCTCTAAGGCTGGCCCTTTAAGACTGGCCCTTTAAGGCTGGCCCTTTAAGCTGGCCCCTTAAGGCTGGCCCTTTAAGCTGGCCCTCTAAGGCTGGACCCTTAAGGCTGGCCCTTTAAGCTCGCCCCCTAAGGCTGGCCCTTTAAGCTGGCCCTCTAAGGCTGGCCCTTTAAGCTGGCCCTTTAAGGCTGGCCCTTTAAGCTGACCCTGTAAAGCTGGCCCTCTAAGGCTGGCCCTTTAAGGCTGGCCCTTTAAGGCTGGCCCCTTAAGGCTGGCCCTTTAAGCTCGCCCCCTAAGGCTGGCCTTTTAAGCTGGCCCTCTAAGGCTGGCCCTTTAAGCTGGCCCTTTAAGGCTGGCCCTTTAAGCTGACCCTGTAAAGCTGGCCCTCTAAGGCTGGCCCTTTAAGACTGGCCCTTTAAGGCTGGCCCTTTAAGGCTGGCCCTTTAAGCTGGCCCCTTAAGGCTGGCCCTTTAAGCTGGCCCTGTAAAGCTGGCCCTCTAAGGCTGGCCCTTTAAGCTGGCCCTTTAAGGCTGGCCCTTTAAGCTGGCCCTCTAAGGCTGGCCCTTTAAGGCTTGCCCTTTAAGGCTGGCCCTTTAAGGCTGGCCCTTTAAGCTGGCCCCTTAAGGCTGGCCCTTTAAGCTGGCCCTCTAAGGCTGGCCCTTTAAGGCTGGCCCTTTAAGGCTGGCCCTTTAAGGCTTGCCCTCTAAGGCTGGCCCTTTAAGGCTGGCCCTTTAAGGCTGGCCCTTTAAGCTGGCCCCTTAAGGCTGGCCATCTAAGGCTGGCCCTTTAAGCTGGCCCTTTAAGGCTGGCCCTTTAGGCTGGCCCTTTAAGGCTGGCCCTTTAAGCTGGCCCTTTAAGGCTTGCCCTCTAAGGCTGGCCCTTTAAGACTGGCCCTTTAAGGCTGGCCCTTTAAGACTGGCCCTTTAAGCTGGCCCCTTAAGGCTGGCCCTTTAAGGCTGGCCCTTTAAGCTGGCCCCTTCAGGCTGGCCCTTTAAGCAGGCCCTCTAAGGCTGGCCCTTTAAGCTGACCCTCTAAGGCTGGCCCTTTAAGGCTTGCCCTTTAAGGCTGGCCCTTTAAGCTGGCCCTCTAAGGCTGGCCCTTTAAGGCTTGCCCTTTAAGGCTGGCCCTTTAAGCTGGCCCCTTAAGGCTGGCCCTTTAAGATGGCCCTCTAAGGCTGGCCCTTTAAGCTGGCCCTTTAAGGCTGGCCCTTTAAGCTGGCCCCTTAAGGCTGGCCCTTTAAGCTGGCCCTCTAAGGCTGGCCCTTTAAGCTGGCCCTCTAAGGCTGGCCCTCTAAGGCTGGCCCTTTAAGGCTGGCCCTTTAAGGCTTGCCCTTTAAGGCTGGCCCTTTAAGCTGGCCCCTTAAGGCTGGCCCTTTAAGCTGGCCCTCTAAGGCTGGCCCTTTAAGCTGGCCCTTTAAGGCTGGCCCTTAAAGCTGGCCCTGTAAAGCTGGCCCTCTAAGGCTGGCCCTTTAAGCTGGCCCTTTAAGGCTGGCCCTTTAAGCTGGCCCTCTAAGGCTGGCCCTTTAAGGCTGGCCCTTTAAGGCTGGCCCTTTAAGCTGGCCCCATAAGGCTGGCCCTCTAAGGCTGGCCCTTTAAGCTGGCCCTTTAAGGCTGGCCCTTTAAGCTGGCCCTTTAAGGCTGGCCCTTTAAGGCCGGCCCTTTAAGGCTGGCCCATTAAGGCTGGCCCTTTAAGCTGGCCCCTTAAGGCTGGCCCTTTAAGCAGGCCCTCTAAGGCTGGCCCTTTAAGCTGGCCCTCTAAGGCTGGCCCTTTAAGGCTTGCCCTCTAAGGCTGGCCCTTTAAGCTGGCCCCTTAAGGCTGGCCCTTTAAGCTGGCCCTCTAAGGCTGGCCCTTTAAGCTGGCCCTTTAAGGCTGGCCCTTTAAGCTGGCCCTTTAAAGCTGGCCCTCTAAGGCTGGCCCTTTAAGGCTGGCCCTTTAAGCTGGCCCCTTAAGGCTGGCCCTCTAAGGCTGGCCCTTTAAGCTGGCCCTTTAAGGCTGGCCCTTTAAGGTGGCCCTTTAAGGCTGGCCCTTTAAGGCTGGCCCTTTAAGCTGGCCCCTTAAGGCTGGCCCTTTAAGCTGGCCCTCTAAGGCTGGCCCTCTAAGGCTGGCCCTTTAAGCTGGCCCTTTAAGGCTGGCCCTTTAAGGTGACCCTGTAAAGCTGGCCCTCTAAGGCTGGCCCTTTAAGACTGGCCCTTTAAGGCTGGCCCTTTAAGGCTGGCCCTTTAAGCTGGCCCCTTAAGGCTGGCCCTTTACGGCTGGCCCTTTACGGCTGGCCCTTTAAGCTGGCCCTCTAAGGCTGGCCCTTTAAGGCTTGCCCTTTAAGGCTGGCCCTTTAAGCTGGCCCCTTAAGGCTGGCCCTTTAAGCTGGCCCTCTAAGGCTGGCCCTTTAAGGCTGGCCCTCTAAGGCTGGCCCTTTAAGGGTTGCCCTTTAAGGCTGGCCCTTTAAGCTGGCCCCTTAAGGCTGGCCCTTTAAGCTGGCCCTCTAAGGCTGGCCCTTTAAGGCTGGCCCCTTAAGGCTGGCCCTT
Source organism: Doryrhamphus excisus (assembly GCF_037039965.1). Lineage (NCBI taxonomy): Eukaryota > Metazoa > Chordata > Actinopteri > Syngnathiformes > Syngnathidae > Doryrhamphus > Doryrhamphus excisus. The sequence goes on from NC_136375.1 coordinate 536,421, forward strand.
TAAGGCTTGCCCTCTAAGGCTGGCCCTTTAAGGCTGGCCATCTAAGGCTGGCCCTTTAAGCTGGCCCTTTAAGGCTGGCCCTTTAAGGCTGGCCCTTTAAGCTGGCCCTTTAAGGCTGGCCCTCTAAGGCTGGCCCTTTAAGACTGGCCCTTTAAGGCTGGCCCTTTAAGACTGGCCCTTTAAGCTGGCCCCTTAAGGCTGGCCCTTTAAGGCTGGCCCTTTAAGCTGGCCCCTTAAGGCTGGCCCTTTAAGCAGGCCCTCTAAGGCTGGCCCTTTAAGCTGGCCCTCTAAGGCTGGCCCTTTAAGGCTTGCCCTTTAAGGCTGGCCCTTTAAGCTGGCCCCTTAAGGCTGGCCCTTTAAGCTGGCCCTCTAAGGCTGGCCCTTTAAGCTGGCCCTTTAAGGCTGGCCCTTTAAGGCTGGCCCTTTAAGGCTGGCCCTTTAAGCTGGCCCCTTAAGGCTGGCCCTTTAAGCTGGCCCTCTAAGGCTGGCCCTTTAAGCTGGCCCTTTAAGGCTGGCCCTTTAAGGCTGGCCCTTTAAGGCTGGCCCTTTAAGCTGGCCCTCTAAGGCTGGCCCTCTAAGGCTGGCCCTCTAAGGCTGGCCCTTTAAGCTGGCCCTTTAAGGCTGGCCCTTTAAGGCTGGTCCTTTAAGCTGGCCCCTTAAGGCTGTTCCTCTAAGGCTGGCCCTTTAAGCTGGCCCTTTAAGGCTGGCCCTTTAAGCTGGCCCTTTAAGGCTGGCCCTTTAAGGCCGGCCCTTTAAGCTGGCCTTTTAAGGCTGGCCCTTTAAGCTGGCCCTTTAAGGCTGGCCCTCTAAGGCTGGCCCTTTAAGACTGGCCCTTTAAAGCTGGCCCTTTAAGGCTGGCCCTTTAAGCTGGCCCTTTAAGCTGGCCCTCTAAGGTTGGCCCTTTAAGGCTGGCCCTTTAAGGCTTGCCCTTTAAGCTGGCCCCTTAAGGCTGGCCCTTTAAGCTGGCCCTCTAAGGCTGGCCCTTTAAGCTGGCCCTCTAAGGCTGGCCCTTTAAGACTGGCCCTTTAAAGCTGGCCCTTTAAGGCTGGCCCTTTAAGCTGGCCCTTTAAGCAGGCCCTCTAAGGCTGGCCCTTTAAGCTGGCCCTCTAAGGCTGGCCCTTTAAGGCTTGCCCTTTAAGGCTGGCCCTTTAAGCTGGCCCCTTAAGGCTGGCCCTTTAAGCTGTCCCTCTAAGGCTGGCCCTTTAAGCTGGCCCTTTAAGGCTGGCCCTTTAAGGCTGGCCCTTTAAGGCTGGCCCTTTAAGCTGGCCCCTTAAGGCTGGCCCTTTAAGCTGGCCCTCTAAGGCTGGCCCTTTAAGCTGGCCCTTTAAGGCTGGCCCTTTAAGGCTGGCCCTTTAAGGCTGGCCCTTTAAGCTGGCCCTCTAAGGCTGGCCCTCTAAGGCTGGCCCTCTAAGGCTGGCCCTTTAAGGCTTTCCCTTTAAGGCTGGCCCTTTAAGCTGGCCCTCTAAGGCTGGCCCTTTAAGCTGGCCCTTTAAGGCTGGCCCTTTAAGCTGGCCCTTTAAAGCTGGCCCTCTAAGGCTGGCCCTTTAAGACTGGACCTTTAAGGCTGGCCCTTTAAGGCTGGCCCTTTAAGCTGGCCCCTTAAGGCTTGCCCTTTAAGCTGGCCCTTTAAGGCTGGCCCTTTAAGGCTGGCCCTTTAAGCTGGCCCCTTAAGGCTGGCCCTTTAAGCTGGCCCTGTAAAGCTGGCCCTCTAAGGCTGGCCCTTTAAGCTGGCCCTTTAAGGCTGGCCCTTTAAGCTGGCACTCTAAGGCTGGCCCTTTAAGGCTTGCCCTTTAAGGCTGGCCCTTTAAGCTGGCCCCTTAAGGCTGGCCCTTTAAGCTGGCCCTCTAAGGCTGGCCCTTTAAGGCTGGCCCTCTAAGGCTGGCCCTTTAAGGCTTGCCCTTTAAGGCTGGCCCTTTAAGCTGGCCCCTTAAGGCTGGCCCTTTAAGCTGGCCCTCTAAGGCTTGCCCTTTAAGGCTGGCCCTTTAAGGCTGGCCCTTTAAGGCTTGCCCTCTAAGGCTGGCCCTTTAAGGCTGGCCCTTTAAGCTGGCCCCTTAAGGCTGGCCATCTAAGGCTGGCCCTTTAAGCTGGCCCTTTAAGGCTGGCCCTTTAAGGCTGGCCCTTTAAGCTGGCCCTGTAAAGCTGGCCCTTTAAGGCTGGCCCTTTAAGCTGGCCCTCTAAGGCTGGCCCTTTAAGGCTGGCCCTTTAAGGCTGGCCCTTTAAGCTGGCCCCTTAAGGCTGGCCCTCTAAGGCTGGCCCTTTAAGCTGGCCCTTTAAGGCTGGCCCTTTAAGCTGGCCCTTTATGGCTGGCCCTTTAAGGCCGGCCCTTTAAGCTGGCCCTTTAAGGCTGGCCCTTTAAGCTGGCCCTTTAAGGCTGGCCCTTTAAGCTGGCCCTTTAAGGTTGGCCCTTTAAGGCTGGCCCTTTAAGCTGGCCCCTTAAGGCTGGCCCTTTAAGCAGGCCCTCTAAGGCTGGCCCTTTAAGCTGGCCCTCTAAGGCTGGCCCTTTAAGGCTTGCCCTTTAAGGCTGGCCCTTTAAGCTGGCCCCTTAAGGCTGGCCCTTTAAGCTGGCCCTCTAAGGCTGGCCCTTTTAGCTGGCCCTTTAAGGCTGGCCCTTTAAGCTGGCCCTTTAAAGCTGGCCCTCTAAGGCTGGCCCTTTAAGACTGGCCCTTTAAGGCTGGCCCTTTAAGGCTGGCCCTTTAAGCTGGCCCCTTAAGGCTTGCCCTTTAAGCTGGCCCTCTAAGGCTGGCCCTTTAAGCTGGCCATCCAAGGCTGGCCCTTTAAGGCTGGCCCTTTAAGGCTGGCCCTTTAAGCTGGCCCCTTAAGGCTGGCCCTCTAAGGCTGGCCCTTTAAGCTGGCCCTCTAAGGCTGGCCCTTTAAGGCTGGTCCTTTAAGCTGGCCCCTTAAGGCTGTTCCTCTAAGGCTGGCCCTTTAAGCTGGCCCTTTAAGGCTGGCCCTTTAAGCTGGCCCTTTAAGGCTGGCCCTTTAAGGCCGGCCCTTTAAGCTGGCCTTTTAAGGCTGGCCCTTTAAGCTGGCCCTTTAAGGCTGGCCCTCTAAGGCTGGCCCTTTAAGACTGGCCCTTTAAAGCTGGCCCTTTAAGGCTGGCCCTTTAAGCTGGCCCTTTAAGCTGGCCCTCTAAGGTTGGCCCTTTAAGGCTGGCCCTTTAAGGCTTGCCCTTTAAGCTGGCCCCTTAAGGCTGGCCCTTTAAGCTGGCCCTCTAAGGCTGGCCCTTTAAGCTGGCCCTCTAAGGCTGGCCCTTTAAGCTGGCCCTTTAAGGCTGGCCCTTTAAGCTGACCCTGTAAAGCTGGCCCTCTAAGGCTGGCCCTTTAAGACTGGCCCTTTAAGGCTGGCCCTTTAAGGCTGGCCCTTTAAGCTGGCCCCTTAAGGCTGGCCCTTTAAGCTGGCCCTGTAAAGCTGGCCCTCTAAGGCTGGCCCTTTAAGCTGGCCCTTTAAGGCTGACCCTTTAAGCTGGCCCTCTAAGGCTGGCCCTTTAAGGCTGGCCCTTTAAGCTGGCCCCTTAAGGCTGGCCCTCTAAGGCTGGCCCTTTAAGCTGGCCCTTTAAGGCTGGCCCTTTAAGCTGGCCCTTTAAGGCTGGCCCTTTAAGGCCGGCCCTTTAAGCTGGCCCTTTAAGGCCGGCCCTTTAAGGCTGGCCCTTTAAGCTGGCCCTTTAAGGCTGGCCCTTTAAGCTGGCCCTTTAAGGCTGGCCCTTTAAGCTGGCCCCTTAAGGCTGGCCCTTTAAGCTGGCCCTCTAAGGCTGGCCCTTTAAGGCTTGCCCTTTAAGGCTGGCCCTTTAAGCTGGCCCCTTAAGGCTTGCCCTTTAAGCTGGCCCTCTAAGGCTGGCCCTTTAAGGCTGGCCCTTTAAGGCTGGCCCTCTAAGGCTGGCCCTTTAAGGCTGGCCCTTTAAGCTGGCCCCTTAAGGCTGGCCATCTAAGGCTGGCCCTTTAAGCTGGCCCTTTAAGGCTGGCCCTTTTAGCTGGCCCTTTAAGGCTGGCCCTTTAAGCTGGCCCTCTAAGGCTGGCCCTTTAAGGCTGGCCCTTTAAGGCTGGCCCTTTAAGCTGGCCCCTTAGGGCTGGCCCTCTAAGGCTGGCCCTTTAAGCTGGCCCTTTAAGGCTGGCCCTGTAAGCTGGCCCTTTAAGGCTGGCCCTTTAAGGCCAGCCCTTTAAGCTGGCCCTTTAAGGCTGGCCCTTTAAGCTGGCCCTTTAAGGCTGGCCCTTTAAGCTGGCCCTTTAAGGCTGGCCCTTTAAGGCTGGCCCTTTAAGCTGGCCCCTTAAGGCTGGCCCTTTAAGCTGGCCCTTTAAGGCTGGCCCTTTAAGGCTGGCCCTTTAAGCTGGCCCCTTAAGGCTGGCCATCTAAGGCTGGCCCTTTAAGCTGGCCCTTTAAGGCTGGCCCTTTAAGGCTGGCCCTTTAAGCTGGCCCTGTAAAGCTGGCCCTCTAAGGCTGGCCCTTTAAGCTGGCCCTTTAAGGCTGGCCCTTTAAGCTGGCCCTCTAAGGCTGGCCCTTTAAGGCTGGCCCTTTAAGGCTGGCCCTTTAAGCTGGCCCCTTAAGGCTGGCCCTCTAAGGCTGGCCCTTTAAGCTGGCCCTTTAAGGCTGGCCCTTTAAGCTGGCCCTTTAAGGCTGGCCCTTTAAGGCCGGCCCTTTAAGCTGGCCCTTTAAGGCTGGCCCTTTAAGCTGGCCCTTTAAGGTTGGCCCTTTAAGCTGGCCCTGTAAAGCTGGCCCTCTAAGGCTGGCCCTTTAAGCTGGCCCTTTAAGGCTGGCCCTTTAAGCTGGCCCTCTAAGGCTGGCCCTTTAAGCAGGCCCTCTAAGGCTGGCCCTTTAAGCTGGCCCTCTAAGGCTGGCCCTTTAAGGCTTGCCCTTTAAGGCTGGCCCTTTAAGCTGGCCCCTTAAGCTGGCCCTTTAAGGCTGGCCCTTTAAGCTGGCCCTTTAAAGCTGGCCCTCTAAGGCTGGCCCTTTAAGCTGGCCCTTTAAAGCTGGCCCTCTAAGGCTGGCCCTTTAAGACTGGCCCTTTAAGGCTGGCCCTTTAAGGTTGGCCCTTTAAGCTGGTCCCTTAAGGCTTGCCCTTTAAGCTGGCCCTCTAAGGCTGGCCCTTTAAGCTGGCCATCTAAGGCTGGCCCTTTAAGGCTGGCCCTTTAAGGCTGGCCCTTTAAGCTGGCCCCTTAAGGCTGGCCCTCTAAGGCTGGCCCTTTAAGCTGGCCCTTTAAGGCTGGCCCTTTAAGCTGGCCCTCTAAGGCTGGCCCTTTAAGGCTGGCCCTCTAAGGTTGGCCCTTTAAGGCTGGCCCTTTAAGGCTGGCCCTTTAAGCTGGCCCCTTAAGGCTGGCCCTTTAAGCTAGCCCTCTAAGGCTGGCCCTTTAAGCTGGCCCTCTAAGGCTGGCCCTTTAAGCTGGCCCTTTAAGGCTGGCCCTTTAAGCTGACCCTGTAAAGCTGGCCCTCTAAGGCTGGCCCTTTAAGACTGGCCCTTTAAGGCTGGCCCTTTAAGGCTGGCCCTTTAAGCTGGTCCCTTAAGGCTGGCCCTTTAAGCTGGCCCTGTAAAGCTGGCCCTCTAAGGCTGGCCCTTTAAGCTGGCCCTTTAAAGCTGGCCCTTTAAGCTGGCACTCTAAGGCTGGCCCTTTAAGGCTTGCCCTTTAAGGCTGGCCCTTTAAGCTGGCCCCTTAAGGCTGGCCCTTTAAGCTGGCCCTCTAAGGCTGGCCCTTTAAGGCTGGCCCTCTAAGGCTGGCCCTTTAAGGCTTGCCCTTTAAGGCTGGCCCTTTAAGCTGGCCCCTTAAGGCTGGCCCTTTAAGCTGGCCCTCTAAGGCTGGCCCTCTAAGGCTGGCCCTTTAAGGTTGGCCCTTTAAGGCTTGCCCTCTAAGGCTGGCCCTTTAAGGCTGGCCCTTTAAGGCTGGCCCTTTAAGCTGGCCCCTTAAGGCTGGCCATCTAAGGCTGGCCCTTTAAGCTGGCCCTTTAAGGCTGGCCCTTTAAGGCTGGCCCTTTAAGCTGGCCCTGTAAAGCTGGCCCTCTAAGGCTGGCCCTTTAAGCTGGCCCTCTAAGGCTGGCCCTTTAAGGCTGGCCCTTTAAGGCTGGCCCTTTAAGCTGGCCCCTGAAGGCTGGCCCTCTAAGGCTGGCCCTTTAAGCTGGCCCTTTAAGGCTGGCCCTTTAAGCTGGCCCTTTAAGGCTGGCCCTTTAAGGCCGGCCCTTTAAGCTGGCCCTTTAAGGCTGGCCCTTTTAGCTGGCCCTTTAAGGCTGGCCCTTTAAGGCTGGCCCTTTAAGCTGGCCCTGTAAAGCTGGCCCTCTAAGGCTGGCCCTTTAAGCTGGCCCTTTAAGGCTGGCCCTTTAAGCTGGCCCTCTAAGGCTGGCCCTTTAAGGCTGGCCCTTTAAGGCTTGCCCTTTAAGCTGGCCCCTTAAGGCTGGCCCTTTAAGCTAACCCTCTAAGGCTGGCCCTCTAAGGCTGGCCCTTTAAGCTGGCCCTTTAAGGCTGGCTCTTTAAGCTGGCCCTCTAAGGCTGGCCCTTTAAGGCTGGCCCTTTAAGCTGGCCCCTTAAGGCTGGCCCTCTAAGGCTGGCCCTTTAAGCTGGCCCTTTAAGGCTGGCCCTTTAAGCTGGCCCTTTAAGGCTGGCCCTTTAAGGCCGGCCCTTTAAGCTGGCCTTTTAAGGCTGGCCCTTTAAGCTGGCCCTTTAAGGCTGGCCCTCTAAGGCTGGCCCTTTAAGACTGGCCCTTTAAAGCTGGCCCTTTAAGGCTGGCCCTTTAAGCTGGCCCTTTAAGGCTGGCCCTCTAAGGTTGGCCCTTTAAGGCTGGCCCTTTAAGGCTTGCCCTTTAAGCTGGCCCCTTAAGGCTGGCCCTTTAAGCTAACCCTCTAAGGCTGGCCCTTTAAGCTGGCCCTCTAAGGCTGGCCCTTTAAGCTGGCCCTTTAAGGCTGGCCCTTTAAGCTGGCCCTTTAAGGCTGGCCCTTTAAGGCTGGCCCTTTAAGGCTGGCCCTTTAAGCTGGCCCCTTAAGGCTGGCCCTTTAAGCAGGCCCTCTAAGGCTGGCCCTTTAAGCTGGCCCTCTAAGGCTGGCCCTTTAAGGCTTGCCCTTTAAGGCTGGCCCTTTAAGCTGGCCCCTTAAGGCTGGCCCTTTAAGCTGGCCCTCAAAGGCTGGCCCTTTAAGCTGGCCCTTTAAGGCTGGCCTTTTAAGCTGGCCCTTTAAAGCTGGCCCTCTAAGGCTGGCCCTTTAAGACTGGCCCTTTAAGGCTGGCCCTTTAAGGCTGGCCCTTTAAGCTGGCCCCTTAAGGCTTGCCCTTTAAGCTGGCCCTCTAAGGCTGGCCCTTTAAGCTGGCCATCTAAGGCTGGCCCTTTAAGGCTGGCCCTTTAAGGCTGGCCCTTTAAGCTGGCCCCTTAAGGCTGGCCCTCTAAGGCTGGCCCTTTAAGCTGGCCCTTTAAGGCTGGCCCTTTAAGCTGGCCCTCTAAGGCTGGCCCTTTAAGGCTGGCCCTTTAAGCTGGCCCCTTAAGGCTGGCCCTCTAAGGCTGGCCCTTTAAGCTGGCCCTTTAAGGCTGGCCCTTTAAGGCCGGCCCTTTAAGCTGGCCTTTTAAGGCTGGCCCTTTAAGCTGGCCCTTTAAGGCTGGCCCTCTAAGGCTGGCCCTTTAAGACTGGCCCTTTAAAGCTGGCCCTTTAAGGCTGGCCCTTTAAGCTGGCCCTTTAAGGCTGGCCCTCTAAGGTTGGCCCTTTAAGGCTGGCCCTTTAAGGCTTGCCCTTTAAGCTGGCCCCTTAAGGCTGGCCCTTTAAGCTAACCCTCTAAGGCTGGCCCTTTAAGCTGGCCCTCTAAGGCTGGCCCTTTAAGCTGGCCCTTTAAGCCTGGCCCTTTAAGCTGACCCTGTAAAGCTGGCCCTCTAAGGCTGGCCCTTTAAGACTGGCCCTTTAAGGCTGGCCCTTTAAGGCTGGCCCTTTAAGCTGGCCCCTTAAGGCTGGCCCTTTAAGCTGGCCCTGTAAAGCTGGCCCTCTAAGGCTGGCCCTTTAAGCTGGCCCTTTAAGGCTGACCCTTTAAGCTGGCCCTCTAAGGCTGGCCCTTTAAGCTGGCCCCTTAAGGCTGGCCCTCTAAGGCTGGCCCTTTAAGCTGGCCCTTTAAGGCTGGCCCTTTAAGGCTGGCCCTTTAAGCTGGCCCCTTAAGGCTGGCCCTCTAAGGCTGGCCCTTTAAGCTGGCCCTTTAAGGCTGGCCCTTTAAGGCTGGCCCTTTAAGCTGGCCCCTTAAGGCTGGCCCTTTAAGCTGGCCCTCTAAGGCTGGCCCTTTAAGCTGGCCCTCTAAGGCTGGCCCTTTAAGGCTGGCCCTTTAAGGCTGGCCCTTTAAGCTGGCCCCTTAAGGCTGGCCCTTTAAGCTGGCCCTCTAAGGCTGGCCCTTTAAGGCTGGCCCTTTAAGGCTGGCCCTTTAAGGCTGGCCCTCTAAGGTTGGCCCTTTAAGGCTGGCCCTTTAAGCTGGCCCCTTAAGGCTGGCCCTTTAAGCTGGCCCTTTAAGGCTGGCCCTTTAAGCTGGCCCTTTAAGGCTGGCCCTTTAAGCTGGCCCTCTAAGGCTGGCCCTTTAAGGCTGGCCCTTTAAGGCTGGCCCTTTAAGCTGGCCCCTTAGGGCTGATCCTCTAAGGCTGGACCTCTAAGGCTGGCCCTTTAAGCTTGCCCTTTAAGGCTGGCCCTTTAAGCTGGCCCCTTAAGGCTGGCCCTTTAAGGCTGGCCCTTTAAGGCTGGCCCTTTAAGCTGGCCCTCTAAGGTTGGCCCTTTAAGGCTTGCCCTTTAAGGCTGGCCCTTTAAGCTGGCCCCTTAAGGCTGGCCCTTTAAGCTGGCCCTCTAAGGCTGGCCCTTTAAGGCTGGCCCTTTAAGGCTGGCCCTTTAAGGCTTGCCCTCTAAGGCTGGCCCTCTAAGGCTGGCCCTTTAAACTGGCCCCTTAAGGCTGGCCATCTAAGGCTGGCCCTTTAAGCTGGCTCTTTAAGGCTGGCCCTTTAAGGCTGGCCCTTTAAGCTGGCCCTTTAAGGCTGGCCCTTTAAGCTGGCCCTCTAAGGCTGGCCCTTTAAGGCTGGCCCTTTAAGGCTGGCCCTTTAAGCTGGCCCCTTAAGGCTGGCCCTTTAAGGCTGGCCCTTTAAGCTGGCCCTTTAAGGTTGGCCCTTTAAGCTGGCCCTGTAAAGCTGGCCCTCTAAGGCTGGCCCTTTAAGCTGGCCCTTTAAGGCTGGCCCTTTAAGCTGGCCCTCTAAGGCTGGCCCTTTAAGGCTGGCCCTTTAAGGCTGGCCCTTTAAGCTGGCCCCTTAAGGCTGGCCCTCTAAGGCTGGCCCTTTAAGCTGGCCCTTTAAGCAGGCCCTCTAAGGCTGGCCCTTTAAGCTGGCCCTCTAAGGCTGGCCCTTTAAGGCTTGCCCTTTAAGGCTGGCCCTTTAAGCTGGCCCCTTAAGGCTGGCCCTTTAAGCTGGCCCTCAAAGGCTGGCCCTTTAAGCTGGCCCTTTAAGGCTGGCCCTTTAAGCTGGCCCTTTAAAGCTGGCCCTCTAAGGCTGGCCCTTTAAGACTGGCCCTTTAAGGCTGGCCCTTTAAGCTGGCCCCTTAAGGCTGGCCCTTTAAGCAGGCCCTCTAAGGCTGGCCCTTTAAGCTGGCCCTTAAGGCTGGCCCTTTAAGGCTTGCCCTTTAAGGCTGGCCCTTTAAGCTGGCCCCTTAAGGCTGGCCCTTTAAGCTGGCCCTCAAAGGCTGGCCCTTTAAGCTGGCCCTTTAAGGCTGGCCCTTTAAGCTGGCCCTTTAAAGCTGGCCCTCTAAGGCTGGCCCTTTAAGACTGGCCCTTTAAGGCTGGCCCTTTAAGGCTGGCCCTTTAAGCTGGCCCCTTAAGGCTTGCCCTTTAAGCTGGCCCTCTAAGGCTGGCCCTTTAAGCTGGCCATCTAAGGCTGGCCCTTTAAGGCTGGCCCTTTAAGCTGGCCCCTTAGGGCTGGCCCTCTAAGGCTGGCCCTTTAAGCTGGCCCTTTAAGGCTGGCCCTTTAAGCTGGCCCTCTAAGGCTGGCCCTTTAAGGCTGGCCCTTTAAGCTGGCCCCTTAAGGCTGGCCCTCTAAGGCTGGCCCTTTAAGCTGGCCCTTTAAGGCTGGCCCTTTAAGCTGGCCCTTTAAGGCTGGCCCTTTAAGGCCGGCCCTTTAAGCTGGCCTTTTAAGGCTGGCCCTTTAAGCTGGCCCTTTAAGGCTGGCCCTCTAAGGCTGGCCCTTTAAGACTGGCCCTTTAAAGCTGGCCCTTTAAGGCTGGCCCTTTAAGCTGGCCCTTTAAGGCTGGCCCTCTAAGGTTGGCCCTTTAAGGCTGGCCCTTTAAGGCTTGCCCTTTAAGCTGGCCCCTTAAGGCTGGCCCTTTAAGCTAACCCTCTAAGGCTGGCCCTTTAAGCTGGCCCTCTAAGGCTGGCCCTTTAAGCTGGCCCTTTAAGGCTGGCCCTTTAAGCTGGCCCTTTAAGGCTGGCCCTTTAAGGCTGGCCCTTTAAGGCTGGCCCTTTAAGCTGGCCCCTTAAGGCTGGCCCTTTAAGCAGGCCCTCTAAGGCTGGCCCTTTAAGATGGCCCTCTAAGGCTGGCCCTTTAAGGCTTGCCCTTTAAGGCTGGCCCTTTAAGCTGGCCCCTTAAGGCTGGCCCTTTAAGCTGGCCCTCAAAGGCTGGCCCTTTAAGCTGGCCCTTTAAGGCTGGCCTTTTAAGCTGGCCCTTTAAAGCTGGCCCTCTAAGGCTGGCCCTTTAAGACTGGCCCTTTAAGGCTGGCCCTTTAAGGCTGGCCCTTTAAGCTGGCCCCTTAAGGCTTGCCCTTTAAGCTGGCCCTCTAAGGCTGGCCCTTTAAGCTGGCCATCTAAGGCTGGCCCTTTAAGGCTGGCCCTTTAAGGCTGGCCCTTTAAGCTGGCCCCTTAAGGCTGGCCCTCTAAGGCTGGCCCTTTAAGCTGGCCCTTTAAGGCTGGCCCTTTAAGGCCGGCCCTTTAAGCTGGCCTTTTAAGGCTGGCCCTTTAAGCTGGCCCTTTAAGGCTGGCCCTCTAAGGCTGGCCCTTTAAGACTGGCCCTTTAAAGCTGGCCCTTTAAGGCTGGCCCTTTAAGCTGGCCCTTTAAGGCTGGCCCTCTAAGGTTGGCCCTTTAAGGCTGGCCCTTTAAGGCTTGCCCTTTAAGCTGGCCCCTTAAGGCTGGCCCTTTAAGCTAACCCTCTAAGGCTGGCCCTTTAAGCTGGCCCTCTAAGGCTGGCCCTTTAAGCTGGCCCTTTAAGGCTGGCCCTTTAAGCTGGCCCTTTAAGGCTGGCCCTTTAAGGCTGGCCCTTTAAGGCTGGCCCTTTAAGCTGGCCCCTTAAGGCTGGCCCTTTAAGCAGGCCCTCTAAGGCTGGCCCTTTAAGCTGGCCCTCTAAGGCTGGCCCTTTAAGGCTTGCCCTTTAAGGCTGGCCCTTTAAGCTGGCCCCTTAAGGCTGGCCCTTTAAGCTGGCCCTCAAAGGCTGGCCCTTTAAGCTGGCCCTTTAAGGCTGGCCTTTTAAGCTGGCCCTTTAAAGCTGGCCCTCTAAGGCTGGCCCTTTAAGACTGGCCCTTTAAGGCTGGCCCTTTAAGGCTGGCCCTTTAAGCTGGCCCCTTAAGGCTTGCCCTTTAAGCTGGCCCTCTAAGGCTGGCCCTTTAAGCTGGCCATCTAAGGCTGGCCCTTTAAGGCTGGCCCTTTAAGGCTGGCCCTTTAAGCTGGCCCCTTAAGGCTGGCCCTCTAAGGCTGGCCCTTTAAGCTGGCCCTTTAAGGCTGGCCCTTTAAGCTGGCCCTCTAAGGCTGGCCCTTTAAGGCTGGCCCTTTAAGCTGGCCCCTTAAGGCTGGCCCTCTAAGGCTGGCCCTTTAAGCTGGCCCTTTAAGGCTGGCCCTTTAAGCTGGCCCTTTAAGGCTGGCCCTTTAAGGCCGGCCCTTTAAGCTGGCCTTTTAAGGCTGGCCCTTTAAGCTGGCCCTTTAAGGCTGGCCCTCTAAGGCTGGCCCTTTAAGACTGGCCCTTTAAAGCTGGCCCTTTAAGGCTGGCCCTTTAAGCTGGCCCTTTAAGGCTGGCCCTCTAAGGTTGGCCCTTTAAGGCTGGCCCTTTAAGGCTTGCCCTTTAAGCTGGCCCCTTAAGGCTGGCCCTTTAAGCTAACCCTCTAAGGCTGGCCCTTTAAGCTGGCCCTCTAAGGCTGGCCCTTTAAGCTGGCCCTTTAAGCCTGGCCCTTTAAGCTGACCCTGTAAAGCTGGCCCTCTAAGGCTGGCCCTTTAAGACTGGCCCTTTAAGGCTGGCCCTTTAAGGCTGGCCCTTTAAGCTGGCCCCTTAAGGCTGGCCCTTTAAGCTGGCCCTGTAAAGCTGGCCCTCTAAGGCTGGCCCTCTAAGGCTGGCCCTTTAAACTGGCCCCTTAAGGCTGGCCATCTAAGGCTGGCCCTTTAAGGCTGGCCCTTTAAGCTGGCCCCTTAAGGCTGGCCCTCTAAGGCTGGCCCTTTAAGCTGGCCCTTTAAGGCTGGCCCTTTAAGGCTGGCCCTTTAAGCTGGCCCCTTAAGGCTGGCCCTTTAAGCTGGCCCCTTAAGGCTGGCCCTTTAAGCAGGCCCTCTAAGGCTGGCCCTTTAAGCTGGCCCTCTAAGGCTGGCCCTTTAAGGCTTGCCCTTTAAGGCTGGCCCTTTAAGCTGGCCCCTTAAGGCTGGCCCTTTAAGCTGGCCCTCAAAGGCTGGCCCTTTAAGCTGGCCCTTTAAGGCTGCCCTTTTAAGCTGGCCCTTTAAAGCTGGCCCTCTAAGGCTGGCCCTTTAAGACTGGCCCTTTAAGGCTGGCCCTTTAAGGCTGGCCCTTTAAGCTGGCCCCTTAAGGCTTGCCCTTTAAGCTGGCCCTCTAAGGCTGGCCCTTTAAGCTGGCCATCTAAGGCTGGCCCTTTAAGGCTGGCCCTTTAAGGCTGGCCCTTTAAGCTGGCCCCTTAAGGCTGGCCCTCTAAGGCTGGCCCTTTAAGCTGGCCCTTTAAGGCTGGCCCTTTAAGCTGGCCCTCTAAGGCTGGCCCTTTAAGGCTGGCCCTTTAAGCTGGCCCCTTAAGGCTGGCCCTCTAAGGCTGGCCCTTTAAGCTGGCCCTTTAAGGCTGGCCCTTTAAGCTGGCCCTTTAAGGCTGGCCCTTTAAGGCCGGCCCTTTAAGCTGGCCTTTTAAGGCTGGCCCTTTAAGCTGGCCCTTTAAGGCTGGCCCTCTAAGGCTGGCCCTTTAAGACTGGCCCTTTAAAGCTGGCCCTTTAAGGCTGGCCCTTTAAGCTGGCCCTTTAAGGCTGGCCCTCTAAGGTTGGCCCTTTAAGGCTGGCCCTTTAAGGCTTGCCCTTTAAGCTGGCCCCTTAAGGCTGGCCCTTTAAGCTAACCCTCTAAGGCTGGCCCTTTAAGCTGGCCCTCTAAGGCTGGCCCTTTAAGCTGGCCCTTTAAGCCTGGCCCTTTAAGCTGACCCTGTAAAGCTGGCCCTCTAAGGCTGGCCCTTTAAGACTCGCCCTTTAAGGCTGGCCCTTTAAGGCTGGCCCTTTAAGCTGGCCCCTTAAGGCTGGCCCTTTAAGCTGGCCCTGTAAAGCTGGCCCTCTAAGGCTGGCCCTTTAAGCTGGCCCTTTAAGGCTGACCCTTTAAGCTGGCCCTCTAAGGCTGGCCCTTTAAGGCTGGCCCTTTAAGGCCGGCCCTTTAAGCTGGCCCTTTAAGGCTGGCCCTTTAAGGCTGGCCCTTTAAGCTGGCCCTTTAAGGCTGGCCCTTTAAGCTGGCCCTTTAAGGCTGGCCCTTTAAGGCTGGCCCTTTAAGGCTGGCCCTTTAAGCTGGCCCCTTAAGGCTGGCCCTTTAAGCTGGCCCTCTAAGGCTGGCCCTTTAAGGCTTGCCCTTTAAGGCTGGCCCTTTAAGCTGGCCCTTTAAGCTGGCCCCTTATGGCTGGCCCTTTAAGCTGGCCCTCTAAGGCTGGCCCTTTAAGGCTGGCCCTTTAAGCTGGCCCTCTAAGGCTGGCCCTTTAAGGCTGGCCCTTTAAGGCTTGCCCTTTAAGGCTGGCCCTTTAAGCTGGCCCCTTAAGGCTGGCCATTTAAGCTGGCCCCTTAAAGCTGGCCCCTTAAGGCTGGCCCTTTAAGCTGGCCCTCTAAGGCAGGCCCTTTAAGCTGGCCCCTTAAGGCTGGCCCTTTAAGCTGGCCCTGTAAAGCTGGCCCTCTAAGGCTGGCCCTTTAAGCTGGCCCTTTAAGGCTGGCCCTTTAAGCTGGCCATCTAAGGCTGGCCCTTTAAGGCTGGCCCTTTAAGGCTGGCCCTTTAAGCTGGCCCCTTAAGGCTGGCCCTCTAAGGCTGGCCCTTTAAGCTGGCCCTTTAAGGCTGGCCCTTTAAGCTGGCCCTCTAAGGCTGGCCCTTTAAGGCTGGCCCTTTAAGCTGGCCCCTTAAGGCTGGCCCTCTAAGGCTGGCCCTTTAAGCTGGCCCTTTAAGGCTGGCCCTTTAAGCTGGCCCTTTAAGGCTGGCCCTTTAAGGCCGGCCCTTTAAGCTGGCCTTTTAAGGCTGGCCCTTTAAGCTGGCCCTTTAAGGCTGGCCCTCTAAGGTTGGCCCTTTAAGGCTGGCCCTTTAAGGCTTGCCCTTTAAGCTGGCCCCTTAAGGCTGGCCCTTTAAGCTAACCCTCTAAGGCTGGCCCTTTAAGCTGGCCCTCTAAGGCTGGCCCTTTAAGCTGGCCCTTTAAGCCTGGCCCTTTAAGCTGACCCTGTAAAGCTGGCCCTCTAAGGCTGGCCCTTTAAGACTCGCCCTTTAAGGCTGGCCCTTTAAGGCTGGCCCTTTAAGCTGGCCCCTTAAGGCTGGCCCTTTAAGCTGGCCCTGTAAAGCTGGCCCTCTAAGGCTGGCCCTTTAAGCTGGCCCTTTAAGGCTGACCCTTTAAGCTGGCCCTCTAAGGCTGGCCCTTTAAGGCTGGCCCTTTAAGCTGGCCCCTTAAGGCTGGCCCTCTAAGGCTGGCCCTTTAAGCTGGCCCTTTAAGGCTGGCCCTTTAAGCTGGCCCTTTAAGGCTGGCCCTTTAAGGCCGGCCCTTTAAGCTGGCCCTTTAAGGCTGGCCCTTTAAGGCTGGCCCTTTAAGCTGGCCCTTTAAGGCTGGCCCTTTAAGCTGGCCCTTTAAGGCTGGCCCTTTAAGGCTGGCCCTTTAAGGCTGGCCCTTTAAGCTGGCCCCTTAAGGCTGGCCCTTTAAGCTGGCCCTCTAAGGCTGGCCCTTTAAGCTGGCCCTCTAAGGCTGGCCCTTTAAGGCTTGCCCTTTAAGGCTGGCCCTTTAAGCTGGCCCTTTAAGCTGGCCCCTTATGGCTGGCCCTTTAAGCTGGCCCTCTAAGGCTGGCCCTTTAAGGCTGGCCCTTTAAGCTGGCCCTCTAAGGCTGGCCCTTTAAGGCTGGCCCTTTAAGGCTTGCCCTTTAAGGCTGGCCCTTTAAGCTGGCCCCTTAAGGCTGGCCCTTTAAGCTGGCCCCTTAAAGCTGGCCCCTTAAGGCTGGCCCTTTAAGCTGGCCCTCTAAGGCTGGCCCTTTAAGCTGGCCCCTTAAGGCTGGCCCTTTAAGCTGGCCCTGTAAAGCTGGCCCTCTAAGGCTGGCCCTTTAAGCTGGCC
The DNA here is from genome assembly GCF_037039965.1 of Doryrhamphus excisus. Lineage (NCBI taxonomy): Eukaryota > Metazoa > Chordata > Actinopteri > Syngnathiformes > Syngnathidae > Doryrhamphus > Doryrhamphus excisus. The sequence goes on from NC_136375.1 coordinate 551,890, forward strand.
CTTTAAGGCTGACCCTTTAAGCTGGCCCTCTAAGGCTGGCCCTTTAAGGCTGGCCCTTTAAGCTGGCCCCTTAAGGCTGGCCCTTTAAGGCTGGCCCTTTAAGGCAGGCCCTTTAAGCTGGCCCTTTAAGGCTGGCCCTTTAAGGCTGGCCCTTTAAGCTGGCCCTTTAAGGCTGGCCCTTTAAGCTGGCCCTTTAAGGCTGGCCCTTTAAGGCTGGCCCTTTAAGGCTGGCCCTTTAAGCTGGCCCCTTAAGGCTGGCCCTTTAAGCTGGCCCTCTAAGGCTGGCCCTTTAAGCTGGCCCTCTAAGGCTGGCCCTTTAAGGCTTGCCCTTTAAGGCTGGCCCTTTTAGCTGGCCCCTTAAGGCTGGCCCTTTAAGCTGGCCCTCTAAGGCTGGCCCTTTAAGGCTGGCCCTTTAAGGCTGGCCCTTTAAGGCTGGCCCTCTAAGGCTGGCCCTTTAAGGCTGGCCCTTTAAGCTGGCCCCTTAAGGCTGGCCCTTTAAGCTGGCCCTTTAAGGCTGGCCCTTTAAGCTGGCCCTTTAAGGCTGGCCCTTTAAGCTGGCCCTCTAAGGCTGGCCCTTTAAGGCTGGCCCTTTAAGGCTGGCCCTTTAAGCTGGCCCCTTAGGGCTGGCCCTCTAAGGCTGGCCCTTTAAGCTGGCCCTTTAAGGCTGGCCCTGTAAGCTGGCCCTTTAAGGCTGGCCCTTTAAGGCCGGCCCTTTAAGCTGGCCCTTTAAGGCTGGCCCTCTAAGGCTGGCCCTTTAAGGCTTGCCCTTTAAGGCTGGCCCTTTAAGCTGGCCCCTTAAGGCTGGCCCTTTAAGCTGGCCCTCAAAGGCTGGCCCTTTAAGCTGGCCCTTTAAGGCTGCCCTTTTAAGCTGGCCCTTTAAAGCTGGCCCTCTAAGGCTGGCCCTTTAAGACTGGCCCTTTAAGGCTGGCCCTTTAAGGCTGGCCCTTTAAGCTGGCCCCTTAAGGCTTGCCCTTTAAGCTGGCCCTCTAAGGCTGGCCCTTTAAGCTGGCCATCTAAGGCTGGCCCTTTAAGGCTGGCCCTTTAAGGCTGGCCCTTTAAGCTGGCCCCTTAAGGCTGGCCCTCTAAGGCTGGCCCTTTAAGCTGGCCCTTTAAGGCTGGCCCTTTAAGCTGGCCCTCTAAGGCTGGCCCTTTAAGGCTGGCCCTTTAAGCTGGCCCCTTAAGGCTGGCCCTCTAAGGCTGGCCCTTTAAGCTGGCCCTTTAAGGCTGGCCCTTTAAGCTGGCCCTTTAAGGCTGGCCCTTTAAGGCCGGCCCTTTAAGCTGGCCTTTTAAGGCTGGCCCTTTAAGCTGGCCCTTTAAGGCTGGCCCTCTAAGGCTGGCCCTTTAAGACTGGCCCTTTAAAGCTGGCCCTTTAAGGCTGGCCCTTTAAGCTGGCCCTTTAAGGCTGGCCCTCTAAGGTTGGCCCTTTAAGGCTGGCCCTTTAAGGCTTGCCCTTTAAGCTGGCCCCTTAAGGCTGGCCCTTTAAGCTAACCCTCTAAGGCTGGCCCTTTAAGCTGGCCCTCTAAGGCTGGCCCTTTAAGCTGGCCCTTTAAGCCTGGCCCTTTAAGCTGACCCTGTAAAGCTGGCCCTCTAAGGCTGGCCCTTTAAGACTCGCCCTTTAAGGCTGGCCCTTTAAGGCTGGCCCTTTAAGCTGGCCCCTTAAGGCTGGCCCTTTAAGCTGGCCCTGTAAAGCTGGCCCTCTAAGGCTGGCCCTTTAAGCTGGCCCTTTAAGGCTGACCCTTTAAGCTGGCCCTCTAAGGCTGGCCCTTTAAGGCTGGCCCTTTAAGGCCGGCCCTTTAAGCTGGCCCTTTAAGGCTGGCCCTTTAAGGCTGGCCCTTTAAGCTGGCCCTTTAAGGCTGGCCCTTTAAGCTGGCCCTTTAAGGCTGGCCCTTTAAGGCTGGCCCTTTAAGGCTGGCCCTTTAAGCTGGCCCCTTAAGGCTGGCCCTTTAAGCTGGCCCTCTAAGGCTGGCCCTTTAAGGCTTGCCCTTTAAGGCTGGCCCTTTAAGCTGGCCCTTTAAGCTGGCCCCTTATGGCTGGCCCTTTAAGCTGGCCCTCTAAGGCTGGCCCTTTAAGGCTGGCCCTTTAAGCTGGCCCTCTAAGGCTGGCCCTTTAAGGCTGGCCCTTTAAGGCTTGCCCTTTAAGGCTGGCCCTTTAAGCTGGCCCCTTAAGGCTGGCCATTTAAGCTGGCCCCTTAAAGCTGGCCCCTTAAGGCTGGCCCTTTAAGCTGGCCCTCTAAGGCAGGCCCTTTAAGCTGGCCCCTTAAGGCTGGCCCTTTAAGCTGGCCCTGTAAAGCTGGCCCTCTAAGGCTGGCCCTTTAAGCTGGCCCTTTAAGGCTGGCCCTTTAAGCTGGCCATCTAAGGCTGGCCCTTTAAGGCTGGCCCTTTAAGGCTGGCCCTTTAAGCTGGCCCCTTAAGGCTGGCCCTCTAAGGCTGGCCCTTTAAGCTGGCCCTTTAAGGCTGGCCCTTTAAGCTGGCCCTCTAAGGCTGGCCCTTTAAGGCTGGCCCTTTAAGCTGGCCCCTTAAGGCTGGCCCTCTAAGGCTGGCCCTTTAAGCTGGCCCTTTAAGGCTGGCCCTTTAAGCTGGCCCTTTAAGGCTGGCCCTTTAAGGCCGGCCCTTTAAGCTGGCCTTTTAAGGCTGGCCCTTTAAGCTGGCCCTTTAAGGCTGGCCCTCTAAGGCTGGCCCTTTAAGACTGGCCCTTTAAAGCTGGCCCTTTAAGGCTGGCCCTTTAAGCTGGCCCTTTAAGGCTGGCCCTCTAAGGTTGGCCCTTTAAGGCTGGCCCTTTAAGGCTTGCCCTTTAAGCTGGCCCCTTAAGGCTGGCCCTTTAAGCTAACCCTCTAAGGCTGGCCCTTTAAGCTGGCCCTCTAAGGCTGGCCCTTTAAGCTGGCCCTTTAAGCCTGGCCCTTTAAGCTGACCCTGTAAAGCTGGCCCTCTAAGGCTGGCCCTTTAAGACTCGCCCTTTAAGGCTGGCCCTTTAAGGCTGGCCCTTTAAGCTGGCCCCTTAAGGCTGGCCCTTTAAGCTGGCCCTGTAAAGCTGGCCCTCTAAGGCTGGCCCTTTAAGCTGGCCCTTTAAGGCTGACCCTTTAAGCTGGCCCTCTAAGGCTGGCCCTTTAAGGCTGGCCCTTTAAGCTGGCCCCTTAAGGCTGGCCCTCTAAGGCTGGCCCTTTAAGCTGGCCCTTTAAGGCTGGCCCTTTAAGCTGGCCCTTTAAGGCTGGCCCTTTAAGGCCGGCCCTTTAAGCTGGCCCTTTAAGGCTGGCCCTTTAAGGCTGGCCCTTTAAGCTGGCCCTTTAAGGCTGGCCCTTTAAGCTGGCCCTTTAAGGCTGGCCCTTTAAGGCTGGCCCTTTAAGGCTGGCCCTTTAAGCTGGCCCCTTAAGGCTGGCCCTTTAAGCTGGCCCTCTAAGGCTGGCCCTTTAAGCTGGCCCTCTAAGGCTGGCCCTTTAAGGCTTGCCCTTTAAGGCTGGCCCTTTAAGCTGGCCCTTTAAGCTGGCCCCTTATGGCTGGCCCTTTAAGCTGGCCCTCTAAGGCTGGCCCTTTAAGGCTGGCCCTTTAAGCTGGCCCTCTAAGGCTGGCCCTTTAAGGCTGGCCCTTTAAGGCTTGCCCTTTAAGGCTGGCCCTTTAAGCTGGCCCCTTAAGGCTGGCCCTTTAAGCTGGCCCCTTAAAGCTGGCCCCTTAAGGCTGGCCCTTTAAGCTGGCCCTCTAAGGCTGGCCCTTTAAGCTGGCCCCTTAAGGCTGGCCCTTTAAGCTGGCCCTGTAAAGCTGGCCCTCTAAGGCTGGCCCTTTAAGCTGGCCCTTTAAGGCTGACCCTTTAAGCTGGCCCTCTAAGGCTGGCCCTTTAAGGCTGGCCCTTTAAGCTGGCCCCTTAAGGCTGGCCCTTTAAGGCTGGCCCTTTAAGGCAGGCCCTTTAAGCTGGCCCTTTAAGGCTGGCCCTTTAAGGCTGGCCCTTTAAGCTGGCCCTTTAAGGCTGGCCCTTTAAGCTGGCCCTTTAAGGCTGGCCCTTTAAGGCTGGCCCTTTAAGGCTGGCCCTTTAAGCTGGCCCCTTAAGGCTGGCCCTTTAAGCTGGCCCTCTAAGGCTGGCCCTTTAAGCTGGCCCTCTAAGGCTGGCCCTTTAAGGCTTGCCCTTTAAGGCTGGCCCTTTTAGCTGGCCCCTTAAGGCTGGCCCTTTAAGCTGGCCCTCTAAGGCTGGCCCTTTAAGGCTGGCCCTTTAAGGCTGGCCCTTTAAGGCTGGCCCTCTAAGGCTGGCCCTTTAAGGCTGGCCCTTTAAGCTGGCCCCTTAAGGCTGGCCCTTTAAGCTGGCCCTTTAAGGCTGGCCCTTTAAGCTGGCACTTTAAGGCTGGCCCTTTAAGCTGGCCCTCTAAGGCTGGCCCTTTAAGGCTGGCCCTTTAAGGCTGGCCCTTTAAGCTGGCCCCTTAGGGCTGGCCCTCTAAGGCTGGCCCTTTAAGCTGGCCCTTTAAGGCTGGCCCTGTAAGCTGGCCCTTTAAGGCTGGCCCTTTAAGGCCGGCCCTTTAAGCTGGCCCTTTAAGGCTGGCCCTTTAAGCTGGCCCTTTAAGGCTGGCCCTTTAAGCTGGCCCTTTAAGGCTGGCCCTTTAAGGCTGGCCCTTTAAGGCTGGCCCTTTAAGCTGGCCCCTTAAGGCTGGCCCTTTAAGCTGGCCCTCTAAGGCTGGCCCTTTAAGCTGGCCCTCTAAGGTTGGCCCTTTAAGGCTTGCCCTTTAAGGCTGGCCCTTTAAGCTGGCCCCTTAAGGCTGGCCCTTTAAGGCTGGCCCTTTAAGGCTGGCCCTTTAAGGCTTGCCCTCTAAGGCTGGCCCTTTAAGGCTGGCCCTCTAAGGCTGGCCCTTTAAGCTGGCCCCTTAAGGCTGGCCATCTAAGGCTGGCCCTTTAAGACTGGCCCTTTAAGGCTGGCCCTTTAAGGCTGGCCCTTTAAGGCTGGCCCCTTAAGGCTGGCCATCTAAGGCTGGCCCTTTAAGCTGGCCCCTTAAAGCTGGCCCCTTAAGGCTGGCCCTTTAAGCTGGCCCTCTAAGGCTGGCCCTTTAAGCTGGCCCCTTAAGGCTGGCCCTTTAAGCTGGCCCTGTAAAGCTGGCCCTCTAAGGCTGGCCCTTTAAGCTGGCCCTTTAAGGCTGACCCTTTAAGCTGGCCCTCTAAGGCTGGCCCTTTAAGGCTGGCCCTTTAAGCTGGCCCCTTAAGGCTGGCCCTCTAAGGCTGGCCCTTTAAGCTGGCCCTTTAAGGCTGGCCCTTTAAGCTGGCCCTTTAAGGCTGGCCCTTTAAGGCAGGCCCTTTAAGCTGGCCCTTTAAGGCTGGCCCTTTAAGGCTGGCCCTTTAAGCTGGCCCTTTAAGGCTGGCCCTTTAAGCTGGCCCTTTAAGGCTGGCCCTTTAAGGCTGGCCCTTTAAGGCTGGCCCTTTAAGCTGGCCCCTTAAGGCTGGCCCTTTAAGCTGGCCCTCTAAGGCTGGCCCTTTAAGCTGGCCCTCTAAGGCTGGCCCTTTAAGGCTTGCCTTTTAAGGCTGGCCCTTTTAGCTGGCCCCTTAAGGCTGGCCCTTTAAGCTGGCCCTCTAAGGCTGGCCCTTTAAGGCTGGCCCTTTAAGGCTGGCCCTTTAAGGCTGGCCCTCTAAGGCTGGCCCTTTAAGGCTGGCCCTTTAAGCTGGCCCCTTAAGGCTGGCCCTTTAAGCTGGCCCTTTAAGGCTGGCCCTTTAAGCTGGCCCTTTAAGGCTGGCCCTTTAAGCTGGCCCTCTAAGGCTGGCCCTTTAAGGCTGGCCCTTTAAGGCTGGCCCTTTAAGCTGGCCCCTTAGGGCTGGCCCTCTAAGGCTGGCCCTTTAAGCTGGCCCTTTAAGGCTGGCCCTGTAAGCTGGCCCTTTAAGGCTGGCCCTTTAAGGCCGGCCCTTTAAGCTGGCCCTTTAAGGCTGGCCCTTTAAGCTGGCCCTTTAAGGCTGGCCCTTTAAGCTGGCCCTTTAAGGCTGGCCCTTTAAGGCTGGCCCTTTAAGGCTGGCCCTTTAAGCTGGCCCCTTAAGGCTGGCCCTTTAAGCTGGCCCTCTAAGGCTGGCCCTTTAAGCTGGCCCTCTAAGGTTGGCCCTTTAAGGCTTGCCCTTTAAGGCTGGCCCTTTAAGCTGGCCCCTTAAGGCTGGCCCTTTAAGGCTGGCCCTTTAAGGCTGGCCCTTTAAGGCTTGCCCTCTAAGGCTGGCCCTTTAAGGCTGGCCCTCTAAGGCTGGCCCTTTAAGCTGGCCCCTTAAGGCTGGCCATCTAAGGCTGGCCCTTTAAGACTGGCCCTTTAAGGCTGGCCCTTTAAGGCTGGCCCTTTAAGGCTGGCCCCTTAAGGCTGGCCATCTAAGGCTGGCCCTTTAAGCTGGCCCTTTAAGGCTGGCCCTTTAAGCTGGCCCTTTAAGGCTGGCCCTCTAAGGCTGGCCCTTTAAGACTGGCCCTTTAAGGCTGGCTCTTTAAGACTGGCCCTTTAAGCTGGCCCCTTAAGGCTGGCCCTTTAAGCTGGCCCTTTAAGGCTGGCCCTTTAAGCTGGCCCTCTAAGGCTGGCCCTTTAAGGCTGGCCCTTTAAGGCTTGCCCTTTAAGGCTGGCCCTTTAAGCTGGCCCTTTAAGCTGGCCCTTTAAGGCTGGCCCTTTAAGCTGGCCCTTTAAGGCTGGCCCTTTAAGCTGGCCCTCTAAGGCTGGCCCTTTAAGGCTGGCCCTTTAAGATGGCCCCTTAAGGCTGGCCCTCTAAGGCTGGCCCTTTAATGTTGGCCCTTTAAGGCTGGCCCTTTAAGCTGGCCCTCTAAGGCTGGCCCTTTAAGACTGGCCCTTTAAGCTGGCCCCTTAAGGCTGGCCCTTTAAGGCTGGCCCTTTAAGCTGGCCCTTTAAGGCTGTCCCTTTAAGGCTGGCCCTTTAAGCTGGCCCTCTAAGGCTGACCCTTTAAGGCTGGCCCTTTAAAGCTTGCCCTTTAAGGCTGGCCCTTTAAGCTGGCCCCTTAAGGCTGGCCCTTTAAGCTGGCCCCTTAAAGCTGGCCCTTTAAGCTGGCCCTCTAAGGCTGGCCCTTTAAGCTGGCCCTTTAAGCCTGGCCCTTTAAGATGGCCCTTTAAGTCTGGCCCTCTAAGGCTGGCCCTTTAAGGCTGGCCCTTTAAGCTGGCCCTTTAAGGCTGGCCCTTTAAGGCTGGCCCTTTAAGCTGGCCCTTTAAGGCTGGCCCTTTAAGCTGGCCCTTTAAGGCTGGCCCTTTAAGGCTGGCCCTCTAAGGCTGGCCCTTTAAGACTGGCCCTTTAAAGCTGGCCCCTTAAGGCTGGCCCTTTAAGCTGGCCCTCTAAGACTGGCCCTTTAAGCTGGCCCTCTAAGGCTGGCCCTTTAAGGCTGGCCCTTTAAGGCTTGCCCTTTAAGGCTGGCCCTTTAAGCTGGCCCTTTAAGGCTGGCCCTTTAAGATGGCCCTTTAAGGCTGGCCCTTTAAGGCTGGCCCTTTAAGCTGGCCCTTTAAAGCTGGCCCTCTAAGGCTGGCCCTTTAAGACTGGCCCTTTAAGGCTGGCCCTTTAAGGCTGGCCCTTTAAGCTGGCCCCTTAAGGCTGGCCCTTTAAGCTGGCCCTCTAAGGCTGGCCCTTTAAGGCTGGCCCTTTAAGGCTTGCCCTTTAAGGCTGGCCCTTTAAGGCTGGCCCTTTAAGGCTGGCCCTTTAAGGCCGGCCCTTTAAGCTGGCCCTTTAAGGCTGGCCCTTTAAGCTGGCCCTTCAAGGCTGGCCCTCTAAGGCTGGCCCTTTAAGACTGGCCCTTTAAGCTGGCCCTTTAAGGCTGGCCCTTTAAGGCTGGCCCTTTAAGCTGGCCCTTTAAGGCTGGCCCTCTAAGGCTGGCCCTTTAAGGCTGGCCCTTTAAGGCTGGCCCTTTAAGCTGGCCCCATAAGGCTGGCCCTTTAAGCTGGCCCTCTAAGGCTGGCCCTTTAAGCTGGCCCTTTAAGGCTGGCCCTTTAAGCTGACCCTGTAAAGCTGGCCCTCTAAGGCTGGCCCTTTAAGACTGGCCCTTTAAGGCTGGCCCTTTAAGCTGGCCCCTTAAGGCTGGCCCTTTAAGCTGGCCCTCTAAGGCTGGCCCTTTAAGCTGGCCATCTAAGGCTGGCCCTTTAAGGCTGGCCCTTTAAGGCTTGCCCTTTAAGGCTGGCCCTTTAAGCTGGCCCTTTAAGGCTGGCCCTTTAAGCTGGCCCTTTAAGGCTGGCCCTCTAAGGCTGGCCTTTTAAGCTGGCCCTTTAAGCTGGCCATCTAAGGCTGGCCCTTTAAGACTGGCCCTTTAAAGCTGGCCCCTTAAGGCTGGCCCTTTAAGCTGGCCCTCTAAGACTGGCCCTTTAAGCTGGCCCTCTAAGGCTGGCCCTTTAAGGCTGGCCCTTTAAGGCTTGCCCTTTAAGGCTGGCCCTTTAAGCTGGCCCTTTAAGGCTGGCCCTTTAAGATGGCCCTTTAAGGCTGGCCCTTTAAGGCTGGCCCTTTAAGGCTGGCCCTTTAAGGCTGGCCCTTTAAGCTGGCCCCTTAAGGCTGGCCCTTTAAGCTGGCCCTCTAAGGCTGGCCCTTTAAGCTGGCCCTCTAAGGCTGGACCTTTAAGACTGGCCCTTTAAGGCTTGCCCTTTAAGGCTGGCCCTTTAAGGCTGGCCCTTTAAGCTGGCCCTTTAAGGCTGGCCCTTTAAGGCTGGCCCTTTAAGCTGGCCCTCTAAGGCTGGCCTTTTAAGGCTGGCCCTTTAAGGCTGGCCCTTTAAGGCCGGCCCTTTAAGCTGGCCCTTTAAGGCTGGCCCTTTAAGCTGGCCCTTCAAGGCTGGCCCTCTAAGGCTGGCCCTTTAAGACTGGCCCTTTAAAGTTGGCCCCTTAAGGCTGGCCCTTTAAGCTGGCCCTTTAAGGCTGGCCCTTTAAAGCTGGCCCTTTAAGGCTTGCCCTTTAAGGCTGGCCCTTTAATCTGGCCCTTTAAGCTGGCCCTTTAAGGCTGGCCCTTTAAGGCTGGCCCTTTAAGCTGGCCCTTTAAGGCTGGCCCTTTAAGCTGGCCCTTTAAGGCTGGCCCTCTAAGGCTGGCCCTTTAAGGCTGGCCCTTTAAGGCTGGCCCTTTAAGCTGGCCCCATAAGGCTGGCCCTTTAAGCTGGCCCTCTAAGGCTGGCCCTTTAAGCTGGCCCTTTAAGGCTGGCCCTTTAAGCTGGCCCTTTAAGGCTGGCCCTTTAAGCTGACCCTGTAAAGCTGGCCCTCTAAGGCTGGCCCTTTAAGACTGGCCCTTTAAGGCTGGCCCTTTAAGCTGGCCCCTTAAGGCTGGCCCTTTAAGCTGGCCCTCTAAGGCTGGCCCTTTAAGCTGGCCATCTAAGGCTGGCCCTTTAAGGCTGGCCCTTTAAGGCTTGCCCTTTAAGGCTGGCCCTTTAAGCTGGCCCTTTAAGGCTGGCCCTCTAAGGCTGGCCTTTTAAGCTGGCCCTTTAAGCTGGCCATCTAAGGCTGGCCCTTTAAGCTGGCCCTTTAAGCCTGGCCCTTTAAGATGGCCCTTTAAGTCTGGCCCTCTAAGGCTGGCCCTTTAAGGCTGGCCCTTTAAGCTGGCCCTTTAAGGCTGGCCCTTTAAGGCTGGCCCTTTAAGCTGGCCCTTTAAGGCTGGCCCTTTAAGCTGGCCCTGTAAAGCTGGCCCTCTAAGGCTGGCCCTTTAAGACTGGCCCTTTAAGGCTGGCCCTTTAAGCTGGCCCCTTAAGGCTGGCCCTTTAAGCTGGCCCTCTAAGGCTGGCCCTTTAAGCTGGCCATCTAAGGATGGCCCTTTAAGGCTGGCCCTTTATGGCTGGCCCTTTAAGGCTGGCCCTTTAAGCTGGCCCTTTAAGGCTGGCCCTCTAAGGCTGGCCCTTTAAGCTGGCCCTTTAAGGCTGGCCCTTTAAGCTGGCCCTCTAAGGCTGGCCCTTTAAGGCTGGCCCTTTAAGGCTGGCCCTTTAAGCTGGCCCCTTAAGGCTGGCCCTTTAAGCTGGCCCTCTAAGGCTGGCCCTTTAAGCTGGCCCTCTAAGGCTGGCCCTGAAAGGCTGGCCCTTTAAGGCTTGCCCTTTAAGGCTGGCCCTTTAAGCTGGCCCCTTAAGGCTGGCCCTTTAAGCTGGCCCTCTAAGGCTGGCCCTTTAAGCTGGCCCTTTAAGGCTGGCCCTTTAAGCTGGCCCTCTAAGGCTGGCCCTTTAAGACTGGCCCTTTAAGGCTGGCCCTCTAAGGCTGGCCCTTTAAGCTGGCCCCTTAAGGCGTGCCCTTTAAGCTGGCCATCTAAGGCTGGCCCTTTAAGGCTGGCCCTTTAAGCTGGCCCTTTAAGCTGGCCCTTTAAGGCTGGCCCTTTAAGGCTGGCCCTTTAAGCTGGCCCTTTAAGGCTGGCCCTTTAAGCTGGCCCTTTAAGGCTGGCCCTCTAAGGCTGGCCCTTTAAGGCTGGCCCTTTAAGGCTGGCCCTTTAAGCTGGCCCCTTAAGGCTGGCCCTTTAAGCTGGCCCTCTAAGGCTGGCCCTTTAAGCTGGCCCTTTAAGGCTGGCCCTTTAAGCTGGCCCTTTAAGGCTGGCCCTTTAAGCTGACCCTGTAAAGCTGGCCCTCTAAGGCTGGCCCTTTAAGACTGGCCCTTTAAGGCTGGCCCTTTAAGCTGGCCCCTTAAGGCTGGCCCTTTAAGCTGGCCCTCTAAGGCTGGCCCTTTAAGCTGGCCATCTAAGGCTGGCCCTTTAAGGTTGGCCCTTTAAGGCTTGCCCTTTAAGGCTTGCCCTTTAAGCTGGCCCTTTCAGGCTGGCCCTTTAAGCTGGCCCTTTAAGGCTGGCCCTCTAAGGCTGGCCTTTTAAGCTGGCCCTTTAAGCTGGCCATCTAAGGCTGGCCCTTTAAGCTGGCCCTTTAAGCCTGGCCCTTTAAGATGGCCCTTTAAGGCTGGCCCTTTAAGGCTGGCCCTTTAAGCTGGCCCTTTAAGGCTGGCCCTCTAAGGCTGGCCCTTTAAGCTGGCCCTTTAAGGCTGGCCCTTTAAGCTGGCCCTTTAAGGCTCGCCCTTTAAGGCCGGCCCTTTAAGCTGGCCCTTTAAGGCTGGCCCTTTAAGCTGGCCCTTTAAGGCTGGCCCTCTAAGGCTGGCCCTTTAAGACTGGCCCTTTAAAGCTGGCCCCTTAAGGCTGGCCCTTTAAGCTGGCCCCTTAAGGCTGGCCCTCTAAGGCTGGCCCTTTAAGCTGGCCCTTTAAGGCTGGCCCTTTAAGCTGGCCCTCTAAGGCTGGCCCTTTAAGGCTGGCCCTTTAAGGCTGGCCCTTTAAGCTGGCCCCTTAAGGCTGGCCCTCTAAGGCTGGCTCTTTAAGCTGGCCCTTTAAGGCTGGCCCTTTAAGCTGGCCCTTTAAGGCTGGCCCTTCAAGGCCGGCCCTTTAAGCTGGCCCTCTAAGGCTGGCCCTTTAAGGCTGGCCCTTCAAGGCTTGCCCTTTAAGGCTGGCCCTTTAAGCTGGCCCCTTAAGGCTGGCCCTTTAAGCTGGCCCTCTAAGGCTGGCCCTTTAAGCTGGCCCTTTAAGGCTGGCCCTTTAAGCTGGCCCTGTAAAGCTGGCCCTCTAAGGCTGGCCCTTTAAGACTGGCCCTTTAAGGCTGGCCCTTTAAGCTGGCCCCTTAAGGCTGGCCCTTTAAGCTGGCCCTCTAAGGCTGGCCCTTTAAGCTGGCCATCTTAGGATGGCCCTTTAAGGCTGGCCCTTTAAGGCTGGCCCTTTAAGGCTGGCCCTTTAAGCTGGCCCTTTAAGGCTGGCCCTCTAAGGCTGGCCCTTTAAGCTGGCCCTTTAAGGCTGGCCCTTTAAGCTGGCCCTCTAAGGCTGGCCCTTTAAGGCTGGCCCTTTAAGCTGGCCCCTTAAGGCTGGCCCTCTAAGGCTGGCCCTTTAAGCTGGCCCTTTAAGGCTGGCCCTTTAAGCTGGCCCTTTAAGGCTGGCCATTCAAGCTGGCTATTTAAGGCTGGCCCTTTAAGGCTGGCCCTTTAAGCTGGCCCTTTAAGGATGGCCCTTTTAGCTGGCCCTTTAAGGCTGGCCCTTTAAGGCTGGCCCTTTAAGGCTGGCCCTTTAAGCTGGCCCCTTAAGGCTGGCCCTTTAAGCTCGCCCTCTAAGGCTGGCCCTTTAAGCTGGCCCTCTAAGGCTGGCCCTGAAAGGCTGGCCCTTTAAGGCTTGCCCTTTAAGGCTGGCCCTTTAGGCTGGCCCTTTAAGCTGGCCCCTTAAGGCTGGCCCTCTAAGGCTGGCCCTTTAAGCTGGCCCTTTAAGGCTGGCCCTTTAAGCTGGCCCTTTAAGGCTGGCCCTTTAAGGCCGGCCCTTTAAGCTGGCCCTTTAAGGCTGGCCCTTTAAGCTGGCCCTTTAAGGCTGGCCCTCTAAGGCTGGCCCTTTAAGACTGGCCCTTTAAAGCTGGCCCCTTAAGGCTGGCCCTTTAAGCTGGCCCTCTAAGGCTGGCCCTTTAAGGCTGGCCCTTTAAGCTGGCCCTTTAAGGCTGGCCCTTTAAGCTGGCCCTTTAAAGCTGGCCCTCTAAGGCTGGCCCTTTAAGACTGGCCCTTTAAGGTTGGCTCTTTAAGGCTGGCCCTTTAAGCTGGCCCCTTAAGGCTGGCCCTTTAAGCTGGCCCTCTAAGGCTGGCCCTTTAAGCTGGCCCTCTAAGGCTGGCCCTTTAAGGCTGGCCCTTTAAGCTGGCCCCTTAAGGCTGGCCCTCTAAGCCTGGCCCTTTAAGCTGGCCCTTTAAGGCTGGCCCTTTAAGCTGGCCCTTTAAGGCTGGCCTTTTAAGGCCGGCCCTTTAAGCTGGCCCTTTAAGGCTGGGCCTTTAAGCTGGCCCTTTAAGGCTGGCCCTCTAAGGCTGGCCCTTTAAGACTGGCCCTTTAAAGCTTGCCCCTTAAGGCTGGCCCTTTAAGCTGGCCCTCTAAGGCTGGCCCTTTAAGCTGGCCCTCTAAGGCTGGCCCTTTAAGGCTGGCCCTTTAAGGCTTGCCCTTTAAGGCTGGCCCTTTAAGCTGGCCCTTTAAGGCTGTCCCTTTAAGCTGGCCCTTTAAGGCTGTCCCTTTAAGGCTGGCCCTTTAAGCTGGCCCTCTAAGGCTGGCCCTTTAAGGCTGGCCCTTTAAGGCTTGCCCTTTAAGGCTGGCCCTTTAAGCTGGCCCCTTAAGGCTGGCCCTTTAAGCTGGCCCCTTAAAGCTGGCCCTTTAAGCTGGCCCTCTAAGGCTGGCCCTTTAAGCTGGCCCTTTAAGCCTGGCCCTTTAAGATGGCCCTTTAAGTCTGGCCCTCTAAGGCTGGCCCTTTAAGGATGGCCCTTTAAGCTGGCCCTTTAAGGCTGGCCCTTTAAGGCTGGCCCTTTAAGCTGGCCCTTTAAGGCTGGCCCTTTAAGCTGGCCCTTTAAGGCTGGCCCTTTAAGGCTGGCCCTCTAAGGCTGGCCCTTTAAGACTGGCCCTTTAAAGCTGGCCCCTTAAGGCTGGCCCTTTAAGCTGGCCCTCTAAGACTGGCCCTTTAAGCTGGCCCTCTAAGGCTGGCCCTTTAAGGCTGGCCCTTTAAGCTGGCCCTCTAAGGCTGGCCCTTTAAGCAGGCCCTCTAAGGCTGGCCCTTTAAGGCTGGCCCTTTAAGGCTTGCCCTTTAAGGCTGGCCCTTTAAGCTGGCCCTTTAAGGCTGGCCCTTTAAGGCTGGCCCTTTAAGCTGGCCCTCTAAGGCTGGCCTTTTAAGGCTGGCCCTTTAAGGCTGGCCCTTTAAGCTGGCCCCTTAAGGCTGGCCCTCTAAGGCTGGCCCTTTGTGCTGGCCCTTTAAGGCTGGCCCTTTAAGCTGGCCCTTTAAGGCTGGCCCTTTAAGGCCGGCCCTTTAAGCTGGCCCTTTAAGGCTGGCCCTTTAAGCTGGCCCTTCAAGGCTGGCCCTCTAAGGCTGGCCCTTTAAGACTGGCCCTTTAAAGCTGGCCCCTTAAGGCTGGCCCTTTAAGCTGGCCCCTTAAGGCTGGCTCTCTAAGGCTGGCCCTTTAAGGCTGGCCCTTTAAGCTGGCCCTCTAAGGCTGGCCCTTTAAGGCTGGCCCTTTAAGGCTGGCCCTTTAAGGCTGGCCCTTTAAGCTGGCCCCTTAAGGCTGGCCCTCTAAGGCTGGCTCTCTAAGGCTGGCTCTTTAAGCTGGCCCTTTAAGCTGGCCCTTTAAGGCTGGCCCTTTAAGGCCGGCCTTTTAAGCTGGCCCTTTAAGCTGGCCCTTTAAGGCTGGCCCTTTAAGGCTGGCCCTTTAAGCTGGCCCTTTAAGGCTGGCCCTTTAAGCTGGCCCCTTAAGGCTGGCCCTTTAAGCTGGCCCTCTAAGGCTGGCCCTTTAAGCTGGCCCTTTAAGGCTGGCCCTTTAAGCTGGCCCTTTAAGGCTGGCCCTTTAAGCTGGCCCTTTAAAGCTGGCCCTCTAAGGCTGGCCCTTTAAGACTGGCCCTTTAAGGCTGGCCCTTTAAGGCTGGCCCTCTAAGGCTGGCCCTTTAAGACTGGCCCTTTAAAGCTTGCCCCTTAAGGCTGGCCCTTTAAGCTGGCCCTCTAAGGCTGGCCCTTTAAGCTGGCCCTTTAAGGCTGGCCATCTAAGGCTGGCCCTTTAAGCTGGCCCTTTAAGCTGGCCCTTTAAGCTGGCCCTTTAAGATGGCCCTTTAAGTCTGGCCCTCTAAGGCTGGCCCTTTAAGGCTGGCCCTTTAAGCTGGCCCTTTAAGGCTGGCCCTTTTAGGCTGGCCCTTTAAGCTGGCCATCTAAGGCTGGCCCTTTAAGGCTGGCCCTTTAAGGCTGGCCCTTTAAGGCTGGCCCTTTAAGCTGGCCCCTTAAGGCTGGCCCTTTAAGCTGGCCCTTTAAGGCTGGCCCTTTAAGCTGGCCCTTTAAGGCTGGCCCTTTAAGCTGGCCCTTTAAGGCTGGCCCTTTAAGGCTGGCCCTTTAAGCTGGCCCTTTAAGGCTGGCCCTCTAAGGCTGGCCCTTTAAGGCTGGCCCTTTAAGGCTGGCCCTTTAAGCTGATCCCTTAAGGCTGGCCCTTTAAGCTGGACCTCTAGGGCTGGCCCTTTAAGCTGGCCCTCTAAGGCTGGCCCTTTAAGCTGGCACTTTAAGGCTGGCCCTTTAAGGCTTGCCATCTAAGGCTGGCCCTTTAAGCTGGCCTTTTAAGGCTGGCCCTTTAAGCTGGCCCTTTAAGGCTGGCCCTTTAAGGCTGGCCCTCTAAGGCTGGCCCTTTAAGGCTGGCCCTTTAAGGCTGGCCCTTTAAGCTGGCCCCTTAAGGCTGGCCCTTTAAGCTGGCCCTCTAGGGCTGGCCCTTTAAGCTGGCCCTCTAAGGCTGGCCCTTTAAGCTGGCCCTTTAAGGCTGGCCCTTTAAGCTGGCCCTGTAAAGCTGGCCCTTTAAGCTGGCCCCTTAAGGCTGGCCCTTTAAGGCTGGCCCTTTAAGCTGGCCATCTAAGGCTGGACCTTTAAGGCTGGCCCTTTAAGGCTGGCCCTTTAAGGCTGGCCCTTTAAGCTGGCCCCTTAAGGCTGGCCCTTTAAGCTGGCCCTTTAAGGCTGGCCCTTTAAGCTGGCCCTTTAAGGCTGGCCCTTTAAGGCTGGCCCTTTAAGATGGCCCTTTAAGGCTGGCCCTTTAAGCTGGCCCTTTAAGGCTGGCCCTCTAAGGCTGGCCCTTTAAGGCTGGCCCTTTAAGCTGGCCCCTTAAGGCTGGCCCTTTAAGCTGGCCCTCTAGGGCTGGCCCTTTAAGCTGGCCCTCTAAGGCTGGCCCTTTAAGCTGGCCCTTTAAGGCTGGCCCTTTAAGCTGGCCCTGTAAAGCTGGCCCTTTAAGCTGGCCCCTTAAGGCTGGCCCTTTAAGGCTGGCCCTTTAAGCTGGCCATCTAAGGCTGGCCCTTTAAGGCTGGCCCTTTAAGGCTGGCCCTTTAAGGCTGGCCCTTTAAGCTGGCTCCTTAAGGCTGGCCCTCTAAGGCTGGCCCTTTAAGCTGGCCCTTTAAGGCTGGCCCTTTAAGCTGGCCCTCTAAGGCTGGCCCTTTAAGGCTGGCCCTTTAAGGCTGGCCCTTTAAGCTGGCCCCTTAAGGCTGGCCCTCTAAGGCTGGCCCTTTAAGCTGGCCCTTTAAGGCTTGCCCTTTAAGCTGGCCCTTTAAGGCTGGCCCTTTAAGGCTGGCCCTTTAAGGCTGGCCCTTTAAGCTGGACCCTTAAGGCTGGCCATCTAAGGCTGGCCCTTTAAGCTGGCCCTTTAAGGCTGGCCCTTTAAGCTGGCCCTCTAAGGCTGGCCCTTTAAGCTGGCCCTCTAAGGCTGGCCCTTTAAGGCTGGCCCTTTAAGGCTTGCCATCTAAGGCTGGCCCTTTAAGCTGGCCTTTTAAGGCTGGCCCTTTAAGCTGGCCCTTTAAGCTGGCCCTTTAAGGCTGGCCCTTTAAGGCCGGCCCTTTAAGCTGGCCCCTTTAGGCTGGCCCTTTAAGCTGGCCCTCTAAGGCTGGCCCTTTAAGCTGGCCCTCTAAGGCTGGCCCTTTAAGGCTGGCCCTTTAAGCTGGCCCCTTAAGGCTGGCCCTTTAAGCTGGCCCCTTAAGGCTGGCCCTTTAAGCTGGTCCTCTAAGGCTGGCCCTTTAAGCTGGCCCTTTAAGGCTGGCCCTTTAAGGCTGGCCCTTTAAGCTGGCCCCTTAAGGCTGGCCCTTTAAGCTGGCCCTTTAAGCCTGGCCCTTTAAGATGGCCCTTTAAGTCTGGCCCTCTAAGTCTGGCCCTTTAAGGCTGGCCCTTTAAGCTGGCCCTTTAAGGCTGGCCCTTTAAGGCTGGCCCTTTAAGCTGGCCCTTTAAAGCTGGCCCTCTGAGGCTGGCCCTCTGAGGCTGGCCCTTTAAGGCTGGCCCTTTAAGGCTGGCCCTTTAAGCTGGCCCCTTAAGGCTGGCCCTTTAAGCTGGCCCTCTAAGGCTGGCCCTTTAAGCTGTGCCTTTAAGGCTGGCCCTTTAAGCTGGCCCCTCTAAGGCTGGCCCTTTAAGCTGGCCCTTTAAGGCTGGCCCTTTAAGCTGGCCCTGTAAAGCTGGCCCTTTAAGCTGGCCCCTAAAGGCTGGCCCTTTAAGGCTGGCCCTTTAAGCTGGCCATCTAAGGCTGGCCCTTTAAGGCTGGCCCTTTAAGGCTGGCCCTTTAAGGCTGGCCCTCTGAGGCTGGCCCTCTGAGGCTGGCCCTTTAAGGCTGGCCCTTTAAGGCTGGCCCTTTAAGCTGGCCCCTTAAGGCTGGCCCTTTAAGCTGGCCCTCTAAGGCTGGCCCTTTAAGCTGTGCCTTTAAGGCTGGCCCTTTAAGCTGGCCCCTCTAAGGCTGGCCCTTTAAGCTGGCCCTTTAAGGCTGGCCCTTTAAGCTGGCCCTGTAAAGCTGGCCCTTTAAGCTGGCCCCTAAAGGCTGGCCCTTTAAGGCTGGCCCTTTAAGCTGGCCATCTAAGGCTGGCCCTTTAAGGCTGGCCCTTTAAGGCTGGCCCTTTAAGGCTGGCCCTTTAAGCTGGCCCCTTAAGGCTGGCCCTTTAAGCTGGCCCTTTAAGGCTGGCCCTTTAAGCTGGCCCTTTAAGGCTGGCCCTTTAAGCTGGCCCTTTAAGGCTGGCCCTTTAAGGCTGGCCCTTTAAGCTGGCCCTTTAAGGCTGGCCCTCTAAGGCTGGCCCTTTAAGGCTGGCCCTTTAAGGCTGGCCCTTTAAGCTGGCCCCTTAAGGCTGGCCCTTTAAGCTGGACCTCTAGGGCTGGCCCTTTAAGCTGGCCCTCTAAGGCTGGCCCTTTAAGCTGGCACTTTAAGGCTGGCCCTTTAAGGCTTGCCATCTAAGGCTGGCCCTTTAAGCTGGCCTTTTAAGGCTGGCCCTTTAAGCTGGCCCTTTAAGGCTGGCCCTTTAAGGCTGGCCCTCTAAGGCTGGCCCTTTAAGGCTGGCCCTTTAAGGCTGGCCCTTTAAGCTGGCCCCTTAAGGCTGGCCCTTTAAGCTGGCCCTCTAGGGCTGGCCCTTTAAGCTGGCCCTCTAAGGCTGGCCCTTTAAGCTGGCCCTTTAAGGCTGGCCCTTTAACCTGGCCCTGTAAAGCTGGCCCTTTAAGCTGGCCCCTTAAGGCTGGCCCTTTAAGGCTGGCCCTTTAAGCTGGCCATCTAAGGCTGGACCTTTAAGGCTGGCCCTTTAAGGCTGGCCCTTTAAGGCTGGCCCTTTAAGTTGGCCCCTTAAGGCTGGCCCTTTAAGCTGGCCCTTTAAGGCTGGCCCTTTAAGCTGGCCCTTTAAGGCTGGCCCTTTAAGGCTGGCCCTTTAAGATGGCCCTTTAAGGCTGGCCCTTTAAGCTGGCCCTTTAAGGCTGGCCCTCTAAGGCTGGCCCTTTAAGGCTGGCCCTTTAAGCTGGCCCCTTAAGGCTGGCCCTTTAAGCTGGCCCTCTAGGGCTGGCCCTTTAAGCTGGCCCTCTAAGGCTGGCCCTTTAAGCTGGCCCTTTAAGGCTGGCCCTTTAAGCTGGCCCTGTAAAGCTGGCCCTTTAAGCTGGCCCCTTAAGGCTGGCCCTTTAAGGCTGGCCCTTTAAGCTGGCCATCTAAGGCTGGCCCTTTAAGGCTGGCCCTTTAAGGCTGGCCCTTTAAGGCATGCCCTTTAAGCTGGCTCCTTAAGGCTGGCCCTCTAAGGCTGGCCCTTTAAGCTGGCCCTTTAAGGCTGGCCCTTTAAGCTGGCCCTCTAAGGCTGGCCCTTTAAGGCTGGCCCTTTAAGGCTGGCCCTTTAAGCTGGCCCCTTAAGGCTGGCCCTCTAAGGCTGGCCCTTTAAGCTGGCCCTTTAAGGCTTGCCCTTTAAGCTGGCCCTTTAAGGCTGGCCCTTTAAGGCTGGCCCTTTAAGCTGGACCCTTAAGGCTGGCCATCTAAGGCTGGCCCTTTAAGCTGGCCCTTTAAGGCTGGCCCTTTAAGCTGGCCCTCTAAGGCTGGCCCTTTAAGCTGGCCCTCTAAGGCTGGCCCTTTAAGGCTGGCCCTTTAAGGCTTGCCATCTAAGGCTGGCCCTTTAAGCTGGCCTTTTAAGGCTGGCCCTTTAAGCTGGCCCTTTAAGCTGGCCCTTTAAGGCTGGCCCTTTAAGGCCGGCCCTTTAAGCTGGCCCCTTTAGGCTGGCCCTTTAAGCTGGCCCTCTAAGGCTGGCCCTTTAAGCTGGCCCTCTAAGGCTGGCCCTTTAAGGCTGGCCCTTTAAGCTGGCCCCTTAAGGCTGGCCCTTTAAGCTGGCCCCTTAAGGCTGGCCCTTTAAGCTGGTCCTCTAAGGCTGGCCCTTTAAGCTGGCCCTTTAAGGCTGGCCCTTTAAGGCTGGCCCTTTAAGCTGGCCCCTTAAGGCTGGCCCTTTAAGCTGGTCCTCTAAGGCTGGCCCTTTAAGCTGGCCCTTTAAGCCTGGCCCTTTAAGATGGCCCTTTAAGTCTGGCCCTCTAAGTCTGGCCCTTTAAGGCTGGCCCTTTAAGCTGGCCCTTTAAGGCTGGCCCTTTAAGGCTGGCCCTTTAAGCTGGCCCTTTAAAGCTGGCCCTCTGAGGCTGGCCCTCTGAGGCTGGCCCTTTAAGGCTGGCCCTTTAAGGCTGGCCCTTTAAGCTGGCCCCTTAAGGCTGGCCCTTTAAGCTGGCCCTCTAAGGCTGGCCCTTTAAGCTGTGCCTTTAAGGCTGGCCCTTTAAGCTGGCCCTGTAAAGCTGGCCCTTTAAGACTGGCCCTTTAAGGCTGGGCCTTTAAGGCTGGCCCTTTAAGCTGGCCACTTAAGGCTGGCCCTTTAAGCTGGCCCTCTAAGGCTGGCCCTTTAAGATGGCCCCTTAAGGCTGGCCCTTTAAGATGGCCCTTTAAGGCTGGCCCTTTAAGCTGGCCCCTTAAGGCTGGCCCTCTAAGGCTGGCCCTTTAAACTGGCCCTTTAAGGCTGGCCCTTTAAGCTGGCCCTCTAAGGCTGGCCCTTTAAGGCTGGCCCTTTAAGGCTGGCCCTTTAAGCTGGCCCCTTAAGGCTGGCCCTCTAAGGCTGGCCCTTTAAGCTGGCCCTTTAAGGCTGGCCCTTTAAGCTGGCCCTTTAAGGCTGGCCCTTTAAGGCTGGCCATTCAAGCTGGCCCTTTAAGGCTGGCCCTTTAAGGCTGGCCCTTTAAGCTGGCCCCTTAAGGCTGGCCCTTTAAGCTGGCCCTCTAAGGCTGGCCCTTTAAGGCTGGCCCTTTAAGGCTGGCCCTTTAAGGCTGGCCCTCTAAGGCTGGCCTTTTAAGCTGGCCTTTAAAGCTGGCCCTTTAAGCTGGCCCTTTAAGGCTGGCCATCTAAGGTTGGCCCTTTAAGCTGGCCCTTTAAGGCTGGCCATCTAAGTCTGGCCCTTTAAACTGGCCCTTTAAGGCTGGGCCTCTAAGGCTGGACCTCAAAGGCTGGCCCTTTAAGCTGGCCCTTTAAGGCTGGCCCTCTAAGGCTGGCCCTTTAAGGCTGGCCCTTTAAGGCTGGCCCTTTAAGGCTGGCCCTTTAAGGCTGGCCCTTTAAGGCTGGCCCTTTAAGGCTGGCCCTTTAAGCTGGCCCCTTAAGGCTGGCCATCTAAGGCTGGCCCTTTAAGCTGGCCCTTTAAGGCTGGCCCTTTAAGCTGGCCCTTTAAGGCTGGCCCTTTAAGCTGGCCCCTTAAGGCTGGCCCTTTAAGCTGGCCCTTTAAGGCTGGCCCTTTAAGGCTGGCCCTTTAAGGCTGGCCCTTTAAGGCTGGCCCTTTAAGGCTGGCCCTTTAAGCTGGCCCCTTAAGGCTGGCCATCTAAGGCTGGCCCTTTAAGCTGGCCCTTTAAGGCTGGCCCTTTAAGCTGGCCCTTTAAGGCTGGCCCTTTAAGCTGGCCCTTTAAGGCTGGTCCTCTAAGGCTGGCCCTTTAAGACTGGCCCTTTAAGGCTGGCCCTTTAAGCTGGCCCTTTAAGGCTGGCCCTTTAAGCTGACCCTGTAAAGCTGGCCCTCTAAGGCTGGCCCTTTAAGACTGGCCCTTTAAGGCTGGCCCTTTAAGCTGGCCCCTTAAGGCTGGCCCTTTAAGCTGGCCCTCTAAGGCTGGCCCTTTAAGCTGGCCATCTAAGGCTGGCCCTTTAAGGCTGGCCCTTTAAGGCTGGCCCTTTAAGGCTGGCCCTTTAAGCTGGCCCTTTAAGGCTGGCCCTTTAAGCTGGCCCTTTAAGGCTGACCCTCTAAGGCTGGCCTTTTAAGCTGGCCCTTTAAGCTGGCCATCTAAGGCTGGCCCTTTAAGCTGGCCCTTTAAGCCTGGCCCTTTAAGATGGCCCTTTAAGGCTGGCCCTTTAAGGCTGGCCCTTTAAGCTGGCCCTTTAAGGCTGGCCCTCTAAGGCTGGCCCTTTAAGCTGGCCCTTTAAGGCTGGCCCTTTAAGCTGGCCCTTTAAGGCTCGCCCTTTAAGGCCGGCCCTTTAAGCTGGCCCTTTAAGGCTGGCCCTTTAAGCTGGCCCTTTAAGGCTGGCCCTCTAAGGCTGGCCCTTTAAGACTGGCCCTTTAAAGCTGGCCCCTTAAGGCTGGCCCTTTAAGCTGGCCCCTTAAGGCTGGCCCTCTAAGGCTGGCCCTTTAAGGCTGGCCCTTTAAGCTGGCCCTCTAAGGCTGGCCCTTTAAGGCTGGCCCTTTAAGGCTGGCCCTTTAAGCTGGCCCCTTAAGGCTGGCCCTCTAAGGCTGGCTCTTTAAGCTGGCCCTTTAAGGCTGGCCCTTTAAGCTGGCCCTTTAAGGCTGGCCCTTCAAGGCCGGCCCTTTAAGCTGGCCCTCTAAGGCTGGCCCTTTAAGGCTGGCCCTTTAAGGCTTGCCCTTTAAGGCTGGCCCTTTAAGCTGGCCCCTTAAGGCTGGCCCTTTAAGCTGGCCCTCTAAGGCTGGCCCTTTAAGCTGGCCCTTTAAGGCTGGCCCTTTAAGCTGGCCCTGTAAAGCTGGCCCTCTAAGGCTGGCCCTTTAAGACTGGCCCTTTAAGGCTGGCCCTTTAAGCTGGCCCCTTAAGGCTGGCCCTTTAAGCTGGCCCTCTAAGGCTGGCCCTTTAAGCTGGCCATCTTAGGATGGCCCTTTAAGGCTGGCCCTTTAAGGCTGGCCCTTTAAGGCTGGCCCTTTAAGCTGGCCCTTTAAGGCTGGCCCTCTAAGGCTGGCCCTTTAAGCTGGCCCTTTAAGGTTGGCCCTTTAAGCTGGCCCTCTAAGGCTGGCCCTTTAAGCTGGCCCCTTAAGGCTGGCCCTCTAAGGCTGGCCCTTTAAGCTGGCCCTTTAAGGCTGGCCCTTTAAGCTGGCCCTTTAAGGCTGGCCATTCAAGCTGGCTATTTAAGGCTGGCCCTTTAAGGCTGGCCCTTTAAGCTGGCCCTTTAAGGCTGGCCCTTTAAGCTGGCCCTTTAAGGCTGGCCCTTTAAGGCTGGCCCTTTAAGGCTGGCCCTTTAAGCTGGCCCCTTAAGGCTGGCCCTTTAAGCTCGCCCTCTAAGGCTGGCCCTTTAAGCTGGCCCTCTAAGGCTGGCCCTGAAAGGCTGGCCCTTTAAGGCTTGCCCTTTAAGGCTGGCCCTTTAGGCTGGCCCTTTAAGCTGGCCCCTTAAGGCTGGCCCTCTAAGGCTGGCCCTTTAAGCTGGCCCTTTAAGGCTGGCCCTTTAAGCTGGCCCTTTAAGGCTGGCCCTTTAAGGCCGGCCCTTTAAGCTGGCCCTTTAAGGCTGGCCCTTTAAGCTGGCCCTTTAAGGCTGGCCCTCTAAGGCTGGCCCTTTAAGACTGGCCCTTTAAAGCTGGCCCCTTAAGGCTGGCCCTTTAAGCTGGCCTTCTAAGGCTGGCCCTTTAAGGCTGGCCCTTTAAGCTGGCCCTTTAAGGCTGGCCCTTTAAGCTGGCCCTTTAAAGCTGGCCCTCTAAGGCTGGCCCTTTAAGACTGGCCCTTTAAGGCTGGCCCTTTAAGGCTGGCCCTTTAAGCTGGCCCCTTAAGGCTGGCCCTTTAAGCTGGCCCTCTAAGGCTGGCCCTTTAAGCTGGCCCTCTAAGGCTGGCCCTTTAAGGCTGGCCCTTTAAGCTGGCCCCTTAAGGCTGGCCCTCTAAGCCTGGCCCTTTAAGCTGGCCCTTTAAGGCTGGCCCTTTAAGCTGGCCCTTTAAGGCTGGCCTTTTAAGGCCGGCCCTTTAAGCTGGCCCTTTAAGGCTGGGCCTTTAAGCTGGCCGTTTAAGGCTGGCCCTCTAAGGCTGGCCCTTTAAGACTGGCCCTTTAAAGCTTGCCCCTTAAGGCTGGCCCTTTAAGCTGGCCCTCTAAGGCTGGCCCTTTAAGCTGGCCCTCTAAGGCTGGCCCTTTAAGGCTGGCCCTTTAAGGCTTGCCCTTTAAGGCTGGCCCTTTAAGCTGGCCCTTTAAGGCTGGCCCCTTAAGCTGGCCCTTTAAGGCTGTCCCTTTAAGGCTGGCCCTTTAAGCTGGCCCTCTAAAGCTGGCCATTTAAGGCTGGCCCTTTAAGGCTTGCCCTTTAAGGCTGGCCCTTTAAGCTGGCCCCTTAAGGCTGGCCCTTTAAGCTGGCCCCTTAAAGCTGGCCCTTTAAGCTGGCCCTCTAAGGCTGGCCCTTTAAGCTGGCCCTCTAAGACTGGCCCTTTAAGCTGGCCCTCTAAGGCTGGCCCTTTAAGGCTGGCCCTTTAAGGCTTGCCCTTTAAGGCTGGCCTTTTAAGCTGGCCCTTTAAGATGGCCCTTTAAGGCTGGCCTTTTAAGGCTGGCCCTTTAAGCTGGCCCTTTAAAGCTGGCCCTCTAAGGCTGGCCCTTTAAGACTGGCCCTTTAAGGCTGGCCCTTTAAGGCTGGCCCTTTAAGCTGGCCCCTTAAGGCTGGCCCTTTAAGCTGGCCCTCTAAGGCTGGCCCTTTAAGCTGGCCCTCTAAGGCTGGCCCTTTAAGGCTGGCCCTTTAAGGCTTGCCCTTTAAGGCTGGCCCTTTAAGCTGGCCCTTTAAGGCTGGCCCTTTAAGGCTGGCCCTTTAAGCTGGCCCTCTAAGGCTGGCCTTTTAAGGCTGGCCCTTTAAGGCTGGCCCTTTAAGCTGGCCCCTTAAGGCTGGCCCTCTAAGGCTGGCCCTTTGTGCTGGCCCTTTAAGGCTGGCCCTTTAAGCTGGCCCTTTAAGCTGGCCCTTTAAGGCTGGCCCTTTAAGGCCGGCCCTTTAAGCTGGCCCTTTAAGGCTGGCCCTTTAAGCTGGCCCTTCAAGGCTGGCCCTCTAAGGCTGGCCCTTTAAGACTGGCCCTTTAAAGCTGGCCCCTTAAGGCTGGCCCTTTAAGCTGGCCCCTTAAGGCTGGCCCTCTAAGGCTGGCCCTTTAAGCTGGCCCTTTAAGGCTGGCCCTTTAAGCTGGCCCTCTAAGGCTGGCCCTTTAAGGCTGGCCCTTTAAGGCTGGCCCTTTAAGCTGGCCCCTTAAGGCTGGCCCTCTAAGGCTGGCTCTCTAAGGCTGGCTCTTTAAGCTGGCCCTTTAAGGCTGGCCCTTTAAGCTGGCCCTTTAAGGCTGGCCCTTTAAGCTGGCCCTTTAAGGCTGGCCCTTTAAGCTGGCCCTTTAAAGCTGGCCCTCTAAGGCTGGCCCTTTAAGACTGGCCCTTTAAGGCTGGCCCTTTAAGGCTGGCCCTTTAAGCTGGCCCCTTAAGGCTGGCCCTTTAAGGCTGGCCCTTTAAGGCTGGCCCTTTAAGCTGGCCCTTTAAGGCTGGCCCTCTAAGGCTGGCCCTTTAAGCTGGCCCTTTAAGGTTGGCCCTTTAAGCTGGCCCTCTAAGGCTGGCCCTTTAAGCTGGCCCCTTAAGGCTGGCCCTCTAAGGCTGGCCCTTTAAGCTGGCCCTTTAAGGCTGGCCCTTTAAGCTGGCCCTTTAAGGCTGGCCATTCAAGCTGGCTATTTAAGGCTGGCCCTTTAAGGCTGGCCCTTTAAGCTGGCCCTTTAAGGCTGGCCCTTTAAGCTGGCCCTTTAAGGCTGGCCCTTTAAGGCTGGCCCTTTAAGGCTGGCCCTTTAAGCTGGCCCCTTAAGGCTGGCCCTTTAAGCTCGCCCTCTAAGGCTGGCCCTTTAAGCTGGCCCTCTAAGGCTGGCCCTGAAAGGCTGGCCCTTTAAGGCTTGCCCTTTAAGGCTGGCCCTTTAGGCTGGCCCTTTAAGCTGGCCCCTTAAGGCTGGCCCTCTAAGGCTGGCCCTTTAAGCTGGCCCTTTAAGGCTGGCCCTTTAAGGCCGGCCCTTTAAGCTGGCCCTTTAAGGCTGGCCCTTTAAGCTGGCCCTTTAAGGCTGGCCCTCTAAGGCTGGCCCTTTAAGACTGGCCCTTTAAAGCTGGCCCCTTAAGGCTGGCCCTTTAAGCTGGCCTTCTAAGGCTGGCCCTTTAAGGCTGGCCCTTTAAGCTGGCCCTTTAAGGCTGGCCCTTTAAGCTGGCCCTTTAAAGCTGGCCCTCTAAGGCTGGCCCTTTAAGACTGGCCCTTTAAGGCTGGCCCTTTAAGGCTGGCCCTTTAAGCTGGCCCCTTAAGGCTGGCCCTTTAAGCTGGCCCTCTAAGGCTGGCCCTTTAAGCTGGCCCTCTAAGGCTGGCCCTTTAAGGCTGGCCCTTTAAGCTGGCCCCTTAAGGCTGGCCCTCTAAGCCTGGCCCTTTAAGCTGGCCCTTTAAGGCTGGCCCTTTAAGCTGGCCCTTTAAGGCTGGCCTTTTAAGGCCGGCCCTTTAAGCTGGCCCTTTAAGGCTGGGCCTTTAAGCTGGCCGTTTAAGGCTGGCCCTCTAAGGCTGGCCCTTTAAGACTGGCCCTTTAAAGCTTGCCCCTTAAGGCTGGCCCTTTAAGCTGGCCCTCTAAGGCTGGCCCTTTAAGCTGGCCCTCTAAGGCTGGCCCTTTAAGGCTGGCCCTTTAAGGCTTGCCCTTTAAGGCTGGCCCTTTAAGCTGGCCCTTTAAGGCTGGCCCCTTAAGCTGGCCCTTTAAGGCTGTCCCTTTAAGGCTGGCCCTTTAAGCTGGCCCTCTAAAGCTGGCCCTTTAAGGCTGGCCCTTTAAGGCTTGCCCTTTAAGGCTGGCCCTTTAAGCTGGCCCCTTAAGGCTGGCCCTTTAAGCTGGCCCCTTAAAGCTGGCCCTTTAAGCTGGCCCTCTAAGGCTGGCCCTTTAAGCTGGCCCTCTAAGACTGGCCCTTTAAGCTGGCCCTCTAAGGCTGGCCCTTTAAGGCTGGCCCTTTAAGGCTTGCCCTTTAAGGCTGGCCTTTTAAGCTGGCCCTTTAAGATGGCCCTTTAAGGCTGGCCCTTTAAGGCTGGCCCTTTAAGCTGGCCCTTTAAAGCTGGCCCTCTAAGGCTGGCCCTTTAAGACTGGCCCTTTAAGGCTGGCCCTTTAAGGCTGGCCCTTTAAGCTGGCCCCTTAAGGCTGGCCCTTTAAGCTGGCCCTCTAAGGCTGGCCCTTTAAGCTGGCCCTCTAAGGCTGGCCCTTTAAGGCTGGCCCTTTAAGGCTTGCCCTTTAAGGCTGGCCCTTTAAGCTGGCCCTTTAATGCTGGCCCTTTAAGGCTGGCCCTTTAAGCTGGCCCTCTAAGGCTGGCCTTTTAAGGCTGGCCCTTTAAGGCTGGCCCTTTAAGCTGGCCCCTTAAGGCTGGCCCTCTAAGGCTGGCCCTTTGTGCTGGCCCTTTAAGGCTGGCCCTTTAAGCTGGCCCTTTAAGGCTGGCCCTTTAAGGCCGGCCCTTTAAGCTGGCCCTTTAAGGCTGGCCCTTTAAGCTGGCCCTTCAAGGCTGGCCCTCTAAGGCTGGCCCTTTAAGACTGGCCCTTTAAAGCTGGCCCCTTAAGGCTGGCCCTTTAAGCTGGCCCCTTAAGGCTGGCCCTCTAAGGCTGGCCCTTTAAGCTGGCCCTTTAAGGCTGGCCCTTTAAGCTGGCCCTCTAAGGCTGGCCCTTTAAGGCTGGCCCTTTAAGGCTGGCCCTTTAAGCTGGCCCCTTAAGGCTGGCCCTCTAAGGCTGGCTCTCTAAGGCTGGCTCTTTAAGCTGGCCCTTTAAGGCTGGCCCTTTAAGCTGGCCCTTTAAGGCTGGCCCTTTAAGCTGGCCCTTTAAGGCTGGCCCTTTAAGCTGGCCCTTTAAAGCTGGCCCTCTAAGGCTGGCCCTTTAAGACTGGCCCTTTAAGGCTGGCCCTTTAAGGCTGGCCCTTTAAGCTGGCCCCTTAAGGCTGGCCCTTTAAGCTGGCCCTCTAAGGCTGGCCCTTTAAGCTGGCCCTCTAAGGCTGGCCCTTTAAGGCTGGCCCTTTAAGGCTGGCCCTTTAAGCTGGCCCCTTAAGGCTGGCCCTCTAAGGCTGGCCCTTTAAGCTGGCCCTTTAAGGCTGGCCCTTTAAGCTGGCCCTTTAAGGCTGGCCCTTTAAGGCCGGCCCTTTAAGCTGGCCCTTTAAGGCTGGCCCTTTAAGCTGGCCCTTTAAGGCTGGCCCTCTAAGGCTGGCCCTTTAAGACTGGCCCTTTAAAGCTTGCCCCTTAAGGCTGGCCCTTTAAGCTGGCCCTCTAAGGCTGGCCCTTTAAGCTGGCCCTTTAAGGCTGGCCCTTTAAGCTGGCCCTTTAAGGCTGGCCATCTAAGGCTGGCCCTTTAAGCTGGCCCTTAAAGCTGGCCCTTTAAGCTGGCCCTTTAAGATGGCCCTTTAAGTCTGGCCCTCTAAGGCTGGCCCTTTAAGGCTGGCCCTTTAAGGCTGGCCCTTTAAGCTGGCCCCTTAAGGCTGGCCCTCTAAGGCTGGCCCTTTAAGCTGGCCCTTTAAGGCTGGCCCTTTAAGCTGGCCCTTTAAGGCTGGCCCTTTAAGGCCGGCCCTTTAAGCTGGCCCTTTAAGGCTGGCCCTTTAAGCTGGCCCTTTAAGGCTGGCCCTCTAAGGCTGGCCCTTTAAGACTGGCCCTTTAAAGCTTGCCCCTTAAGGCTGGCCCTTTAAGCTGGCCCTCTAAGGCTGGCCCTTTAAGCTGGCCCTTTAAGGCTGGCCCTTTAAGCTGGCCCTTTAAGGCTGGCCATCTAAGGCTGGCCCTTTAAGCTGGCCCTTAAAGCTGGCCCTTTAAGCTGGCCCTTTAAGATGGCCCTTTAAGTCTGGCCCTCTAAGGCTGGCCCTTTAAGGCTGGCCCTTTAAGCTGGCCCTTTAAGGCTGGCCCTTTTAGGCTGGCCCTTTAAGCTGGCCCTTTAAGGCTGGCCCTTTAAGCTGGCCCTTTAAGGCTGGCCCTCTAAGGCTGGCCCTTTAAGGCTGGCCCTTTAAGGCTGGCCCTTTAAGCTGGCCCCTTAAGGCTGGCCCTTTAAGCTGGCCCTCTAGGGCTGGCCCTTTAAGCTGGCCCTCTAAGGCTGGCCCTTTAAGCTGGCCCTTTAAGGCTGGCCCTTTAAGCTGGCCCTGTAAAGCTGGCCCTTTAAGCTGGCCCCTTAAGGCTGGCCCTTTAAGGCTGGCCCTTTAAGCTGGCCATCTAAGGCTGGCCCTTTAAGGCTGGCCCTTTAAGGCTGGCCCTTTAAGGCTGGCCCTTTAAGCTGGCCCCTTAAGGCTGGCCCTTTAAGCTGGCCCTTTAAGGCTGGCCCTTTAAGCTGGCCCTTTAAGGCTGGCCCTTTAAGCTGGCCCTGTAAGGCTGGCCCTTTAAGGCTGGCCCTTTAAGCTGGCCCTTTAAGGCTGGCCCTCTAAGGCTGGCCCTTTAAGGCTGGCCCTTTAAGGCTGGCCCTTTAAGCTGGCCCCTTAAGGCTGGCCCTTTAAGCTGGCCCTCTAGGGCTGGCCCTTTAAGCTGGCCCTCTAAGGCTGGCCCTTTAAGCTGGCACTTTAAGGCTGGCCCTTTAAGGCTTGCCATCTAAGGCTGGCCCTTTAAGCTGGCCTTTTAAGGCTGGCCCTTTAAGCTGGCCCTTTAAGGCTGGCCCTTTAAGGCTGGCCCTCTAAGGCTGGCCCTTTAAGGCTGGCCCTTTAAGGCTGGCCCTTTAAGCTGGCCCCTTAAGGCTGGCCCTTTAAGCTGGCCCTCTAGGGCTGGCCCTTTAAGCTGGCCCTCTAAGGCTGGCCCTTTAAGCTGGCCCTTTAAGGCTGGCCCTTTAAGCTGGCCCTGTAAAGCTGGCCCTTTAAGCTGGCCCCTTAAGGCTGGCCCTTTAAGGCTGGCCCTTTAAGCTGGCCATCTAAGGCTGGACCTTTAAGGCTGGCCCTTTAAGGCTGGCCCTTTAAGGCTGGCCCTTTAAGCTGGCCCCTTAAGGCTGGCCCTTTAGGCTGGCCCTTTAAGGCTGGCCCTTTAAGCTGGCCCTTTAAGGCTGGCCCTTTAAGGCTGGCCCTTTAAGATGGCCCTTTAAGGCTGGCCCTTTAAGCTGGCCCTTTAAGGCTGGCCCTCTAAGGCTGGCTTAAGGCTGGCCCTTTAAGCTGGCCCCTTAAGGCTGGCCCTTTAAGCTGGCCCTCTAGGGCTGGCCCTTTAAGCTGGCCCTCTAAGGCTGGCCCTTTAAGCTGGCCCTTTAAGGCTGGCCCTTTAAGCTGGCCCTGTAAAGCTGGCCCTTTAAGCTGGCCCCTTAAGGCTGGCCCTTTAAGGCTGGCCCTTTAAGCTGGCCATCTAAGGCTGGCCCTTTAAGGCTGGCCCTTTAAGGCTGGCCCTTTAAGGCTGGCCCTTTAAGCTGGCTCCTTAAGGCTGGCCCTCTAAGGCTGGCCCTTTAAGCTGGCCCTTTAAGGCTGGCCCTTTAAGCTGGCCCTCTAAGGCTGGCCCTTTAAGGCTGGCCCTTCAAGGCTGGCCCTCTAAGGCTGGCCCTTTAAGACTGGCCCTTTAAAGCTGGCCCCTTAAGGCTGGCCCTTTAAGCTGGCCCCTTAAGGCTGGCCCTCTAAGGCTGGCCCTTTAAGCTGGCCCTTTAAGGCTGGCCCTTTAAGCTGGCCCTCTAAGGCTGGCCCTTTAAGGCTGGCCCTTTAAGGCTGGCCCTTTAAGCTGGCCCCTTAAGGCTGGCCCTCTAAGGCTGGCCCTCTAAGGCTGGCTATTTAAGCTGGCCCTTTAAGGCTGGCCCTTTAAGCTGGCCCTTTAAGGCTGGCCCTTTAAGCTGGCCCTTTAAGGCTGGCCCTTTAAGCTGGCCCTTTAAAGCTGGCCCTCTAAGGCTGGCCCTTTAAGACTGGCCCTTTAAGGCTGGCCCTTTAAGGCTGGCCCTTTAAGCTGGCCCCTTAAGGCTGGCCCTTTAAGCTGGCCCTCTAAGGCTGGCCCTTTAAGCTGGCCCTCTAAGGCTGGCCCTTTAAGGCTGGCCCTTTAAGGCTGGCCCTTTAAGCTGGCCCCTTAAGGCTGGCCCTCTAAGGCTGGCCCTTTAAGCTGGCCCTTTAAGGCTGGCCCTTTAAGCTGGCCCTTTAAGGCTGGCCCTTTAAGGCCGGCCCTTTAAGCTGGCCCTTTAAGGCTGGCCCTTTAAGCTGGCCCTTTAAGGCTGGCCCTCTAAGGCTGGCCCTTTAAGACTGGCCCTTTAAAGCTTGCCCCTTAAGGCTGGCCCTTTAAGCTGGCCCTCTAAGGCTGGCCCTTTAAGCTGGCCCTTTAAGGCTGGCCCTTTAAGCTGGCCCTTTAAGGCTGGCCATCTAAGGCTGGCCCTTTAAGCTGGCCCTTAAAGCTGGCCCTTTAAGCTGGCCCTTTAAGATGGCCCTTTAAGTCTGGCCCTCTAAGGCTGGCCCTTTAAGGCTGGCCCTTTAAGCTGGCCCTTTAAGGCTGGCCCTTTTAGGCTGGCCCTTTAAGCTGGCCCTTTAAGGCTGGCCCTTTAAGCTGGCCCTTTAAGGCTGGCCCTCTAAGGCTGGCCCTTTAAGGCTGGCCCTTTAAGGCTGGCCCTTTAAGCTGGCCCCTTAAGGCTGGCCCTTTAAGCTGGCCCTCTAGGGCTGGCCCTTTAAGCTGGCCCTCTAAGGCTGGCCCTTTAAGCTGGCCCTTTAAGGCTGGCCCTTTAAGCTGGCCCTGTAAAGCTGGCCCTTTAAGCTGGCCCCTTAAGGCTGGCCCTTTAAGGCTGGCCCTTTAAGCTGGCCATCTAAGGCTGGCCCTTTAAGGCTGGCCCTTTAAGGCTGGCCCTTTAAGGCTGGCCCTTTAAGCTGGCCCCTTAAGGCTGGCCCTTTAAGCTGGCCCTTTAAGGCTGGCCCTTTAAGCTGGCCCTTTAAGGCTGGCCCTTTAAACTGGCCCTGTAAGGCTGGCCCTTTAAGGCTGGCCCTTTAAGCTGGCCCTTTAAGGCTGGCCCTCTAAGGCTGGCCCTTTAAGGCTGGCCCTTTAAGGCTGGCCCTTTAAGCTGGCCCCTTAAGGCTGGCCCTTTAAGCTGGCCCTCTAGGGCTGGCCCTTTAAGCTGGCCCTCTAAGGCTGGCCCTTTAAGCTGGCACTTTAAGGCTGGCCCTTTAAGGCTTGCCATCTAAGGCTGGCCCTTTAAGCTGGCCTTTTAAGGCTGGCCCTTTAAGCTGGCCCTTTAAGGCTGGCCCTTTAAGCTGGCCTTTTAAGGCTGGCCCTTTAAGCTGGCCCTTTAAGGCTGGCCCTTTAAGGCTGGCCCTCTAAGGCTGGCCCTTTAAGGCTGGACCTTTAAGGCTGGCCCTTTAAGCTGGCCCCTTAAGGCTGGCCCTTTAAGCTGGCCCTCTAGGGCTGGCCCTTTAAGCTGGCCCTCTAAGGCTGGCCCTTTAAGCTGGCCCTTTAAGGCTGGCCCTTTAAGCTGGCCCTGTAAAGCTGGCCCTTTAAGCTGGCCCCTTAAGGCTGGCCCTTTAAGGCTGGCCCTTTAAGCTGGCCATCTAAGGCTGGACCTTTAAGGCTGGCCCTTTAAGGCTGGCCCTTTAAGGCTGGCCCTTTAAGCTGGCCCCTTAAGGCTGGCCCTTTAAGCTGGCCCTTTAAGGCTGGCCCTTTAAGCTGGCCCTTTAAGGCTGGCCCTTTAAGGCTGGCCCTTTAAGATGGCCCTTTAAGGCTGGCCCTTTAAGCTGGCCCTTTAAGGCTGGCCCTCTAAGGCTGGCCCTTTAAGGCTGGCCCTTTAAGCTGGCCCCTTAAGGCTGGCCCTTTAAGCTGGCCCTCTAGGGCTGGCCCTTTAAGCTGGCCCTCTAAGGCTGGCCCTTTAAGCTGGCCCTTTAAGGCTGGCCCTTTAAGCTGGCCCTGTAAAGCTGGCCCTTTAAGCTGGCCCCTTAAGGCTGGCCCTTTAAGGCTGGCCCTTTAAGCTGGCCCTTTAAGCTGGTCCTCTAAGGCTGGCCCTTTTTAGCTGGCCCTTTAAGGCTGGCCCTTTAAGGCTGGCCCTTTAAGCTGGCCCCTTAAGGCTGGCCCTTTAAGCTGGTCCTCTAAGGCTGGCCCTTTAAGCTGGCCCTTTAAGCCTGGCCCTTTAAGATGGCCCTTTAAGTCTGGCCCTCTAAGTCTGGCCCTTTAAGGCTGGCCCTTTAAGCTGGCCCTTTAAGGCTGGCCCTTTAAGGCTGGCCCTTTAAGCTGGCCCTTTAAAGCTGGCCCTTTAAGCTGGCCCTTTAAGGCTGGCCCTCTGAGGCTGGCCCTTTAAGGCTGGCCCTTTAAGGCTGGCCCTTTAAGCTGGCCCCTTAAGGCTGGCCCTTTAAGCTGGCCCTCTAAGGCTGGCCCTTTAAGCTGTGCCTTTAAGGCTGGCCCTTTAAGCTGGCCCTGTAAAGCTGGCCCTTTAAGACTGGCCATTTAAGGCTGGGCCTTTAAGGCTGGCCCTTTAAGCTGGCCACTTAAGGCTGGCCCTTTAAGCTGGCCCTCTAAGGCTGGCCCTTTAAGATGGCCCCTTAAGGCTGGCCCTTTAAGATGGCCCTTTAAGGCTGGCCCTTTAAGCTGGCCCCTTAAGGCTGGCCCTCTAAAGCTGGCCCTTTAAACTGGCCCTTTAAGGCTGGCCCTTTAAGCTGGCCCTCTAAGGCTGGCCCTTTAAGGCTGGCCCTTTAAGGCTGGCCCTTTAAGCTGGCCCCTTAAGGCTGGCCCTCTAAGGCTGGCCCTTTAAGCTGGCCCTTTATGGCTGGCCCTTTAAGCTGGCCCTTTAAGGCTGGCCCTTTAAGGCTGGCCATTCAAGCTGGCCCTTTAAGGCTGGCCCTTTAAGGCTGGCCCTTTAAGCTGGCCCCTTAAGGCTGGCCCTTTATGCTGGTCCTTTAAGGCTGGCCCTTTAAGCTGGCCCCTTAAGGCTGGCCCTTTAAGCTGGCCCTCTAAGGCTGGCCCTTTAAGCTGGCCCTCTAAGGCTGGCCCTTTAAGCTGGCCCTTTAAAGCTGGCCCTCTAAGGCTGGCCCTTTAAGACTGGCCCTTTAAGGCTGGCCCTTTAAGGCTGGCCCTTTAAGGCTGGCCCTTTAAGCTGGCCCTTTAAGCTGGCCCTTTAAGCTTGCCCCTTAAGGCTGGCCCTCTAAGGCTGGCCCTTTAAGCTGGCCCTTTAAGGCTGGCCCTTTAAGCTGGCCCTCTAAGGCTGGCCCTTTAAGCTGGCCCTTTAAGGCTGGCCCTTTAAGCTGGCCCTCTAAGGCTGGCCCTTTAAGGCTGGCCCTCTAAGGCTGGCCCTTTAAGGCTGGCCCTTTAAGGCTGGCCCTTTAAGGCTGGCCCTTTAAGGCTGGCCCTCTAAGGCTGGCCTTTTAAGCTGGCCCTTTAAGCTGGCCCTTTAAGGCTGGCCATCTAAGGTTGGCCCTTTAAGCTGGCCCTTTAAGGCTGGCCATCTAAGTCTGGCCCTTTAAACTGGCCCTTTAAGGCTGGGCCTCTAAGGCTGGACCTCAAAGGCTGGCCCTTTAAGCTGGCCCTTTAAGGCTGGCCCTCTAAGGCTGGCCCTTTAAGGCTGGCCCTTTAAGGCTGGCCCTTTAAGGCTGGACCTTTAAGGCTGGCCCTTTAAGGCTGGCCCTTTAAGGCTGGCCCTTTAAGCTGGCCCCTTAAGGCTGGCCATCTAAGGCTGGCCCTTTAAGCTGGCCCTTTAAGGCTGGCCCTTTAAGCTGGCCCTTTAAGGCTGGCCCTTTAAGCTGGCCCCTTAAGGCTGGCCCTTTAAGCTGGCCCTTTAAGGCTGGCCCTTTAAGGCTGGCCCTTTAATGCTGGCCCTTTAAGGCTGGCACTTTAAGGCTGGCCCTTTAAGCTGGCCCCTTAAGGCTGGCCATCTAAGGCTGGCCCTTTAAGCTTGCCCTTTAAGGCTGGCCCTTTAAGCTGGCCCTTTAAGGCTGGCCCTTTAAGCTGGCCCTTTAAGGCTGGTCCTCTAAGGCTGGCCCTTTAAGACTGGCCCTTTAAGGCTGGCCCTTTAAGCTGGCCCTCTAAGGCTGGCCCTTTAAGGCTGGCCCTTTAAGGCTGGCCCTTTAAGCTGGCCCCTTAAGGCTGGCCCTCTAAGGCTGGCCCTTTAAGCTGGCCCTTTAAGGCTTGCCCTTTAAGCTGGCCCTTTAAGGCTGGCCCTTTAAGGCTGGCCATTCAAGCTGGCCCTTTAAGGCTGGCCCTTTAAGGCTGGCCCTTTAAGCTGGCCCTTTAAGACTGGCCCTTTAAGCTGGCCCTTTAAGGCTGGCCCTTTAAGGCTGGCCCTTTAAGGCTGGCCCTTTAAGCTGGCCCCTTAAGGCTGGCCATCTAAGGCTGGCCCTTTAAGCTGGCCCTTTAAGGCTGGCCCTTTAAGCTGGCCCTTTAAGGCTGGCCCTTTAAGGCCGGCCCTTTAAGCTGGCCCCTTAAGGCTGGCCCTTTAAGCTGGCCCTCTAAGGCTGGCCCTTTAAGCTGGCCCTCTAAGGCTGGCCCTTTAAGGCTGGCCCTTTAAGGCTTGCCATCTAAGGCTGGCCCTTTAAGCTGGCCTTTTAAGGCTGGCCCTTTAAGCTGGCCCTTTAAGGCTGGCCCTTTAAGGCCGGCCCTTTAAGCTGGCCCCTTTAGGCTGGCCCTTTAAGCTGGCCCTCTAAGGCTGGCCCTTTAAGCTGGCCCTCTAAGGCTGGCCCTTTAAGGCTGGCCCTTTAAGGCTTGCCCTTTAAGGCTGGCCCTTTAAGCTGGCCCCTTAAGGCTGGCCCTTTAAGCTGGTCCTCTAAGGCTGGCCCTTTAAGCTGGCCCTTTAAGGCTGGCCCTTTAAGGCTGGCCCTTTAAGCTGGCCCCTTAAGGCTGGCCCTTTATGCTGGTCCTCTAAGGCTGGCCCTTTAAGCTGGCCCTTTAAGCCTGGCCCTTTAAGATGGCCCTTTAAGTCTGGCCGTCTAAGTCTGGCCCTTTAAGGCTGGCCCTTTAAGCTGGCCCTTTAAGGCTGGCCCTTTAAGGCTGGCCCTTTAAGCTGGCCCTTTAAAGCTGGCCCTTTAAGCTGGCCCTTTAAGGCTGGCCCTCTGAGGCTGGCCCTTTAAGGCTGGCCCTTTAAGGCTGGCCCTTTAAGCTGGCCCCTTAAGGCTGGCCCTTTAAGCTGGCCCTCTAAGGCTGGCCCTTTAAGCTGTGCCTTTAAGGCTGGCCCTTTAAGCTGGCCCTGTAAAGCTGGCCCTTTAAGACTGGCCCTTTAAGCTGGCCCTCTAAGGCTGGCCCTTTAAGGCTGGCCCTTTAAGGCTGGCCCTTTAAGCTGGCCCCTTAAGGCTGGCCCTCTAAGGCTGGCCCTTTAAGCTGGCCCTTTAAGGCTGGCCCTTTAAGCTGGCCCTCTAAGGCTGGCCCTTTAAGGCTGGCCCTTTAAGGCTGGCCCTTTAAGCTGGCCCCTTAAGGCTGGCCCTCTAAGGCTGGCTCTTTAAGCTGGCCCTTTAAGGCTGGCCATTCAAGCTGGCCCTTTAAGGCTGGCCCTTTAAGGCTGGCCCTTTAAGCTGGCCCCTTAAGGCTGGCCCTTTAAGCTGGCCCTCTAAGGCTGGCCCTTTAAGCTGGCCCTCTGAGGCTGGCCCTTAAAGGCTGGCCCTTTAAGGCTGGCCCTTTAAGGCTGGCCCTTTAAGCTGGCCCCTTAAGGCTGGCCCTTTAAGCTGGCCCTCTAAGGCTGGCCCTTTAAGCTGGCCCTTTAAAGCTGGCCCTCTAAGGCTGGCCCTTTAAGACTGGCCCTTTAAGGCTGGCCCTTTAAGGCTGGCCCTTTAAGGCTGGCCCTTTAAGGCTGGCCCTTTAAGGCTGGCCCTTTAAGCTGGCCCCTTAAGGCTGGCCATCTAAGGCTGGCCCTTTAAGCTGGCCCTTTAAGCTGGCCCTTTAAGGCTGGCCCTTTAAGCTGGCCCTCTAAGGCTGGCCCTTTAAGCTGGCCCTTTAAGGCTGGCCCTTTAAGCTGGCCCTCTAAGGCTGGCCCTTTAAGGCTGGCCCTCTAAGGCTGGCTCTTTAAGGCTGGCCCTTTAAGGCTGGCCCTTTAAGGCTGGCCCTCTAAGGCTGGCCTTTTAAGCTGGCCCTTAAAGCTGGCCCTTTAAGCTGGCCCTTTAAGGCTGGCCATCTAAGGTTGGCCCTTTAAGCTGGCCCTTTAAGGCTGGCCAGCTAAGTCTGGCCCTTTAAACTGGCCCTTTAAGGCTG
Organism: Doryrhamphus excisus; assembly: GCF_037039965.1. NCBI lineage: Eukaryota > Metazoa > Chordata > Actinopteri > Syngnathiformes > Syngnathidae > Doryrhamphus > Doryrhamphus excisus. The sequence continues at coordinate 587,801 of NC_136375.1, forward strand.
GGCCTCTAAGGCTGGACCTCAAAGGCTGGCCCTTTAAGCTGGCCCTTTAAGGCTGGCCCTCTAAGGCTGGCCCTTTAAGGCTGGCCCTTTAAGGCTGGCCCTCTAAGGCTGGCCCTTTAAGGCTGGCCCTTTAAGGCTGGCCCTTTAAGCTGGCCCCTTAAGGCTGGCCATCTAAGGCTGGCCCTTTAAGCTGGCCCTTTAAGGCTGGCCCTTTAAGCTGGCCCTTTAAGGCTGGCCCTTTAAGCTGGTCCTCTAAGGCTGGCCCTTTAAGCTGGCCCTTTAAGGCTGGGCCTCTAAGGCTGGACCTCAAAGGCTGGCCCTTTAAGCTGGTCCTCTAAGGCTGGCCCTTTAAGCTGGCCCTTTAAGGCTGGGCCTCTAAGGCTGGACCTCAAAGGCTGGCCCTTTAAGCTGGCCCTTTAAGGCTGGCCCGCTAAGGCTGGCCCTTTAAGGCTGGCCCTTTAAGGCTGGCCCTTTAAGCTGGCCCTTTAAGGCTGGCCCTTTAAGCTGGCCCTTTAAGGCTGGCCCTTTAAGGCTGGCCCTTTGAGGCTGGCCCTTTAAGCTGGCCCCTTAAGGCTGGCCCTTTAAGCTGGCCCTCTAAGGCTGGCCCTTTAAGCTGGCCCTCTAAGGCTGGCCCTCTAAGGCTGGCCCTTTAAGGCTTGCCCTTTAAGGCTGGCCCTTTAAGCTGGCCCCTTAAGGCTGGCCCTTTAAGCTGGCCCTCTAAGGCCTGCCCTTTAAGCTGGCCCTTTAAGGCTGGCCCTTTAAGCTGGCCCTGTAAAGCTGGCCCTCTAAGGCTGGCCCTTTAAGCTGGCCCTTTAAGGCTGGCCCTTTAAGGCTGGCCCTTTAAGCTGGCCCCTTAAGGCTGGCCATCTAAGGCTGGCCCTTTAAGCTGGCCCTTTAAGCTGGCCCCTTAAGGCTGGCCCTCTAAGGCTGGCCCTTTAAGCTGGCCCTTTAAGGCTGGCCCTTTAAGCTGGCCCTTTAAGCTGGCCCCTTAAGGCTGGCCCTCTAAGGCTGGCCCTTTAAGCTGGCCCTTTAAGGCTGGCCCTTTAAGCTGGCCCTCTAAGGCTGGCCCTTTAAGCTGGCCCTTTAAGGCTGGCCCTTTAAGCTGGCCCTCTAAGGCTGGCCCTTTAAGGCTGGCCCTCTAAGGCTGGCCCTTTAAGGCTGGCCCTTTAAGGCTGGCCCTTTAAGGCTGGCCCTCTAAGGCTGGCCTTTTAAGCTGGCCCTTAAAGCTGGCCCTTTAAGCTGGCCCTTTAAGGCTGGCCATCTAAGGTTGGCCCTTTAAGCTGGCCCTTTAAGGCTGGCCATCTAAGTCTGGCCCTTTAAACTGGCCCTTTAAGGCTGGGCCTCTAAGGCTGGACCTCAAAGGCTGGCCCTTTAAGCTGGCCCTTTAAGGCTGGCCCTCTAAGGCTGGCCCTTTAAGGCTGGCCCTTTAAGGCTGGCCCTTTAAGGCTGGCCCTTTAAGGCTGGCCCTTTAAGGCTGGCCCTTTAAGGCTGGCCCTTTAAGCTGGCCCCTTAAGGCTGGCCATCTAAGGCTGGCCCTTTAAGCTGGCCCTTTAAGGCTGGCCCGTTAAGCTGGCCCTTTAAGGCTGGCCCTTTAAGCTGGCCCCTTAAGGCTGGCCCTTTAAGCTGGCCCTTTAAGGCTGGCCCTTTAAGGCTGGCCCTTTAAGGCTGGCCCTTTAAGGCTGGCCCTTTAAGGCTGGCCCTTTAAGGCTGGCCCTTTAAGCTGGCCCCTTAAGGCTGGCCATCTAAGGCTGGCCCTTTAAGCTGGCCCTTTAAGCTGGCCCCTTAAGGCTGGCCCTCTAAGGCTGGCCCTTTAAGCTGGCCCTTTAAGGCTGGCCCTTTAAGCTGGCCCTCTAAGGCTGGCCCTTTAAGCTGGCCCTTTAAGGCTGGCCCTTTAAGCTGGCCCTCTAAGGCTGGCCCTTTAAGGCTGGCCCTCTAAGGCTGGCCCTTTAAGGCTGGCCCTTTAAGGCTGGCCCTTTAAGGCTGGCCCTTTAAGGCTGGCCCTCTAAGGCTGGCCTTTTAAGCTGGCCCTTTAAGCTGGCCCTTTAAGGCTGGCCATCTAAGGTTGGCCCTTTAAGCTGGCCCTTTAAGGCTGGCCATCTAAGTCTGGCCCTTTAAACTGGCCCTTTAAGGCTGGGCCTCTAAGGCTGGACCTCAAAGGCTGGCCCTTTAAGCTGGCCCTTTAAGGCTGGCCCTCTAAGGCTGGCCCTTTAAGGCTGGCCCTTTAAGGCTGGCCCTTTAAGGCTGGACCTTTAAGGCTGGCCCTTTAAGGCTGGCCCTTTAAGGCTGGCCCTTTAAGCTGGCCCCTTAAGGCTGGCCATCTAAGGCTGGCCCTTTAAGCTGGCCCTTTAAGGCTGGCCCTTTAAGCTGGCCCTTTAAGGCTGGCCCTTTAAGCTGGCCCCTTAAGGCTGGCCCTTTAAGCTGGCCCTTTAAGGCTGGCCCTTTAAGGCTGGCCCTTTAATGCTGGCCCTTTAAGGCTGGCACTTTAAGGCTGGCCCTTTAAGCTGGCCCCTTAAGGCTGGCCATCTAAGGCTGGCCCTTTAAGCTTGCCCTTTAAGGCTGGCCCTTTAAGCTGGCCCTTTAAGGCTGGCCCTTTAAGCTGGCCCTTTAAGGCTGGTCCTCTAAGGCTGGCCCTTTAAGACTGGCCCTTTAAGGCTGGCCCTTTAAGCTGGCCCTCTAAGGCTGGCCCTTTAAGGCTGGCCCTTTAAGGCTGGCCCTTTAAGCTGGCCCCTTAAGGCTGGCCCTCTAAGGCTGGCCCTTTAAGCTGGCCCTTTAAGGCTTGCCCTTTAAGCTGGCCCTTTAAGGCTGGCCCTTTAAGGCTGGCCCTTTAAGGCTGGCCCTTTAAGCTGGCCCCTTAAGGCTGGCCATCTAAGGCTGGCCCTTTAAGCTGGCCCTTTAAGGCTGGCCCTTTAAGGCTGGCCCTTTAAGGCTGGCCCTTTAAGGCCGGCCCTTTAAGCTGGCCCCTTAAGGCTGGCCCTTTAAGCTGGCCCTCTAAGGCTGGCCCTTTAAGCTGGCCCTCTAAGGCTGGCCCTTTAAGGCTGGCCCTTTAAGGCTTGCCATCTAAGGCTGGCCCTTTAAGCTGGCCTTTTAAGGCTGGCCCTTTAAGCTGGCCCTTTAAGGCTGGCCCTTTAAGGCCGGCCCTTTAAGCTGGCCCCTTTAGGCTGGCCCTTTAAGCTGGCCCTCTAAGGCTGGCCCTTTAAGCTGGCCCTCTAAGGCTGGCCCTTTAAGGCTGGCCCTTTAAGGCTTGCCCTTTAAGGCTGGCCCTTTAAGCTGGCCCCTTAAGGCTGGCCCTTTAAGCTGGTCCTCTAAGGCTGGCCCTTTAAGCTGGCCCTTTAAGGCTGGCCCTTTAAGGCTGGCCCTTTAAGCTGGCCCCTTAAGGCTGGCCCTTTATGCTGGTCCTCTAAGGCTGGCCCTTTAAGCTGGCCCTTTAAGCCTGGCCCTTTAAGATGGCCCTTTAAGTCTGGCCGTCTAAGTCTGGCCCTTTAAGGCTGGCCCTTTAAGCTGGCCCTTTAAGGCTGGCCCTTTAAGGCTGGCCCTTTAAGCTGGCCCTTTAAAGCTGGCCCTTTAAGCTGGCCCTTTAAGGCTGGCCCTCTGAGGCTGGCCCTTTAAGGCTGGCCCTTTAAGGCTGGCCCTTTAAGCTGGCCCCTTAAGGCTGGCCCTTTAAGCTGGCCCTCTAAGGCTGGCCCTTTAAGCTGTGCCTTTAAGGCTGGCCCTTTAAGCTGGCCCTGTAAAGCTGGCCCTTTAAGACTGGCCCTTTAAGCTGGCCCTCTAAGGCTGGCCCTTTAAGGCTGGCCCTTTAAGGCTGGCCCTTTAAGCTGGCCCCTTAAGGCTGGCCCTCTAAGGCTGGCCCTTTAAGCTGGCCCTTTAAGGCTGGCCCTTTAAGCTGGCCCTCTAAGGCTGGCCCTTTAAGGCTGGCCCTTTAAGGCTGGCCCTTTAAGCTGGCCCCTTAAGGCTGGCCCTCTAAGGCTGGCCCTTTAAGCTGGCCCTTTAAGGCTGGCCATTCAAGCTGGCCCTTTAAGGCTGGCCCTTTAAGGCTGGCCCTTTAAGCTGGCCCCTTAAGGCTGGCCCTTTAAGCTGGCCCTCTAAGGCTGGCCCTTTAAGCTGGCCCTCTGAGGCTGGCCCTTAAAGGCTGGCCCTTTAAGGCTGGCCCTTTAAGGCTGGCCCTTTAAGCTGGCCCCTTAAGGCTGGCCCTTTAAGCTGGCCCTCTAAGGCTGGCCCTTTAAGCTGGCCCTTTAAAGCTGGCCCTCTAAGGCTGGCCCTTTAAGACTGGCCCTTTAAGGCTGGCCCTTTAAGGCTGGCCCTTTAAGGCTGGCCCTTTAAGGCTGGCCCTTTAAGGCTGGCCCTTTAAGCTGGCCCCTTAAGGCTGGCCATCTAAGGCTGGCCCTTTAAGCTGGCCCTTTAAGCTGGCCCCTTAAGGCTGGCCCTCTAAGGCTGGCCCTTTAAGCTGGCCCTTTAAGGCTGGCCCTTTAAGCTGGCCCTCTAAGGCTGGCCCTTTAAGCTGGCCCTTTAAGGCTGGCCCTTTAAGCTGGCCCTCTAAGGCTGGCCCTTTAAGGCTGGCCCTCTAAGGCTGGCTCTTTAAGGCTGGCCCTTTAAGGCTGGCCCTTTAAGGCTGGCCCTCTAAGGCTGGCCTTTTAAGCTGGCCCTTAAAGCTGGCCCTTTAAGCTGGCCCTTTAAGGCTGGCCATCTAAGGTTGGCCCTTTAAGCTGGCCCTTTAAGGCTGGCCAGCTAAGTCTGGCCCTTTAAACTGGCCCTTTAAGGCTGGGCCTCTAAGGCTGGACCTCAAAGGCTGGCCCTTTAAGCTGGCCCTTTAAGGCTGGCCCTCTAAGGCTGGCGCTTTAAGGCTGGCCCTTTAAGGCTGGCCCTCTAAGGCTGGCCCTTTAAGGCTGGCCCTTTAAGGCTGGCCCTTTAAGCTGGCCCCTTAAGGCTGGCCATCTAAGGCTGGCCCTTTAAGCTGGCCCTTTAAGGCTGGCCCTTTAAGCTGGCCCTTTAAGGCTGGCCCTTTAAGCTGGTCCTCTAAGGCTGGCCCTTTAAGCTGGCCCTTTAAGGCTGGGCCTCTAAGGCTGGACCTCAAAGGCTGGCCCTTTAAGCTGGTCCTCTAAGGCTGGCCCTTTAAGCTGGCCCTTTAAGGCTGGGCCTCTAAGGCTGGACCTCAAAGGCTGGCCCTTTAAGCTGGCCCTTTAAGGCTGGCCCGCTAAGGCTGGCCCTTTAAGGCTGGCCCTTTAAGGCTGGCCCTTTAAGCTGGCCCTTTAAGGCTGGCCCTTTAAGCTGGCCCTTTAAGGCTGGCCCTTTAAGGCTGGCCCTTTGAGGCTGGCCCTTTAAGCTGGCCCCTTAAGGCTGGCCCTTTAAGCTGGCCCTCTAAGGCTGGCCCTTTAAGCTGGCCCTCTAAGGCTGGCCCTCTAAGGCTGGCCCTTTAAGGCTTGCCCTTTAAGGCTGGCCCTTTAAGCTGGCCCCTTAAGGCTGGCCCTTTAAGCTGGCCCTCTAAGGCCTGCCCTTTAAGCTGGCCCTTTAAGGCTGGCCCTTTAAGCTGGCCCTGTAAAGCTGGCCCTCTAAGGCTGGCCCTTTAAGCTGGCCCTTTAAGGCTGGCCCTTTAAGGCTGGCCCTTTAAGCTGGCCCCTTAAGGCTGGCCATCTAAGGCTGGCCCTTTAAGCTGGCCCTTTAAGCTGGCCCCTTAAGGCTGGCCCTCTAAGGCTGGCCCTTTAAGCTGGCCCTTTAAGGCTGGCCCTTTAAGCTGGCCCTTTAAGCTGGCCCCTTAAGGCTGGCCCTCTAAGGCTGGCCCTTTAAGCTGGCCCTTTAAGGCTGGCCCTTTAAGCTGGCCCTCTAAGGCTGGCCCTTTAAGCTGGCCCTTTAAGGCTGGCCCTTTAAGCTGGCCCTCTAAGGCTGGCCCTTTAAGGCTGGCCCTCTAAGGCTGGCCCTTTAAGGCTGGCCCTTTAAGGCTGGCCCTTTAAGGCTGGCCCTCTAAGGCTGGCCTTTTAAGCTGGCCCTTAAAGCTGGCCCTTTAAGCTGGCCCTTTAAGGCTGGCCATCTAAGGTTGGCCCTTTAAGCTGGCCCTTTAAGGCTGGCCATCTAAGTCTGGCCCTTTAAACTGGCCCTTTAAGGCTGGGCCTCTAAGGCTGGACCTCAAAGGCTGGCCCTTTAAGCTGGCCCTTTAAGGCTGGCCCTCTAAGGCTGGCCCTTTAAGGCTGGCCCTTTAAGGCTGGCCCTTTAAGGCTGGCCCTTTAAGGCTGGCCCTTTAAGGCTGGCCCTTTAAGGCTGGCCCTTTAAGCTGGCCCCTTAAGGCTGGCCATCTAAGGCTGGCCCTTTAAGCTGGCCCTTTAAGGCTGGCCCGTTAAGCTGGCCCTTTAAGGCTGGCCCTTTAAGCTGGCCCCTTAAGGCTGGCCCTTTAAGCTGGCCCTTTAAGGCTGGCCCTTTAAGGCTGGCCCTTTAAGGCTGGCCCTTTAAGGCTGGCCCTTTAAGGCTGGCCCTTTAAGGCTGGCCCTTTAAGCTGTCCCCTTAAGGCTGGCCATCTAAGGCTGGCCCTTTAAGCTGGCCCTTTAAGGCTGGCCCTTTAAGCTGGCCCTTTAAGGCTGGCCCTTTAAGATGGCCCTTTAAGGCTGGTCCTCTAAGGCTGGCCCTTTAAGACTGGCCCTTTAAGGCTGGCCCTTTAAGCTGGCCCTCTAAGGCTGGCCCTTTAAGGCTGGCCCTTTAAGGCTGGCCCTTTAAGCTGGCCCCTTAAGGCTGGCCCTCTAAGGCTGGCCCTTTAAGCTGGCCCTTTAAGGCTTGCCCTTTAAGCTGGCCCTTTAAGGCTGGCCCTTTAAGGCTGGCCATTCAAGCTGGCCCTTTAAGGCTGGCCCTTTAAGCTGGCCCTCTAAGGCTGGCCCTTTAAGCTGGCCCTCTAAGGCTGGCCCTTTAAGGCTGGCCCTTTATGGCTTGCCATCTAAGGCTGGCCCTTTAAGCTGGCCTTTTAAGGCTGGCCCTTTAAGCTGGCCCTTTAAGGCTGGCCCTTTAAGGCTGGCCCTTTAAGGCCGGCCCTTTAAGCTGGCCCCTTTAGGCTGGCCCTTTAAGCTGGCCCTCTAAGGCTGGCCCTTTAAGCTGGCCCTCTAAGGCTGGCCCTTTAAGGCTGGCCCTTTAAGGCTTGCCCTTTAAGGCTGGCCCTTTAAGCTGGCCCCTTAAGGCTGGCCCTTTAAGCTGGTCCTCTAAGGCTGGCCCTTTAAGCTGGCCCTTTAAGGCTGGCCCTTTAAGGCTGGCCCTTTAAGCTGGCCCCTTAAGGCTGGCCCTTTATGCTGGTCCTCTAAGGCTGGCCCTTTAAGCTGGCCCTTTAAGCCTGGCCCTTTAAGATGGCCCTTTAAGTCTGGCCCTCTAAGTCTGGCCCTTTAAGGCTGGCCCTTTAAGCTGGCCCTTTAAGGCTGGCCCTTTAAGGCTGGCCCTTTAAGCTGGCCCTTTAAAGCTGGCCCTTTAAGCTGGCCCTTTAAGGCTGGCCCTCTGAGGCTGGCCCTTTAAGGCTGGCCCTTTAAGGCTGGCCCTTTAAGCTGGCCCCTTAAGGCTGGCCCTTTAAGCTGGCCCTCTAAGGCTGGCCCTTTAAGCTGTGCCTTTAAGGCTGGCCCTTTAAGATGGCCCTTTAAAGCTGGCCCTTTAAGACTGGCCCTTTAAGGCTGGGCCTTTAAGGCTGGCCCTTTAAGCTGGCCACTTAAGGCTGGCCCTTTAAGCTGGCCCTCTAAGGCTGGCCCTTTAAGCTGGCCCCTTAAGGCTGGCCCTTTAAGATGGCCCTTTAAGGCTGGCCCTTTAAGCTGGCCCCTTAAGGCTGGCCCTCTAAGGCTGGCCCTTTAAACTGGCCCTTTAAGGCTGGCCCTTTAAGCTGGCCCTCTAAGGCTGGCCCTTTAAGGCTGGCCCTTTACGGCTGGCCCTTTAAGCTGGCCCCTTAAGGCTGGCCCTCTAAGGCTGGCCCTTTAAGCTGGCCCTTTAAGGCTGGCCATTCAAGCTGGCCCTTTAAGGCTGGCCCTTTAAGGCTGGCCCTTTAAGCTGGCCCCTTAAGGCTGGCCCTTTAAGCTGGCCCTCTAAGGCTGGCCCTTTAAGCTGGCCCTCTAAGGCTGGCCCTTAAAGGCTGGCCCTTTAAGGCTGGCCCTTTAAGGCTGGCCCTTTAAGCTGGCCCCTTAAGGCTGGCCCTTTAAGCTGGCCCTCTAAGGCTAGCCCTTTAAGCTGGCCCTCTAAGGCTGGCCCTTTAAGCTGGCCCTTTAAAGCTGGCCCTCTAAGGCTGGCCCTTTAAGACTGGCCCTTTAAGGCTGGCCCTTTAAGGCTGGCCCTTTAAGGCTGGCCCTTTAAGGCTGGCCCTTTAAGCTGGCCCCTTAAGGCTGGCCATCTAAGGCTGGCCCTTTAAGCTGGCCCTTTAAGCTGGCCCCTTAAGGCTGGCCCTCTAAGGCTGGCCCTTTAAGCTGGCCCTTTAAGGCTGGCCCTTTAAGCTGGCCCTCTAAGGCTGGCCCTTTAAGCTGGCCCTTTAAGGCTGGCCCTTTAAGCTGGCCCTCTAAGGCTGGCCCTTTAAGGCTGGCCCTCTAAGGCTGGCTCTTTAAGGCTGGCCCTTTAAGGCTGGCCCTTTAAGGCTGGCCCTCTAAGGCTGGCCTTTTAAGCTGGCCCTTAAAGCTGGCCCTTTAAGCTGGCCCTTTAAGGCTGGCCATCTAAGGTTGGCCCTTTAAGCTGGCCCTTTAAGGCTGGCCAGCTAAGTCTGGCCCTTTAAACTGGCCCTTTAAGGCTGGGCCTCTAAGGCTGGACCTCAAAGGCTGGCCCTTTAAGCTGGCCCTTTAAGGCTGGCCCTCTAAGGCTGGCCCTTTAAGGCTGGCCCTTTAAGGCTGGCCCTTTAAGGCTGGCCCTCTAAGGCTGGCCCTTTAAGGCTGGCCCTTTAAGGCTGGCCCTTTAAGCTGGCCCCTTAAGGCTGGCCATCTAAGGCTGGCCCTTTAAGCTGGCCCTTTAAGGCTGGCCCTTTAAGCTGTCTCTTTAAGGCTGGCCCTTTAAGCTGGCCCTCTAAGGCTGGCCCTTTAAGACTGGCCTTTTAAGGCTGGCCCTTTAAGGCTGGCCCTTTAAGCTGGCCCTTTAAGGCTGGCCCTTTAAGGCTGGCCCTTTAAGGCTGGCCCTTTAAGCTGGCCCCTTAAGGCTGGCCCTTTAAGCTGGTCCTCTAAGGCTGGCCCTTTAAGCTGGCCCTTTAAGGCTGGGCCTCTAAGGCTGGACCTCAAAGGCTGGCCCTTTAAGCTGGTCATCTAAGGCTGGCCCTTTAAGCTGGCCCTTTAAGGCTGGGCCTCTAAGGCTGGACCTCAAAGGCTGGCCCTTTAAGCTGGCCCTTTAAGGCTGGCCCGCTAAGGCTGGCCTTTTAAAGCTGGCCCTTTAAGGCTGGCCCTTTAAGCTGGCCCTCTAAGGCTGGCCCTTTAAGGCTGGCCCTTTAAGCTGGCCCCTTAAGGCTGGCCCTCTAAGGCTGGCCCTTTAAGCTGGCCCTTTAAGGCTGGCCCTTTAAGCTGGCCCTTTAAGGCTGGCCCTTTAAGGCCGGCCCTTTAAGCTGGCCCTTTAAGGCTGGCCCTTTTAGCTGGCCCTTTAAGGCTGGCCCTTTAAGCTGGCCCTTTAAGGCTGGCCCTTTAAGGCTGGCCCTTTAAGGCTGGCTCTTTAAGCTGGCCCCTTAAGGCTGGCCCTTTAAGCAGGCCCTCTAAGGCTGGCCCTTTAAGCTGGCCCTCTAAGGCTCTCCCTTTAAGCTGGCCCTTTAAGGCTGGCCAGCTAAGTCTGGCCCTTTAAACTGGCCCTTTAAGGCTGGGCCTCTAAGGCTGGACCTCAAAGGCTGGCCCTTTAAGCTGGCCCTTTAAGGCTGGCCCTCTAAGGCTGGCCCTTTAAGGCTGGCCCTTTAAGGCTGGCCCTTTAAGGCTGGCCCTCTAAGGCTGGCCCTTTAAGGCTGGCCCTTTAAGGCTGGCCCTTTAAGCTGGCCCCTTAAGGCTGGCCATCTAAGGCTGGCCCTTTAAGCTGGCCCTTTAAGGCTGGCCCTTTAAGCTGGCCCTTTAAGGCTGGCCCTTTAAGCTGGCCCTCTAAGGCTGGCCCTTTAAGACTGGCCTTTTAAGGCTGGCCCTTTAAGGCTGGCCCTTTAAGCTGGCCCTTTAAGGCTGGCCCTTTAAGGCTGGCCCTTTAAGCTGGCCCCTTAAGGCTGGCCCTTTAAGCTGGTCCTCTAAGGCTGGCCCTTTAAGCTGGCCCTTTAAGTCTGGGCCTCTAAGGCTGGACCTCAAAGGCTGGCCCTTTAAGCTGGTCCTCTAAGGCTGGCCCTTTAAGCTGGCCCTTTAAGGCTGGGCCTCTAAGGCTGGACCTCAAAGGCTGGCCCTTTAAGCTGGCCCTTTAAGGCTGGCCCGCTAAGGCTGGCCCTTTAAGGCTGGCCCTTTAAGGCTGGCCCTTTAAGGCTTGCCCTTTAAGGCTGGCCCTTTAAGCTGGCCCCTTAAGGCTGGCCCTTTAAGCTGGCCCTCTAATGCTGGCCCTTTAAGCTGGCCCCTTAAGGCTGGCCCTTTAAGCTGGCCCTCTAAGGCTGGCCCTTTAAGCTGGCCCTGTAAAGCTGGCCCTCTAAGGCTGGCCCTTTAAGCTGGCCCTTTAAGGCTGGCCCTTTAAGCTGGCCCTCTAAGGCTGGCCCTTTAAGGCTGGCCCTTTAAGCTGGCCCCTTAAGGCTGGCCCTCTAAGGCTGGCCCTTTAAGCTGGCCATTTAAGGCTGGCCCTTTAAGCTGGCCCTTTAAGGCTGGCCCTTTAAGGCCGGCCCTTTAAGCTGGCCCTTTAAGGCTGGCCCTTTTAGCTGGCCCTTTAAGGCTGGCCCTTTAAGCTGGCCCTTTAAGGCTGGCCCTTTAAGGCTGGCCCTTTAAGGCTGGCTCTTTAAGCTGGCCCCTTAAGGCTGGCCCTTTAAGCAGGCCCTCTAAGGCTGGCCCTTTAAGCTGGCCCTCTAAGGCTGGCCCTTTAAGCTGGCCCTTTAAGGCTGGCCAGCTAAGTCTGGCCCTTTAAACTGGCCCTTTAAGGCTGGGCCTCTAAGGCTGGACCTCAAAGGCTGGCCCTTTAAGCTGGCCCTTTAAGGCTGGCCCTCTAAGGCTGGCCCTTTACGGCTGGCCCTTTAAGGCTGGCCCTTTAAGGCTGGCCCTCTAAGGCTGGCCCTTTAAGGCTGGCCCTTTAAGGCTGGCCCTTTAAGCTGGCCCCTTAAGGCTGGCCATCTAAGGCTGGCCCTTTAAGCTGGCCCTTTAAGGCTGGCCCTTTAAGCTGGCCCTTTAAGGCTGGCCCTTTAAGCTGGCCCTCTAAGGCTGGCCCTTTAAGACTGGCCTTTTAAGGCTGGCCCTTTAAGGCTGGCCCTTTAAGCTGGCCCTTTAAGGCTGGCCCTTTAAGGCTGGCCCTTTAAGGCTGGCCCTTTAAGCTGGCCCCTTAAGGCTGGCCCTTTAAGCTGGTCCTCTAAGGCTGGCCCTTTAAGCTGGCCCTTTAAGTCTGGGCCTCTAAGGCTGGACCTCAAAGGCTGGCCCTTTAAGCTGGTCCTCTAAGGCTGGCCCTTTAAGCTGGCCCTTTAAGGCTGGGCCTCTAAGGCTGGACCTCAAAGGCTGGCCCTTTAAGCTGGCCCTTTAAGGCTGGCCCGCTAAGGCTGGCCCTTTAAGGCTGGCCCTTTAAGGTTGGCCCTTTAAGCTGGCCCTTTAAGGCTGGCCCTTTAAGCTGGCCCTTTAAGGCTGGCCCTTTAAGGCTGGCCCTTTGAGGCTGGCCCTTTAAGCTGGCCCCTTAAGGCTGGCCCTTTAAGCTGGCCCTCTAAGGCTGGCCCTTTAAGCTGGCCCTCTAAGGCTGGCCCTCTAAGGCTGGCCCTTTAAGGCTTGCCCTTTAAGGCTGGCCTTTTAAGCTGGCCCCTTAAGGCTGGCCCTTTAAGCTGGCCCTTTAAGGCTGGCCCTTTAAGGCTGGCCCTTTAAGGCTGGCCCTTTAAAGCTGGCCCTTTAAGCTGGCCCTCTAAGGCTGGACCTCAAAGGCTGGCCCTTTAAGCTGGCCCTTTAAGGCTGGCCCGCTAAGGCTGGCCCTTTAAGGCTGGCCCTTTAAGGTTGGCCCTTTAAGCTGGCCCTTTAAGGCTGGCCCTTTAAGCTGGCCCTTTAAGGCTGGGCCTTTAAGGCTGGCCCTTTGAGGCTGGCCCTTTAAGCTGGCCCCTTAAGGCTGGCCCTTTAAGCTGGCCCTCTAAGGCTGGCCCTTTAAGCTGGCCCTCTAAGGCTGGCCCTCTAAGGCTGGCCCTTTAAGGCTTGCCCTTTAAGGCTGGCCTTTTAAGCTGGCCCCTTAAGGCTGGCCCTTTAAGCTGGCCCTTTAAGGCTGGCCCTTTAAGGCTGGCCCTTTAAGGCTGGCCCTTTAAAGCTGGCCCTTTAAGCTGGCCCTCTAAGGCTGGCCCTTTAAGGCTGGCCCTTTAAGCTGGCCCTTTAAGGCTGGCCCTTTAAGGCTGGCCCTTTAAGGCTGGCCCTTTAAGGCTGGCCCTTTAAGCTGGCCCTTTAAGGCTGGCCCTTTAAGGCTGGCCCTTTAAGGCTGGCCCTTTAAGCTGGCCCTTTAAGCTGGCCCTTTAAGGCTGGCCCTTTAAGGCTGGCCCTTTAAGGCTGGCCCTTTAAGGCTGGCCCTTTAAGCTGGCCCTTTAAGGCTGGCCCTTTGAGGCTGGCCCTTTAAGCTGGCCCCTTAAGGCTGGCCCTTTAAGCTGGCCCTCTAAGGCTGGCCCTTTAAGCTGGCCCTCTAAGGCTGGCCCTCTAAGGCTGGCCCTTTAAGGCTTGCCCTTTAAGGCTGGCCCTTTAAGCTGGCCCCTTAAGGCTGGCCCTTTAAGCTGGCCCTCTAAGGCTGGCCCTTTAAGCTGGCCCTTTACGCTGGCCCTGTAAAGCTGGCCCTCTAAGGCTGGCCCTTTAAGCTGGCCCTCTAAGGCTTGCCCTTTAAGCTGGCCCTCTAAGGCTGGCCCTCTAAGGCTGGCCCTTTAAGGCTTGCCCTTTAAGGCTGGCCCTTTAAGCTGGCCCCTTAAGGCTGGCCCTTTAAGCTGGCCCTCTAAGGCTGGCCCTTTAAGCTGGCCCTTTAAGGCTGGCCCTTTAAGCTGGCCCTTTAAGGCTGGCCCTTTAAGGCCGGCCCTTTAAGCTGGCCCTTTAAGGCTGGCCCTTTTAGCTGGCCCTTTAAGGCTGGCCCTTTAAGCTGGCCCTTTAAGGCTGGCCCTTTAAGGCTGGCCCTTTAAGGCTGGCTCTTTAAGCTGGCCCCTTAAGGCTGGCCCTTTAAGCAGGCCCTCTAAGGCTGGCCCTTTAAGCTGGCCCTCTAAGGCTGGCCCTTTAAGGCTTGCCCTTTAAGGCTGGCCCTTTAAGCTGGCCCCTTAAGGCTGGCCCTTTAAGCTGGCCCTTTAAGGCTGGCCCGTTAAGGCTGGCCCTTTAAGCTGGCCCTTTAAAGCTGGCCCTTTAAGGCTGGCCCTTTAAGCTGGCCCCTTAAGGCTGGCCCTTTAAGCTGGCCCTCTAAGGCTGGCCCTTTAAGCTGGCCCTCTAAGGCTGGCCCTTTAAGGCTTGCCCTTTAAGGCTGGCCCTTTAAGCTGGCCCCTTAAGGCTGGCCCTTTAAGCTGGCCCTTTAAGGCTGGCCCTTTAAGGCTGGCCCTTTAAGGCTGGCCCTTTATGGCTGGCCCTTTAAGCTGGCCCCTTAAGGCTGGCCATCTAAGGCTGGCCCTTTAAGCTGGCCCTTTAAGGCTGGCCCTTTAAGCTGGCCCTTTAAGGCTGGCCCTTTAAGCTGGCCCTTTAAGGCTGGTCCTCTAAGGCTGGCCCTTTAAGACTGGCCCTTTAAGGCTGGCCCTTTAAGGCTGGCCCTTTAAGCTGGCCCCTTAAGGCTGGCCCTTTAAGCTGGCCCTCTAAGGCTGGCCCTTTAAGCTGGCCCTCTAAGGCTGGCCCTTTAAGGCTGGCCCTTTAAGGCTTGCCCTTTAAGGCTGGCCCTTTAAGCTGGCCCTTTAAGGCTGGCCCTTTAAGCTGGCCCTTTAAGGCTGGCCCTTTAAGGCTGGCCCTTTAAGCTGGCCCTTTAAGGCTGGCCCTTTAAGCTGGCCCTTTAAGGCTGGCCCTTTGAGGCTGGCCCTTTAAGCTGGCCCCTTAAGGCTGGCCCTTTAAGCTGGCCCTCTAAGGCTGGCCCTTTAAGCTGGCCCTCTAAGGCTGGCCCTTTAAGGCTTGCCCTTTAAGGCTGGCCCTTTAAGCTGGCCCCTTAAGGCTGGCCCTTTAAGCTGGCCCTCTAAGGCTGGCCCTTTAAGCTGGCCCTTTAAGGCTGGCCCTTTAAGGCTGGCCCTTTAAGCTGGCCCTTTAAGGCTGGCCCTTTAAGCTGGCCCTTTAAGGCTGGCCCTTTAAGGCTGGCCCTTTAAGGCTTGCCCTTTAAGGCTGGCCCTTTAAGCTGGCCCCTTAAGGCTGGCCCTTTAAGCTGGCCCTTTAAGGCTGGCCCTTTAAGGCTGGCCCTTTAAGGCTGGCCCTTTAAGCTGGCCCCTTAAGGCTGGCCATCTAAGGCTGGCCCTTTAAGCTGGCCCTTTAAGGCTGGCCCTTTAAGCTGGCCCTTTAAGGCTGGCCCTTTAAGCTGGCCCTTTAAGGCTGGCCCTCTAAGGCTGGCCCTTTAAGACTGGCCCTTTAAGATTGGACCTTTAAGGCTGGCCCTTTAAGCTGGCCCCTTAAGGCTGGCCCTTTAAGCTGGCCCTTTAAGGCTGGCCCTTTAAGGCTGGCCCTTTAAGGCTGGCCCTTTAAGGCTGGCCCTTTAAGCTGGCCCCTTAAGGCTGGCCATCTAAGGCTGGCCCTTTAAGCTGGCCCTTTAAGGCTGGCCCTTTAAGCTGGCCCTATAAGGCTGGCTCTTTAAGCTGTCCCTTTAAGGCTGGCCCTCTAAGGCTGGCCCTTTAAGACTGGCCCTTTAAGGCTGGCCCTTTAAGGCTGGCCCTTTAAGCTGGCCCCTTAAGGCTGGCCCTTTAAGCTGGCCCTCTAAGGCTGGCCCTTTAAGCTGGCCCTCTAAGGCTGGCCCTTTAAGGCTGGCCCTTTAAGGCTTGCCCTTTAAGGCTGGCCCTTTAAGCTGGCCCTTTAAGGCTGGCCCTTTAAGCTGGCCCTTTAAGGCTGGCCCTTTAAGGCTGGCCCTTTAAGCTGGCCCTTTAAGGCTGGCCCTTTAAGCTGGCCCTTTAAGGCTGGCCATTTAAGGCTGGCCCTTTGAGGCTGGCCCTTTAAGCTGGCCCCTTAAGGCTGGCCCTTTAAGCTGGCCCTCTAAGGCTGGCCCTTTAAGCTGGCCCTCTAAGGCTGGCCCTCTAAGGCTGGCCCTTTAAGGCTTGCCCTTTAAGGCTGGCCCTTTAAGCTGGCCCCTTAAGGCTGGCCCTTTAAGCTTGCCCTCTAAGGCTGGCCCTTTAAGCTGGCCCTTTAAGGCTGGCCCTTTAAGCTGGCCCTGTAAAGCTGGCCCTCTAAGGCTGGCCCTTTAAGCTGGCCCTTTAAGGCTGGCCCTTTAAGCTGGCCCTCTAAGGCTGGCCCTTTAAGGCTGGCCCTTTAAGCTGGCCCCTGAAGGCTGGCCCTCTAAGGCTGGCCCTTTAAGCTGGCCCTTTAAGGCTGGCCCTTTAAGCTGGCCCTTTAAGGCTGGCCCTTTAAGGCCGGCCCTTTAAGCTGGCCCTTTAAGGCTGGCCCTTTTAGCTGGCCCTTTAAGGCTGGCCCTTTAAGCTGGCCCTTTAAGGCTGGCCCTTTAAGGCTGGCCCTTTAAGGCTGGCTCTTTAAGCTGGCCCCTTAAGGCTGGCCCTTTAAGCAGGCCCTCTAAGGCTGGCCCTTTAAGCTGGCCCTCTAAGGCTGGCCCTTTAAGGCTTGCCCTTTAAGGCTGGCCCTTTAAGCTGGCCCCTTAAGGCTGGCCCTTTAAGCTGGCCCTTTAAGGCTGGCCCTTTAAGCTGGCCCTTTAAAGCTGGCCCTTTAAGGCTGGCCCTTTAAGCTGGCCCCTTAAGGCTGGCCCTTTAAGCTGGCCCTCTAAGGCTGGCCCTTTAAGCTGGCCCTCTAAGGCTGGCCCTTTAAGGCTTGCCCTTTAAGGCTGGCCCTTTAAGCTGGCCCCTTAAGGCTGGCCCTTTAAGCTGGCCCTTTAAGGCTGGCCCTTTAAGGCTGGCCCTTTAAGGCTGGCCCTTTAAGGCTGGCCCTTTAAGCTGGCCCCTTAAGGCTGGCCATCTAAGGCTGGCCCTTTAAGCTGGCCCTTTAAGGCTGGCCCTTTAAGCTGGCCCTTTAAGGCTGGCCCTTTAAGCTGGCCCTTTAAGGCTGGTCCTCTAAGGCTGGCCCTTTAAGACTGGCCCTTTAAGGCTGGCCCTTTAAGCTGGCCCCTTAAGGCTGGCCCTTTAAGCTGGCCCTCTAAGGCTGGCCCTTTAAGCTGGCCCTCTAAGGCTGGCCCTTTAAGGCTGGCCCTTTAAGGCTTGCCCTTTAAGGCTGGCCCTTTAAGCTGGCCTTTTAAGGCTGGCCCTTTAAGCTGGCCCTTTAAGGCTGGCCCTTTAAGGCTGGCCCTTTAAGCTGGCCCTTTAAGGCTGGCCCTTTAAGCTGGCCCTTTAAGGCTGGCCCTTTGAGGCTGGCCCTTTAAGCTGGCCCCTTAAGGCTGGCCCTTTAAGCTGGCCCTCTAAGGCTGGCCCTTTAAGCTGGCCCTCTAAGGCTGGCCCTTTAAGGCTTGCCCTTTAAGGCTGGCCCTTTAAGCTGGCCCCTTAAGGCTGGCCCTTTAAGCTGGCCCTCTAAGGCTGGCCCTTTAAGCTGGCCCTTTAAGGCTGGCCCTTTAAGGCTGGCCCTTTAAGATGGCCCTTTAAGGCTGGCCCTTTAAGCTGGCCCTTTAAGGCTGGCCCTTTAAGGCTGGCCCTTTAAGGCTTGCCCTTTAAGGCTGGCCCTTTAAGCTGGCCCCTTAAGGCTGGCCCTTTAAGCTGGCCCTTTAAGGCTGGCCCTTTAAGGCTGGCCCTTTAAGGCTGGCCCTTTAAGCTGGCCCCTTAAGGCTGGCCATCTAAGGCTGGCCCTTTAAGCTGGCCCTTTAAGGCTGGCCCTTTAAGCTGGCCCTTTAAGGCTGGCCCTTTAAGCTGGCCCTTTAAGGCTGGCCCTCTAAGGCTGGCCCTTTAAGACTGGCCCTTTAAGATTGGACCTTTAAGGCTGGCCCTTTAAGCTGGCCCCTTAAGGCTGGCCCTTTAAGCTGGCCCTCTAAGGCTGGCCCTTTAAGGCTGGCCCTTTAAGGCTTGCCCTTTAAGGCTGGCCCTTTAAGCTGGCCCTTTAAGGCTGGCCCTTTAAGCTGGCCCTTTAAGGCTGGCCATCTAAGTCTGGCCCTTTAAACTGGCCCTTTAAGGCTGGGCCTCTAAGGCTGGCCCTTTAAGGCTGGCCCTTTAAGGCTGGCCCTTTAAGGCTGGCCCTCTAAGGCTGGCCCTTTAAGGCTGGCCCTTTAAGCTGGCCCCTTAAGGCTGGCCATCTAAGGCTGGCCCTTTAAGCTGGCCCTTTAAGGCTGGCCCTTTAAGCTGGCCCTTTAAGCTGGCCCCTTAAGGCTGGCCATCTAAGGCTGGCCCTTTAAGCTGGCCCTTTAAGGCTGGACCTCAAAGGCTGGCCCTTTAAGCTGGCCCTTTAAGGCTGGCCCTCTAAGGCTGGCCCTTTAAGGCTGGCCCTTTAAGGCTGGCCCTTTAAGGCTGGCCCTCTAAGGCTGGCCCTTTAAGGCTGGCCCTTTAAGGCTGGCCCTTTAAGCTGGCCCCTTAAGGCTGGCCATCTAAGGCTGGCCCTTTAAGCTGGCCCTTTAAGGCTGGCCCTTTAAGCTGGCCCTTTAAGGCTGGCCCTTTAAGCTGGCCCTCTAAGGCTGGCCCTTTAAGACTGGCCTTTTAAGGCTGGCCCTTTAAGGCTGGCCCTTTAAGCTGGCCCTTTAAGGCTGGCCCTTTAAGGCTGGCCCTTTAAGGCTGGCCCTTTAAGGCTGGCCCCTTAAGGCTGGCCCTTTAAGCTGGTCCTCTAAGGCTGGCCCTTTAAGCTGGCCCTTTAAGTCTGGGCCTCTAAGGCTGGACCTCAAAGGCTGGCCCTTTAAGCTGGTCCTCTAAGGCTGGCCCTTTAAGCTGGCCCTTCAAGGCTGGGCCTCTAAGGCTGGACCTCAAAGGCTGGCCCTTTAAGCTGGCCCTTTAAGGCTGGCCCGCTAAGGCTGGCCCTTTAAGGCTGGCCCTTTAAGGTTGGCCCTTTAAGCTGGCCCTTTAAGGCTGGCCCTTTAAGCTGGCCCTTTAAGGCTGGCCCTTTAAGGCTGGCCCTTTGAGGCTGGCCCTTTAAGCTGGCCCCTTAAGGCTGGCCCTTTAAGCTGGCCCTCTAAGGCTGGCCCTTTAAGCTGGCCCTCTAAGGCTGGCCCTCTAAGGCTGGCCCTTTAAGGCTTGCCCTTTAAGGCTGGCCTTTTAAGCTGGCCCCTTAAGGCTGGCCCTTTAAGCTGGCCCTTTAAGGCTGGCCCTTTAAGGCTGGCCCTTTAAGGCTGGCCCTTTAAAGCTGGCCCTTTAAGCTGGCCCTCTAAGGCTGGACCTCAAAGGCTGGCCCTTTAAGCTGGCCCTTTAAGGCTGGCCCGCTAAGGCTGGCCCTTTAAGGCTGGCCCTTTAAGGTTGGCCCTTTAAGCTGGCCCTTTAAGGCTGGCCCTTTAAGTTGGCCCTTTAAGGCTGGGCCTTTAAGGCTGGCCCTTTGAGGCTGGCCCTTTAAGCTGGCCCCTTAAGGCTGGCCCTTTAAGCTGGCCCTCTAAGGCTGGCCCTTTAAGCTGGCCCTCTAAGGCTGGCCCTCTAAGGCTGGCCCTTTAAGGCTTGCCCTTTAAGGCTGGCCTTTTAAGCTGGCCCCTTAAGGCTGGCCCTTTAAGCTGGCCCTTTAAGGCTGGCCCTTTAAGGCTGGCCCTTTAAGGCTGGCCCTTTAAGGCTGGCCCTTTAAAGCTGGCCCTTTAAGCTGGCCCTCTAAGGCTGGCCCTTTAAGGCTGGCCCTTTAAGCTGGCCCTTTAAGGCTGGCCCTTTAAGGCTGGCCCTTTAAGGCTGGCCCTTTAAGGCTGGCCCTTTAAGCTGGCCCTTTAAGGCTGGCCCTTTAAGGCTGGCCCTTTAAGGCTGGCCCTTTAAGGCTGGCCCTTTAAGGCTGGCCCTTTAAGCTGGCCCTTTAAGCTGGCCCTTTAAGGCTGGCCCTTTAAGGCTGGCCCTTTAAGGCTGGCCCTTTAAGGCTGGCCCTTTAAGCTGGCCCTTTAAGGCTGGCCCTTTGAGGCTGGCCCTTTAAGCTGGCCCCTTAAGGCTGGCCCTTTAAGCTGGCCCTCTAAGGCTGGCCCTTTAAGCTGGCCCTCTAAGGCTGGCCCTCTAAGGCTGGCCCTTTAAGGCTTGCCCTTTAAGGCTGGCCCTTTAAGCTGGCCCCTTAAGGCTGGCCTTTTAAGCTGGCCCTTTAAGGCTGGCCCTTTAAGCTGGCCCTTTAAGGCTGGCCCTTTAAGGCCGGCCCTTTAAGCTGGCCCTTTAAGGCTGGCCCTTTTAGCTGGCCCTTTAAGGCTGGCCCTTTAAGCTGGCCCTTTAAGGCTGGCCCTTTAAGGCTGGCCCTTTAAGGCTGGCTCTTTAAGCTGGCCCCTTAAGGCTGGCCCTTTAAGCAGGCCCTCTAAGGCTGGCCCTTTAAGCTGGCCCTCTAAGGCTGGCCCTTTAAGGCTTGCCCTTTAAGGCTGGCCCTTTAAGCTGGCCCCTTAAGGCTGGCCCTTTAAGCTGGCCCTTTAAGGCTGGCCCTTTAAGGCTGGCCCTTTAAGCTGGCCCTTTAAAGCTGGCCCTTTAAGGCTGGCCCTTTAAGCTGGCCCCTTAAGGCTGGCCCTTTAAGCTGGCCCTCTAAGGCTGGCCCTTTAAGCTGGCCCTCTAAGGCTGGCCCTTTAAGGCTTGCCCTTTAAGGCTGGCCCTTTAAGCTGGCCCCTTAAGGCTGGCCCTTTAAGCTGGCCCTTTAAGGCTGGCCCTTTAAGGCTGGCCCTTTAAGGCTGTCCCTTTATGGCTGGCCCTTTAAGCTGGCCCCTTAAGGCTGGCCATCTAAGGCTGGCCCTTTAAGCTGGCCCTTTAAGGCTGGCCCTTTAAGCTGGCCCTTTAAGGCTGGCCCTTTAAGCTGGCCCTTTAAGGCTGGTCCTCTAAGGCTGGCCCTTTAAGACTGGCCCTTTAAGGCTGGCCCTTTAAGCTGGCCCCTTAAGGCTGGCCCTTTAAGCTGGCCCTCTAAGGCTGGCCCTTTAAGCTGGCCCTCTAAGGCTGGCCCTTTAAGGCTGGCCCTTTAAGGCTTGCCCTTTAAGGCTGGCCCTTTAAGCTGGCCCTTTAAGGCTGGCCCTTTAAGCTGGCCCTTTAAGGCTGGCCCTTTAAGGCTGGCCCTTTAAGCTGGCCCTTTAAGGCTGGCCCTTTAAGCTGGCCCTTTAAGGCTGGCCCTTTGAGGCTGGCCCTTTAAGCTGGCCCCTTAAGGCTGGCCCTTTAAGCTGGCCCTCTAAGGCTGGCCCTTTAAGCTGGCCCTCTAAGGCTGGCCCTTTAAGGCTTGCCCTTTAAGGCTGGCCCTTTAAGCTGGCCCCTTAAGGCTGGCCCTTTAAGCTGGCCCTCTAAGGCTGGCCCTTTAAGCTGGCCCTTTAAGGCTGGCCCTTTAAGGCTGGCCCTTTAAGCTGGCCCTTTAAGGCTGGCCCTTTAAGCTGGCCCTTTAAGGCTGGCCCTTTAAGGCTGGCCCTTTAAGGCTTGCCCTTTAAGGCTGGCCCTTTAAGCTGGCCCCTTAAGGCTGGCCCTTTAAGCTGGCCCTTTAAGGCTGGCCCTTTAAGGCTGGCCCTTTAAGGCTGGCCCTTTAAGCTGGCCCCTTAAGGCTGGCCATCTAAGGCTGGCCCTTTAAGCTGGCCCTTTAAGGCTGGCCCTTTAAGCTGGCCCTTTAAGGCTGGCCCTTTAAGCTGGCCCTTTAAGGCTGGCCCTCTAAGGCTGGCCCTTTAAGACTGGCCCTTTAAGATTGGACCTTTAAGGCTGGCCCTTTAAGCTGGCCCCTTAAGGCTGGCCCTTTAAGCTGGCCCTTTAAGGCTGGCCCTTTAAGGCTGGCCCTTTAAGGCTGGCCCTTTAAGGCTGGCCCTTTAAGCTGGCCCCTTAAGGCTGGCCATCTAAGGCTGGCCCTTTAAGCTGGCCCTTTAAGGCTGGCCCTTTAAGCTGGCCCTATAAGGCTGGCTCTTTAAGCTGTCCCTTTAAGGCTGGCCCTCTAAGGCTGGCCCTTTAAGACTGGCCCTTTAAGGCTGGCCCTTTAAGGCTGGCCCTTTAAGCTGGCCCCTTAAGGCTGGCCCTTTAAGCTGGCCCTCTAAGGCTGGCCCTTTAAGCTGGCCCTCTAAGGCTGGCCCTTTAAGGCTGGCCCTTTAAGGCTTGCCCTTTAAGGCTGGCCCTTTAAGCTGGCCCTTTAAGGCTGGCCCTTTAAGCTGGCCCTTTAAGGCTGGCCCTTTAAGGCTGGCCCTTTAAGCTGGCCCTTTAAGGCTGGCCCTTTAAGCTGGCCCTTTAAGGCTGGCCATTTAAGGCTGGCCCTTTGAGGCTGGCCCTTTAAGCTGGCCCCTTAAGGCTGGCCCTTTAAGCTGGCCCTCTAAGGCTGGCCCTTTAAGCTGGCCCTCTAAGGCTGGCCCTCTAAGGCTGGCCCTTTAAGGCTTGCCCTTTAAGGCTGGCCCTTTAAGCTGGCCCCTTAAGGCTGGCCCTTTAAGCTTGCCCTCTAAGGCTGGCCCTTTAAGCTGGCCCTTTAAGGCTGGCCCTTTAAGCTGGCCCTGTAAAGCTGGCCCTCTAAGGCTGGCCCTTTAAGCTGGCCCTTTAAGGCTGGCCCTTTAAGCTGGCCCTCTAAGGCTGGCCCTTTAAGGCTGGCCCTTTAAGCTGGCCCCTGAAGGCTGGCCCTCTAAGGCTGGCCCTTTAAGCTGGCCCTTTAAGGCTGGCCCTTTAAGCTGGCCCTTTAAGGCTGGCCCTTTAAGGCCGGCCCTTTAAGCTGGCCCTTTAAGGCTTGCCCTTTAAGGCTGGCCCTTTAAGCTGGCCCTTTAAGGCTGGCCCTTTAAGCTGGCCCCTTAAGGCTGGCCCTTTAAGCTGGCCCTTTAAGGCTGGCCCTTTAAGCTGGCCCCTTAAGGCTGGCCATCTAAGGCTGGCCCTTTAAGCTGGCCCTTTAAGGCTGGCCCTTTAAGCTGGCCCTATAAGGCTGGCCCTTTAAGCTGGCCCTTTAAGGCTGGCCCTCTAAGGCTGGCCCTTTAAGACTGGCCCTTTAAGGCTGGCCCTTTAAGGCTGGCCCTTTAAGCTGGCCCCTTAAGGCTGGCCGTTTAAGCTGGCCCTCTAAGGCTGGCCCTTTAAGCTGGCCCTCTAAGGCTGGCCCTTTAAGGCTGGCCCTTTAAGGCTTGCCCTTTAAGGCTGGCCCTTTAAGCTGGCCCTTTAAGGCTGGCCCTTTAAGCTGGCCCTTTAAGGCTGGCCCTTTAAGGCTGGCCCTTTAAGGCTGGCCCTTTAAGCTGGCCCTTTAAGGCTGGCCCTTTAAGGCTGGCCCTTTGAGGCTGGCCCTTTGAGGCTGGCCCTTTAAGCTGGCCCCTTGAGGCTGGCCCTTTAAGCTGGCCCCTTAAGGCTGGCCCTTTAAGCTGGCCCTCTAAGGCTGGCCCTTTAAGCTGGCCCTCTAAGACTGGCCCTCTAAGGCTGGCCCTTTAAGGCTTGCCCTTTAAGGCTGGCCCTTTAAGCTGGCCCTCTAAGGCTGGCCCTTTAAGCTGGCCCTTTAAGGCTGGCCCTTTAAGCTGGCCCTGTAAAGCTGGCCCTCTAAGGCTGGCCCTTTAAGCTGGCCCTTTAAGGCTGGCCCTTTAAGCTGGCCCTCTAAGGCTGGCCCTTTAAGGCTGGCCCTTTAAGCTGGCCCCTTAAGGCTGGCCCTCTAAGGCTGGCCCTTTAAGCTGGCCCTTTAAGGCTGGCCCTTTAAGCTGGCCCTTTAAGGCTGGCCCTTTAAGGCCGGCCCTTTAAGCTGGCCCTTTAAGGCTGGCCCTTTAAGCTGGCCCTTTAAGGCTGGCCCTTTAAGCTGGCCCTTTAAGGCTGGCCCTTTAAGGCTGGCTCTTTAAGATGGCCCCTTAAGGCTGGCCCTTTAAGCAGGCCCTCTAAGGCTGGCCCTTTAAGCTGGCCCTCTAAGGCTGGCCCTTTAAGGCTTGCCCTTTAAGGCTGGCCCTTTAAGCTGGCCCCTTAAGGCTGGCCCTTTAAGCTGGCCCTTTAAGGCTGGCCCTTTAAGGCTGGCCCTTTAAGCTGGCCCTTTAAGGCTGGCCCTTTAAGGCTGGCCCTTTAAGGCTGGCCCTTTAAGGCTGGCCCTTTAAGCTGGCCCTTTAAGGCTGGCCCTTTAAGGCTGGCCCTTTGAGGCTGGCCCTTTGAGGCTGGCCCTTTAAGCTGGCCCCTTGAGGCTGGCCCTTTAAGCTGGCCCCTTAAGGCTGGCCCTTTAAGCTGGCCCTCTAAGGCTGGCCCTTTAAGCTGGCCCTCTAAGACTGGCCCTCTAAGGCTGGCCCTTTAAGGCTTGCCCTTTAAGGCTGGCCCTTTAAGCTGGCCCTCTAAGGCTGGCCCTTTAAGCTGGCCCTTTAAGGCTGGCCCTTTAAGCTGGCCCTGTAAAGCTGGCCCTGTAAAGCTGGCCCTCTAAGGCTGGCCCTTTAAGGCTGGCCCTTTAAGCTGGCCCTCTAAGGCTGGCCCTTTAAGGCTGGCCCTTTAAGCTGGCCCCTTAAGGCTGGCCCTCTAAGGCTGGCCCTTTAAGCTGGCCCTTTAAGGCTGGCCCTTTAAGCTGGCCCTTTAAGGCTGGCCCTTTAAGGCCGGCCCTTTAAGCTGGCCCTTTAAGGCTGGCCCTTTAAGCTGGCCCTTTAAGGCTGGCCCTTTAAGGCTGGCCCTTTAAGCTGGCCCTTTAAGGCTGGCCCTTTAAGGCTGGCCCTTTAAGGCTGGCTCTTTAAGATGGCCCCTTAAGGCTGGCCCTTTAAGCAGGCCCTCTAAGGCTGGCCCTTTAAGCTGGCCCTCTAAGGCTGGCCCTTTAAGGCTTGCCCTTTAAGGCTGGCCCTTTAAGCTGGCCCCTTAAGGCTGGCCCTTTAAGCTGGCCCTTTAAGGCTGGCCCTTTAAGGCTGGCCCTTTAAGCTGGCCCTTTAAAGCTGGCCCTTTAAGGCTGGCCCTTTAAGGCTGGCCCTTTAAGCTGGCCCCTTAAGGCTGGCCCTTTAAGCTGGCCCTCTAAGGCTGGCCCTTTAAGCTGGCCCTCTAAGGCTGGCCCTTTGAGGCTTGCCCTTTAAGGCTGGCCCTTTAAGCTGGCCCCTTAAGGCTGGCCCTTTAAGCTGGCCCTTTAAGGCTGGCCCTTTAAGGCTGGCCCTTTAAGGCTGGCCCTTTAAGGCTGGCCCTTTAAGGCTGGCCCTTTAAGGCTGGCCCTTTAAGCTGGCCCCTTAAGGCTGGCCATCTAAGGCTGGCCCTTTAAGCTGGCCCTTTAAGGCTGGCCCTTTAAGCTGGCCCTTTAAGGCTGGCCCTTTAAGCTGGCCCTTTAAGGCTGGTCCTCTAAGGCTGGCCCTTTAAGACTGGCCCTTTAAGGCTGGCCCTTTAAGGCTGGCCCTTTAAGCTGGCCCCTTAAGGCTGGCCCTTTAAGCTGGCCCTCTAAGGCTGGCCCTTTAAGCTGGCCCTCTAAGGCTGGCCCTTTAAGGCTGGCCCTTTAAGGCTTGCCCTTTAAGGCTGGCCCTTTAAGCTGGCCCTTTAAGGCTGGCCCTTTAAGGCTGGCCCTTTAAGCTGGCCCTTTAAGGCTGGCCCTTTAAGCTGGCCCTTTAAGGCTGGCCCTTTGAGGCTGGCCCTTTAAGCTGGCCCCTTAAGGCTGGCCCTTTAAGCTGGCCCTCTAAGGCTGGCCCTTTAAGATGGCCCTCTAAGGCTGGCCCTTTAAGGCTTGCCCTTTAAGGCTGGCCCTTTAAGCTGGCCCCTTAAGGCTGGCCCTTTAAGCTGGCCCTCTAAGGCTGGCCCTTTAAGCTGGCCCTTTAAGGCTGGCCCTTTAAGGCTGGCCCTTTAAGCTGGCCCTTTAAGGCTGGCCCTTTAAGGCTGGCCCTTTAAGGCTGGCCCTTTAAGGCTGGCCCTTTAAGGCTTGCCCTTTAAGGCTGGCCCTTTAAGCTGGCCCCTTAAGGCTGGCCCTTTAAGCTGGCCCTTTAAGGCTGGCCCTTTAAGGCTGGCCCTTTAAGGCTGGCCCTTTAAGGCTGGCCCTCTAAGCTGGCCCCTTAAGGCTGGCCATCTAAGGCTGGCCCTTTAAGCTGGCCCTTTAAGGCTGGCCCTTTAAGCTGGCCCTTTAAGGCTGGCCCTTTAAGCTGGCCCTTTAAGGCTGGCCCTCTAAGGCTGGCCCTTTAAGACTGGCCCTTTAAGATTGGCCCTTTAAGGCTGGCCCTTTAAGCTGGCCCCTTAAGGCTGGCCCTTTAAGCTGGCCCTCTAAGGCTGGCCCTTTAAGCTGGCCCTCTAAGGCTGGCCCTTTAAGCTGGCCCTTTAAGGCTGGCCCCCTAAGGCTGGCCCTTTAAGGCTGGCCCTTTAAGGCTGGCCCTTTAAGGCTGGCCCTCTAAGGCTGGCCCTTTAAGGCTAGCCCTTTAAGGCTGGCCCTTTAAGCTGGCCCCTTAAGGCTGGCCATCTAAGGCTGGCCCTTTAAGCTGGCCTTTTAAGGCTGGCCCTTTAAGCTGGCCCTTTAAGGCTGGCCCCTTAAGCTGGCCCTTTAAGGCTGGCCCTCTAAGGCTGGCCCTTTAAGACTGGCCTTTTAAGGCTGGCCCTTTAAGCTGGCCCCTTAAGGCTGGCCCTTTAAGCTGGCCCTCTAAGGCTGGCCCTTTAAGGCTGGCCCTTTAAGGCTTGCCCTTTAAGGCTGGCCCTTTAAGCTGGCCCTTTAAGGCTGGCCATTTAAGCTGGCCCTTTAAGGCTGGCCCTTTAAGGCTGGCCCTTTAAGCTGGCCCTTTAAGGCTGGCCCTTTAAGCTGGCCCTTTAAGGCTGGCCCTTTAAGGCTGGCCCTTTAAGCTGGCCCCTTAAGGCTGGCCCTTTAAGCTGGTCCTCTAAGGCTGGCCCTTTAAGCTGGCCCTTTAAGGCTGGGCCTCTAAGGCTGGACCTCAAAGGCTGGCCCTTTAAGCTGGCCCTTTAAGGCTGGCCCTCTAAAGCTGGCCCTTTAAGGCTGGCCCTTTAAGGCTGGCCCTTTAAGGCTGGCCCTCTAAGGCTGGCCCTTTAAGCTGGCCCCTTAAGGCTGGCCATCTAAGGCTGGCCCTTTAAGCTGGCCCTTTAAGGCTGGCCCTTTAAGCTGGCCCTTTAAGGCTGGCCCTTTAAGCTGGCCCTTTAAGGCTGGCCCTCTAAGGCTGGCCCTTTAAGACTGGCCTTTTAAGGCTGGCCCTTTAAGGCTGGCCCTTTAAGCTGGCCCCTTAAGGCTGGCCCTTTAAGCTGGCCCTCTAAGGCTGGCCCTTTAAGCTGGCCCTCTAAGGCTGGCCCTTCAAGGCTGGCCCTTTAAGGCTTGCCCTTTAAGGCAGGCCCTCTAAGGCTGGCCCTTTAAGGCTTGCCCTTTAAGGCTGGCCCTTTAAGCTGGCCCCTTAAGGCTGGCCCTTTAAGCTGGCCCTCTAAGGCTGGCCCTTTAAGCTGGCCCTTTAAGGCTGGCCCTTTAAGCTGGCCCTGTAAAGCTGGCCCTCTAAGGCTGGCCTTTTAAGCTGGCCCTTTAAGGCTGGCCCTTTAAGCTGGCCCTCTAAGGCTGGCCCTTTAAGGCTGGCCCTTTAAGGCTGGCCCTTTAAGCTGGCCCCTTAGGGCTGGCCCTCTAAGGCTGGCCCTTTAAGCTGGCCCTTTAAGGCTGGCCCTGTAAGCTGGCCCTTTAAGGCTGGCCCTTTAAGGCTGGCCCTTTAAGCTGGCCCTTTAAGGCTGGCCCTTTAAGGCTGGCCCTTTAAGGCTGGCCCTTTAAGCTGGCCCTTTAAGGCTGGCCCTTTAAGCTGGCCCTGTAAAGCTGGCCCTCTAAGGCTGGCCTTTTAAGCTGGCCCTTTAAGGCTGGCCCTTTAAGCTGGCCCTCTAAGGCTGGCCCTTTAAGGCTGGCCCTTTAAGCTGGCCCCTTAGGGCTGGCCCTCTAAGGCTGGCCCTTTAAGCTGGCCCTTTAAGGCTGGCCCTGTAAACTGGCCCTTTAAGGCTGGCCCTTTAAGGCTGGCCCTTTAAGGCTGGCCCTTTAAGCTGGCCCTTTTAAGGCTGGTCCTCTAAGGCTGGCCCTTTAAGACTGGCCCTTTAAGGCTGGCCCTTTAAGGCTGGCCCCTTAAGGCTGGCCCTTTAAGGCTGGCCCTCTAAGGCTGGCCCTTTAAGCTGGCCCTCTAAGGCTGGCCCTTTAAGGCTGGCCCTTTAAGGCTTGCCCTTTAAGGCTGGCCCTTTAAGCTGGCCCTTTAAGGCTGGCCCTTTAAGCTGGCCCTTTAAGGCTGGCCCTTTAAGGCTGGCCCTTTGAGGCTGGCCCTTTAAGCTGGCCCTCTAAGGCTGGCCCTTTAAGCTGGCCCTCTAAGGCTGGCCCTTTAAGCTGGCCCTCTAAGGCTGGCCCTCTAAGGCTGGCCCTTTAAGGCTTGCCCTTTAAGGCTGGCCCTTTAAGCTGGCCCTTTAAGGCTGGCCCTTTAAGCTGGCCCTCTAAGGCTGGCCCTTTAAGCTGGCCCTTTAAGCTGGCCCTTTAAGGCTGGCCCTTTAAGGCTGGCCCTTTAAGCTGGTCCCTTAAGGCTGGCCCTTTAAGCTGGCCCTCTAAGGCTGGCCCTTTAAGCTGGCCCTCTAAGGCTGGCCCTTTAAGGCTGGCCCTTTAAGCTGGCCCTTTAAGGCTGGCCCTTTAACCTGGCCCTTTAAGGCTGGCCCTTTAAGGCTGGCCCTTTAAGCTGGCCCTTTAAGGCTGGCCCTTTAAGCTGGCCCTTTAAGGCTGGCCCTTTAAGGCTGGCCCTTTGAGGCTGGCCCTTTAAGCTGGCCCCTTAAGGCTGGCCCTTTAAGCTGGCCCTCTAAGGCTGGCCCTTTAAGCTGGCCCTCTAAGGCTGGCATTCTAAGGCTGGCCCTTTAAGGCTTGCCCTTTAAGGCTGGACCTTTAAGCTGGCCCCTTAAGGCTGGCCCTTTAAGCTGGCCCTTTAAGGCTGGCCCTTTAAGCTGGTCCCTTAAGGCTGGCCCTTTAAGCTGGCCCTCTAAGGCTGGCCCTTTAAGCTGGCCCTCTAAGGCTGGCCCTTTAAGGCTGGCCCTTTAAGCTGGCCCTTTAAGGCTGGCCCTTTAACCTGGCCCTTTAAGGCTGGCCCTTTAAGGCTGGCCCTTTAAGCTGGCCCTTTAAGGCTGGCCCTTTAAGCTGGCCCTTTAAGGCTGGCCCTTTAAGGCTGGCCCTTTAAGGCTGGCCCTTTAAGCTGGCCCCTTAAGGCTGGCCCTTTAAGCTGGCCCTCTAAGGCTGGCCCTTTAAGCTGGCCCTCTAAGGCTGGCATTCTAAGGCTGGCCCTTTAAGGCTTGCCCTTTAAGGCTGGACCTTTAAGCTGGCCCCTTAAGGCTGGCCCTTTAAGCTGGCCCTTTAAGGCTGGCCCTTTAAGCTGGCCCTTTAAGGCTGGCCCTCTAAGGCTGGCCCTTTAAGACTGGCCCTTTAAGGCTGGCCCTTTAAGCTGGTCCCTTAAGGCTGGCCCTTTAAGCTGGCCCTCTAAGGCTGGCCCTTTAAGCTGGCCCTCTAAGGCTGGCCCTTTAAGGCTGGCCCTTTAAGCTGGCCCTTTAAGGCTGGCCCTTTAAGCTGGCCCTTTAAGGCTGGCCCTATAAGGCTGGCCCTTTAAGCTGGCCCCTTAAGGCTTGCCCTCTAAGGCTGGCCCTTTAACCTGGCCCTTTAAGGCTGGCCCTTTAAGGCTGGCCCTTTAAGCTGGCCCTTTAAAGCTGGCCCTCTAAGGCTGGCCCTTTAAGACTGGCCCTTTAAGGCTGGCCCTTTAAGCTGGCCCCTTAAGGCTGGCCCTCTAAGGCTGGCCCTTTAAGCTGGCCCTCTAAGGCTGGCCCTTTAAGGCTGGCCCTTTAAGCTGGCCCCTTAAGGCTGGCCCTCTAAGGCTGGCCCTTTAAGCTGGCCCTTTAAGGCTGGCCCTTTAAGCTGGCCCTTTAAGGCTGGCCCTTTAAGGCCGGCCCTTTAAGCTGGCCCTTTAAGGCTGGCCCTTTAAGCTGGCCCTTTAAGGCTGGCCCTCTAAGGCTGGCCCTTTAAGACTGGCCCTTTAAAGCTGGCCATCTAAGGCTGGCCCTTTAAGGCTGGCCCTTTAAGCTGGCCCCTTAAGGCTGGCCCTCTAAGGCTGGCCCTTTAAGCTGGCCCTCTAAGGCTGGCCCTTTAAGGCTGGCCCTTTAAGCTGGCCCCTTAAGGCTGGCCCTCTAAGGCTGGCCCTTTAAGCTGGCCCTTTAAGGCTGGCCCTTTAAGCTGGCCCTTTAAGGCTGGCCCTTTAAGGCCGGCCCTTTAAGCTGGCCCTTTAAGGCTGGCCCTTTAAGCTGGCCCTTTAAGGCTGGCCCTCTAAGGCTGGCCCTTTAAGACTGGCCCTTTAAAGCTGGCCCTTTAAGGCTGGCCCTCTAAGGCTGGCCCTTTAAGGCTGGCCCTTTAAGGCTGGCCCTTTAAGGCTGGCCCTCTAAGGCTGGCCCTTTAAGACTGGCCCTTTAAGGCTGGCCCTTTAAGGCTGGCCCTTTAAGCTGCCCCCTTAAGGCTGGCCCTTTAAGCTGGCCCTCTAAGGCTGGCCCTTTAAGCTGGCCCTCTAAGGCTGGCCCTTTAAGGCTGGCCCTTTAAGGCTTGCCCTTTAAGGCTGGCCCTTTAAGCTGGCCCTTTAAAGCTGGCCCTTTAAGCTGGCCCTTTAAGGCTGGCCCTTCAAGGCTGGCCCTTTAAGCTGGCCCTTTAAGGCTGGCCCTTTAAGCTGGCCCTTTAAGGCTGGCCCTTTGAGGCTGGCCCTTTAAGCTGGCCCCTTAAGGCTGGCCCTTTAAGCTGGCCCTCTAAGGCTGGCCCTTTAAGCTGGCCCTCTAAGGCTGGCCCTTTAAGGCTGGCCCTTTAAGCTGGCCCCTTAAGGCTGGCCCTTTAAGCTGGCCCTTTAAGGCTGGCCCTTTAAGCTGGCCCTTTAAGCTGGCCCCTTAAGGCTGGCCCTTTAAGGCCGGCCCTTTAAGCTGGCCCTTTAAGGCTGGCCCTTTAAGCTGGCCCTTTAAGGCTGGCCCTTTAAGCTGGCCCTTTAAGGCTGGCCCTTTAAGGCTGGCCCTTTAAGCTGGCCCCTTAAGGCTGGCCCTTTAAGCAGGCCCTCTAAGGCTGGCCCTTTAAGCTGGCCCTCTAAGGCTGGCCCTTTAAGGCTTGCCCTTTAAGGCTGGCCCTTTAAGCTGGCCCCTTAAGGCTGGCCCTTTAAACTGGCCCTTTAAGGCTGGCCCTTTAAGGCTGGCCCTTTAAGCTGGCCCTTTAAAGCTGGCCCTTTAAGGCAGGCCCTTTAAGGCTGGCCCTTTAAGCCCTCCCCCTTAAGGCTGGCCCTTTAAGCTGGCCCTTTAAGCTGGCCCTTTAAGGCTGGTCCTCTAAGGCTGGCCCTTTAAGACTGGCCCTTTAAGGCTGGCCCTTTAAGGCTGGCCCTTTAAGCTGGCCCCTTAAGGCTGGCTGTTTAAGCTGGCCCTCTAAGGCTGGCCCTTTAAGCTGGCCCTCTAAGGCTGGCCCTTTAAGGCTGGCCCTTTAAGGCTTGCCATTTAAGGCTGGCCCTTTAAGCTGGCCCTTTAAGGCTGGCCCTTTAAGCTGGCCCTTTAAGGATGGCCCTTTAAGGCT
Organism: Doryrhamphus excisus; assembly: GCF_037039965.1. Taxonomy (NCBI): domain Eukaryota; kingdom Metazoa; phylum Chordata; class Actinopteri; order Syngnathiformes; family Syngnathidae; genus Doryrhamphus; species Doryrhamphus excisus. The sequence goes on from NC_136375.1 coordinate 618,403, forward strand.
GGCCCTTTAAGCTGGCCCTTTAAGGCTGGCCCTTTAAGCTGGCCCCTTAAGGCTGGCCCTTTAAGCTGGCCCTCTAAGGCTGGCCCTTTAAGCTGGCCCTTTAAGGCTGGCCCTCTAAGGCTGGCCCTTTAAGACTGGCCCTTTAAGGCTGGCCCTTTAAGGCTGGCCCTTTAAGCTGGCCCCTTAAGGCTGGCCCTTTAAGCTGGCCCTCTAAGGCTGGCCCTTTAAGCTGGCCCTTTAAGGCTGGCCCTTTAAGCTGGCCCTTTAAGGCTGGCCCTTTAAGGCTGGCCCTTTAAGCTGGCCCTTTAAGGCTGGCCCTTTAAGGCTGGCCCTTTAAGGCTTGCCCTTTAAGGCTGGCCCTTTAAGATGGCCCTTTAAGGCTGGCCCTTTAAGGCTGGCCCTTTAAGCTGGCCCTTTAAGGCTGGCCCTTTAAGCTGGCCCTTTAAGGCTGGCCCTTTGAGGCTGGCCCTTTAAGCTGGCCCCTTAAGGCTGGCCCTTTAAGCTGGCCCTCTAAGGCTGGCCCTTTAAGCTGGCCCTCTAAGGCTGGCCCTCTAAGGCTGGCCCTTTAAGGCTTGCCCTTTAAGGCTGGCCCTTTAAGCTGGCCCCTTAAGGCTGGCCCTTTAAGCTGGCCCTCTAAGGCTGGCCCTTTAAGCTGGCCCTTTAAGGCTGGCCCTTTAAGGCTGGCCCTTTAAGGCTGGCCCTTTAAGGCTGGCCCTTTAAGCTGGCCCTTTAAGTTGGCCCCTTAAGGCTGGCCATCTAAGGCTGGCCCTTTAGGCTGGCCTTTTAAGCTGGCCCTTTAAGGCTGGCCCTTTAAGCTGGCCCTTTAAGGCTGGCCCTCTAAGGCTGGCCCTTTAAGACTGGCCCTTTAAGGCTGGCCCTTTAAGCTGGTCCCTTAAGGCTGGCCCTTTAAGGCTGGCCCTTTAAGGCTGGCCCCTTAAGGCTGGCCCTTTAAGCTGGCCCTCTAAGGCTGGCCCTTTAAGGCTTGCCCTTTAAGGCTGGCCCTTTAAGCTGGCCCTTTAAGCTGGCCCTCTAAGGCTGGCCCTTTAAGCTGGCCCTTTAAGCTGGCCCCTTAAGGCTGGCCCTTTAAGCTGGCCCTCTAAGGCTGGCCCTTTAAGGCTGGCCCTTTAAGGCTGGCCCTTTAAGGCTGGCCCTTTAAGCTGGCCCTTTAAAGCTGGCCCTTTAAGCTGGCCCTTTAAGGCTGGCCCTTTAAGGCTGGCCCTTTAAGCTGGCCCTTTAAGGCTGGCCCTTTAAGCTGGCCCTTTAAGGCTGGCCCTTTGAGGCTGGCCCTTTAAGCTGGCCCTTTAAGGCTGGCCCTTTGAGGCTGGCCCTTTAAGCTGGCCCCTTAAGGCTGGCCCTTTAAGCTGGCCCTCTAAGGCTGGCCCTTTAAGCTGGCCCTCTAAGGCTGGCCCTTTAAGGCTTGCCCTTTAAGGCTGGCCCTTTAAGCTGGCCCCTTAAGGCTGGCCCTTTAAGCTGGCCCTCTAAGGCTGGCCCTTTAAGCTGGCCCTTTAAGCTGGCCCTTTAAGGCCGGCCCTTTAAGCTGGCCCTTTAAGGCTGGCCCTTTAAGCTGGCCCTTTAAGGCTGGCCCTTTAAGCTGGCCC